>NC_057390.1:78951811-79551811 GCF_019320065.1 Cervus canadensis | reverse complement strand
CTTGTAAAGCGGGAGACACAGATTCGATCCCTGGGTCAGGAAGATGCCCTGGAGCAGGAAATGGCAACCCAGTCCAGTATTCTTGCCTGGAAAATTCCACGGACAGAGGAGCCTGGTGGGTTACAGTCCACAGGATCACAAAGAGCCAGACATGACTGAGCAACTAACACACACAAAGTTATGAAATCTAAAAGAAGCAGAAGTCAGATTTAAACATAGTTCTCCTAGCTGTAAATCCACACTTCTATCAACTCTATGGCTCCATGTCAACATCTAATTCCACAAGTATCAGCTCTCTACCACCTCCTTTGGGCAGAAGCCATAGGTCTGCTGTTACCAAAGAACCAGAGCAATATTTGAGAAGATGGATACTGGGGGACTAGTTCATATTCTTACTTGGAAAAATCTAAAGATGAGAAGCTGGCCAGAGCATCCATGACAGTAGGGTGAGGAGAGATAGCTATAATGGAATCCTAGACTTCATCTCACAAGTGGACACCCATTTGTGAGGGAAGTCAGGCTGCAGTCATATCGAACAAATTATATCCAAGTGAGCTCCCCGGCAGGAGTCAATCAGCTCTAGCAGACAGAAGCTGGAGTTGTACCATTAGATGATGAATCTGAGGAAAGGAAAGAGGCAAGAAGCAATCTCATCTACAGATCACATCATTGATACGCTGGAGTGTTTCACTGGAAGATCTTCATCAAGGAGATCTCAAAGGAACCCATGAAATAAACCTTCAGTAGTTGGAATCTGTGTACCTAGCACCCAGAGGCCATCAATGCCTGATTAACACTGTCCAATTCGAGTAAAGTGCATGGTGACCTTTGACATTCTACTCTCCTGCATCTCCAATCTGGAAAAGATGGATATGAGTTAAGAGGATTGGAGGAGTGAGTGAGAAAAAATTGCAAAAGCTGACCACAGCCCTCTCCAAACTGAAACTATGCAGGTCTAAAATCTGAGCTGTCAGTGGGGATGAGAAGAAGATTTAAACTGAAGCAGAAATTTAAGCTTTGATCTGAAAACAGGGCTGACCTGTTCTGAGATCTAGCTTGGATAAGGTATGAGAGATGTGGCAAAGCTCGATTAAAAGGCAGTGGCAGGAGGAAAACAAATTTGGTTCCTTCTCTCATTTCACCATGTCCAGATCTTTCAATAAACTGACAAAACATGCATTTTATTGCTAAATATTAAAAATTTAAATCAAAGAAACATGATATGACTATTTTAGGAATTTTAAACAATTATAAAAATTAGGTATTGTAGAACCTGGCAAACAGAGTACACAATAATTGTACACAAAAGAGTACACAAAAACTGAATTATTATATAACTCTGTTTATATTATCATACTGTGAGTTACATAGAAGGGGAAATGAGTTCCATGGTTACTATGTACCAAAATCAGAAGTTCACGCAAGTTATCTTGACTTCATGATCCATGCTTTTTTCAGAACACTGTGCTTGTCCTGCTAAGGGTCTACTTGGAGAAAATTACTATCTTAGGCTCTGGGATAATAGCAAAGGCAATACTTTTACATCCTACTCTTTGCCATGGTAGAAGATGATACATTATCTGGAAAGATAATTTAAGTCTACAGTAGTAGTCTATGTTGGGAGAAAAATGAGGTCTACATTAATGTTCTTGGTCCCAAATTATGCTCGGGAGGATGGAAGCCTAAGAGGGAGCAAGAGTAAGGAAATATTTTCCTTTCCTGTTCTGCAGAACAGGTTTTGGAAACTCTACTAATGAAAGGGGGCCCAAAAGTTCAGGGCAGAAAGGACCATTCAAATCAGGTCTGGTTCAAGCGAGTCTCCATGGAAGAAGTAATGAAACATTAGTGTTCAAGATATCTGCATGGGGTTTAACAGGGTTATCTATTTGAAGCAAAACCATGACCGTACATAACATTGAAGCTCTCTGCAAATGGAGGGTACCATTTTTCAAGAATTGGAGATGAATAAGCATTATAGCTCTTCTGTTATTAAAAAGTCAGTGTTAGGGATGATAAAGTTCCCAGAGCAGTCAGTGCATCAGATACAATGTAGCTTTGACCAATTAATTCCACTACTGTGTAAGGATCTGAAAATGAATAAAAAACTTCAAGTTCAAAAGTGCTCATCACAGCTTTTACATAATCATGAAATATTTGCTAGCAACCTAAGCCCAATAATAAGTGGTTAATGAAGCTATGGCAAAGCTATTGTAGAAGGCTACTGTGTACCTTCTAGACAGTAAGACAAATAGGCTAAATAAAGTTTGGGTGAACATTCATTAAATAAATTATGCTAAGCTCTGAGATGGAGGGTACCATGATAAACAGGGAAGACCTCAAATTTCATTTGGTTTATTTTGAATCAGTAAGTTCACACATTAATAAATGAATTGTAACTTACGCATAACAGAAACGAATGTCACAGGGAGACAAAAGGTTGAGCTAAGAATGATTGTGGGGAGAGGACACTATTTTAAATAAAACTAATCTAGGAAGTACAATCAGAGGGAGTGACATTGAGAACAGGCAGGAATTTTAGAATGAGACTGCAAATGAGACTGTAATTTGCCTCTGACTTTCTGTGTGATTTAAATTCTCAGAATTTCAGAGAGAAAAGATGAGAACTGTCTAAAATGGTAAACAGATGCCATGTTGGGAACTGAACTAGCCTAATAAGATTGGCATTAGCAGGAATGAATTACTGAGGATAAAATGCAGTCCATGCCTTTGAGGAACTCTCAGGCTGGATTCCCTGCCCCTCTGATGACCATGAGTAGAGAAGAATGCAAGAGTGCTCATCAAGTACTTCAAATGTTGTTTTCCCATTTCTCAATATGAACCCTCTGAAGTCACGGGATGAGTCTGATCCTTATAACTAGCACATTATTGGTATCCAGTGAATAAACAAAAGAATCAAGATTAGATTTTGAAAGGAAATTTTAGTATTTATATGCTATTTTGAAATAGAATATTTGCTGTCTTTTTTCATTTTTTTTCCTATTGTCTGATTAACAGTGATCAAGGAGATGAGATTATATCTGTGGTCTCGAATTGAGTATTTTCAAATATCTTGAATCCATGCCTTGTGAAAAGTCCTCTAACCAGAGACCTTCAATGTAGTTCCCCTATCAGGAACCATAAGGAAACTGAGGCTTAGGAAACTGAATTTCATAAAATCATATGAGAGATTTGCTAAGACTTGAAGCCTGTTCTCCTCTGCTAAGCCACTGCCTGTTCTCTAAGATGGCACATTCATTTTCATGATTTTCCTTTAAATTGTTTTGAATTTTCTACAAACACAATCATACCATCTGTGAATATCTATTGTTACATATTTTTCCTTTTCTAATCCTTGTAAACTATACTTCTTTTCCCTGACTTATTGCAATGGTTATGATCTTTGGTAGAATGCTGAACAGAAATGGTCACAGAAATCCTGATTTTGTCTTTGCCAATCTCTAAACCAAGGCATTCAGCATTTTACCAATGAATCCAATGTTAACTGAATAGTTTTTGTAGATAGTTTTTATCAGAATAAGAACAATCCCTTCTATTCCTAGTTTACTAAAGTGTTTTTTTTTAATCAGGATGGATGTTGGATTTTATTTAAAGCTTTCTTTGTAGTCATTGATTAATCATGATTTCTCTTCCTTTATTTTTGTTTATATAGTGTTTTACACTGATTTTCTAGTTTTAAACTAACACTGCATATTTATAAATTGGCTTTGTGTATGGTTACTGTTGTATACTACTAGATTTTATCCACTATAGTGTAGGATTTTTTTGCATCTATGTTTTTAGGAGAGTTTGGCCTATAATGTGTTTTTGTAAAGTCTTGGATTCTAATCAAGGTTATATGATGTTCATAAGGTAATTGTGAATGAATTGTTTTCTTCTTTTCAAAACACTGGAAGAGTCTATGAAAGATTTCAGTAATATCTTTATTATATTCTTGGTAAAATTCACCAGTGAATTCACTCAGACCTGGAATTTTCTTTGCATGTGTCTGTCACATGTATTTGTCCACTTTCAAATTTTTTTTTTAAATTCAGTCATGTCCTCTGTATATTACAATGTATTACATTTTATCTTTTTTTTTTTTTTACTCTGAGTGAAAGTCTTGGGCTTTTTATAAAGGAATTTAACCATTCATGTTTATTAAGAAAATTACTTTGCCATTTTATTTTATTTATAATTTTTAATTATGGTGATTTTTTCCAGTATCTGACTTCTTTCACCTTTCATTATTTTTTACTAGATTAATCTTTGTTCTTATTTTTGTGTCTAGTGACTTCTAACTTAGATGTAATCTATTCTTCATTGATTTCCCTTGAATTCTTAGTAGGAGTTTTCAATTTATAATATTATGTAAATCTTGTAAATTAACCTATGTCTCTAAGCAGTGTACAGAAAAATGGTGAAGAGCACAGACTCTAGTGACCAAATTGAATTGGAATCGTAGCTATAATGCCTGCCATCTGTGTGATCTTATGCAACTTACTAGGCTCTCAGTTCCTCAGTTTTCTCTGCTATAAAATATGGACAATAAGATGCTGATGGTTGCTTTTAGAATTAAATAAATTCCAATTGTTTAAAATATCTATAAATATTATATAATGTTAGCTATCTCCAGCTGTCTTTCTAATATTTAGTGGGATTTTGAGGTACAGTTTTGGGGAATAGTTTTCAAATTATTATAGAATCTTTAATAGTATATCTTTCCTTTACTAGGAGTCTATTTTATCTTTTATAACAATTTCTTCTGAGTTGAATGATGCAATTTTCCTTTCCCACTTGTAGGAATTAAGTATAGGGATAATAATTGTTCTGAGTTTAGAATCTTAGATTGAAAACAATTTTTTTCTCAGAAGTTTGAATAATTTATGCATTTTTCAAGTGAAAAATCTGATGTCAGTATGACATTCTTTATTTTCTACATAAACTGCATTTTTTCAGAAACTTTTGGGATTGAAAAAATTTGAGAAAAGACTTATCCTTAGGTTTCAAAAAATAATACTATCATGTCTAACTATTGTTAGACTTTTTTTATTCCCATTGACACCAACAAAACTTTTCAACCTAAGCACTGATTGTTTCACAATTTAGGTAATGAAAATTATCTTCCATTTCTTTTATTTATTCTGTTACTTCTGTTTTTTGTTTTTTTCTTCCAATCCTGTATCTCAATGTAAGCTTCTATATTTGGTCACTTGTCTTAAACTAGGTATCTGCTACTTGCAGATGAGTAGAGTATGAATGGGTGATAAGGAACAGGTGTGAACAGAGAAGGAGAGTGTATTATGGGGGTGATCATATGTATTCTTAGACAATGAAAACCCCCCATTAGTACCTGAAGGCAGGGGCTACACAGCAGGACCCCTTGTTCTTCCGTTCTCTGCCTCTGTCTCTCTCTGTCTCCATTCTCTGTCTGAATTTCCTACTTTTCACTCTGCTTTCTCAGGTTATTTCTTTACTCCCTCCCTCATTGAGCTATCACCAAAGGATCATGCCAGTCATTTGAATAGGGGCAGTTAGGGCTTATAGTACACTTCATCCTCTTAAATGTCTTATTTTTCCCTCTCCACATTCAATGACCTTTACTATACCTTATCTGTCTTCTAGATAATGCTTTTTTATGTGGCATTAAATATTGTTATCATTTTATTAAATGTTGTTGATGTTGTTGATGTGCCAAGTAGTTTAAATACATTTGCTCATTTAATTTTCATAACATTCCAGTAAAGTGAGTTTATCTCTATTTTAAAATGAAATACCTTGAGAATGGAGGAGTTAAGAAAACTGCCAAAGATCACATAGTTTGAGAGAGGCAAGATCCAAGATTGGAACCTAGGTTTTTCTGATTCCAAAGACCATTGTTTTCCCTTCATAATAATGATTCAATCCACACTGTCATCTTGTACTTCTAAGAAGCAAATATTCATTGTGTGCACACTATAGGTTAGATTCTGTGATGTGTGCTAGGTATATACAGGTAAACAAAATAGACCTGGTGGTCCTTGTCCTAATGAATTTTCATTATTATGGAGGGACATGGTGATTTTTAAATGTAGAGAGGTGTCTAGTGCAATCAGTGCAGTGAAAGAAAAGTTCAAGGTGCAGGGAGTGAAATTAAAAGGAGAATCTGTTTACTGTTGGATAGGCAAAGTAGCTTCCCATTGGTTCCATCCCCACGAGGGATGATTGTGTTAAAGGAGGTATGGATGAAAGGGAACACAGGGTAGAATATAGGGAGACTGAGCTGGCAAACTCTGATATCATTTCTTCCGTGCTAATCACCTTTTCTCTCCTTAGTCCTAACCTGGATACCTTCAGTATGGTTCTGCTAAGATCCTTTTGATTATTTAAAGACCATGCTCAACTCACACCATTGACAGAAAGGCATTCTGTATTGCTTCTAGTTAGAAGTATTTCCTCTACCCTGTCATTGTTGTTTAGTCGCGAAGTCATGTCCAACTGTTTGCTGTCCCATGCACTGTAGACCAACAGGCTCCTTAGTTCATGGGATTTATCAGGGGAGACTACTGGAGTGGGTTGCCATTTCCTTCTTCCAACCCAGGGATCAAACCTGCATTTCCTGCATTGACAGGCAGATTCTTTACTCTGAGCCACCAGGCAAGCCCCCCTCTTCCCTACATTTTGAATCTATTATTTTCCTGCTTGACTATGTATCACAGTTTATCTTGTCTTAAAGTTAATTACATGTTTGTCTGTTTCATTCACTAGATATTAAGTTGTTGAAAACCAAATATTTAATTACTTTTGCATCTATCACAGTACTTAGCACATAGTGACATAGTGGACTTTTAAAATGTATCAATTTATTATAGCCAGGACATGGATATAATAAAGCTACCTAGATGCCCATCAGCAGATGAATGGATAAGGAACCTGTGGTACATATACACCATGGAATATTACTCAGCCTTTAAAAAGAATTCATTTGAATCAGTTCTAATGAGATGGATGAAACTGGAGCCCATTATACAGAGTTAAGTAAGCCAGAAAGATAAAGAACATTACAGCATACTAACACATATATAGGGAATTTAGAAAGATGGTAACGATAACCCTATATGCAAAACAGAAAAAGAGACACAGAAGTACAGAACAGACTTTTGAACTCTGTGGGAGAAGGTGAGGGTGGGATGTTTCAAAAGAACAGCATGTATATTATCTATAGTGAAACAGATCACCAGCCCAGGTGGGATGCATGAGACAAGTGCTCGGGCCTGGTGCACTGGGAAGACCCAGAGGAATCGGGTGGAGAGGGAGGTGGGAGGGGGAATACATGTAACTCCATGGCTGATTCATGTCAATGTATGACAAAACCCACTGCAATGTTGTGAAGTAATTAGCCTCCAACTAATAAAAATAAATGAAAAAATAAAAATAAAATTTTTTAAATTTAAATAAATAAATAAAATGTATCAAAATTGTCCTGGGTAAAGTATTACACATTTTGTAGTTTGGATGAAGAATTGGAAGAACAGACATGACATACTTTAAATGGCAAAACAAAATATATAAGGCCTTGTATAGTACTGACTTTCAGTAGTTCTCAAACTTGAGCGGATGTCAGAATTAAATTGAGGTCTTATTAAAAGAGATGTGTTGGAGTCCATCCCCTAAATTCTGTTTTAGTTGGTTTGTGGGTGGGGAACATGAATTAGCATTTCTAGCAAGTTCTCACTTGATGCTGATGGTCCTTGAACCCCCAACCACCTATGTAAACTACTGCTCTGGAAAATTTTCCAGGCAGAAGGGCCACATTCTTTCCTTTCAGAAATGACAGAGCTATCTGTAAGCCTTTGGACTATGACATGTACTTGTAAAAATAATAGTTGAAAGAATATAAGTAGAAGAGACATGAAATTCTGTCCTTCTCATTATGCATGATCTCAGACAAAACTCACTAAGCTTTAGAATCCTTTTCTTTTAAAAACTGAATCAATAAACTTACCTACTGGGCACATTATGAGAAACTTAGAGACTGAAAATATAAGCTAAATGAATGTTACAATATGAGGCATATTATAAATTCTAGGTAAATTGTAGCATTGCCCAGTGAAATTGGAACCAAGGCAACTCTACTCAAGAAATCTCAGCTATTTCCACATTGCATCTCATCACTTTTATTTCTGTACTGCCTTATTTTCAGTCTTCTCAGATTCCATCCCACTGAATTTTGAATGTCCAATTTTATTCTGCGGTTTATGTATTTTTTTAAATTTTCTTTCTTTTTCTTTTTTAAACTCTTTTCTGTTCTCCATTCCTTCCCTTCTTTGCAATTCCATGGACTATAGCCTGCCAGGCTCCTCTGCCCATGGGATTCTCTAGGCAAGGATACTGGAGTGGGTTGCCATGCCATCCTCCAGGGCATCTTCCTGACCCAGGGATTGAACCACATCTCTTATGTCTCCTGCATTGGCAGGTGGGTTCTTTACCACTAGTGCCACATGCACCCACTGTTTAAAAAAATATGTCTCACATTTTTCATTGGAGTCTGTATTCTTTGAGATCATTACTGGTGAATACTATACAAAAACTGTATAAGTAATTAGAAGATTATTACTGTATACTAACTAGGAGAATCCTCATACAGATTGTTGAAAAGGACCATATACATATACATATACATACAACCATATACAACTGACCCTTGAATGACATGGGGGTTAAAGGCATTAACCCCTCCACTCAGTTGAAAATCTAATTATAACTTATAGTTGGCCCTCTGAAACTACAATTCCATATCCATGGATTCAGCCAACTGTGTATCATGCAGTACTGTATCATTTCCTATTTTAAGAAATTTGCATAGAAGTTGACCCACGGAGGTTGAATCCCTGTGTTTCAAGGGTCAAGTGTATCGCAAATCTTTAAATCATTGGTGATTAATATTTAACATTTTGATTAGGCTTGACATTTTTAGATTATTAAAAAGTATAATTGAGACATATCATAATAGTTGCCTATTTCCTTTCTATATTTCTCAGAATTGTTCTTATTTCCTTTTCTGATTTAAAAACATATGAATGTATCTGAGGTCCAGTGGGGTATTTCTCAAGGATTTTTAGGTTAGAAGTAGGTGTTTATTCTTTTCATTTCCATGTGATTGTTGCATCAGGGAACATGAGGTATGTATAAGTAGAGCAGAGAGTGAGAGAGAAAAAATAAAATTCTTGGTTTTATCGCTTAGTCACTCAGTTGTGTCCGACTCTTTTGTGACCCCTTGGACTGTAGTCTACGAGGCTCCTCTGTTCATGGGATTTTCTGGGCAAGAGTACTGGAGTGGGTTGTCATGTCTTTCTCCAGGGCATCTTTCTGACCCAGGGATCAAACCCACGTCTCCGAGATTCCTGTATTGCAGACAGATTCTTTACCACTGAGTCACCAGGGAATGATACAAAAGAACTTAGTCACAAAACAGAAATAGACTCATAGACATAGAAAACCAGCTTAGGGCTACCAAAGGAGGTGAGGGGGACCAATTAGCAGTTTGAGATTAATGGATACAAATACCTATACATAAAATAGATAAACAACAAGGACCTACTGTATAGTACAGGGAACTATACACAATATATTTTAACAAACTATAATGGAAACCAATCTGGAAAATGTGTATACACACATATGTATATGTGTATATAGATATGAATCACTGTTATACACTTGAAACTAAAACATTGTAAATCAACTCTACTTTAATAAGAATAAATAAACAAAATAAGTGGTATGAGTGAGTTCCCTGTTTCATATGAAAGGATTTTTAGATTGTGCCTTCTCCAACCCCAAATTTATTTAGATCAGAAAATCCAAGCTGAGACAGCGATTATAAATTACACAGGTCAAATAAACTTAGGCTTCTACCCTGTTCAGTTGGTCACTAACTGCTTTGAAGTGTTAACACGTTGTAATTTTAGCTCTGAAAGTGGTTACTTGATGTTCTGGACACAACATTTGGAAGAACAGCTTAGGTCAAGAGCAAACCCTTGGATCATTCAATCGTGGACACAATGGAGGTAGTGATAGTTCCCAGAAGATCCATTCTGTCCTTGGAGAAGGGAGGAGGTGTTGGAAATAGAAAAAGATTGATGATCTCTCTGGTTAGTGACAAGCTTTGGCAAAAGTGATTTCTTTAGTTGGCACCAGATGGCAGTGATTAAAAGCTTACATTCTTTTAATTACCCTGTGAACTCTTGTCGTAGTTAAGCTCATTGAGTTGCTTGCACATTAGTACTCAGCTTGGGCTGTAAGGGTAATAAAATTTAGTGTTCATTCATTTTATTAAGACCTCAGAAGATTTTATCCTTTGAACTTAAAGACCAAATAACACTACAACTGGTATTACATATTATATATAGATATAGATACATAAAATTGTGAATAAGACCTTTCAGAGGTAACTACTTTTATACCCTATCCCATAGGGAGCCCATAAGCTTTATCTTTATCCTTCTCTTTGAGGATTTAAAAAGTAAATCTAAATGTATTCTTTCAATTAAATAATTTAGAAAGACAACGAAAGATTTATTTTGAAAATCAGTATCCAGATTACAGAGGAAATTAAATCTAGCTCACTAAATTATATGTATGTACATGCACATACAGGTACAAGCATATATAACTATATGCCTGCAATGTTTAATTACCAGTTTTTCCTCTATAGGGTATTATAAAGTGATTAGCTAGTATTAATAGGGTAAATAACTCTTTTCAGCCAGATCTTGCTTTTGTTTACTTTCTAGCTTGTTTGGTTTTGGGTGTTTTTGTACCATCTTTCTTTTTGCTTCAGATCCCTTCCAGTCCACACACACACACACAAAATGTCCTTTTTATCCATAGTTCATGTACTAATTGTAGGTCTCTTCACTGGATGTTCCCTCTGCCTCAAAATCTCTTCTCACAGATAGACATAAGTAACTTTTCTCAATACCTTTAAGGTTTTGTTCAAGATTCAGCTTTTAAATCTCCAGCTTGAGCAACAAGATGAAGAAGCAATTAAACCATCAATTTTATATTCCTTTTCATTTTCATTGCACTGTAGACTCATCCTGAAGTTCAAAGCAGTCCATAAGTAAATGAGTCAGAGAGAGTCCGGCTTGCATTTTACTTGCATGCAATTAAGCTGTGTGACTAAACAGTATACAGAGCTGACTGATGGACATGAGAGTGGGTGTGATTTGGGAGGGGATTCGGAGTTCAATTTGCTTGCTCTTATAGTCAAAGGAATACATTTTTAGTTTGGAACAGAACACATAATGAGGAGCCAAAAACAACTGGGCTTCCCAGGTGGCAGAGTGATAAAGAATGCAGGAGGTACAAGAGACATGGGTTCAATCCGTGGATTGGGAAGATCCCTGGAGTAAGAAATGACAAACCCTTCCAGTATTCTTGCCTGGAAAATTCCATGGACAGAGGAGACTGCCAGGGTCCAGTACATGGGGTTGCACAGAGTCAAACTTGACTGAGCCCAATACCCACACACAGCACAGCACAAGAACAATCAGGTAATACATTCAGCAGAGAAGGAAAATTCATCAGCCTCTTTTTCATTTGATAAATATTTGCAAGGCCAACATTCTGTGCTTGATACCAGGGTTGATAAAATAAGGTACATATTGAAAGAGCCTAGTGCTCAGAGAGGGATTCAGACAGGAAAATAGGTAAGGCCCAGAGTAGTGTGAGCCACGGAGAATGGTGTGATCATTTTTAACTGGGTGTTAGTTGGGAGGGAAAAAAAGTAAATGAGGTTAGAAAAGACTTCTGAGAAGAAGTAGCCTAATTTGACTCTTGAAAAATATACAAGGATTTTCTAAGTAGACAAGTAGAGGGAGACCTATCCAGGGAAAGGAGAGTCATAAACAAAAATATGAAGACTTGAGAATGTCAATCTTATGTTCAGATGGTATTTATTAAGTTTGCAACTTATCCTCATCCCTCCCCCATCAGAAAATATAACTCAAAATGGAAGTGATCCTCCCTTCAGGGCACTGACCAATTTTACAAAATTTTAATGACTCAAGGTAGTCAGTCTCAAGTCATGTATAAAACTTTCAAAAGGAATTGGACACGTACACATTTTTCACCACGCATATTACTGTTCTATGTGGGAGCCCTTACTGCAAAAGGCCATCATTGTAGTTTCCTAAATATGAATATCTCTGAAATCTTAATGAGGGCAAGAATTAATCCTTTCATTTTCGTTGCTATGCACAGGATGGCAAGGAAAGCTTAACATCATCCTCAAACCATAAACTAATGTTAAAACCTATGAATTTCTTGGTCTAGATTCCAGTGATCTTCTCTAGGGATCTTAGAGTACAGAAATACAAGGTTCACATTGCTCTTTATTTATCTGGAGGAGCTATATTTTACCTATTTTAAATGCTGTATCCTCATATTTCGAAAGAAGAACAGTAAGGCTATTATTGATGTGAAAGAAATGATTCTTGTGTTTTCTGTGGCTTCCATCATTCCATTAGTGACACAGAGTAAGCCCATATTGATTGAGGATTGGTGTGAGCAGCCTAAATCTGTTCCAAAGTGTGTGGTCTGTCTCCCCAAATCCCTAGGCTTCAAGTTGAAAATTTATTTTGTTTTACTCCCTTTCTTTACTTTTCTAAACAAAACTTGACTCTTTCTTTCCTGAATTGTTTGTACTCAGACTACTCAATATTCAAAATATTACATAAGGTTTGACAGTAAAACCGGAAGATGACAGCATTTATTCTGATTTGTCTGTCATTTTTCAACACAAATGTTAATTTAGAATACCACCCTTATCCTACTGCTAAAAAAAAAAAAAATTCAAGGACAGTAAAGACCAAAAGCAGCGAAGCCTTAACTATGGAGAAGTAGAAAGTACTGTTTTTGGGAATCAGATGATGTGATTGGCCTCCCAGGATTCTTGCCCTTTTTTGAGCACATTGAAAGTCCTTAACCTCAGTTTTCTAAAACAAAAATTATGTTTGATTATTACTCAATTAACTCTGTACCCATGAAATAAACTAAAGCATTTATGAAAACACCAATGGCCTTTGATGTGACAGTGGAACTTGATATATTTTGGGGTTACTTTTTAAAAGGTCTCATCAGAAGGTCTCTACATAGGAAAGTGCAAAATTTTTTACTGATTTCTCATCTCTCTATTTTAGGAATTTTATCCTCTTGCATATTCATAGGGTAGTTAAAATCCTTTTTAATATATAATTACCTTCTATGATGTCCGTTGATCCTTATGTGCATGTAGTCTTCTAAATAGTTGCTGTGAACTGGTTTTTCCTTCCTAATTTGTGCTGTTCTTTAGGCTTTGGATAAAGCAGAATTATTTTTAAAGACCAGTCAGACAGATGAGAAACAAGATAAAAAGTTAAGGAAATTTTATTTATGAATAGCAACATGTGAAGTAATTGGAAGTGGGTAGTATAAAAAGAGTGGGCTTAGAGATAATGAAGTTCATTTTCACTTGAATATGAAAAATAATGAAGAGTGAGTAGAATGCGAAATATTAGGCTCTATATAAGCTGTATTTTTTCTTTGACCCACTTTGCTGTATCCTCTGTTTTTAGAATAATGCCTATGAAAGACTAAACACTCAGTAAATATTTTTTGGATAACAATAAATGAATAACATTTGAAGTTCAAAATTATAAATGCAAAGATATTTTTACAAGAGCAATATTTTCATTACAAAATGCTTGCATGTACAATAAATATAAGTAAAGGAATAAAATTATCATTGGCCTTATGTATACTTGAATTTTACATTAATAGATTATAGGCTCTTATCTATATTATCTATATTATCAATGAGTAATAAACAATTGACCACACATAAAGCCATTACTAATATAGGCTGTAAAATTTTATGTGATTATTGCATTAACTGTAGTAATTATTACTAATTATAATGATTTTCTTGAAAGTCAATATTTTGTGTTAAATAAAAGTTTAATCACAATTAAACATATTATATAAATCCACTCACATTTTTACAATGCAATTAAATGTTAAGAAACTTCTGGAAAACTATAATACAAAAAATTAATCACAAAATTAATCACAAAATTTACTAGAGAAAAGAAGGGCATTGGGAAACAGAATAAAATCCCTGCCCACTTTATATTCTCTGGTATAACATTAAATTTAAATTCTTGCAATTATAGTACCATATAAAATTTAGGCTTATAAATAAAAATCAAGGCCTGGCCATTTGCAAAGTGACATTAAATAGACAGTTCTTTTGTCTGTCTGATGAAAGGGGGGAAAAAAGGAAAATATAGAGTGAAAATTGTTAGTAAGAAATAATTAACATAATCACAGGAACATAGTGTATTTTAAAATGTTGTACTAGAACACTTTGTGCCATGTATATAAATACTTTGTAAAATCTTAATAAAATGTAAGATTGTCATGAAAATTTTACATTATAAAATTTAATTTGAAGAAGTGAAAAACTAAATAGACCAATAGGCATTTAGAAATGAAAACATAAAGGCAGGCAAAGACTTGACACAAAAAAGAAAACTAGGCTCAAATTATTTCACTAGCAAAGTTTATCAACTTACTTATTAACATATAACTTCTAAGTTATTTTCATTGTTAGCCAGCATAGGAGATGTGAGTCTAGTTTTCAATGTAGCTTTCTCATTTATTCTGTAAATCTAGCAAGATCATTATTCTAAAAAATCAAATCACATATAAAAAATAAAAACAAATCCTACCATGAAGATAGATAAATATAAATATCCAAAAATATTCTCAAGAATTACATATTTAAAGTATGCCATGATTAAGTAGATTTATTCAAGATGATATGAATTAGGAAAATTGTTGATGCAATTCTCTATTTCAAAAATGTGAAAGCAGTGAATATATAATATACGTAAAAAAGGATTTGATAAAATTCAACACTGATTTAAGAAAAATTTTTAAACCATTAGCAAAGAGAAACTGCCTTACCTGTTAAAAAATATCTATAATAATACTATCGGAATTCATAATAAAGAATAAAACTCAATTGCTACATCTGCTATTATTTATTCAATATTGCACTAGAGGACCTAATTAAAGTACAGGTAAGAAAAATAAATAAGAAATATTAATAATGGAAAGGACCTGAGACCTTGCTGTGAATTGCAGGTAATGAGACTTTCTATACCAAAAATTCAAAAGAATCAAATACTTTTAGAACTAATAACCTACTTTGCTTGGTTGGCAGGACACAGATCTGTATACACAAATCAGTAGTCTTCATTTAATATAGTAACATACAATTTAAAAATATAAATGAAAGATGGTTAGAGGCATAATACAGCAAGCTGTAATATACCCAGGAACAAACCCAATAAGAAATGACGAAGGGTTTTAAATTACTTATAAGTTTTTACTCTAGGAGATAAAGAAACAATAAATAAAACAAGAAACATGTTTCTGGATGAGAATGCTCAATATATTAAATAAGTCTTCTTGAAATGATCCTTTAAACTCTAATATAACCTCAATTAAAATAAAACAAATTTCTAACAAAGTTTTAAATAAGTTTTGATAAGCTGTTTTTAAAGATTACCTGGAAAATTAATATAAAGGCAAAGAAAAATTTTGAAATAAAGCTAAAAGGAATTTGCTTTCCCAGTATTTGAAATGCAACAAAATTAGGCTAATTAAAACCAAATATATGCAGTTTCCTTCTTATATATTATATATATGTACATAATATTATATATGTAAGAATAAATACAAGATAGATAATTATGTATGCAAGATAAAGCTGACATTTCAAACCTGTGGGGAAAGAGGACCTATTTGGTAAATTACTTCTAGATATTTGCTGTCATGTAGAAAACCACAAAGATATACATCATACCAAAAGCTAAAGAAAGTGAAAGTCGCGGCGGACTCTTTGCGACCACATGGGCTATATAGACTGTATAGTCCATGGAATTCTCCAAGCCAGAATAGTGGAGTGGGTAGGTGTTCCCTTCTCCTGGGGATCTTCCCAAGAATACTGGAGTGGGTAGCCTATCCTGCTGCAGGGGTTCTTCCCGACCCAGGAATCGAACCCTGTTCTCACGCATTACAGGTGGATTCTATACCAACTGAGCTACCAAGTAGTATCCAATAGATTAAAGAACTATAATAATAAACATAATTTTCATAATAAAAACATGAAAATAAACAAGCAAACAAAACCCTTGGAACTATAAAAAGAAAATACATAATATTATTTATATAATTTTGGAATGGAAAACATTTTTCCATGTAGGACCCACATCAACTTTCTCTAAAAGAAAATGCTATATGAAGTTGTAAAAACATAAAAGCTTTTATACAGCAAAAGACATTATAGTGAAAGTTAAAAGACAAGTGAAAACCTGAACAAAAATATTTAACAAAGAAATGATTGATACCTGGAATAAAAAGCTTAAACAAATGGACATGTTTAACAAACTTATAGTAACATGGGCAAGAAATGTGTACAGGCAATTCTAAGAAGATACAAAAATACAAACATGAAAAATAGACAATTTCTATTGCAAAAAGAAAAATGTAAGCTAAATAACAGTGAAATGCTAGTGGGATATTGTTTTTGTCCACTTGATTCCCAAGAAAAGGCTTAAAAAATCAGGTGTAGATAAAAGTATGAAAAATGTGATTTATTATCAACTCTTTGTAATAGTCTAAGTGAATTTTATTTGGAAGTTCAGTTGTTATGTACAATAATTTAAAATATATGTATATTAAAATATTGTCATGTACATTTTTGTTTTTTACTGCAACATTTTTTATAATAACAAACATTGGAAACAATCCACATGTCCCATAGAAGTTGTTTAAGTATAATATATCCTTATTAAGGAACACTCTGCAGGGATTGAGAAAATAAAATAGAACTGTATGTACTAACATAGAAAGTTCACCAACCACATTGGCCTGGAAAAACTATTCTGTTTTGAATTCTACTCTGAGTTAACTTTTGTTTTGCACAGTATCTTAATCAAGATTATTGTACTCTTGTTATGCCCAGTTTGAGATAACATCAATTGGTTTTCATATGCTAGTTGAAGATTTAACTTTTCTTTTACACTCTTCCATTTTTCATTCATTTTTTACTCTTGCACACTTACCTAGAATTTTGTTGATATAACCTGTGATTTGAGAGCCATATTATTCTTGCTGTTCAGTTACTAAGTCTTGTCTGACTCTTTGAGACCCCATGGACTACAGCCCACCAGTCTTCCCTGTCCTTTCCTATCTCCAGGAGTTTGCTGAAATTCATGTACATTGAGTAAGT
Source organism: Cervus canadensis (assembly GCF_019320065.1). NCBI lineage: Eukaryota > Metazoa > Chordata > Mammalia > Artiodactyla > Cervidae > Cervus > Cervus canadensis. The sequence continues at coordinate 79,534,491 of NC_057390.1, read as the reverse complement.
GATGGTATCTAACCATCTCATCCTCTGCTCCCCTCTTCTGCTTTTGCCTTTAATCTTTCCCAGCATTAGAGTCTTTTATTAATATTAGTATGTCCCAATACTTATTGGCTTCCCAGGTGGTGCTAGTGGTAAAGAACTCACCTGCCAAATGCAGGAGACATAAGAGACACGTGTTTGATCCTTGGATCAAGAGATCCTCTGGAGGAGGGCATGGCAGCCCACTCCAGTATTCTTGCTTGAAGAATCCCATGGACAGAGGAACCCAGCAAGCTACAGTCAATAGCGTCGCAAAGAGTCGGACACAACTGAAATGACTTAGCATGCATGCACTAATACTTTCAAACAATATTTCCAATAATTATTTATTATTAACTCTGCTCAATGGATTTCAATAGTATCTTTCCACCAGTCTGTTTTGTTTCTTGCCTTTTAACCCCAGTTTTTCCATTCTTTATTTTTTTTTAATTCAGCATCCAGTTAATCAATTTCATTTTCATATAATAATTTGTGAACTGATTCTTAGAGGTATAATGACTCAGCATTTGCATATCGGTGGCATTTTGTTCCAATTCCTTTGTTCAGTATAGAATTTTTAGTGTACAAGTTTTTTTTTCCTTAACTCTATAGGTATCTTTTTCTTTGCTTTGTGTTGGGAAGGAAAGTCTGAAGCTAGCTTCATTTTATATATATATATTTTTTGTATTTGATTTTTAAGTCACCAGAGTATTTCTTGATCATTTTTCATTAATTTATTAAAAAATTTAAGGAACAAAATATAACTCAGAAATAGTAAAAAATAATGAACTATCACTATACTTAGTAATATAGATTGATCTTAACAGGCCTAATGTCAAGTGAAAGAAGCCAAATAGGATTCTATTTAAATGAAATTCAAGAACAGGCAAAGCTAATCTATATTGATGATGCTGGCTTGAGGGCACCTTCTGGGGACATGCAAATATTATACACTTGAACCAGATGGTATTTACATAGATGTACACAAATATAACAGATTAGTCTGTACATTTAAGATTTGGGAAATTGACTGGATAAATTACATCTGCTTTTTTAGATGCCTTTTGAATTTTGGAAACAAGGCATAAATTTAAGATGTGATTTGCCCACCAAATTTTGGGGGGACCCAAAAGAATGCCAGGTTACAAGAGCAGCTCATCATAGGTAATTACTCTCCAGCTGATTCCAGCTGCAGCAAATACTCTCATCCACTTTTGCTCTTCTGAACCTGCATGTCCAATATTTTTCCAAGTGTCAACAGCAGAAAAGGAAGCTATATATTGTATGACAAGTTTATGAAGCAAAATCTCCTAGGGTTTTGAAGCAGATGTATAACCTCTTGGATAAGGAACTGTTTTCCTTTTCAAAGTACTGTGATTCCTATCAGGCCTGGCAGAATGTAGAGTGTGTTTGTATATGTGTGTGTCTGTGTGTGTACATGTGCATGTGTGCACGCTAAATCACTCCAGTCATGTCCAACTCTTAATGACACTATGAACTGTAGCCCGCCATGCTCCTCTGTCCATGGGGATTCTCCAGGCAAGAATACTGGAGTGGGTTGCCATGCCCTCCTCTAGGAGATCTTCCCAACCCAGGGACTGAACCCACATCTCCTATGTCTCCTGTGTTGGCAGGCAGGCTCTTTACCACTAATGCCATCTGGGATACCCCATCTAGAGCCTAGAGTAAGTGCAGAAAAACAGTGACTCTCATCCCAAGCTAATCTGGCCTGTTTGTGTAGAGACTAGAAGCTGGGAATGATTTTTACATTTTTAAAAGTTTGAAAAAAAATACAAAGAGTAATATTTTATGCCAAAAGTACATAAAATTCAAATCATAGTTTCTGTCAATAAAGTTTTATTAGAACATAGTCATACTTATTTGTTTACCTGTGGGCTTGCGGCTGCTTTCATATTCTCACAGTAGACATGAGCTGAAGTTATAGACAGTGTAGCTGTTTATGTGTCCACAAGTTTCTCTCTTAAAAACTGGAGGGGAGTTTGGAGGACAATGCAGACATGTATATCTATGGCTGAGTCCCTGCACTGTTCATCTAAAACTATCACAGCATTGTTAATTATCTATACCCCAAAACAAATAAAAAGTTTAAGAAAAAAGAATTAAAAATAAACGTTATTTATGCGACAATAAAAAAAAAACTGACCTATTTATTTCCACTGTCAAGTGCACAATCTTTCATTTCAGCAACAAGTCCTGAGCCCGAGGTAGCCCCAGGTATTACATTCTTGCGGGACCAGGCAGCTACTTAGTAGCAGATTGACTATAGTTGACCCCAACCATGGAAGAGGTAGTTTTCACTGGAAGAAGCATTTAACTGTTTTTTTTTTTTAATTTCCATTTCCTGTTCCTTTTATTTCTAACAATGCTATAATTCAAGGACCTCTTCCTTGCTTTTTATAGTATCATGGTCTCTCATACGTGGTGAATTACATAGTTTTATTTTTTTCAACATATTCAGTGAATGGTTTTTAAAAAGGTATTGAATGAAAACATTATATAACCTAACCCATCATCCTGAAGGAGTTGGCTTGTATAATAGTGGGATGAGATATTAAAGACCAGTTATGGTGCTAGCTGGAAAAACACCTTCCTTCCTTCTAGACACAGTGTATGCTCAGATAAATCATGGGAGAGATGAGTAAGAGGTAGAATTGGCAATTGCATCTCTCATCATTCCTTCTAATTAACCACTTGTGTACCTTTTACTTTTCATCCTTGCTTACACTGATTTGTCAATTATAATGCCAAGGGAAGAAGGCACAAACCAGGGGCTCCAATAACAGTTCCATATTTCCTGATTAGCTAAGTCAGGCTCCTCATATTACTAAGAAAGCAAGCTAAAACAGGGATTGTGAGATTGACTAAGGTGTTTGAGCCCAGCTCAGATTGAGTTGTTGCTAACTCAGAGTATGAATAGTATATAAAAATTCCATGAAACACAGATCAACTCCTAGTATTGAAAGTGAAAGTGCAAGTCACTCAGTCGTATCCAACTCTTTGCAACCCTGTGGACCATACAGTCCATGGGTTTCTCTAGGCCAGAATACTGTAGTAGGTAGCCTTTCCCTTCTCCAGGGGATTGTCCCAACCCAGGGATCGAACCCAGGTCTCCCGCATTGCAGGCGGATTCTTTTCCAGCTGAGCCACAAGGGAAGCCTCTTAGTATTATTAGTGTTAAAACTTAATGGTAAGCAACATCAGTCCTATACTGTGAGAACTCCCAGGATTCTGGCCCATTAGGCATAAAGATTTTAGTCACTAAACCACAGGCTGTCTCTGCAGAACCAAAGTACTCGCTCAACTTGAAGAAAAAATATAAGGGCAAAGTGCATGAAAAGAAGTGTCATAAATATATTACAATATAGTTGACAATTGCACATTTAAGTACTATAGCATTAGCTATATTTCCTTCCTTTATGGGTTTATGACATAGCTATATAATTTAACATGTACTCATTTGCTTTCAACCCCCTCCAACTATTTGGTAAAGTATATGATGGTTGTAGTTACAAGCTATTATGATAAAATCATGAAAAACTACCTATAGGAGAAGTACATGTTGCCAGGAAATGTTAAACTTGTAGCAAGGTGGAATATCTGATGATAATTTTGAAATATCTTTCCTTGTGGAGCAATTTTATCAAGGGTAAACATTTCTTTTAATTGTAGTTTGGAAAGAATTGTATGTTTGGATGTTTTTCTTCAAAGGAGTGAACACAACTGACATTTGTTAATTTAACTGCTCAGCATCAAACATCCTTTCTATCTCAGTTGAAGCTCTAAACAGATGGGAGTTAATCTGAAAGAGGAAAGATATTTACTGTCCCTTTCTCCTGACAGAGATCTGTGAACAACCTCCAGCCACTCACTTGCTCCTACCAGGGAAGTTGAATCTTGTGATGATGATACGGAGGTGCTGAGTCTGTCAGAGGCTGTCTTCAGCAGCTGTGGTAGAGTCAAAAATTCAGTGATGATAATCCTAATCTCCCAGTGGGAGGGTGGGACAAATTGGGAGGTCGGGATTGACATATATACACTACCATTTGTAAAATAGATAGCTAGTGGGGACCTGCCACATAGCACAGGGAGCTCAGCTCAGTGCTGTGTGATGACCCAGATGGGTAGATGGGGGTGGGTGGGAGGGAAGTCCAAGAACTAGGCGATAAATGTATACACACAGCTAATTCTCATCATTGTACTGCAGAGACTAACATAGCATTGTAAAGTAACTATATTCCAATTAAAAATTTAAAAAAAAAAAAAAAAAAGAATTCAGTGATGAGATGGTTAGTGTCCAGAACCAGCAAGGGAATTTCAAAAGCTGTTGTCTGGGTTCTGATCTTGCCTCTACTTTTCTTCCCTTGTTTCCTGCTTGAAACTAGCATACCAGCCTGCTTTATGAGCTATCTAGTTCCTTCTCAATAAATTTCTTTTTGGCTTGTATCAGCCATCATGTTCTATTCTCTGATGTCAAGATTTCTGCCTCACTCAGGGGATCTGGTGGCCCAGATTCTGAGGGTGGCACACATATAAAGAACCAGGGCCACTGTCAGCTTGCAAATAGCCTGGGTCTGGAGATTAATAGGACTTGACTTATTCTCAGAACTAAGAACAAAGAAGAATGTTATCAACTTAGGATGGGGCCACTGGTTTCTAGGCCAAGGACTTATGCACTGAGATAGGACAGGGCAAGACATGACGTGAAGGATCAGAATGTATCCAGCATTTTATGGTATGTGACACATCTTCACACTGAATACATTTCATTATTCTTGTAACCTACTGGTTTTGAAAGCATGGTCCTTGGGGATCCATTTTCAATGAATGTATAAGGTCAAAACTATTTGTTTGACAACACTGAGAAATTGTTTGCGTTTTTACCATATTGACATTTACTGGTGATGGTGGTTGTTTAGTTGTGTCTGACTCTTTGCAACTTCATGGACTGTAGCCCGCCAGGCTCCCCTGTCCATGGGGTTCTCCAGGCAAGAATACTGAAGTGGATAGCTATGTCCTCCTCCAGGGAATGTTCCTGACCCAAGGATCAAACCTGTGCCTCCCACATTGGCAGGCAGTTTCTTTTCCATTAGCACCACTTGGGAAGCCCCTTTACTGGTAGAGTTGTGGGTAGAAGTACTGACATCTTAGCATGAATCAAGGCAATGGCACCAAACTATTCTAGTAGTTATTGTAGTTTTTACCACCATGCACTCTCAGGAAAAAAGAAAAAAGACAATTCCTATCTTTGATAAAGTGGGGGAAAATATTGCTTTTACTAAATATCTAACCTTTGAGGCCTTGTGCTGTGCTAAGTCACTCAGTCATGTCTGACTCTTTGTGACCCCATGGATTGTAGCCCGCCAGGCTCCTCTGTCCACGGGATTCTATAGGCAAGAATACTGGAGTGGGTTGCCATACCCTCCTCCAGGGGATCTTCCCAACCCAGGGATCAAACCTGCATCTCCTGTACCTCCTGTTTTGGCAGGCAGGTTCTTTACCGCTAGTGCCACCTGGGAAGATGTTTAAAATTCCATGTGATCCAATGGGAAGTAAATGTAAAGCTTAGGTTTCTAAGCTTTCCTCATCAGTATCACAGTAATTTATTTTTTTAAATATTCATTTATTCATTTGATTTGTCTGAGTCAGTCTTTGTTGAGGCACAAGGGATCTTCCATCTTAGTCATGGCATGTGGGATCTTTAGTTGCAACATGCATACTCTTAGTTGCAGCTTGTGGGATCTAGTTCCCTGACCAAGGCTGGAACTCAGACCCCTGCAAGGGGAGCAGCAGAGTCTTAGCCATTGGGCCACCAGGGAAATACCAGTGATTTAATTTATGGTAACCCCTAGATCACAACGGCTTCTCTTGAGGCTCAGCTGGTAAAGAATCTGCCTGCAGTTTGGGAGACCTGGGTTCAATCCCTGGGTTGGGAAGATCCCCTGGAGAAGAGAATAGCTACCTACTCCAGTATTCTAGCCTGGAGAATTCCAAGGACTGTATAGCCCAGGGGGTCTCAAAGAGTTGAAAAAGACTGAGCGACTTACACTCACTAGATCAAAACAGATAAGCAAACAAACAACAAAAAACCTGCAAGTTCCATTTTTAAGTAGGTCCAATAATTTAGTAGACATTGGAAAAATTATATACGTGTAAAATAGTATTGTTACGTCATTCACTGACAAATGCTTACCAATGGAATGTGCCTGTTGGTCACTGCATCAGTTCTTCAAACCTTGGAATCAGATTGGATGCCACTCTCCTTTCCTGTCACAAGTGAATTTTTGCCCAAATCCAACAGATATTGTGGCGTCTCCCTTGAAAATGTACACTAGCCTTTGGAGTTCCTGTGAGTTCTAATGGTGTTTTTGGGGTGCTTCAGCTAGCAGTTTGGAAAATGTGGGCATGACAATATTTCCTCTGCCTATCAAGGTACTATGGTTGTCTCAGGAAAAACACTCAGAATTCTTTGTTGTTGTTCAGTCATTAAGTTGTGTCCAACTCTTTGTGACCCCATGAACTGCAGCAGGCCAGGCTTCCCTGCCTTTCACTATCTCCCTGCATTTGCTCAAACTCATGTTCATTGAATCAGGGATGCCATCCAACCATCTCATCCTCTGTCTTCTCCTTCTCCTCTTGCCCTCAATCTTTGCCAACATCAGGGTCTTTTCTCATCAGGTGGCCAAAGTATTGCATGAGCTGCTAAATGAACTAGACAGTTTTTCATGGAACACTATTTTTGCTCAAATAACAGTTGAGAGAGAATGGCTTTTCAGCTGTAGCTATTTGGCAAATGTTTTATCCAAAAGAAATGAAGCGAGCATATTACATCAAATACAACAGCTGACTGCATTTTTACTCAATGATAAAATTCAAGTATTCTTTTGATTATCAGAATTTGTAAAACTTGTATATACCACCATGGGTTTGACAATTTTTCAGTATTTGAAGACTTCTCTTATGAAATCTGCAGTAGTATTAACAAATGTGATTTTTTTTTTTAGTATTGTGCAGTGAAATATGTCAACATTTAAAAAATCTGCACAACTCACTGAACTGGTATTTTCCAAATGATAGATGTAACAAAAGAATGTATGTCAAAGCAGAATGTCCATGATTACCTGAAAAGGCTGTTTGAATAATCCACTCTTTTCCAACTATATGTCAGGGGAGGCCAAACTCTCTTCATTTATTTTAACCAAAGAAGACACAGATATGAGAATTAGTTGTCTTCTCTTTAAACCAGGCATTAAAAAGATGTAACCAAATGTGAAATAATGCTACTTTTCTCATCATTTTTTAAAAAATAGTCACTTTCATAAATTTTTATTTATTTTAATGAAATACCAATTTTTAAATGAACTAATATTTTTTTTTAATTTCTCCAGTTTTGACTTCCAACTGTATATTAAAAGAAAAAATCCACATTTAATGAAACAAAAAAAATTTTAAGTTCTTAAAGGTCACCAACTGTTGTTAAAATTTTAAAGAGTTCCTGAGGAAAAATATTTAAGAAGCATGGCTTTGTCCTTTGGGATCAAGGAGAGAAAGGTTCACTACAAATGAGAAAACTATAATATGTTCATCAAGGTTAAAAGAACACTCCAAGGTCACAGAATGTAACCTGAAATAGTGTCAGAATATGGGTTTATGTTGTTTCCTTGTGTTGTATGTTTTTTTGTATGATGTAGGAAAAAGTAAAGCTTCATCATAGAAAAATAGGACCAGAGTCCATTTGGAGAAACACAAAGCAAGGCCAGTTTGGATGTAACAGCAAGAGCTACTTATTACTGAGTCACTGACCTTGAACTCATAACATATTATTTATCTAAACATTTTAAAATGGAAGTCACAAACCTTGAGTTTGAGAATATCTAATCAGGCCTTTAAAGGGTAGGTAAAATATTTTCAGAATAAGACTATGACTTGGGACCCTGAACTGGCTCTTGGAGAAGTCACTGGGAAAAGTGGAGGAAGTATGTGTTTGTCTTAAACGCTGCCCTTAGACATTTGACCTGTAATAGGCTATCATTTGCTTCATGCTTTCTGAGCGGCTGGAAATCTCTGGGCCATTACAGCAAGATCTTGGGCTTGTGTTAAAAGGTGATGAATCATTTCAGGACATAATTCCCAGTCAGAGTGATCAACAATGAGAGGCTATTGCTTTTCAGGGAAACCTCAGTCAGCTGCTAAGTAATAAAGACCCCTCTTAACATTGGTTTTTTTTTTTTTTTTTTTTTTTTGTGGTGGTGGAAAAAGGGAGGGATACAGAAAACACTTTGGTAAGGGAGTTCAAAAGCCAGAATCCTTGCAGCTTTCAGAATAGAGGACATTTCTCTAGGCTGGGTCTGTATAAAAGAGACCTGTTTTTGTTCTTTGCTGGATATAACATGGAGAACTTAGCCCTGAAAGGTTTTTCTGGGACTGTCCTATTATGGGAAAATCAATAGCTACACAAGATAGGGCATTAGGCCATATTATGGGACCTAAATTACAAATACTCTTTAATGTCTATGGAATCATGGCTATTACTAGGCAATCAATCTTGGCTTTATTACCTCTTTCATTCTCTGTTATACATAAACGTAGCAGCTCTGGATACATTCAGAAACATGGGTTTCAAAACAAATGCCAACATTCAGAGAGAATCTGACTAGCCAAGCACATAGGACTTGATATTACCAGGTCCATATTTTAGTGGGGAAGATGAAACTGTGCTGGGGCACCCAAGTTAATACCATTCATAGTTTTAAACAAGGGTTTGCTGCTTTAAGTGTTCAGAGGAGATTCCCTACAGGGAATATAAACAACTAAATGTTATAAACAACCAAGTGTTCCAGGAATAAAGAAGATCAAGATAATATGAAGCAAATTTCCCTTTCCTGACCATTCTGTCTCTAGTGATTTCTTACAGAAGTTTACCATAGCCCCTAAAATTTCACCATTGTTCATTCCGAACGTAGACTAAGAACTGAAAGTTCCTATTAAACATCAGCATGTTCCTATTAAAATGCTAACGTGTTAACTGGGAGAGAGAGAATATTAAAGCAAGAGGAGGGAGGAGGTAGGGAGATTGGTGTTATGGGAAGATAAATCTTACTGTCTGTAAGATGTATTGGGAGTAAGGCTGAGATGGAAGCTACATTAATGACCTATTATATAGTTTCTCCATGGCTATGGTTTGAAATCAATTGAGGTGGACATTTGCTCCATGTGGGAAGAAGGCATTTTTTTAAATGTTTACTTGGGACAAAAGCATATTTGTCTCTGTCTAGACATAAATATGCACAAAGGGAAACTCAAGCAACGGACTCAGCCTCCAGGTTTTTCTATTATTAAAGCTCCTATGGAACCAACATCTGGATGGACACGTATGTATCGGCAGAAGAGTCTTTATCTCCCAACCCTGTGAATGCTGACTAGGGAACACGCATATGTTCAGAGGGAGTTTCTCCTCCTCCAAAGCCTCTGCTGCAAACTATAACTGACTCAAAACATATCTGAAGTATTCTGCTGGCCTTGCGTCAATGACATTTCTATTCATTAGTTATTCATTCAGCAAATATTTAAAGAGTATACCTGTTTAATATCAGACTCTGATTAGTGCAGGAGACCTGGACTCAAATCCCTGGGTCAGGAAGTCCCCTGGAGGAGGAAATGGCTACCCACTACAGTTTTTTTGCCTGGGAAATCCTATGGACAGAGGAGCCTGGCGGGCTATAGTTGATGGGGTCACAGAGTCGGACACGACTGAGTGACTATCACTTTCTTTCTCCTTTCTTTCTGATTAGTGGGTAAAGTTCCCTATGGGCATATGGCTAGGAGGGCCAGATCATAAAGGGCTTTTCAAGCCTGAAGATCTTGGATGTTAGTCTATAAATAATGGGAAGACATTCAGTTCAGTTCAGTTCAGTTGCTCAGTCGTGTTTGATTCTTTGCGACCCCATGAATCACAGCACGCCAGGCCTCCCTGTCCATCACCAACTCCTGGAGTTTACTCAAACCCATGTCCATTGAGTTGATGAAGCCATCCAACCATCTCATCCTCTGTTGTCCCCTTCTCCTCCTGCCTCCAATTCGTCCCAGCATCAGGGTCTTTTCCAATGAGTCAACTCTTCGCATGAGGTGGCCAAAGTACTGGAGTTTCAGCTTTAATATCAGTCCTTCCAATGAACACCCAGGACTGATCTCCTTTATGATGGACTGGTTGGATCTCCTTGCAGTCCAAGGGACTCTCAAGAGTCTTCTCCAACACCACAGTTCAAAAGCATCAGTTTTTTGGTGCTCAGCTTTCTTCACAGTCCAATTCTTACATCCATACATGACCACTGGAAAAACCATAACCTTGGCCAGATGGACCTTTGTTGGCAAAGTAATATCTCTGCTTTTTAATATGCTATCTAGGTTGGTCATAACTTTTCTTCCAAGGAGTAAGCGTCTTTTAATTTCATGGCTGCAATCACCATCTGCAGTGATTTTGGAGCCCCCAAAATTAAAGTCTGACACTGTTTCCATTGTCTCCCCATCTATTTCCCATGAAGTGTTGGGACCAGATGCCATGATCTTAGTTTTCTGAATGTTAAGCTTTGAGCCAACTTTTTCACTCTCCTCTTTCACTTTCACCAAGAGACTTTTTAGTTCTTCTTCACTTTCTGCCATAAGGGTGGTGTCATCTGCATATCTGAGATTATTGATATTTCTCCTGGCAGTCTTGATTCCAGCTTGTGCTTCCTCCAGCCCAGCGTTTCTCATGATGTGCTCTGCATATAAGATAAATAAGCAGGGTGACAATATACAACCTTGACGTACTCCTTTTCCTATTTGGAACCAGTCTGTTGTTCCATGTCCAGTTCTAACTGTTGCTTCCTGACCTGCATACAGGTTTCTCAAGAGGCAGGTCAGGTGGTCTGGTATTCCCATCTCTTTCAGAATTTTCCACAGTTTATTGTGATCCACACAGTTGAAGGCTTTCTCATAGTCAATAAAGCAAAAATACATGTTTTTCTGGAACTCTCTAGCTTTTTCGATGACCCAGTGGATGTTGGCAATTTGATCTCTGGTTCCTCTGCCTTGTCTAAAACCATCTTGAACATCTGGAAGTTCTCAGTTCACATATTGCTGAAGCCTGGCTTGGAGAATTTTGAGCATTACTTTACTAGTATGTGAGATGAGTGCAATTGTGCAGTAGTTTGAACATTCTTTGGGATTGCCTTTCTTAGGGACTGGAATGAAAACTGACCTTTTCCATTCCTGTGGCCACTGCTGAGTTTTCCAAATTTGCTAGCATACTGAGTGCAGCACTTTTCACAGCATCATCTTTCAGGATTTGAAATAGCTCAACTGGAATTCCATTACATCCACTAGCTTTGTTCATAGTGATGCTTTCTAAGGCCCATCTGACTTCACATTCCAGGATGTCTGGCTCTAGGTGAGTGACTGCACCATCGGGATTATATGGGTTGTGAAGATCTTTTTTGTACAGTTCTTCTGTGTATTCTTGCCACCTCTTCTTAATATCTTCTGTTTCTGTTAGGTCCATACCATTTCTGTCCTTTATCGATCCCATCTTTGCATGAAATGTTCCCTTTGTATCTCTAATTTTCTTGAAGAGATCTCTAGTCTTTCCCATTCTGTTGTTTTCCTCTAGGTCTTTGCATTGATCACTGAAGAAGGCTTTCTTATCTCTCCTTTATTCTTTGGAACTCTGCATTCAAATGGGAATATCTTTCCTTTTCTCCTTTGGAAGATGTTAGAGGACCTTAATAGGAAATATGACATGGTCATATTTCAGTTTTAAGCAGATCATGACCACCACGTGGGTGTGAGATGGGTGGAAAGGGGAAGCTTGGAAGGAGGAAAAATGAGGAGCTATTGCAGTATGGTAGGTAAGAGATTATATGGTTTTTAAAGTAGGCAGAAAATGTAGGGGGGGGGCACTGATCTGAGAAATAAAGATAATAGGATTCAGTGCTTGATTGCCAATTTAGGACCTGATTACCTTCGGGGATCATGGCCCTGTTACCCCTGTGCTAATGGGCTCTAGTTGTGATAATGCCTTTAATTCTAGACCAGAGTTTGGCAACCTAAGACATGTGGTCAAAAATGGAAGGGGGACTTGAAGGACTTGGAGCCATACCTTACTGCCCACTCCCCCCCAAGTCTGATATGTTACACCTTCCTGTTAATGCCGTTGCACCCTTCACCTTTCAATAACCATCCACAAGTCAGCAGGTCTTTTCCAACAGCAAGTAGGTGATCAAGTTTCTTTCTTCCTCTGTTTCTCTTTCTCTCTCCCACTACAGCTTAAAACAGAAAAAATAATGGTCAGACAACATTGACCTCAAGCATGAGAAGCTGTTGAATGCTATTCTAGATCTTATTCTAAAACTCCCAAGGCTATAGACTATTGGACAGAAGATACACTGGTGTTTCATGAGTATCATGCTCTGTAGGATTCCTTCCATTCTAACGAAAGTTTAAGCATTTCATTAATCTAAATATCTGACCTAGTCAAATAATAAATACAAGGGATTCTGAGATATAAAGGATGGTCTTCTAAGATTTTCTGGTGTTTTGCAAATGATTGGTGTAGCTAAACTGGACACCTCTGAAAGGACCACTAGAGTGTCAATAATAGTGTGATAAGGTGGGACTTCCCTGGTGGTCCAGTGATTAAGACACTGTTCCCAACATAGGGGCATGAGTTCAATCCCTGGCTGGAAAATGAAGATCCCATGTGACCCATGGGCATGGCCAAAAATTTTAAAAATAGTGTGATGAGGAATAGGAAGAAGCTGTGTCTGAGTGGGTTGGGCTTTAGAAAAATTGCCTGTGGAATCTATCCTCAAAAGTCAGGTCCTGACAATGTTCTAATACATGTTATTCAGGAGCATGAATTTTATAGGCCAGGGTTATTGTCCAAGGAGGCCTAACCTATCTTGTGATCAACACAGCGGAACAGGTAACAGGACCTGCTAGCTGCATGAGGGCGGAGGAGAGCCAGTGTTTTAAGGGATAATATATCAATTGAAAATATGACATTAGTATTAATATTAGGAAGATTGGGGTGGGAAATTTTTTTCTCCTAGAAGAGGCACTGGCAGATGCTAGATGGGTTTCAGGGTCCCAACCAAGCAGACTCCCATCCTAGATAAGAAATAGGTATAATTCCAGTTGGTTTCACAGGGCCAGGAGATGCATGGGACATCTAAGATTCATCCCAACCTAGCATGTGGAGGGCCAGATGCTAGGTTCAGGTCAGTAAACCTAAGTCCTAACCCAAATGTTGCTGGAGACTCAATGCACACCCTGTTTGGGGCAGAATTCACTGAAGCTATTAGCAGAAAAGAACTTGCAGGTAAAAGATGACTTGAATTCTCTATCTCTTGAGATATGAAACTTAACAAATGCCCAAGCTTTTTGCAGTCTCAATTCAGCTTTGTTTTTGCTACCTTTTTAAATAGACACATTCTGGCTCTGAGGTTAGCAATAAACTAACTCATTCTCATTTTCTTTGTTGTCATGCATGACACATACAGATGTAGATTATCCAACACAGATGATAGATCATGCCAGCCAGATGTGACTGAATTTTCAACCTTTTATGGGGACTAGATTTTATTCATATGACCTTTGAGGAGGTATATAGGGATATGGAGGGAATTAAATATGATCAAAGCCATAGCAGAGACTTTTTCTAAAGCCCAAATGGTTTTCAGTTAACCAGTAGCCCTTAATATAGGTGGCCTTATGACCATGTATATTTTTTACTGGATATGTGCACTAATTTTGATGTACAGCTCAATGAAATTTGCATGTGAATACCATTGTTACTATTCTCCATATCAAGATAATACACATTTTCATCACCTCAGAAGAATTCTGCAGTACCCCTTCAAGTGAAGCTCCCCCCCAGAGGTAAAGGTTATTCTGCCTCCTATTTCTATACACAGTTTTGTTTATTCTTGAACTTCACATAAATGTAATAACGGAGTGTAATATTTTGTGTCTAGCTTCTTTTACTCGGTATGATACCTTTGTGTTAAGTTTATGTTTTTGTGTATATTCGTAGTTTGTTCATTTTTTGTTCTTCATTTTAAAAGATTATGAAAAAGAAAGTGAAAATATGAGTTGCTCAGTCATGTCTGACTCCTTGAGATTGCATGGACTGTAGCCCGCCAGTCTCCCCTGACCATGGAATTCTCCAAGCAAGAATACTGGAGTGGGTTGCCATTCCCTTCTCCAGGGGATTTTCCCAACCTAGGGATCAAACCTGGGTCTCCTGTATTACAGGCAGATTCTTTACCTGTCTGAGCCACGAGGGAAGCCCTTAAAGGATTATACCACAATTTATTTATTGTTTTTCATGTTGACAGACATTTGGATTGTTTATGATTTTTGGAGAATACAAAAAAAAAAAAAGCTACTATAAATATTCTTGTATTTTTTTTGGTGGATCTGTGCACCCCTTGGTCTTGGGTATATTCCTAAAAATAGACTTTGTAGGTCATAAGAGAGATGGGTGTTTAAAGCTTTGTTAGACTTGCCCCTGTGCTGGTCACTCCCTTGGTCTCCCTTACCTGCTTGAGCTGGGTCTCCTCTCTAGCCCTGGCTGCCTCCTTGGCCTTGACTTAGTTAAGCTTAGCCACATGGACTGCCTCACGGAAAGGAAAGGAATAAGATCAACATATAATTCATAAATAAAATGGAAATAAAAGAAAGTGAAAGTGAAGTCGCTCAGTCGTGTCCGACTCTTTGCGACCCCATGGACTGTAGCCTACCAGGCTTCTCCGTCCATGGGATTTTCCAGGCAAGAGTACTGGAGTGGGTTGCCATTTCCTTCTCCAGGAGATCTTCCCAACCCAGGGATTGAACCTGGGTCTCCCGCACTGTAGGCAGATGCTTTACCGTCTGAGCCACCAGGGAAGTCCTAAAATAAAAGAAAAGGAAGACAATTTTCTATATTGTTTGATTTAAATGCTTTTGTTTCTTAACTTAGCCTCTAACCAAATTAATTTTAAGATTGGTTAAGTAATGAGTGTTAAAGAGTGATGGTACTGATCATTAATCACACACTGTGTTGGACTTGAGATAGAGACAATGGAAGACCTGGCTGGAAAATGTGCTCAGTGTGAGTCAAGGGAAAGAAGATCATTTTTAGTGACCATCTACTTAAGACCAGGTACTTTTTCTTCCTGTTTTCAGTGATTATCAATCCTGATAATAATGTTCTAAGAGACCTAATATTATTTTCATCGTAGCAATGAGCACACTGAACTGCATTACCTGTCCTCAAGATGATACAGCAAATATATGACAGAGCCTGGATTTGAACCTAGTTTTGTCTGACTTCAAAGTTGGCCTCTTCCCCTGACTCCTACCATTTCTTAGGGATGTGTGTTTAACTGATAAGTATATATAAGAGTTGAAGCATTAGTAATTCTGCTTATACTGAAGACTGACAGAACCTCAATGTCTAGAGAAGATCAGAACATAGGGATTGGTGATGATAGAAAGAATGTGTTGAGTTTTTAAGTTTCTCAGAGGTATCTGGGGTCACCTTTGAGAAATGATTTAGGGACTGTATTTCCTGGCAGGTGGGGAAAGAAGGGTTATTCCTAGCTTTGTTCTGCTAAAGGCAGAATCTTTGCCAGTGGAGATAAGAATTTTTTTTTTTCTTAACTGAATATTGTTTATAATAGGCTAGATTTTAATGCTGGAGCAAGTTACGATATCTGAGAAAGAATGTCTTGCTCTAAGCGGGCTGAATTCTACTACTAGTGATGTTTTTCCCATTAAAAATATTTTATACATAGCCCAAATTCCCTGTTCCCCAAAACTATCTACAAAAAAGGTACATTTAATATTTAATATCAAAACAGTGATAATAGGATAGCTTCTGGCCTAATTGTCCTTCTTTATGCAATCTTTCTTACTCTGTCTGATGGTTCCCCAGAATTCGAAGTCATGTGTGTTCAGAAAAGGATCCCACAAGGTTTCTGCTCAGGAGTTATTTTTGTCTCACCACTGTCAACAGGGGCTTCCCTTGTGGCTCAGATGGTAAAGAATCTCCTGCAATGCAGGAGACTCAGGCTCAATCCGGGTTGGGAAGCCCCTGGAGAAGGGAATGGCTACTTACTCCAGCATTCTTGCCTAGAGAACTCCATTGACAGAGGAGTCTACAGTCCATAGGGTTGCAGAGTCAGACACTACTGAGCAACTAGCACTAACTATCAACATCTGAAAGTCACTCAGTTGTCTCCGACTGTTTGCATCTCCATAGACTATATAGTCCATGGAATCCTCCAGGCCAGAATACTGGAGTGGGTAGCCGATCCCTTCTCTAGGGGAGCTTCCCAACCCAGGGATCAACCCCAGGTCTCCCCCATTGTAGGCAGATTCTTTACCAGCTGAGCCACCTGAGCCACTAAGCAAATTCAGGCTTAGTAAAGAGACTCTTTATTGGAAAGGATTATTTCAAGGATTGTTTCTCTGACTTTGTGGCCAGAGTTATACTATTACAATAAATAGAACTCTCTGATCCTATGATTGGCAAGCTTTATGATCAAGGTTGGGCAAAAAGATTTTTCACTTTTATGGGAAGTAAACAAGGCTAGATATAACCAGTGTGTAGAAGTGGGATGAAAGAGTGACTGGATCAGATAGCAGATCATAGAATGTTTTGCTCTGAGGTCAGCCTATTCTTGAGGGGGTGGGTTTAAAAAGAGGCTATGTACTGATTCAGGTGGAGGTCAGAATCCGGGGGTTCATGGGGGAGGAAAGAAACAATCAAAATCAAGTTAACAAGCATTTTGTTCTGATTGATGGGGAGGAACGTGTCATAGTCAATCATTTATGTGACAAAGAAAGAAACTTGGGAGGTCTGTGTCTGCTCTTATCCTATGTATACAAGAGTCTTAGGTCTGTATCTTACTTATGTCATTTGAGGAAGGATGTTTCTTTGTAGTAAGCTGCTTTCCAGAACACAAAAGAACGGGTGGGAAGTTTCTAAGCCATGGTTGTTTTGCAGGATCGAAGTGCTAGAGTGACATTGTCACCACATTTCTGACTGCTGTAAGATCACCATGTTGCTATGCATGAAGATGCTGCTTCACTCCTCTGGGCTCCAGAAGGGAACTCTTCCCTTGGCCACACCTTCCCAAGTATGAAAATGTTCTACTGATTCAATCTATCACAGCTGAGACCAGACTTTGGCTTCCAGTAAAAAGGAACTGAAAGATAGGGAAAGGAAGAAGGAAAGCACATCACAGGGAAGATAAGCCCTGTCTCTGACCATGGCTATTTTTAGGTTCAGGTTCTAGTCCAAAGTGCCCTTCAATTAGAGGTGCAAAACATGAGCCTTCAGTTCTTGCCCAGGAGGAACCTCTGCACAGGATGATGCAGTGGGATTTTCCACTGAAATAAAAAGTGCAAATCCAGCCTCACTTAGAGTGAACTTGCCTTTGGGCATTGAAGGAAGCTAGTAAGATAAGCAAGGGCTTCCCTGGTAGCTTGGCTGGTAAAGAATCCACCTCCAATGAAGGAGATCCCAGTTTGACTCCTGGGTCAGGAAGATCCCCTGGAGGAGGGCATGGCAATCTACTCCAGTATTCTTACCTGAAGAATCCCACGGACAAAGGAGCATGGAGGGCTACAGTCCATGGGGTTGCAAAGAGTCGGACATGACTGAGTGACTCAGCACAGCACAAGATAATCAAACCAAAAGACCACATTCCATAACTTCCAATATCTGATGTCCAGTCAGTATTAGTCCAGTCTTGTTCTTTGCACATCACTTCCTCCAGGATGAGACATAAAATATGCTGCCTATCTTTGCCTTTACAGAGCCCTTTTTATCTCAGCTTACTTCTATTGATAACATCTATCCAGAGAAGAACACACAGAAATTGCTAAGAATAAGCAATTATTTATAGACACAGTAATCTAAATTCACCCAGAGGTGGGACAGAAAAACATTTATCTTCAAAGAAACTACAAAGAAACATTTCCTGAAACTTTCTGCCCTCACCTGGCATCTCCCACTGGGGTAACTCTTGTTCACCTTTCATCTTTCAAAGTTCAGGTTAAATATCCCTTTCCTAGGAAAATATACACAACTCCACTGTTAGTGGGCTTCTGCTTATAGATTCTCATAGCACTTTTTACTTCCTCATTGTCTTTAGAACATTTATGTTTAAAAATTATTCGTGTAATTTTTGCTTATTTTTTTCTGTCACTTAATATAGCCTGTGAGGGGCTCAATGATAATCCTCTTGCCAATGGAGGAGACATGGGAGACTTGGGTTTGATCCCTCGGTGGGGAAGATCCCCTGGAGAAGGAAATGGCAACCCACTCAGCATTCTTGCCTGGAAAATTCCATGGACAGAGGAGCCTGATGGGCTATAGTTCATGGGGTTGCAAAGAGTCAGAAACAGCTGAGTGACTGAACATGTATGCAGTATAGTTTGTGAACACTATTAGGAGCTGTCAACACTTTAACTTGTCTGGCATAGAGTTACTGTCAATAGGAGCTTCCCTGGTGTCTCACATTAAAGAATCTGCCTGCAAAGCATGCGACCCTACTTCCATTCCTGGGTTGGGAACATCCCTTGAAGAAGAGACTGGCAACCAACTCCAGTATTCTTGTCTGGAAAATCCCATGGACAAAGGAGCATGGTGGACTACAATCCATTGCAAACAGTCAGACACAACTGAGTGACTAACACTTTCTTTACTGTCAATAAGTATTTGAACAATAATTTCTAGAGGAAAGACTCTGAGAGAATATACAACTGATTCATTTAGGAGAAAAACAGTGAAATACTGGGTCTGAGACATCAACATTCAATTGAGGCTGACTTCCCTGTTCCTAAAAACAGTAGGTAAAACCTGGTTTAATTCAGTTCAGTTCAGTCGCCCAGTCATGACCGACTCCCTATGACCCCTTGGACTGCAGCACACCAGGCTTCCCTGTTAACTTCACCAACTCGTGAAGTTAACTCAAACTCATGTCCATCAAGTCGGTGATGACATCCAACCATCTCATTCTCTGTCATCCCCTTTTCCTCCTGCCTTCAATCTTCCCCAGCATCAGGGTCTTTTCAAATGAGTCAGTTCTTCACATCAGATGGCCAAATTTTTGGAGTCTCAGCTTTGGCATGAGTCTTTCCAATGAATATTCAGGACTTATTTCCTTTGGGATTGACTGGTTTGACCTCCTGGCAGTCCAAGGCACTCTCAAGAATCTTCTCCAACACCACAGTTCAAAAGCATCAATTCTTCAGTGCTCAGCTTTCTTTATAGTCCAACTCTCACATCCATACATGACTGCTATAAAAAACAGTAGCTTTGACTAGAAAAAGTAATGTCTCTGCTGTTTAATATGCTACCTAGATTGGTCATAACTTTCCTTCCAAGGAGTAAGCATCTTTTAATTTCATGGTTGCAATCACCATCTGCAGTGATTTTGGAGCCCAAGAAAATAAAGCCTCTCACTGTTTCCATTGTTTCCCCTTATATTCTATATGTTGAGTGTTTTTTTTTTTTTTCATTTATTTTTATTAGTTGGAGGCGAATTACTTTACAATATTGTAGTGTATGTGGAGTTTTAAGCCAACTTTTTCACTCTCCTCTTACTCTTTCATCAAGAGGCTCTTCAGTTCTTCACTTTCTGCCATAAGTGTGGTGTCATCTGCATATCTGAGGTTATTGATAATTCTCCTGGCAATCTTGATTCCAACTTGCCCTTCATCCAGCTTGGCATTTCTCATAATGTATTCTGCATATAAGTTAAATAAGCACGGTGACAATATACAGCCTTGACGTACTCCTTTCCCAATTTGAAACCAGTCTGTTGTTCCATGTCCAGTTCTAATTATTGCTTTTTGACATGCATACAGATTTCTTAGGAGGCAGGTCAGGTGGTCTGGTATTCCCATTTCTTTGAGAATTTACCACAGTTTGTTTTGATCCACACAGTCAAAGACATTGGCAAAGTCAATAAAGCAGAAGTAGATGTTTTTCTGAAATCCTCTTGCTTTTTTGATGATCCAATGGATGTTGGCAATTTGATCTCTGGTTCCTCTGCCTTTTCTAAATCTAACTTGAACATCTGGAATTTCATAGTTCATGTACTGTTGAAGTCTGGCTTAGAGAATTTTGAGAATTATTTTGCTAGTGTGTGAGATGAGTGCAACTGTGCAGTAGTTTGAACATTCTTTGACATTGCCTTTCTTTGGGATTGCAATGAAAACTGATCTTTTCCAGTCCTGTGGCCATTGTTGAGTTTTCCAAATTTGCTGGCATCTTGAGTGCAACACCTTTACAGCATCATCTTTTAGGATTTGAAACAGCTCAACTAGAATTCTGTCACTTCCACTAGCTTTGTTCATAGTGATGCTTTCTAAGGACCACTTGACTTTGCATGCATTCCAGGATGCCTGGCTGTAGGTCAGTGATCACATCATTTTGATTATCTGGGTCATGAAGATCTTTTTTGTACAGTTCTTCTGTGTATTCTTGCCACTTTTTCTTCATATCTTCTGCTTCTGTTAGGGCCATACCATTTCTGTCCTTTATTGTGCCCATCTTTGCATGAAATGTTCCCTTGGTATCTCTAATTTTCTTGAAGAGATCTCTCGTCTTTCCCATTCTATTGTTTTCCTCTATTTCTTTGCCTTGATCTCTGATGAAGGCTTTCTTATTTCTCCTTGTTATTCTTCAGAACTCTGCATTCAAATGACTATATCTTTCCTTTTCTCCTCTGCCTTTCACTTCTCTTCTTTTCACAGCTATTTGTAAGGCCTCCTCACTCAACCATTTTGCCTTTTGCATTTCTTTTTCTTGGGGATGGTCTTGATCCCTGCCTCCTGTACAATGTCACAAACCTCTGTCAATAGTTCTTCAGGTTCTCTGTCCATCAGGTCTAATTCCTTGTATCTGTTTGTCACTTCCACTGTATAATTGTAAGGGATTTTATTTAGGTCATATGTAAATGGTCTAGTGGTTTTTCCTACTTTCTTCAATTCAAGTCAGAATTTTGCAATAAGGAGTTCATGATCTGAGCCACCATCAGCTTCTGGTCTTGTTTTTGCTGACTGTATAGAGCTTCTCCATCTTTGGCTTCAAAGAATATAACCAATCTGATTTTGGTATTGACCATCTGGTGATGTCCATGTATAGAGTCTTCTCTTGTGTTTTTGGTTTTTGCTTGCTATGAGCAGTGTGTCCTCTTTGCAAAACTCTGTTAGCCTTTGCCCTGCTTCATTTTGTACTCCAAGGCCAAACTTGCCTGTTACTCCAGGTGTTTCTTGACTTCCTACTTTTGCATTCCAGTCCCTCTAATGAAAAGGGACATCTTTTGGGGTGTTAGTTCTAGGTCTTGTAGGTCTTCATTGAACCGTTCAACTTCAGCTTCTTCAGCATTACTGGTTGGTGCAAAGACTTGGATTACTGTGATGTTGAATGGCTTGCCTTGGAAACAAACAGAGACCATTCTGTCTTTTTTGAGATTGCTTCCAAGTTCTACATTTCAGATTCTTTTGTTGAGTTTGATGGCTACCCCATTTCTTCTAAGGGATTCTTGCCCACAGTAATAGATATAATGGGCATCTGTTAAATTAACCCAATACAGTCCATTTTAGTTCACTGATTCCTAAAATGTTAATGTTCACTCTTGCTGTCTCCTGTCTGACCACTTCCAATTTACCTTGATTCATGGACCTGACATTCCAGGTTCCAATGCAATATTGTTCTTACAGTATCTGACTTTACTTCCATCACCAGTCACATCCACAACTGGGTGTTGTTTTTGCTTTGGCTCCATCTCTTCATTCTTTCTGGAGTTATTTCCCCACTATTCTCCAGTAGCTTATTGGGCACTTACCAACCTGGGGAGTTCATCTTTCAGTGTCCTGTCTTTCTGCCTTTTCATACCGCTCATGGGATTCTCAAGGCAAGAATGTTGAAGTGGTTTGCCATTCCCTTATCCAGTGAACCACATTTTTTCAGAACTCTTCACTGTGACCCATCTGTCTTGGGTGGCCTTACATGGCATGCCTTATAGTTTCATTGAGTTAGAGAAGGCTGTGGTCCATGTGATCAGTTTGATTCCTTTTCTGTGATGGTGGTTTTCATTCTGTCTGCCCTCTGATGGATAAGGATAAGAGACTTAAGGAAGCTTCCTGATGGGAGAGGCTGGCCCAGGGGGAAACTGGGTCTTGTTCTGATGG
This sequence comes from Cervus canadensis, assembly GCF_019320065.1. NCBI lineage: Eukaryota > Metazoa > Chordata > Mammalia > Artiodactyla > Cervidae > Cervus > Cervus canadensis. Next base: position 79,512,228 of record NC_057390.1, on the reverse strand, counting down.
GCGGGGCCATGCTCAGTAAATCTTTAATCCAACTTTCTCTTGATGGGTGAGGCTCTGTTCTCTCCCGGTTTTTTGACCTGAGGCCAAACTATAGTGGAGGTAATGAGGACAATGACACCCTCCTTCAAAAGGCCCCATGCCAGCACTGATGCACTCAGTGCCCCTAACCCTGCAGCCAGCCACCACTGACCCATGCCTCCGCTGGAGACTCCTGGACACTCCTGGGCTAGTCTGGGTCAGTCTCTTGTGGGGCCAGTGCTCCTTTCTCCTGGGTCCTGGTGCACATATGGCTTTATTTGTCCCCTCCAAGAGTCTGTTTACCCAGTCCTGTGTAAGTTCTGGCAGCTCTATAGTGGGGTTAATGGCGACCTCCTCCAAGAGGGCTCATGCCACATCCAGGTCTGCTGCATCCAAACTGTATCCATTACTTGTCTGCTGTATGGTTTAATTTATATAAATATATATGGCCCATTGCTGTGTTTTTCATTTTGCTTTGATTTTTTTTTCATAACAAAGCCACTGCCTGCCTTAGAGGTAAATGGGAGGCCTCCTTCTTGAGTAGAATGAAAAATATGCAGAAACTTTTGAAATAGCAGCTTTTCCAGCTTCTACAACATCATGATGTTTAAAATAATAGCCTAGTCTCCACCAGGGTCTGAGGTTACATATGTGATTTTCAGAATTAATGATGTACAATGCAGTTTGAGTTCTGGAAATGATAAGACCTATATTCATTCCATGCTTTACCATTTTCAAAGCAATTTCATGTTGGCTCATTTAATCCTCATGAGTACTTTTGGATAAAAAAAAAAACAAAGCACCCATTTTGCAAGTGAAGAAACTGCAAACTGTATCCATTACTTGACCAGCCCAAGACTGTACAGCTGAGAATGGTTTTGGGACTGCAACCCAGGTCTCCTGACTTTAAACCCAGTGCATTTGCCACAGCTCTCTAGCTGCTGAGTCAACAACAAGGGTGGCACAGCCTATTTCTATCTTGGTTTTAAATAGATTGTATGTCTTTGGCCTCATTTTCCAAATGAGAGTCAGTTGGGTTTATCTCAAAGTGGATTCTTGTCTTTGGCTCTGAGCCTTCTTTTTCAAAGCATAATCAGAGTTGGAAAGGATCTCAGCAGTTATTCAGTCCAATGCAACATCCCCACCATGTGGCTGCCCAGACTAAACTTGAATATCTCAGGTGACAGAGAACTCACTCCTATGCATGCATATGTTGGTTTAACATTTATGACAACTACAAAAAGACTAGTTGTAATCCTTGTTACTTTATATGAGGAGGAACTGAGGCATGTAAAATGTAGGCAATGTGCTCAAGGTTACATATGTAGTAAATTACAGACTCCAAATTTGACCCCCAGCAGGCTGACTCTGGGATTCCCAGGTGACGCTAGTAATAAAGAATGCACCTGCCAGTGCAGGAGACACAGGAGATGTGAGTTCCATCCCTGGGTCAGGAAGATCCCCTGGAGGAGGGCATGGCAACCTACTCCAGTATTCCTGCCTGGAAAATCCCAGGACAGAGGAGCCTGGCAGGCTACAGTTAATGGAGTCGCAAAGAGTCAGACAGGACTGTGTGACTTCACTTTCACTTTTCAGGCTGACTCTAGAGTCTTCTTCCTAAATGACCTATTACGCATCCTCTATACCTAAAATCTCCTCCCAGGTGGCGCTAGTGGTAAAGAATCCGCCTGCCAATGCAGGAGATGTGGGTTCCATCCCTGGGTCCAGAAGACCCTTTGGAGAAGGAAATGGTAACCCACTCCAGTATTCTTGCCTGGAGAATTCCATGGACAGAGGAGCCTGGCAGGCTCCATTCCATGGGGCTGCAGAGTCAGAAATGACCAAGCACGCATGCTGCCTCTGCCTGCCATACCTAAACAGTGTATTTCCATTGCTGCAAATGAGGGTTATAAATCTTCCAAGTATTTGGATGCCAACTTTAATGCACGTGGATATGTGTCCAAACAGATGAAGATTAAGGAAGGGAACACATTATTTAGAGATTTAGGTTTTGGCTTTCTTGGCAGGGTTTGGCTGTTGGCAGGGCAGGATTCATCACTCCCAGAGGAAATGTATCGGCAAAAATGCTTCCCTCTTTAAATGCTCCAAATCAACCCCTGGTGGTTCTGGAAATTATCCCTTTTGATGTAAGGCAATGAATAGAATAAAGATACCGATCTGGCTTCATCATAAAATCTATTTAGATTCTAAAGCAACCCTGCCTCTCTGCCCTTCTCCCCAGCATCACCCCACCCTTTGCCCTCAGCTCTCAATGTACTCAACTTTAACATCAGACACGAAGTAGGATGCCTAGTTACACAGCCTGGAGTGGACAAAGCACACCTTCACATTTCTCAATGTCCAAATTCCTCTTAACTCATGAGCCATGTATATTTTCTGATACAACAGTCTAAATCTTACAAATTAAGGTAAGTTAGTCATCTTAATTTAAAATCCAATATCATTTAGGTAACTACTACAGCAATTCCATTTCTCCCAGTAGCTCTCCTTTCCTCCTCTTCCCCTGAGACAGAATCAGGGTGCTAGGATCTACATTGGCTCCTGGTTCAGGCCAGGCTGGGATGTGGGAGGAGGTGATCATAATGTCCCAGCCCATTATTTGCTCTTATGGGCAACCACCAAGGTGTATTTCATCCTTCCAGGTCTTGGTCACAGCTCTATCTTTGCTGGACCTGTGTCTTCTGCTTGTCATTCATCATGGCCTTCAGTTGTACACATTGTCTCCTTCTTGTCCTGGCTGGAGGGTTCTTTGGCTTCGCTAGCACTTTCAAGATGTGTGAATGCTCCCCTGTGACCATCAGAGCTGCAGAAGACTCCAGGGAGCTTTCTTTGGGTCTGCTTGGGGCCGTTGCTGCTCTACCCACTGGCTCCTTGCAAAGCACAGGGATTCCATCAATGGATACACAACGGGGCAAGAGGTTCACCTTCTCAGCTTTGAGATCCTTCAAAGTTATTTGAGGCTTTCCATCATCCTTTCCTCCCAAGGTTTTGATCTCAGCAGTAGAGCATGAAGTATTCCCTTTGCCCAAGCCCACACATAGAGACACACTTATCTCCTCCCTAAACTTTCCCCATCACCCAGGTCCAATGTAGAACATTATCTTATCACTTCCATGCATAGCTGCTGTGTAGTACTTAAATCAGCATTTCATGTTCCCTACTCCATGGTAGGTAGCTGAACTCTACATTGAGAGCCAGAGTTCTTGAAGAGCTAAAATTGACAACAATGACAGGAAGTCCCTTTCAGTTTTCAAAGCTGTTAACATAGAATATTGAATGAGGCTTTTCGTATTTGTCTTGGAATTTTGGTTGAAGTCCCAAACCTGGAAAAGTATGTATGGTGACATTCTAAATAGAGCACCAAGTTGTTGTCAGTTTGCTTTTCCAGTGCTTGTGAGGATGTTGCTAAACCAGTCTTGTGATCCCCCATCTTCCCTTCCCAAACAACCTTTGAAAATAGGAGACTAGAAATTCCAGGGGGATTGGTTAGAGGACAAGAAAACTTTTCAGTAGTAGGCATACCTGAGACTTTTTCCTTGCTTCACCTAGGTAAGTGTTCTCCAAGAGAGCTATCCAGAGAGTTTTATGGGGTCAGCAAGAAAGGGATTGGAATGTTACTGAGCTACAAAATTCACAAGTCACTGCAGGGCAGCCCATCAGAAGTTATTCTTGAGAGAGGGGAATACAAGTGGTCTAGTTACCATAGAAATGGGTGCCTGCTTCTAGTGCAGAAGCAGCAAGCAGTTGGAGCCACCTGGAAGGAGGGCAAGGAAACAAGGAAGCCAATGGCAGACTTAGTTGTTGTTGTTCAGTTGCTAAGTCATGCCCTATTCTTTGTGACCCCATGGACTGCAGCACGCCAGGCTTTCCTGTCCTTCACTATCTCCTGGAGTTTGCTCAAACTCATGTCCATTGAGTCAGTGACGCCATCCAACCATCTTATTTTCTGTCATCCCTTTTCTCCTCTTGCCCTCAAACCTTCCCAGCATCAAGGTCTTTTCCAATGAATCAGCTCTTTGCATCAGGTGGCCAAAGTATTGGAGCTTCAACTTCAGCATCAGTCCTTCCAACAAATATTCAGGGTTGATTTCCTTTAGGATTGACTGGTTTGAGTTCCCTTCTGTCCAAGAGACTCTCAAGAATCTTCTCCAGCACCACAGTTCAAAAGCATCAATTCTTTGGCATTCAGCCTTCTTTATGGTCCAACTCTCACATCTGCACATGACTACTGGGAAAACCACAGCTTTGGCAGGCAACCCTCCTGCTATTTGGCTCATCAGGATATTTGAGAATGGCCTGCAATGGCTACTGTAAAAGGCAGCTAGACTTGCGTCACCTTTTAGATATTTAATAGGGTGCCTCTCAGAGAAAAAGGAAAGCCACCAGTCTATAGGATGCATTCACAAGGGCAGAAATTGAGGAGGGAACGATCAGCAACTGGTTCAGTTGTTGAGGTCAGCAGTTTGTGCAGCAATGAGGTGCTCACAAGGATTTCTGGAAAACCCACACAGGGGCTCCTTGGGACAACATGTGTAGGATATCTGCCACACAGGAAACTTGACTAGCTAGATGGCATTAGCCAAAGAAGACCATGAAAGCAGGACCTAAGGAGTGACACAGAAGAATTTCTGCCCCTTTCCTATATCCCTACCCTCCTTTTAGTAAGAACCTTGAAGAGGAGGGGGAGGCATTTGTCCAATCCCCACTCTAGGTCCCTGAGCCAGGTTAGGGATGGACAGAATACAAAGCTTGCATTTGAGGAAAGAAAGGATCTTTTGATTTATTCTCAGGTGGAGACTTACAGTACTAAAAAGGGAGTCTTAATTATTAAAACAAGACTTGCTCTTAAAACTAAGGTTGGCCATAAACTCACAGATATGCTTGAATTGTTATTAAAGAGTTGGAAATATACTTGGGGAAGAATAACACTTTTCCATACAGACTGGGCAATAATGGGTTAATTGCTGCCTCTGTGCCATAGGCTTTGAAGACCTATTTAGGAAGTCAAGACAAGAATTTAACTAAAAGGTCTCTCTGGAATCTTTTGTGACCTCCCTTTTTTATAATCATAAGTCTGAGCTTCACAAACAATTTAATGGTGGAATAGTGGCAAGTAAGGGCAAATTACAAGACAAGAAAAAAATCAGTTAATATTTAAAACTATTTTTCCTCTAAATGGGAAAATTGTGCTAGATGCTAGTTACTATTTTTTCCTTTCAAGTCTAGCATTCTATTCACACTAGTGTTGTCACTTGCTTAGATAGAAGTGGAGGTTGAAAAAAGCATTCATTTTTCCTGGGATATCTTCATTTTTGGCCTTTTTCTTTTCCTTTTTTAATCCAACTAGCAAATTGATCCCAGATTATTTCACTTTGCACAGCAATTGCCAAGAGCTTGGTAAATGTCTCCACCCCTTCAGACACTCCTCTAACCCCTGACACATATCTTTTACTCCTAAGATGACTATTACAGTGTTTTAACAAGTCTCCCTGCCCTGCCTCCCACATTTGTTTTCTCTAAAACATTGCCCATACTGCTGCCAGAGAAATTTTCAGAAATGATCTGATCATTCCTACACTTAAAACCCATCAATGGCTTTCCATTGCAAGATAAAATTCAGTTGTCCATTCTAAAATAGTCTTCATAATCAAGCCTATGTCTAATCTCTTTATTCTGATTTATATCTTTCCTCATCCACACTGAACTTTTTATTTTATTTTTTTCTGAATAGATTTTGTTCCCTCTTTTGCCTAAGAACCTAACCTCTCTCCCTTGCCATTCCCTGTCTTCACACCCAACCCCAAAACACAAGTCGCCCCACCACTTTCCTCCTCTTGAATGTTAATATCCGGCAGGGATTTCCGTCCTTCTTCCAGCAGCTGCTGCTGCTAAGTCGCTTCAGTCGTGTTCGACTCTCTGCGATCCCATAGATGGCAGCCCGCCAGGCTCCGCCGTCCCTGGGATTCTTCAGGCAAGAACACTGGAGTGGGTTGCCATTTCCTTCTCCAATGCGTGAAAGTGAAAAGTGAAAGTGAAGTTGCTCAGTCATGTCTGACTCTTTGCGACCCAGTGGACTGCAGCCTACCAGGCTCCTCCGTCCATGGGATTTTCCAGGCAAGAGTACTGGAGTGGGCTGCCATTGCCTTCTCAAGACCTACACCTTTGCAAATCTTTAAGCTGGCTTGATTTTCCTCCTGCCCCTGTGTTCTCTCCTTATTTCTGCCACAGTGCTCTCTCTAATAGCTTTATCTCTTTGTGTATTTCTCTTGCACTAGTATTTGCACATAAAGGGCAAATGCAGGGTCTTCTTCATGACTTTATTCTCACAGTCTGGCACAATGTCAGGAAGATAGTGGAGGCACGACAGACGGGAGAGTGACAGAATGAAGGCAGCTTTAGTTCTTTTACCAGAGAAGGAGAATGCAACCCACTCCAGTATTCTTGCCTGGAGAATTTCTAGGACAGAGGGGCCTGACGGGCTACAGTCCATGGGATCGCAGAGAGTCGGGCACGACTGAGCGACTAACACTTACTTCTAGTTCTTTTACAGTTCCTATCTTTTTTTCAAATACAGTCAACAAAACAGACTCTAGCCTACCATAATTACTTGAAAGAATGAGGATGTTCTATATCCCTCTACAATGAATGTGCTTCATTTTAGAAGTTCTTAAATATTTTGAGCCACTGTTGTTTGCTTCATGAGTTCTGTCAGACTTTCCCAGCAAAGGAAAGCACCGGATGAAATGAGGCCAGATCCAAAGAAATCTGTCTTAGGGCTAGGAAGAATTTAAATAAAGTAATTTTAAAAATACAAGTCACTTCTCCTGTCTAGTGGCTATTTATTGTCTGTCGCTCCTTACTAGAGTTGTTCTGGGAGGGCTCAGATTGCTGCTGAGAGTTAGAGGAATAACAGAACTGATTTCTGCCCACGATTCTCTTTTGTCCCACATTGCGTGATTGACAAGGACAAGATGTACTGCTGTGCCTCTCCCTTCAGAGTCTATTTGGAATCCATCCTCAAACTGAAGAAGCTGCAGGAAGAGAAGCCACAGCCCCCACCTTCCAGGGGCTCCATTGGCAAGTCACCTCAGGATCCAGGGACCCAGACAGAAGTCAAGACACAATGGGCTGGGCTACCCTGCTAGCTCAGCGCTAAAGAATCCACCTCCCAATGCAGGAGACGCGAGTTCAATCCCGGATCGGGGAAGATCCCACGTGCCTTGGAGCAAGAAAGTCCAAGAGCCACAACTCCTGAGCCTGTGCTCTAGAGCCTGGGAGCCGCGACTATTGAAGTCGGGGCACCCTGGAGAATGTGCCCTGCAACAAGAGAAGCCGCCACCTTGAGAAGCCTGTGCAATCAGCTACAGAAAAGCCCCCACATGCTGCAACTAGAGAAAGGCCTGTGCAGCAATGAAGACCCAGGACAGTCAAAAATAAATAAAATTATATATATAAATTATATATATGTATATAAATATAAATAATATATATACATATATATATGTATATATATTTATAAAATTATATATAAAAGACACAATGGGCTGCAGCTTCTGAGACCTAGAGAGCCAGGTGCTGACTGCCAATCAGATGAACCAGAAGGCTTGACACAGGAAGGGTTGTAGCCGTGAGAAAAAGAAAGGTCCTTCAGTGAAGTGGAGGCACGCTGGTAACCAAGGGAAACCACCCTAAGGCTATATTTTGATGCTGATCTTATAGTTGGAAGCAGCTCACAGAATTTTGCAAAGTGATTGAACCCTTTCACGCTGTTTACTCCAGCTTTCCTTATATTCGCATCTGGCCAGAGGAGCACAGCATGGACCTTTCTCCTCTGTCCCTTGCTGTTTTGGGTCTCTGGCAGGTCTAATTCTGGGTTTCACATTTTTTTCATTTCCTCTCCCAGAACATGGTCTTACCAAAATTGACTTTTGCTGACTAACAATTCTCTAAGGCCTGATTTCTCTATTATCTAAATAAGAACGCTTCGTCTGATTCATCCAGGGACTCAGGCTGTAAATATGCCTTAAAAAAAAAACCCTGACATTTATTCTGAGCTGACGGAAGTGGGAATTTGGCCTTGCCTTTCCTCCTGCCATCAGTATTAGCTTCTACCCCAGATTTAAAATGTTTGAGTCCCATCAGGCAACACAAATATTGCAACATCAAATGACTTCTGGCCTTGATATTTAGCCATTCCAACTGGCAGCCACTACTCAGAAGCAGTGTTTTTAAAATGTCACACATATATATACTCATGTGTGTGTGTGTGTGTGTTAGTCATTCAGTCATGCCAAGTCTTTACGACCCCACCAGGCTCCTCTGTTCATGAATTCTCCAGGCAAGAATACTGGAGTGGGTAGCCATTCTCTTCTCCAGGGGATCTTCCCAACCCAGGGATTGAAACCAGGTCTCCTGCATTGCAGGCAGATTCTTTACAATCTGAGTCACCAAGGAAGCCCATATATATTTAGATAAATATGTATATATATATATACACATATATGTGTGTATGTATATTTCTACCGCCCACCCCCAGAAGACCTTTCCTATAGCAGAAAAACTGCTCATTTTTTATGTAGTATGGAATGTCAGCTGCAGCACCCTTGGATCAGGATTGCTGCAGGGGTGTGTGGGCCTTGGACATTCTCTTCACAGTAAAGGTAGCAGGAGGGAAACAGATAATCCCCAGAAGAGACTCTTAGGGTGACAGTGGAGGAAGAAGCCCGAGGATTCAAAGAACTTTGATCAACATTCTGTGAGGACAGACCCTGTTGTGATTCGATAGCATGTGTTCGGTCAGACAGTTCAACCCCAGGTTCTGTTTATGAGGAAACAAAAATCTAAGTTCCAGAGAAGGAGCAAAGGAAGCACTGTTTCCCCCCATCATTAGCCATCGTATTTATTTATTAGGGATGTTCTAAGAAACGATCACAAGCTGGATGGCCTAAAGTGACAGAAATTAATTATTTTGTAGTTCTGGAGCCCAGAAGACCAAAATCAAGTAGTCAGCAGGGACGCCGCCAGGGGTCTGCAGGGAGAACCCTCCCTTGCCTCCTCCCAGCTTCCACCGGCGGCCAGCCATCCTTGAGGGCTTTAGCCTGCAGCTGCACTACTGTAGACTCTGCTTCTGTCCTCATGGGGTTTTCTCCCTGGGTGTCTGTCCTCTGTGGTCCTCCCTCTTATAAGGACAGGAGTCCAATTGAATTAAGGGCCACTCTACTCGACCTCATGACTGCGTCTGAATGAACACATGCACATAAATTTCTGCACTCCAAATGTAATATAGCTCATATAGCAAATCTCTCTGCTCATTCAAATCTAGGTGGGTTTTTTTTTGTTTTTTTTTTAATTCCATGACAGTCTGACACCTACTTTAAAAACAGGCAAATTCATGCCTTTCTCCGGTCCATCAAGGAGTTAATTTCTATTTGGTCATCTGATTTAAGTGCTTGGCACAAGGCAGATGATCAATAAATGATAGCTTCAATGATTTTATTATACCAGTTGCATCCATTTTTAAAGTCTCTCATCTAAAGCCTATGTTTTATCCCCTCACCTTCATTCTGTTTTTTTTTTTTTTTAAGGCTAAACAGAATAAGTTCATACCTCCTGCCCACAAAGTTTAGACTCTTAAATCTTATTGAATTCTATAACAATATTTGTCACAGAGGAAATTCAGAAATTCATGAACAGTGAATATACTCAATATTACAGTGACATTTCCTTTCCTCTACTCTCTTGTCTTGTCTTGAAGGTCAAGCTCTCAGATTTTCTTCTTTAAAAGAGCTACATGAGAAGGAAATTGAATCCAGGGAGAAATAGGATCTAAGAGACCCTAGGACAAGATCCTGTAATTCAGTGCTTCTCCAACTTTAAAGTTCTCCAAATGACCTTGAGGGTAAACTGTGGGAGATCTGCTTCCAGAGTTTCAGACTCATTGGAGCGGGGCCTGAGGCTATACATTTGTAAGATATTCCAAGCAGGCTGGATGCACCTTGAAAACCACAGCAACGTGAAAACACTCAGGGACTATCAGAGCTTTTAGCAGAGACCCTGCCCATCTCACGACTACAGACAATGACTCACAGCTGACCCTTGGTAGACCCCGTGTGGACACTTTCATCAGTCAGGAGCTCAGTGTTCCCTGGCTGCGATGTTTGGAGGAAAAACAGGAGAACATTCCTTTTCAAATCTGGCTTTGCTTCTACCAGGCCCAACAATGATGGGTAAGTTACATTCTGGCTTCAGTATACTTATTTATATAAAATAAAGGTGGGAGGAGGGGGCATCCTTCAGAGTTATCTGAAGACCTAAATGGGAAAGCATGTGTAAAAATGCCTCCCAGGAAGCAGGCTTTCAATAGTGGGTGCTATGTGTGTCAACGATTCATAAATGCCATTGCCCATGTAAAAAAAAATGGGGGCTGAATGATTGTCTGAGGAGGCCTTGCAAATAGCTGAGAAAAGAGAAGCAAAAGGCAAAGGAGAAAAGAAAAGATACACCCATTTGAATGCAGAGTTCCAAAGAATAGCCAGGAGAAATAAAGCCTCCCTCAGCGATCAATGCAAAGAAATAGAGGAAAACAATAGAATGGGAAAGATGAGATATCTCTTCAAGAAAATTAGAGATGGGCACAATAAAGGACAGAAATGGTATGGACCTAAGAAAAGCAGGAGATATTAAGAAGAGATGGCAAGAATACACAGAAGAACTGTACAAAAAAGATCTTCATGACCCAGATAATCATGATGGTATGATCACTCACCTAGAGTCAGACATCTTGGAATGTAAAGTCAAGTGGGCCTTAGGAAGCATCACTGTGAACAAAGTTAGCGGAGGTGATGGAATTCCAGTTGAGCTATTTCAAATCCTAAACGATGATTCTGTGAAAGAGCTGCACTCAATATGTCAGCAAATTTGGAAAACTCAGCAGTGGCCACAGGACTGGAAAATGTCAGTTTTCATTCCAATCCCAAAGAAAGGCAATGCCAAAGAGTGCTCTAACTACCGCACAATTGCACTCATCTCACACGCTAGTAAAGTAATGCTCAAAATTCTCCAAGCCAGGCTTCAGCAGTTGGTGAACCGTGAATTTCCAGATGTTCAAGCTGGTTTTAGAAAAGACAGAGAGAGGAATCAGAGATCAAAATGCCAACATCGTTGGATCATTGAAAAAGCAAGGGTTTCAGAAAAAACATCTACTTCTGCCTTTTACTGTGTGGATCACAGCAAACTGTGGAAAATTCTTAAAGTGATGAGAATATCACACCACCTGACCTGTGTCTTGAGAAATCTGTATGCAGGTCAAGAAACAAATTAGAACTGGAAATGGACAACAGACTGGTTCCAAATTGGGAAAGGAGTATGTCAAGACTGTATATTGTCACCCTGCTTATTTAACTTATCTGCAGAGTACATCATGAGAAACACTGGACTGGATGAAGCACAAGCTGCAATCAAGATTGCCGGGAGAAGTATCAATACCTCAGATATGCAGATGACACCACCCTTAAGGCAGAAAGTGAAGAAGAACTAAAGAGCTTCTTGATGAAACTGAAAGAGGAGAGTGAAAAATTTGGCTTAAACTCAACATTCAGAAAACTAAGATCATGGCATCTGGTCCCATCACTTCATTGCAAATAGATGGGGAATGAGTGGAAACAGTGACAGACTTTATTTTGGGGGGCTCCAAAATCACTGCAGATGGTAACTGCAGCCATGATATTGAAAGACACTTGCTCCTTGGTAGAAAAGCTATGACCAACCTAGACAGCATATTAAAAAGCAGAGACACTACTTTGCCAACCAAGGTCCTTCTAGTCAAAGCTATGGTTTTTCCAGTAGTCACATATGGATGTGAGAGTTGGACTATAAAGAAAGCTGAGCACTGAAGAATTGATGCTTTTGAACTATGGTGTTGAAGAAGACTCTTGAGAGTCCCTTGGACTGCAAGGAGGTCCAACTGGTCCATCTTAAAGAAAATCAGTCTTGAATATTCATTGGAAGGACTGATGCTGAAGCTGAAACTCCAACACTTTGGCCACCTGATGTGAAGAACTGACTAGTTTGTAAAGACCCTGAGGCTGGGAAAGATTGAAGGCAGGAGGAGAAGAGGACGATGGAGGATGAGATGGTTGGAAATCATCACTGACTCGACGGACATGAGTTAGGGTAAACTCCGGGAGTTGGTGATGGACAGGGAGGCCTGGCATGCTGCAGTCCATGGAGTCACAAAAGGTCAGACAAGACTGAGCAACTGAACTGAACTAAGTCCACAGTGATGGAGATAGAAAGGGAAATGGGAATTTCACTGACACTGTCAGTGAAAATATATTCATACTGCTCAAAATATATATAAAGTTAATGAAATATATGCAGTCCTGGAAAGTAGTTAGAAACATGCCTATGCACTAATACGTCCATCTTTTTAGTGACTTCAACTAATGAATAAATGGTTCACAATCTTTGTACTCTTGACTTGGTCTGGTCTTCCACATAGCAGACTCCTCCTAAGCAGATTGGGGCAGGAAATGTTCAGATGCTTTTAATCAAAGCTTATAATTAATTTGCTTCAGAAGAAAAATGTGCTTTGGTCTTGAAAGCTGGTTTATAAATCCTTGAGTGGGCAGGAGGGGAGTTTTTCCATGGCAACTGCATTTTTAAAAAACAATTTGGTTGAAGTGAATCATATTAGTGATTGTAGTTTTGAAAGAGTGAAGACATAAAGGCAGGCCTTGACATTGGGTTATAGGAAGATAGCAGAAGGCAAGGGGAAAAACACATGATTTGGGCTCGGAACAATTTGGGTTTGATTTTTGGTTTTGCTACTGGTTGTGCAAAAATTGGGTAAGTGGCTTCATTTTCCTGAACTTCTGTCATCTTATGTAAAGGTTGAGACTGTCATCATTGAAAAATTTTGTATTAAATGTTTCATATAAACTATAATAGTACCTTCAATATGTTGTAGATACTATAGAGGTGATTAGGATTAAAAAAATCTAATTGGATGGTAAAACCAACTAAAGCCATCTGGCTTAAATATTGGCTACAGGAAATTTCAATTTCCCTGATCTCTCAAATTCTGGCAAATTATAAAGGACTCTTGCAGTGAATGTATTAAATGGGGGAAGGATAATTCTAGATTGAATATTGGATGCAGGCTGCTACTGTCTTTAAACAAGGGGCCATTATGTTGGTGTGGCTCTAATATCTTGGTAGCTTGTATAAGTGAACCAAAACCTAAACCAGAGTTCATCCACTCAAATCTGATAAATTCAAGAACAAGCAATCACAAATAGCCAATTAGGCTTTTCCAAATAAGACAACTACTTAAGCTCTAACCAGTCACATCATTTATTTGCTTTACTTTCGTGTCTTCTTCAAAAAAGCCTTGCATTCATCTTCTGTTGACGAAGCACTACTAACCACTTTCGGTTTGGCATTGCCTGCTTTGAATCAATGTGTGCTGATAACTCTTTTGGTGAGATGGGATGAAAGGCATGGGGAGGATGTGGGGATTTTGGTGTACCGCTTTGGCATATTGAAGGTATTTGGCACATCTTCCCAAGATATGACCCCAACATCACATAATACTGTTGGGGAGGAAAAAATTTTCCTTTACCCTCCTGGGTTCTTTTGGTAAGTCTAATAATTGACATGAGACAGATTCACTGGAGACAATCAAACAAAACTTTAATAACACATATACATGGGGAAGATGCAGGAAAACTGAGTAACTTTCAAAAATGTGTGAAACTCTCACCTTAAATACCATCTTCAGCTAAAGACAAAATAGGTTGTCAGGGGTAGTGATTTGGTTTCAAAGGGGAGGAAGGTAATTGTCATGGAAATGGAGAAGCAAATGTTTGGTAAAAAGAAGTGTGTGTGTGTGTGTGTGTGTGCGTGCGCATGTGCACACACACATGTATGCTTGTGTGGACCAGGCAGTGACAATGGGAACACAGACAGGAATTTTAACAAGCAGACTTTACTAGGCTCCTCCCTGTCTACACAGGGAGCTAAGTCGCTTCAGTCATGTCCAACTCTTTGTGACCCTATGAACTGTATATACTATCTATGTACTATCTATGGTGACAGTTTCCCTCCCAGAACTGGTGCCCCATCTGCGGTTAGGGGGAAGGTCAAGGTTTCTTCCTGAGTCTTTAGGCTTTGGTTGTTTTCAGCTCAAAATTTTTACATGCCAAAGAGACACTTGCTGGTGGCAAGTTTGGTTCCCTTATAACTTCAGTGTCTATCTCTCTAGATGAAGGATAAGCTCACAGCTTATCCTGTGAATGAATGAGTGAACGAGGAGGATCATTCTTAATTATTAGTGCTTGTGCATTCTTTCTCTCTCTCTCACTTCCTAATCCTTCATCACCTGTAGCTCAATTTGCTTTATGTAAAAGTATGTCTTACTGCAACGGTATTTCAGTCATGGTGCTAGATGGTAGGAATAAAACAATGAACAAACCTAGGCTTTTCCTGGAGGGAAAACTCAATCTAAGTGGAGTGAACAAAAACACAAATAAAATATAGGTGTGAGAAAAGTGTTTAGATGGAAAGCCACTGAAGTAGATGTATAGAGGCTTATAGAGAACCTCAAAGATCAAAAGAGGAAGTTGTCCTTTACAAATTGTAAAGACCAAGTAGAATTTGCTGGTCAGGTGAGTGAAACAGTATTCCTGGCAATGATTATGATCTGAGGAAAAAAAAGGATTGAAGGCAGCAAGCCTGAAATTTTATTTAGGCTACTGGCTGATTCTGTGGGAGGAATAAATGGCGAGGCTGAAAATGTATTGTGGATTAGATTCTTAATGAGCATGTGTCTTATGGAGAGACACACGGGGTCAGGGGGCGGGGCAAGGTAACACTCTAGGCAGGTGTCTGGTTAGTGATTAACCCTTAATGCCTCCTTTCTTGCCCTGAGGCCAAAGCTCAGGCCCCTCCTTAGGCCTCTGACAGCAGGAAGTTCTCTGGCAGCTCCCCAACCCCCTTCATAGCTATTCCTGACTTATTTGTTGAACCTCACCTTTTAGAGTTTCTCTGGTTCCTGAAGTGCACAAGTGACTGATCAGAGTGATGTACTGGAAGAGATCCTACTATTGGACTGGTCAAGAAGTTCATTCTGATTTTTGTAACATCTTGCAGAAAAACTCAAATGAACGTTTTGGCCAACACAATACATAGAGTTTCTCTGAAAAGCTGTAGGAAACAGGCCCCTGAGGTCCTAATGATGGCAACAACAGTAGGAAATAGATAAAGGGGTAAATTGGGGGACATTCAGGAGACACAACTGATAGAAAATTGTCATTGGATGTGGGTTATAAGGAAGATGGAAATATATGACTTGCATGCCTGGGTGAAGGGCTTTCCAGGTGGCTCAGTGGTAAAGAATCTACCTGTTGATGCAGGAGATCCACATCTGATTCCTGGGTCAGGAATATCCCTGGAGAAGGGAATCGCAACCTACTCTAGTATTCTTGCCTGGAAAATCCCATAGACAGAGGAGCCTTGAGGGCTGTAGTCCAAGGGTTCGCAAAGAGTCGGACAGGACTTAGCAACTAAACAGCAACAACAATGCCTGGGTGAAAATGAGGACACTAAAGCAGAGAGTAAACACACCTGGTTTATTCTTAGTTGTTTTGACTTTATCAGCCTTCTCGGGGGAATTATTCTCATCTGTTTTCTCTTAAATCCCCGAAACCAGTGGCTGGAGTGGGGGGGATATTTTGCAGTCACACTTTCCAATGGATCCTACTTGTATACATGAAGGGCAGGACTTCTGCCCTCTAACATAGTTATCTCCTTTCACTCGATGGACTGGGCAGGTGAGGGGGAGATGCCTGGTAAGCTGGGAGGCAGCAGTCTGATGTTAACCTCCCAACTTAACCCTGGCAGTAGCTTGCCAGCCACCTCCACATGGCATGTCACAGCTGCTGCTGTCTTTATGATGATATTTACTCAAGCCATGCAGGGGGTCCTGCAGTCAAGGGAGTGTGTCTGCCGAGTGCTTCCCGCCTCAGGCCTCTTTACCTGTGCGGTGAATGGAGCTGCTTTCAGGTGCCCTTACAAACTAGTTATAAATTACTTTCCCTGAGCTAAGGTCAAACACAAGGGAAGAATAGCAAGTGACGGCACTGAGGATTTATATAGCCCTTCTCCTACAAGGAGACCAAGTACTTCAAATATATGATCTAATTTGCACTCCTCTGATGCCTGGGAAATGGAGGACTTGTTGGTGAGGCAGAGACTCGGAGTGGGTGTGAAGGCTTTGGTTAACAACCTTGAATTAGCAATAAGGCAGCATGGTTTTCTTCTCATTTTTCTTTAGGTGTTTTGTTCTTGGTGCCGTTTGTATGTTTGTTTTGAGAAGCTGAAACTGACTGGCTTTTTGGTTTTTCTCCTTCAGTTTGATGGTGAGAATGACTTCACATTTAGTGGGGTGCCTTTGATTCAGTTCCTTGAGGAAGCAACACACTGATATGGTGACAAAATGTAAATTAATGATAAGGTAAATAAGCAACCTCTGATATGGAGAAATCTATGAATATGTCACTTCTGAAAAGAAAATTAAATATTGAAGATAATTATGACCAGAATAAGTTCTCAAGATTGATTTTCATGTATTTACATTCTCCCACTAGAAAGAAGGCTGAGCACTGAAGAATCGATGTTTTCAAACTGTACTGCTGGAGAAGACTCTTGAGAGTCCCTTGGACAGCAAGGAGATCAAATCAGTCAATCCTAAAGGAAATCAACCCTGAATATTCATTGGAAGGACTGATACTGAAGTTCCAATACCTGGGCCACCTGATGCAAAGAGCTGACTCATTAGAAGAGACCCTGATGCTAGAAAAGATTGAAGGCAAGAGGAGAAGGGAACGACAGAGGATGAGATGTTTGGATGGCTTCACTGACTCAATGGACTTGAGTTTGAGCATACTCTGGAGATAGTGAAGGACAGGAAAGCTTGGCGTGCTGTAGTTCATGAGGTTGCAAAGAGTTGGAAGCAACTTATGGACTGAACAACAGCAACTTGTTGCATGAAGCTCTCTAGTGAATGAGAATTCTATTCCATGCTTCTGCCCAGACATAGGGAGGTTTTAAGTGAACCTTGGTTGGTAGCACCTTTGTGACTTGCCCAAGATCTTGCAGGAAATTGGTGGGAACTCTGAACTTACCCTACATTTCCTGACTTTCCACCTGGGTCTCTTTCTCTGCACTTGTATGTGAGGCTAGTTCCGCACTGCCTGAATCTGGCTTCTGTTGCTATTTTCTATGCAAAGAACAGGAAGTTGATAATAGTAGAAATAAATGCCCCAAAGGCAAAGGAGACTAATGAAAGGATTAGGGGAATGACACAGGGGAAGAGATTACAGCTGTTACATGCAGCTCTGGGCAAAGAAGAGCAAGGGAGGGTGACTATTTACAGATTATACAGGGCTGGAAAGGGAGGAGTTTGGAAGCCCAGACCTGACAATGGGTAAATGAATCTATTCAAGACACTGGCTTTCAGAAAAATCACCTGGGAGAGGAGCAGGTTGAAGACAAGGCAAGCATCATTCAGCAGCAGTAACTAGGAGTAACAAAAGAGAGACCATGAGGCAGTGGGTAAGGCAACCTTAGGTATTTGCTAGTTAGTTTAGTAACATCTGCATGATTTTTAAATGAAAAACCCTTGCAACAAAGATAAGATGCTTGGGAGGATCTGCCAATAGGAAGAAGAGATTATAAACTACAAGGAAATGGAGTTCTTGCATCTGTTGTTATCCAGCTGATGGAGGTCAGAGTGAAGATATTGACAGGTAGTACCTTTCCCGTTCTCATTGTTCTTCAGTCACTAAGTTGTGTCCAACAATTTGCAACCCCATGGACTGCAGCACACCAGACTCCTCTGACCTCCACTATTTCCTGGAGTTTGCTCAAATTCATGTCCATTGAGCCCGTGATGCTATCTAACCATTTCATCCTCTGTAATCCCCTTCTCCTTTTGCCTTCAAACTTTCCCAGCACCAGAGTCTTTTCCAATGAGTTGGCTCTTTGCATCAGGTGGCCAAAGTATTGGAACTTCAGCTCTAGGGTCAGTCCTTCCAATGAATACTCAGGGTTGATTTCCTTTAGGATGGACTGGTTTGATCTTGCAGCCCAAGGGACTCACAACAGTCTTCTCCAGCACCACGATTTGCAAGTGTCAGTTCTTAGGCCTTTATGGTCCAACTCTCGCATCCGTATATGACTGCTGAAGAAACCGTAGCTTTGACAATACGGACTTTTGTCGGCAAAGTGATGTTTCTGCTTTTTGATATGCTCTCCAGGTTTGTCATAGCTTTTCTTCCAAAAAGCAAGTGTCTTTTAATTTCATGGCTTCAGTCACCATCAGCAGTGATTTTGGAGCCCAAGAAAATAAAATCTGTTTTCAGGGCTATGGTAATGGAACTCAGTGGTCTCCCCACTGTAGACAGGTACTCTGGAAGCTTTCTCCTTCATGCCGATAGACAGTGTGCTGTCAAACAATTGCATGAGCCCTAGTTGTTTTGTTTTGTTTTGTTTTGTTTTTTTCCAGAGACAGGGTTGACATAAAAAGTTGATATATTTTGTTTAAGCAATCTCCTAATATATCCTAAATTTTCATCATGTTCTTAGTCACAAATTCAGAAAACAGAAGATAGCATCATAATTATGCCTAAAAATGGATATGTATATGACAAAGACAGTTCCTCCCTGGGACATCTAAATCTCTTGAAATGGACTTACTTTTATCTTAGAGATTAAAAATTATAAAATGTCAGTTAGTTGTCCAAAATGCTATGAGCAAGGAGAAATCTGGAGCATCTTCTGGAGCAAAACCATCACACAGATAAGGCTCAGAGAGGTCTATTCTTTACACAAGGCTGAACAGCAAGAGGTGGAGCTGAATTTGGCTACCACCAAATTCAGTGCCAAACCATAGTGCCTTTTTCTGCCTCACTTGTTCCAGCAGGAGCTTCCCTTGTTTGGTAGTCCCAGGAGACGTAATAGCTTAAAAGATACTATTTTAGTTAAACACCATGGTTTCATTTTTTGGAACTATCGTTCTTTTAGTCTTTATTAGTTTTTTGTGAACATTGTAATTTTCAGTTTGAAATTGAAACTACCCAATTATATCTATGGTACTATTGATGTAATTGCTCAATAGTAGTGTGATTACTGGAGAAATATAGAGCTGTTCTTGATAACTGGATGCAAAAGATAGAGCATGAACACAAAGCATTCCTCGGAGTGAACGGCATTGATTTGAGAGCTCTACTGAATGGTACTTCTTTGAGAAATAGCCATGAGAATCAAACTGAACTGTGTACAAAAAAATAAATGTAATCCTACCTACTTCTTTGAAATTACACAAAACCTTGATTTAAAAAAAAAAAAAAAGAGAAAGAAAGAAAACTGATCTAAAAACAACATTTCTAAAGCACTCCTCCAGTGAAACAGTTTAAATTAGTAGTAACCTTTAAGGCAATGAATTAAACTACAATCTTATGGTGTATAATTCTAGCAGAAATTAAGTTATGGGTATCAAAATATTTTCTAAAACCAGCTGAACCAATTTGATCGTGAGGAGTAAAAAGGTTTTAGAACTTACAAAACAAAATAATCAGAAGCAAAGCAATGACCAAATCAAGTTTGTAGCCTGTTGTAAGTACTATTGGATTTTGGGTGGGACAGATCACCTCTGGAATATAAAAGACTTATTGAAAACAAAGAAAAAAAAAAGATGAAAAGGCAGACCAGGTAGATATAATGCATTCTTCAATGAGTCACATGTAAAGAAAGCAAAAACAAATCACCAACAGAGAAGAGCCTGGAAGTCTTCCTCCTTCAATATTCAGTGTTTAAACTCATGACATATATTTTTAGGGATGTTCCAAACAGAGCAAACAAGGATAGCCTTATTCTTCCATTTTTTTTTTTTTTTTTTTTTAAATTTTTGAGGGATTTCTTATTGGTGAACTCATTTTGGACAACCAAGAGCGGCGATCCTATAGAATGTGGATTTTTTTTTTTAAACTGAAATCCTTAAACTTACACAGTGTTTCATGTCAATTATATCTTAATAAAGCAGAGGAAAAACAGCCAAAAATAAAACAGGGTTTTCTTCAACTGCATGTTGTTGACTACTTTGGCTAGCCGATCATCATCCTTCTTCACATTGTTGCAAATACAGGAAACTACTGGGTGTAGCTCTCTGTGGGATATTCCGAGTTGGCTGCAAAGAGCCAACTTTTCGGCTGTATTCTGATGAATAGAAATTTATCAAACTTCATGGTTTCGGTAGAAGAAAATGACTTCTTGGCTTCATGTCAGTATTTTATGGGTCTCTCTCTTTATCCCATAAAAAATTAGCAATGACATTATCTAGTATATTCCAAGTACTGGTAGGAGTTTGAGATATCAAACTGGCCCTGAAATAGCAGTAATTTAATAAACATTTGCTGAGAATAATAGCCACTTCTTTACAACTAGTGACAACCACCAGGATGAATAGCTCTCAGCCTCCTTTTCTGCATGAGGAGAGGAATTAGAGGAGAGACCAGTTACAGGAGTTTACAACCACAGAAAATTATAGCAATAAAATGAAACTTGCCTATTTAAAATATTTTAACCACTTATTTGTGGTTACATTATTTAGATTTCCCAACCACTAGTAGTTCTGATGTTCAGCAGACATGGCCATTTATCAAGATTATGAGTAGTAGCAAACTGCCTTTCGAAATCTTTAAACACCTTAAAAGTAAGCACAAATACTACAAAATCATCTCTGTTTCTACTCCACTTAGTCAAAAACCCATGCATATTTTACTTAGGAAGACTCATTTTTTATAAACAAACTAATAGCCTAATACATAGGACAGTGAATTTAGTAGGAGCTATTTCTAAGCTTCTGCAGTAAACAAAAGTAATAATTATAAGTGAATCTTATTTATTCATTAAAGAATTCCATGAATATACTCAGTAGATAGGTATCAGATTTGATAACTTAAATATTTATATTTCTTTCTCTTTTGTTCTTATCCAATATTAATAAAATGAGAGAATAAATTTGTAGAAGTAATTAATCTGTTCTGAACTTTCAGTGAAAAGTAGGGCTACTTTTGGACTTGTAGGAAAATGTAAAAAACAAAATTTAAAAAAATGTGAGTGATTGGCAAAGAGAGCAGTATGAATTCTTGAAAAGTCAAAAGCATTCTCATGATGAAATAGGAAGTGTTTGCCTCATCAGATGATTCTCTTGATGGAAAAATGTTCTCGCCACCTCATTCTTCTTGCTGACTTTTTTCCTCCCTCCAAAAGAGATGCTCTTGCCTAGTGGTAGTGGCCCCACTGTTGCCTTCATCTGTGAAAGCAGCCTCTTATTAGCTAATCAATTATTAGGATTGATTGGTAAATAAGTGTTCTCTATAACCAGGAGGAGGAAATGAGATTCTATAGATTTCTCTCATTCCTCATTATGTTTGTAAAGTAATTTGGGTTTGACTCCTGCCTGGATATACAGCTTTGCTCATTTTGCATTTTTCTCCCCTGACAGCCTTGCAAGAACAGAAGCTCCCCATTCTCTCATCATAGTGCTTACTGACGCAGGGGACTCTGCCTTGAGTTTGGTCTTCTAATGACTTTGATTACTAGGTTTTCTTTTTTCCTTTATTTCTTTTCTGTTTGTTTGTTTTTTTGTCTCTCTTGGTTTCTCTCACTTGTTTTAAAGAAGTCTTACTGTAGAAGTTGACCCCACCACCAGCTGAGTCTTAAATGATGGGTGCAAGATAACCAGGGAAAGGAATGGGGGAAGTTGGGGGCTGGGCTGCATTATGACCTTTGTGGACCCTAAACATTTTTGTCTTCACAATTACCTGCTTCCATCAGTTTCTCTCCTTTCCCCTCCCTCCTCCTCTTCCCCTCTTCTCTCTCTCATTTTTCTCTTTCTGCTTTAATGTGATGGTATGAAGATGAATATAATCCAGGCTCATGTTACTAACTTTTCTGATGTTACAAGAAATTAAAACATTTTCATGGGCTCCTAAATGTATCGTGAAACCTGTGTACCATGGCCACTGTGTGTAAGGGATAGATCAGCCCTGACTGCAGAGTCATGAGGGCTTCTTGAAGAAGTACAGCTAAGCAGAGGTGAGGTAAGAAGGAGGGGGAGAAGTGAAAACCTTTCCTTGGAAGTGTATGGGATGGACCATGAAAGTTTTGCTAAAGGGATTATCATTCGCCTAAATGTAAGCAGGTGGATGAAAATGAGGCATTCAGCAGATTCAACACATATTTGATAAGTTTCTTTTTAATTCCAAGTTCTAGCCAAAGAACCTATCTAAATGATGTCATTTAGTCTTTACAATGTCTCTATGATCATTGATACTTGCTTTATTTACAGATGAAATAATGGAACAGGAAGGAGGGTCAGACTCATGTGGTGAGGAAAGAGGCCCAGGATCTTAATTTTAATAAACTCTCAAGATTGTTCTTGATGGGTCATTCTAGGGAAACATTGAGTTCTGTTGATTTGTTTCCTGGTTCAAATGGACTTGTGTGTGATGCATTGAGATCAGTTACCTCCCTGAATCTCTGAGTACCCGGTTTCCTCATCTTTAGAATGAGGGAGGGTCAAGTGCAAGGATTGCTATGAAGACCACATGAGATAAAGTAGATTTAAATACTTTATATTGTAAGTGCTAAGTCTCTTCAATTATGTCCAACTCTTTGCAACCTTATGGATCATAGCCTGCCAGGCTCCTCTGTCCATGGGAATCTCCAGGCAAGAATACTGGAGTAGGCTGCTATGCCCTCCTCGAGGAGATCTTCCTATTCCAGGAATTGAATCACATCTCTTAAGTCTCCTGCATTGGCAGGCAGATTCTTTATCACCAGTACCATCTAGGACACCCTTAAATTATATTGGGTTGGCCAAAGGGTTTGTTTGAGTTTTTCTATAAGATATTATGCATAAATAAAACACTGAATGAACTTTTCATTCTCTCGGCTTCAAGCTTTTTTCTAAAACTATGACACATAAATACATAGTTATTAAGATACATTTATAACTAAATATGGGCTTCCCATGTGGCACTGTGGTAAAGAATCTGCATGCCAGTGCAGGAGACACAAGAGATGTGGGTTTGATCTCTGAATCAGGAAGAACCCCTGGAGAAGGAAATGGCAACACACTCCAGTAGTCTTGTCTAGAGAATTCCATGGAAAGAGGAGCTTGGTGGGCTACAGTCTATGGGGTTGCAAAGAGCTGAATGTAACTGAATGCACACACACATAACTAAATATGTAAATTTATATATAGTACAGATGATTAGTGATGACCTTCTCTCTGCGTTTCTCAAGAGAGAAATCTACCCTTTATTTGGAGAAGACTTGGGACAGGCACCAGGAACACCAGCCCACACTGCTTTGAGAGATCCTCCTTAATCAGACATGACAAGGGCCTTGACCAAGTAAGGGATTCAACATGGTTTTGTTATTTAGTTTGGAAACCAGTTCCCATTTTAGCTTAGTGAGTCCAGTGCAGTTGCTATTAATTAACCAACATAGAAGAATGGTAATATTTAACAACATAATATTATAAGAACTGAATATATGGTACTCTTCTTTTGGGAAAAAATGTACATACAGACAAGCCTTCAGACAACTTTTTATTTATGTTTTTAATTTTAAAAAATTTTTATTGGCATATAATTATTGGCATATAATTGCTTTACAATGGTGTGTTAGTTTCTACCATACAGAAAAGTAAATCAGCTATATGTATACATATATCCCCTCTCTTTTGGATTTCCTTCCCATTTAGGTCACAGAACATTGAGCAGAGCTCTCTGTGCTATAGGGTAGAACAGACGACTTTTGTTAGATTGGTGTAAGGATATCTGACCTCTGTCATCAGAAGAATGTGATCAGAAGTTTAGGTTGCCAAAAACTCTGGGGACATAATGAGGGAGAATAAAATTAACCAAAGAAATGACAACATTTTATTTTTAAGCATTTTTCTTCAGGTCATTATCTCAGCGAAATTTCTAAAGTGTTCCTTGAGATCAGGGATACATGTAAGACTATTTTAAGTGCACATTCTTGTTTTTTTTGTTTGTTTGTTTGTTTGTTTTTTAAGAGAGGACCAGTTAATCCTCCCTCAGGGACCTACTCACAGTCTGTTAAACCTTTAAAGAACTTTTCATGGGACTTTAGAGCCTGGTGCATTCAGAGGGACCCTTTCATGAAAGCTGTTTATGACCTGAACTGGCGTTGAGATGGGCCTGTGAGCCCTGCTTCTCCCTGCCGCTCAGTAAGGGTGATCCAGGCGCTCCCTCGTTGGCCTTAAGAGGGCTCTGACCCACAGGATGTTGTTAGGAAGTTTAGGAGCACTAAAGACCTGACTCCATCTGCTTCTCTTTTACCCTACCCACAACTCCAGGGTTGAATCAGTGCCTTCGCCTGGGTTGTCACTCCACATGACTGGCATCTCCAGCCAGCTACAGGGCCCAAAGGAATGCCCACGCCCTTCTTCCTGTCCCACAGGGTCTCTGCCATCTCGGAGCCTCCCACAGAGAACACCTTGACAGACATGGAAAGTAAATTGTAGCTAAGACATCTCTCCTTTGAAGGAAATGGTGCCCACTTAAAGCTCCCCAAGGGCTAGTTCTCCTTCCCTCAAGGAAGAAAAGGGTTTATGGCATTTTTTTTTTTTTAATTTTTCAAGAAATAATTTTGCTTCATTTAAACAACAGAGGGACTCGGAAACTTTGTCAGTTTGGTCACAGTGTTTGAAAGGCATATTAGAAACAGTTTCAGCTCTGGGTAGGAAAACACATTTTGACAGTTCAGAACTGAGTCAAGCCTGCATTTGGGTACACATTGAACCTTTAGCTCAAAAAAAAAAAAAAAAAAAAGATTCATTTTTCAATGGCGAAATGTGGAATTATTCCAACTTCTTTTTCTTCTCATCTTTGCGTTTATAAAATGAAAAGCTGTAACTTTAGGGCCCCATAATAAATAATTAACCTCAGACTATTCAGAAATGTTATCATATTCCAAATAGATCTAATGATGCCTTTGAGGGTAAATGTTGAATTTTAATTCACTGTAGGGTATGGTAATGGATTCTGTTGATCGTTAATCTTAAGGGAAAGTGTACATGTGTAAAGAACATGAGATTTGGAGTCAAGGCAAGGATTTTGGCCCTGGCTTTGCCCCCTCTTACTAGCCCTGTCCCTCTGGGCAAACTCAGTTTTACTTCCTGGGTCTTAATGAGGTTAACTGGGAACATTAATGTTGATTTCAAAGACTTGTGAAGATCTAATAACATAATATATGTGGGTTGTATAAACTGTAAAGCATTATAAAAATATTAGTTAATATTTAGCATCTGCCCTCCCCAAAGCAGGAACAATTTGTGGTATGAAAGTTCATATTCTGAGTTTGACACTTCTCTCATCCTCAGTGAACTGGGTCTAAGGTTATTGAGAAAAATTACACATCATGCCAATTCATTTCCATTCATTAATTATTGACTATTAACATATAAAGTTAATATTTTATGTCAATCTATAAAGTTGTGATAGCCATCTGTATTTGAGGATGACAAACTCAGAGTATTAGAACTGAAGAGTCTTGCAGATTCTTTATTGAGAGTCACCTTTTATGGATGTGCAAATTGAGACCCAGAGAGGGTAACCAGTTGCTTGGAGTCACCAGCTTCTTACTGACTGAACGAAGGCACCGATTCTCAGGATGCTGCTGTTCTGCCTCACAGCTCACTAGACCTGTGTCCACTCTGGGTTTAGAAAGGGGAAGAGGACAGCTGAGGTGGGTGTGAGTGTAGGATCGTGCTCCTTTAGGAGAAATCCTACACTTCTCAGGTTCCCTGGCACCCTCTGCCATTCTTGCCTGTGTCTCATTCTTACACTCTCTGTAGGGGTTTTCTGGGATGGAACTTCATGCCATAAAGAGAGAGCTCTGCCCCCAGCTGGCTGTCAGTGTTAAAGACAAACTTCTTTAAGCTACACTTGCTGAAGCCCAGGACCCTCAGCTGTGCTTTTCCACAAACCTTAAGTGCAGTCATTTATAAAGAATGTATGGGATCGTGTCTGATAATGATAGATTCCAACACTGGTTATTTGACTGAAGGTTTTCTACCTGGTCTAAGTCTCCCTTGGAGAAACCACTTGCCTTTAAAATAAAGGAGGTTTCTGTTTGCTTGTTTTTGTAACTAAAATTGAAAATGTTAAATATTCTCAGAGGTTAATGGAGGGAAAGACCTTGGAGTTTTTCTTCTTAAATTCTTCATCCACAACGGGTCACATCCGTGCTGACAAAGTCAGAGAGAGGGACAGGCAGCCAGCCCCCAGCTGACCTGCAGAGGCTACTCCAGCTCTTGAGGTAATCAGGAAGAGCCTCTGACTCTCTGCTCCTGATTGAGGGAAATTTTCCGTTGGTCTATGGGGCATTTTAGCAGGCAGGTGAGTTCCTTAAGTGCTTGCTGACAGTCCTTTGATAACAGAGACAAGGTCATCATTGTATTGAAAAGGTCTCTGAGACAGAATTTCTGAAAGGTGTCCCCAAACATCCAGTTTTTATGGCTAATGGGCCCCATTCAGGGTTTCTCCCAAATGACTGATGGCCTTCACTAGTGCCTGTCTCTCTCCATTCTGATGCTGACAGAAAGAAAGGAAATGTCTTAGAGCCGGACGTGGCCACTAATGCGATGTGACTTTGCTCTTATTCTTTGAAAGGAGAAAAATGCTGTGGAAAACAGGCCCAGCTTTTGGAGGGTTTGACTCTTAGGTCAGATTCTTATAAGGTGCAAGATCAATTGTAGTTTAGGCCTGTTATTTGATATCTCTGAGATTAATTTTCCTTTCCTCTTAAATTAGGGTAATTATACAGTTTGGGGTAATAGGGAGGATATGGGCCTTAGCCTCGAGTAAGACTGGTTCAAATCCTGCCCTAAACCCATACGGCTGAGGTATGAAGCAGGCAACTCAGCTTGATGAGTCAATGTTTCTGCTCAGTTGCTAAGTCGTGTCTGACTCTTTGTGACCCCATGGACTGCAGTACGCCAGGCTTCTCTGTCCTTCGTTATCTCTCAGAGTTTGCTCAAACTCATGTCCATTGAGTCAGTGATGCCATCCAACCATTCATCCTCTGTCACACCCTTCTCCTCTTGCCTTCAGTCTTTCCCAGCATCAGGATCTTTTCCGATGAATCAGCTCTTTGCATCAGATGGCCAAAATATTGGAACCTCAGCTTCAGCATCTGTCCTTCCAAAGAGTCATTGTTTATTCATAAAGATTCATCACAGTATTATTTGGGAGGATCAAAAGAGATCATGTAAGTTAAATGGCACTAAATAGATGCATCAATAGCTATCGGTTTTCCCTGCTATTGTATAGTGATGTAACAGATTGACAAAATAAGTGGTGAGTGGGAGTATAGCACACAATGGTAAGTAGAGAGTACCATTTTGATAAATTACTATCTTTTCAGAAAACAGGGAAAACAAAAGTTTCTATTCTTAGTGTAACCAGATGCTTTGCCAGAGGGTTTCCCTGGAGGTGATCAGCGTTTCATTTTTCTTTCTTTGGCAACAGAGTGCTTTTCTTCTTTGTACAAGCCCCAGTGGAGAGTCACCCTGAAGTTCCTAAGGATACCTTCTTAGAATAGCAAATCATCTTTGTATCATTTAGTTAGCACCCCTGACAAACTTGGGTGGAGAAAAAGTACCTTTAATTGTCCAGGAATGTGGTTTAATGGGGCTTCCCAGGTGGCTTAGTGGTAAAGAACCCATCTGCCAATGCAGGAGACAGAGGAGACTTGGGTTTGATCCCTGGTCTGGGAAGATCCCCTGGAGAAGGAAGTGGTAACCCACTCCACTGTTCTTGCCTGGAGAATCCCATGAACAAAGGAGCCTGGCAGACTACAGTCCACGGGGTCACAAAGAGTCAGAAACAACTTAGTGACTAGACAACAACAACAACAAGGTTTAATGAGGTTCTTATTTTTCAGAAAATTTGAAAAGGTGGTGACCCATTGTTTTCGGAAAGTTATTACGTGGGACAAGAGTGAAGAGATATAATAATTCTAGATTATTGCTATGAAGCTTCTGGACTGCTTTCCTTCTGGGACATGCACGCTAAGATTGAAAGTGCTATCAACTGGGTTCCACATTCAGAAAAGTAGAGTCATACTCCTGTGAATAACCTGGGCTTCAACAAGCAGAAATTATCATTGCTGTGGTAGATGAGCATCACCAATCTGACTGTGTAGGTAAACTTCAGTAAAGAGATAGTGTGACCCAAGAGCTCTATGATAGTAACAGACTAACTGGGGTCCAGTTTAGTCCATGCGTGGCATTAACAGAGGGTTTAGCTCTTTGGGTCAAGCATGAAACGGAGGTTCTTGAACAATTAAAGGGATAGGGTACGCATATTAAGATTTAGAGCGGAGTGTTGGATTTCTTGCTAGTAAGGAAATGGGATTCCAGTGATTTGCAGGTAAAAATAAAAATATGACTTTATTTATATTCTCATTTTGTGGAGAATCCTACATTGGGCTTTCCAGGTGGCACAGTGGTAAAGAATCTGCCTGCCAGTACAGGAGAGACAGAAGATGCAAGTTCGATCCCTGGGTCAGGAAGATTCCCTGGAGAAGGAAATGGCAACCCATTCCAACATTCTTGCCTGGAAAATCCCATGGACAGAGGAGCCTGGTGGGCTACAGTTCAAAGAGTCACAAAGAGTCAGACAGGACTGAGCGACTGAGCAGTACATTGGTTACATTAGACACTGTTCTTTTATGTTTGCTTTAAAGTATCTTATTTCCAGTATGCTTCTTATCCTCCATCCAAACTTTGAAAATTACACACTGCCTTGCAAATGGACCAGGTACCTCATGCTGTGTTAGGAGAGCCTGACAAGCAGAGTGTCCCTACAGAGCAGTGGTGGGAGGGCTCTGAGGGAGACAGGTGTTTATTTTGAAGACTGTGCATGTGAGTTACTATCATTAGGAAGAGGGAAAATTATTAAAAAAAAAAAAAAAGACTAAATTCCTTTCCATTGACATTGCTCTGACCTTCAGTTGGGTATCCTGAGCATAATTTTCTAAACAATATGGTGTTTATTATATTAAACAAATTACTGGAAAATAATACTTTTCTCTGTAACTGAGACTGATTATTCTTTTGTTCTCTTTGCAACCATGGTATTTTATTTTTAAAATTATGAAAAAAGCTAAGTGCACCCTGAAATCAGAGGATTCTCAGTTTACTTTATTATACTTTGAATTTGATTAATTCACTTCCGAGTTGCCTTACTAAATGTTTGAACTTGTAAATAGAGAAAAATTTCACATTCAGAAAAAATGGATTTTTTACCAGTCCTGCAGTACTTATTTGCTTGAGTTGGCAAGGAGTAACTTGCTACAAAACTTGTAAGTAAATCTTTCAAGTGATAAGTAGAGTTTTGCTTGCCAGTTCTCTCCCGAAATTAAATAAATTAAAGTGAGATAAATAGTTGGAGAATAGATATGAAGTAAAAGAAGATTTTTCCCAATATAGATGCTTTGGATTTCAGGATTTGGTACATACTGGTCTATGTATAGGACTCTTTTGAATCAGAACACAAATAAGAGTTTTATTTTTTAACCATAATTTTGCCTGATTAACTCTTTTTCAAGTCATGACTAGGTTATCTGATGAGGAGGATTTTTTTTTAATAGACTTTACTTTTTAAAGCAATTTTCAGTTCAGAGAAAAATTGAGTAAAAGGTACAGAGATTTCTCACATACTTACTGTCCCTACAGAGTCAAAACCCCCTCCATCATCACCATCCTACACCAAAGTAGTACGTTGATGAAACTACATGATGTGTCATGATCATCCAAATTCCCTAGTTTATATCAGGGTTCACTGTTGCTTTTGTACATTCTGTGGGTTGGATAAATATATAGCAACATATGTTCACCATTATAATATCATACAAAGTAGGTTCACTGCCCTAAAGTGTCCTTAATGTTCTACTTGTACATTCCTCTCACCCCTCAACCTATGACAATCTCTGATCTTTTTATTATCTCTGTAGTTTTGTTTTCTAAGATGTCATATAGTTGGGATGATAGAGAATCTTTTTCAAACTGGCTTATTTTGCTTAGTAATATGCATGAAAGTTTCTTCCATGTTTTTCATAGCTTGATTGCTCATTTCTTTTTAGAAATAATACTTCACACAAAAAATACTTCATTGTCTGGGTGTACCACAGTTTATCCATTAGACTACTGGAAAGTATCTTGGTTGCTTCCAGGTTTTGGCAGTTATGAATAAAGCTGCCGTAAACATAATCAATTTGGGTAAATATCAAGAAGAGCAATTGTTGGATTGCATGGTAAGAGAATGTTAAATTTTGTAAAAAACTGCAAAACTGTCTTCAAAGTAGCTGTACCATTTTGCATTTTCACAAGTAATAAAATAGATTTCCTGATGCTCCATGTCTTTGCCCACATTTGATGTTGTCAGCATTTTGGATTTTGGCTATTTTAATATTTTAATAGGTACATAGTAATATCTTATTGTTTTAATTTGCATTTCCCTGATAACAGTTGATGTGTGGCATCTTTTTGTAGGCTTATTTGTCATCTGTATTTCTTTTTGGGGAGGCGTTTGTTAAGAGCGTTGGACCTTTTTTAATTGGGCTGTTTGTTTCCATATGGTTGAGTTTTATGAATTATTTGTATACTATGCAGAGCAACCTTTTATCAGGTATCTTTTGGAAATATTTTCACCCTGTCATGTGTCTTCTCATGTTTTTGACAGTACTTTTGCATTTCAGAAGATTTTAATTTCAATGAAGTCCATATTATCAATCGTTTTCTTCATGGATTTTGCCTTTTGTGTTGTATCTAAAAAGTCATTGTCATACCCAAGGCCACCTAAATTTTCTCCAGTGTTGTATTCTATGAGTTTTACAGTTTTATGTTTTAGTCTGTGATCAATTTTAATTTTCATGAAGGGTATAAAGTCTATGTTTGGATTTTTTTTTTTTAACACATGGATATCAGCTTGTTCCAGCACTATTTGTTGAAAACATTGCCTTTGCTCTATTGTATTGTCTCACCTCTATTGTCAAAGACCAGCTAACTGCATGTATGGATGTTTGTTTCTGGGTTTTCTATTCTTTTCCATTAATTTGTCTATTCTTTCACCAAATCTGTACTCTCTTGATTGTTGTAACTTTGTAATAAGGCTTGAAGTTGGGTAGTGTCAGTCCTTCAATTTTGTTCTTCAGTGTTGTGTTGGCTATTCTGGTTTTTATTTAGCCTTTACATATAAACTTTATCTAGGGTGAAACAGATCACCAGCCCAGGTTGGAAGCATGAGACAAGTGCTCGGGCTTGGTGCACTGGGAAGACCCAGAGGGATCGGGTAGAGAGGGAGGTGGGAGGGGGGATCAGGATGGGGAATACATGTAAATCCATGGCTGATTCATGTCAATGTATGACAAAAACCACTACAATATTGTAAAGTAATTAGACTCCAACTAATAAAAATAAATGAAAAAAAGTTAAAAAATAAAATCAGTTTGTCAATGTCCACAAAGAAAAAAAAATGAGTTTTTTGACTGGGTTTATATTGAATCATTAGATCAAGTTAGGAAAAATAATATCTCAAGAATATTGTCTGCCTATCCATGAAAATGGAATCTCTCTCTGTTCATTCAGTTCTTATTTGATTCCTTTAGTCAGAGACTTGTGAAGTGAAAGTCACTCAGTTGTGCCTGACTCTCTGCAACCACAGGGACTGTAGAGTCCATGGAATTCTCCAGGCCAGAATACTGGAGTGGGTAGCCATTCTCTTCTCCAGGGGATCTTCCCAACCCAGAGATTGAAACCTGGTCTCCCACACTGCAGACAGATTCTTTACCAGTTGAGCCACCAGGAAAGCCCAATATATAACAATATACATTATATATTATAATATTATAATAAAGCATTCTATGACATATTAAATATATTATAAATATAATGTAATATAAATATATAATATTATAATATAATATAAAGCCACCAGGGAAGCCCAAGATTTATATAATTCCTCACTATAAATATTGTAGATATTTTGTTAGATTTCTCAGTTCAGTTCAGTCGCTCAGTCATGTCCGACTCTTTGCAACCCCATGAACCACAGCACATCAAGCCTCCCTGTCCATCACCAACTCCCAGAGTTTACCCAGACTCACATCCATTGAGTCGGTGATGCCACCCAACCATCTTATCCTCTGTCATCCCCTTCTTCTCCTGCCCTCAATCTTTCCCAGCATCAGGGTCTTTTCAAAATGAGTCAGTTCTTCACATCAGGTGGCCAAAGTATTTGAGTTTCAGCTTCAACGTCAGTCCTTCCAATGAACACCCAGGATTGATCTCCTTTAGGATGGACTGGATGGATCTCCTTGCAATCCAAGGGACTCTCAAGAGTCTTCTCCAACACCACAGTTCAAAAGCATCAATTCTTCAGCACTCAGCTTTCTTTATAGTCCAATTCTCACATCCATACATGACTACTAGAAAAACCATAGCCTTGACTAGACAGACCTTTGTTGTTAGGTTTAGATATACCTAAATATTTCATTTTTTGATATACTAATTTAAATGGCATTGTGTTTTTAATTACAAATTCCACTTGCTCATTGCTAGTATATAGGAAAGCAGTTGACTTTCATATATTAATCTTGTATTCTGCAGCCTTTTTATAATTGCTTGTTAGTTTTAGGACTTTTTTTCTGATGATACTTTTGGATTTGCTACATAGACAGTCATGTCATCTAAGAATAAAGACAGTTTTATTTTTTCCTACACAGTTCTGTGTACCTCTTATTTCCTTTTCTTGTCTCATTGTATTAACTAGGAATTTGGTGTAATGTTGAAAAGGAGTGGTGAGAAGGGACATCCTTTCCTTATTCCTGATCTTGGTGGGAAAACTTCTAGTTTCTCAGCATGAGGTATGATTTAGCTGTATGTTTTCTATAGATGTTCTTTATCAACTTGATGATGAGGACTTCTAATGCAATTTTTAAAACATGCTAAGTTAGACAAAAGAAGTATTAATGTACTGTTTTAAAGATATAAAGACTTTTTCTCTCATGAAAGAAATAGGTGCTTATTATACCACTTTACAGCAATTGAAACACTTAAAAGTAAAAACAAAAAAAAATCCCCATAAATCATGTCTAATTTTTGGATCCAGAATGTTTTCTACTGATGTTCATGTATGTATATCTATTGAATTATACATTTACCCACTCATCCATCAATGTCATCCATTCATCGTTTTTAAAGCATCTGGTTTTCCCTCTCATCTTTATAAAAGTATGCCTGTCTTTCATTGGAATAAACTAAAGTTTTGATTCTGCTATCGCTTTTGAGCTCTTCGAATTTGCTGCCATTTTGGGGACACTTCATCCTCTTTTCTGTTCCACGAGTCGCTACCATTCTCTTCTGCCAATTACTGACTTAAACTGGTCACCACAAGGCAACTTGTATTCCATGGAGCTATCAAGCTGATGGGGTGTAGATGTCCTACCTTCCCTTACTCTCTGTCCTTATAGTCTCCCCAAGACTGCCAAACTGGACTACAACTATATATATTATTGATTTTTCTACTCAGGTGCTAACATGAAATAACCTTTTTTATTTCCAGAAAGATTTGTGAATGTATTCTTTTGAGGTTTTACGTGGATTTAATGTTTTTTTCCTTAATAATAATATAGTTTACAACAAACTTTTGATTCACAATTCTTTCCCTTCCCCCAAATCCAGTTATTTTTTAAATTTTTTTCTGGTTTATTATATACATCTCCCATAATTTTTATTCCTCCACCTGTGTGCTTTGAATTTAGGGGAAATTTTGGCCATCTTTTTGTTAATTCAGTATGCAACCCTCTCCATTATGATACTCACTACTTAATGCTTTTAATTTTAGTTTTTGATATATTTTTAATTTCTCCTTGCCAAAAGGAGCCAGGTGTTTGGTTTTTTTTAGCACTTTATTAGCACCGCAAATGTGTCTATATGTGTATATATAGATTGAATTTATTTCCCACTGTGATTTTCCTGTATCTCAAATTATTTTTCATTAGGCGACATTTACTATGGCTTCTCAGGTAAGCATCTTTAGAGTAGCTTATTTTCTTCATGTGTCTGGTGATTTTTGCTTGTCTGTTCACTTTTACAAATAGAAATCTCTGATCATATTGACAGTTAGCTTCTGTGATTCCCCTTAGCACATACATAAATCATTGTTGAATCCCTCAGCAGGTGTCTCAGGATGGGAGTTCTGTTGTAATGAGGTGAAGTCCTGCACTTTTTAGCACAGTCATGAAAAACATAGCAGTTTCTTACAGAAATAGATTTCTTCATACAAAGTAAAATTTGTCATGGTGCTGCTCCCTTGGTTTGCCTATTCTGCAACTGTTAAGTAGGATCCGCTCAGGCGAGTTATTTGTATATAATTATAAACTCGGGGAATTTATTCCAATTTAACTCTTTCTTGATTAAAAATGAAACCATTTAAAGCTTCAGGTTTGTTTTTTTGTTTTGTTTTTTTTTTTTTGCCCTGGAATATTCTTCTCTTTATTTCATAACTTAGCTATTCAGTGCTGGTATGAACTATATATATTGAACTACAGTGATGTCATTGGCATTATTTACTAGATATTCTGCACTAGATACATGACCTTGCTTGGTCCAAGAGTGGTCAAGAGAAAGCTTTTTAAAATTAATTGGTTGCTTTTTAAATTTTCTACTTTTGCTATTTGTGCTGTTTTTAAGTTGTGCTGAGCATATTTGATTATTTCTATTTCTAAACAATTATTGTTCTTTAAAATGCAGAATATGAATTTGATAAGAGGATAGTCTCTGTGTAAATATGTGTGTGCAAATATGTATAAAAACAAATTGGCATACTTGAGATGGGAGTATTGCTATTCAGATACTTAATACTAGGGGTTGGCAAAGTACTACGTGCTGGTCATATCCAGCTACAACTGTTTTATGAATAGTTTTCTTAGATCACAGTCATGCCAGTTTGTTTACACATTGTTTATGTATGTCTTCATACTGCAGCCAACAGAGCTGAGCAGTTTTCAGTGGAGACCATAAAACCACAAAGTCTAAAGTATTTACGGTCTGTCCCTTTACAGAAAATATTTTCCAACCCCGACTCTGTATCTATGCATGATTGCTCTATATAATCTGTAAACAATGAAAAAAGGTATGTTAAATATTCCCATTCATGTTGTATTTTTATCATTTGTTTTTATAGTATTTAATTTCTGTGTAATACAATATTACCCTTTATTGTTTAACATGTACAAACATGAAGCCATAATTTCTCTGATTATCTCATTAATAATTATAAAGTGGAGTTTTTTCTTTTTATGATTCCTAATATTAAGTGTTGAAACAGTGAGCAGACTTTATTTTTCGGGGCTCCAAAATCACTGCAGATGGTGACTGCAGCCAGGAAATTAAAAGACGCTTGCTCCTTGGAAGAAAAGTTATGACCGACCTAGACAGCATATTAAAAAGCAGAGACATTACTTTGCCAACAAAGGTCTGTCTAGTCAAAGCCATGGTTTTTCCAGTAGTCATGTATGGATGTGAGAGTTGGACTATAAAGAAAACTGGGAGCCAAAGAATTAATGCTTTTGAACTGTGGTGTTGGAGAAGACTCTTGAGAGTCCCTTGGACTGCAAGGAGATCCAACCAGTCCATCCTAAAGTAAATCAGTCTTGAATATTCATTGGAAGGACTGATGCTGAAGCTGAAACTCCAATACTTTGGCCACCTGATGCAAAGAACTGACTTATTTGAAAAAGAACCTGATCCTGGGAAAGAGTGAAGGCAGGAGGAGAAGGGGATGACAGAGGATGAGATGGCTGGATGGCATCACTGACTCAATGGACATGAATTTGAGTAAACTCTGGGAGTTGGTGATGGACAGGAAGGCCTTGCGTGCTGCAGTTCATGGGGTCGCAAAGAGTAAGACACGACTGAGTGACTGAACTGAACTGATTAAGTGTTGAAACTGCTGCTCCTTTTTGGTTTACATTTGATTTTTTTTTTGAGGTCTTGTTTCCCTAGCCTCTAACATTTTTTTTGTTTGTTTTGTTTGTTTATTTAAATTTTTTATTTTGTATTGGGGTATAGCCAATTATCAATCTTGTGATAATTTCAGGTGAATAGTGAAGGGACTCAGCCATACATATCCATGTATCCTTTCTACTCCAAACTCCCCTCCTGTTCAGGCTGCCACATAATATTGCAACCTCCAGCTTTTTAAGGTACTTTGTTTAGCAATATATCACCTAGTGTGGTTAACTAATTGTGGCTACCTATCACATAAATGTGTGTATTGTTTGGATCAGTTTCTTCCAGCTTATAGCTTGTCTTTTAATTCTATTAACAGTTTTTCTTTTTTTGCAGACCAGAAGTTTTAAATTTTAATAAAATCCAACTTACCATTTTTTTCTTTTATTTATCCTGTTTTTGTTGCATCCAAGAAGTCTGCTGCTGTATGAAGACATACATAGACAATGTGTATACAAATCGGCATGACTGTGATCTAAGAAAATTATTCTTAAAACAGTTGCAGCTGGATTTGGCCAGCAGGCAGTATTTTGCCAACCCCTTGTCATCTAGATTTTCTCCTGTTATCTTCTAGGAGTCATATAGGTTTGCATTTTACATGCAAGTCTATGATCCACTTTGAGCAAATTTTTGTAGAAGATGTAAAATCTGTCTGTTGTTGTTTAGTCATTAAGTTGAGTCTGACTCTGTTGAGACCCCATGAACTATAGCCCACCAG
This sequence comes from Cervus canadensis, assembly GCF_019320065.1. Classification (NCBI taxonomy): domain Eukaryota; kingdom Metazoa; phylum Chordata; class Mammalia; order Artiodactyla; family Cervidae; genus Cervus; species Cervus canadensis. The sequence goes on along the minus strand of NC_057390.1, from coordinate 79,475,299 downwards.
TCTCCTCTGTCCATGGGATTTCTCAGGGAAGAACACTGGAGCGGGTTGCATTTCCTTCTCCAGGGCATCATCCCAACCCAGAGATAGAACTCACATCTCCTGCAGTGACAGGTGGATTATTTACCACTGAGCCACAAGGGAAGCCCCAAGATCTGTCTTTATCCACTTTTTCCCATGCGAATGTCCAGTTCTACGGTCGTTTGGACACTGTCATTTCTCCACTGAATTGCTTTTGCTCCTCTGGCAAAGATCAATTGAATGTAGTTGTGTATGTCTATTTCTGGGCTCTTTTATTCCATTGATATGTTTATTCTTTCCCCAGTACCGCACTCTTGATTTCTGTGGTTTTATAATAAGGCTATAGTAGTTGGATAGCATTAGTCCTCCAACTTCGTTCTTCACCTTCAGTCTTGTGTTGGCTGCTTGGGCTTTTGCCTTTCCATATACACTTTAGAATCAGTTTGTCAGTATACACACAGTAACTTACCAGGGTTTTGATTGGGTTTGTGTTGAAGTCCTTGCCCCTAAGCAGCAACTACCAACTTTGCTTTCCTCCCCTGCTGCCCTGTATACATCCCCTCATCTGAATCAGTTGTCCACTCTTTTCTCCAAATCTTCCATTGGGCAGATTCTGAACTGTTATCTCTCAGCATTCTTACTATGAACCTATTATTCTGAATATTCTTTCTACTACTTGACTGGAGTAAAAATAAGGCTGCCCATGAGGACTTTACTTTCCTTGCAGCTTTTTTCAAAATTAAGCTGACTGTGGGTTTGTGTTTTTCCTCCTGTCATCTGAGGGCCAGCAGTTTGGTTATGTGTCCACTTGCTCCTCATTGCTAGTTCAGATCATTTATGTCCTTCCTTATCTTGGGGAGTGTGGACAGATCTCCTGCTCTTTTGAAGCTTCTGTTACCAATTTTGGACCCCTTCTTTATCCCTGGTCTCTGTCTTCTATGAATGAACTTACCTTCTCTTCATTTCTTTTTACCTCTAGGACCATAGTCTTTCTATCTCAATTCCTGTTGTCAGGGACCTCAACATCTACATAAATTAATCATCCAATAGTCTTTCAGTTTGTTATCTCTTCAACCCCACTAATTTATTTGCACCCCAGTCAGAAGTTATATTCTGTAATTTATCATCTCACACTAGGTGACATCTGAAGTTACAACAGTAAACACCCTAATTTCCATCCATGATTTCCTATTTTTCTTGTGTTTAAGAACCCCTATTTATCCCAGTGCCTTTTGTTTTTTTAAACCTCATCAGGTATTCAAGCCGATGATGTCATCACTTTCTCACTGCCATTGAATTATTCACTTTTCAGCTGTTTGGACATGAGTTGCTTGGTTCATTATTATCATTATTACTAATTTCTTAATTCCATCTTTATATTTCTCTGTTTTCCTCACCCTAGATAAAAATTATGATTCATATCCTCAATATCTACACCTGAGCAGCTGACTCTGGCTGAGGAAAGTCACACATATATGCTAACAAGTTTTGTTTTCACTACATGATCATTAACTTGAAAGAATTGTGAAGAGTCCTTGCATGTGTCTCTAATATCTCTTTTTGTCACGATCCAAGATGACTATCTCAAAGGTAATTCTCTTCTCAAACCATCTCTTCATCACTCTCAGCTGATGACCTGGCTTCATATTTCAAACCGAAAATTGAAGTCATCAGATGTGAATTGCTTTATCTTTTTGGCATGGGTGCCCTCTTAATATATTCTAGGTGACAGGTAGCATTCATCTCTCAGGGGTAGAAGTCTAGATTCATAAATTTTAAAGCTAAGACATGTCTCCAGTCACTACTTCCAAGCTTCTTATGTGTCCCATGAACATTCTTTTTGAAATAAATTTCTAAGAAAAGAGAAAGGAAGTTTAACTTTCCTGAACCAATGGTTTCTGCAGATAGAAACCTTTTGCCAGAGGAACAGATGTGGACACAGGAGTAATTATAACACAAGAAGCCAAAAAGCTCCTGCATGCGTATATGAAACCTGACCCTTCGAGTAGGATATAGCTTAAGGTCTGCACAATTTTTGTGTGAAGTTCCCTTCTCTATCCACCACAGTATACTACATATCAACCCACTGTCTTTGCAGACTCATATCTTCTACCAGGACTGGCCTTCAGTCATAGTGACAAGAGAATTGGGCAACTTCTGGCTTCCCATGGTGATTACAAGACACTATTCCAGTTGATTTCCCCAAATCTGTCAGGAGAAACAGCCCCCCAGAATGGGGAAGACTATAACATTCTTCACATCACCAAACCTGTATAAACTTCCACCATTGTTTCTTTCTATTTTCAATGGAAAAAGCATCTCTCTACCTTTCAATGACTCCACAATGTGATGTCTTTCCTTCTTGCTTTTCAACAGCTTTCATCTTTAGCTAGTTACTCTTTACTGCATCTTTAAAAGAATATATATATACACATAAATATATATATGTAATTTTAATATATGTATGTGGTGATTTAGTCATTCTCCCCATTTTTCTGCCATTCTTTAGCAGTTACTGAGAGCTCTGTGTGTGTTTTAATTTTGAAAAGTTGAAAAAAATTGAGAAGGAAATGCCAATACCAAACAACAAGAATTAATAAAAATATTTTACCAGGTAAGCACCAATTATACAATGCATGGGAGGGGGTAATTCCTTTGTTACCCAATTATTAATCTCCCTCTCTTCAGGAAGCTTCTATTTTGACTTGGGTGTTTCCTTCCATACTACTTTTCAAGTATGTGGTTTTTTTTCCTCCCCTTTTAATTTGCCTCAACACTATCATGTTGTATATGTCACTCCACAGTTTATTTGATTTAGCACATCCATCACCTCACACAATTATTAGTAAATTTTTTTTTGGTGGTGAGAATGCTAAAGTTCTACTCTCTCAGTATGTGAATTTTTCTGTAACATACACAAAGGATCAGATTGGCTTTATAACAGGATATGTTCATTTCAATTTCACTAGGTTTCTAATTCTTCTCTAAATTAGGTTTATAAGTTAATATTCATACTACAGAGAGTATGAAAACTTTGGTTTGCCCTCATCTTGACTAACACTGTGTAATATCTTACTGAGTTTTGTCAATCATCTGATGCAAGTGCAGAAGCATCTCCTTGTTTCAATTCCTACTTTCCTGATTTCCTGTGAGGTTGCCTGTATTTTCATATCTATTGGCTATTTCCACCCCTGGGATTGGTAGTTCAATTCAGTTAACTCTTTTGTTCCTTTTTTTTTTTTTTCTGTTGGATTATTTTTCTTTTAAATATTGAATTCTGCCATGTTTAATGGAAATGTCCTCTCCATATGTGGCCTTTGTCTAACTTTGTGTATGGTATCTTTCTCCTACAGCCATTTGAAATTCTGGTATAATCAGAATTATTGATATTTTCTTTTCCTTTGTTTGTTTTTTAATCTGTCTTAGGTAAGAAACGTTTACATTTTTAGACATCCTAAAGACATTTCTTCTATGTTTTATTTATTTATTTTCGGGCATGCTAGGCCTTTGTTGCTGTTTGCGGACTTTCTCTGGTTGCAGCGAGCATGGACTACGCTTTGTGGTGGTTTCTCTTGTTGCGGAGCACAGGCTCTAGGGTGTGCAGGCTTTAGTACTTGTGAATCCAAGGCTCTAGAGTGCAAGTTCAGTGGTTAAGTGTGGGCTTAGCTGCTCCACCACATGTGGGATCTTCCCTGATCAAGGATCAAACCCATGTCTCCTGTGTTGGCAGGTGGATTCTTTACCACTGAGCCACCAGGGAAGCCCTGCATTTTCTTTTAAGTATATTACCATTTTGATTTTATAAATTAGGTATTTTATGTATTTGCAGTTTATTTTCTGAATGATGTGAAGTAGTGCTTTAGGTTGTATTTTCTATGAGGCATGCTAACTATGTCACTATACCTTTTATTGAACAGTCATTGCACAGGATTTGTATGCTATACGCACCAGGAACTAATTTCCACATGTGCCTGAATCATCTTCTTGTCTCTCTAATTGATTCCCTTTATCTGTTGACCTCTAAGCCTCTGCCTTAATGCTTTAATTACCATAGTTTTATAAGGTCTTAAGTCTAATAGGGCAAGTTATCTTGGTTAAATATATATTTTATAATCATTTTGAAAAATATTAGATTATTGTTTTGCACAGTAATTTTAGAAGTAGATTACTTAGTGACATGAAAAACCATGTTGAGATTTTGATTTACATAGTCTTGAATATATGCATTATTTTAAGGGAGAACTGACCAGGATAGTGAGGTTTCCTATCCATAAACAAATTAGATTGCTACATGCTCCTATGCTTATTTAAATAAATCTTCTTTTATCTCTCTCAGTGGTGTTTTACAACTTTCTTAATATGGATATTATAAGGTTCTCTTAGGTTTCTTTCTATATGACTTACAATTTAAGTTGCTGTTGTGAATAATATCTTCTCTAAAATGTTGGAGTATAGGGTTCTCACTTACTTTTGAATGTTATCTTGAATTCAGTAATACTTCTAAATTCTCTTACCAGTTTCTGGATTTATCCTGCAAATTATCAAAATATTCTGCAATAAACAATGCTTTTCTTTCTTTTCTGGTTCTGCAGAACTCTTTGTAAGATGGTTTATGGAATGCAATGTTCTTGTTTGATGGAATGTCAAGGTGTGCAGAAGGATGTCTATTGGTGATGAGTAGCCTAAGGATGAACTCTTAGAAGAGGCACAAAGTATGACGATATTTGTTTCCTGTTACTGCTTAACCCAGAGCATCTACTACAAAAGAAATGGACAAAATGACTCTGTGTGTGACTCTTTGAATCTTGCCCCAGCCACCTTAGTACTTGCTCACTGGGTCTAGAAATCAAAGATTCTTGGTATTTTCTGTCTGCCCTTTAGAGGGTGAGAATGTATTTATTTATTCGAAGGATAGTTCTATAGGAAACAATATAAAATTGTTATGTATATTGAGTGCAAGTTCAGCTATGTGTATAAAGGAATGTGTAAAACCACTACAATATTGTAATTAGCCTCCAACTAATAAAAATAAATGGAAAAAAAAAACTCATATATAAATTTTAAATAAATAAATAAATAAATTTTTAATCAAATTGTACAATAAAAAAAAAAAAGAAATTGAATGGACTCCCAGCTTTGCCTCCCATATTCATATGCTATAGGAACTACTTTTAGCTATAGATTCCTATGCAAACCATCTTCTACCAAGGGCTTTCCATTGTTCTTCAGTAAATCCAAATGCTTGACCAAAGGACCACAAGGCTATGCATGATCTGATCTCCACTACTCTGCTTCACACCCACCTTGGCACAATGCCAGGTTTACCTTGGGTGCACAAGAGGTCATGGAGCAAGAGATGGAGGCTGTGCATGGGCTCAGTAACATGTGTTTCCCCGCTCCAAGGATGACATGGCTACTTCCAGGGCTGATTGCCTTCCTTTCCAACAGCAGAGACCAATAATGAGCCCTAGTAAGTGACACCATTCCCTCAGAGGACCAACTAGCCACCTTGATTATGGTGTACTTCATCCAAGAATGAGTGCCTATAATTTTTCATCCCCAGAATAATCATATACTTTGGATATGGAGTTACCTCCCCTGACTGTTATTGGTATGCTAGTCTAACCATCCTGAACTCACAGAAAGCCTTCTTCTCTGACATGGTATTCCACATGACATGGCTTGTGACCACAGTACTTACTTAAAGCAGAAGACATCTATCAGTGAGTGGGCTCACACTTATAAAATTCTCTGCTTTTTCCATATATCCTATCACCCCCCGAATCATCTGGCCTGACAGGCATAGAATGGACCATTAAAATTTCAGTTCCAAGTCGTAATTGTGAGACAGCATTCCTGGGGGTGCAATATATGGTTTGAATCAGCCATCAGTCTATGAGTTTACTTCTCTAGAGGCCAGAAACATGGACCTTGGAATGAAGTGGGAGAAGGAGAAGTAACCCCTTTCATTATTTGCTATATTTTTTATACCACTTAACAGTTTTGAGCTTCCAACAAGGGACTAGTTTGGAAGTTAAGATTGCCCTTTGGTCATTTTTATTTTTTACCATCTTAAATGCTCTTTTATTTATAACCTCCTAGTCACTCAAATATATCATGTCACATAGTGCCATGTTGAACCATATGTTTAAGTTACAGTGCTGTTTTGAGCTTCAGAAATGACCATTTTTTAACCCCCTGATCAAAATAGGCTTCGAAGTATGCAAGTTCGGTGATACTTTATGACAACATCATTTGAATGCAATACTAGCTATCTGGAAAGGAAAGAAGTCTTAAACCTCCTCTCCATGGAGCCTCAGGGATTTCTGAGGGCATGGGGCACCCAATATCAAAATGGGGTCCCTATGCAGTTGGTGGAGGTTTGCTTGGCTGTTCCTTTTCATTAACCTCCTGGCCATTTTAAACTCCAGATGTCACTAAACCAGTGGCTCCAGAATTGGCTGGGAATGATTGACCTGGTTTACCAAAGAGGGATTATTTGTGATCTAATTCAGGGTAAGAAGGACTGTGGTTAGATGGGAGGCCTCTGGTATGCCTCTTTTTTGTTGTTCAGTCGCAGTTGTGTCCAACTCTCTGTGACCCCATGGACTGTAGCACACCAGGGTTCCCTGTCCATCACCATCTTCCAGAGCTTGTTCAAACTTATGTCCATTGAGTCAGGGATGCCATCCAACCATCTCATCCTCTGTTGCCCACTTCTCTTCTGCCTTCAGTCTTTCCCAGCAGCAGGGTCTTTTCTAATGAATCAGCTCTTTGCATCAGGTGGCCAGAGTATTGGAGCTTCAACTTCAACATCAGTCCTTCCCATGAACATTCAGGATTGATTTCCTTTAGGGTTGATTGGTTTGATCTTGCAATCCAAGGGACTCGTAAGAGTCTGCTCCAACACCACAGCTCAAAAGCATTAATTCTTTGGCATTCAGCCTTCTTTATGCTCCAAGTCTTACATGACTACTGGAAAAACCATAGCTTTGATTATACGAACCTTTGTTGGCAAGGTATGCCTCTTAGTACTCTTGTATATAACACAACAATTCATGAAAAATTACAAATAATTCCAAGTCAGGACCATTGTGCTTTGTTCTCTGGGTTTTTTTGAGGGATCATTTCTGGTGCCTGTTTTTTTGTTTTTTTTTTTTTAACTGAGGTATAGTGGATTTACAGTGTTGTGTTTATTTCTTCTGTACAGCCAAGTGATCAATTACACATGTATATACATAATTTTTAATATTCTTTTCCATTATGGTTTATCACAGGATAGTGAATATTGTTCTATGTGAAATACAGTATGATTTTGTTGTTCATCCATTCTGTACATAATAGCCTATAACTGCTAACCCCAACCTCCCACTCCATCCTTCCCCTAACCTCTTTCTCCTCAGCAACCACAAGTCTGTTTTCTAGGTCTGAGTCTGCTTATGTTTCAGAGATAAATTGTGTCATATTTTAGATTCTACATATAAGTGATATCATATGGTATTTGTCTTTCTTTTTCTGATTTACTTAGTATAATAATCTCTAGTTGCATCCATATTGCTGCAGATGCATTACTTCATATTTTATGGCTAAGTAATATTCCATTGTGTATATATATCACGTCTTCCTGATGCATTCATCTGTCAGTGGAGCATTTAAGTTGTTTCCATGTCTTGGCTATCAATATAGGAATACATGTATCTTTTGAATTACAGTTTTGTCTGGATCTATGCCTAGGAGTGGGATTGCTGGATCATATGGTAATTCTATTATTAGTTTCCTGAGGAACCTCCATACTGTACATAGTGGCTGTACCAACTTACATTCCCAACAGCAGTGTAGGAGGTTTCCCTTCTCTCCACATCCTCTCCAGCATTTGTTATTTGTATACATTTTGATTATGGCCATTTTGACTGATGTGAGGTGATACCTCGTTGTTTTGATGTGCATTTCTCTAATAATTAGAACCATTGTGCATCTTCTCATATGCCTATTGGCCATTTGTATTTCTTCTTGGAAAAATGTCTGTTCAGGTCTTCTGCCCATTTTGTATTGGGTTATTTGTGTTTTGCTGTTGAGTTGAGGACTATTGCCATTTAAGGTCTTTCAGGAAACTAGGTGAGGAACTAGGTGAGGAGAAAGGGTATGTGGAATAGATAATGAATAAATAAATTACAGACATCAACTAAGATTTCATGACCAGTTACAATGAAGAGAACTGTAGCAACTTTGCATGTTTTCTTTCTTGTGTAAGTATGTGTAGTATACAGTTATACACAACTGTTATACACAACTCCCTTACATGTAAACATATTACATGTAAATATTAATCACTTTCCCCTCTCTTCCTTTCTTCCTAGTGTGTTTTACTAAGAGTTTTGGTGATGGTTTACAGTTTAGTTTTTAGATTATAGGATGTTCAATGGGATTTGAGTTTGAGAAGTAACTATCATTACCCAGAGGCAGATATTCTGAATGTTATTTAAATTGGAAATCAATGACGGTTGGTATTTTTGTCTCCTCTTTATGGGGAGTGGGTGAGAGTATATTTGTTTCTTTGAAGAATAGTTTTATAGGAAAAGATATAAAATTGTGAGAGCTACTACATGGGAGTCAAAATATGTGTATAAAAGTATGTGTTATATAAAGGTATGTGTGGAAATTGAGTAGACTCTCAGCTGTGCCTCCCATATTCATATACTGTAGGAAGGATCTTTAGATACAGATCCCATCATTTCTATGCAAATCACCTTCAACTGATGACTTTCCATTGTTTTCATTAAATCCAAATTCCTGATCAAAGAATTACATGATCCGATCCCCACTACTCTGCTCTGTACCCACCTTCACAGAGTTCCTGGTTTACCTGGGTGGATACTGATTAAATGAAAATCCCAGGGAGGAGCCAAGATGGCGGAGGAGTAGGACGGGGAGACCACTTTCTCTCCTACAAATTCATCAAAAGAATAACTGAACGCAGAGCAAACTTCACAGAACAACTTCTGATCACTAGCTGAGGTCATCAGGCGCCCAGAAAAGCAGCCCATTGTCTTCGAAAGGAGGTAGGACAAAATATAAAAGATAAAAAGTGAGACAAAAGAGCTAAGGACGGAGATTCGTCCCGGGAAGGGAGTCTTGGGCGGCATTGCTTGGGGTAGGGTCCGGGCCTGAGTGCCCTGAGGACAATTGGAGGGAGCTTCTGTGAGGTGCCAACTTGAACTGTGGGAGACCAAGAGAGAGAGAGTACATTAACCGGCCCGAACACACTGCCGGCCGTTCGCAGAACAAAGAGACCGAGAAAGTCCAGAGAAGAGCTCGCAGGCTGCGGACAGGCCCAGCCCCGCCGGAGGCAGGAGGCAGGGGGGAGGGGAAGGTCGCGGCGAGACACAGGCCGCAGGCACCCGACCGGCGCCGGCAGGGACTGGGGCTGGGGACGTGGAGGGCGGAAGGCGCGCGCACCCGACTGGCGCCAGCAGAAACTAAGACTGGGTCCCCGGAAGGGAGTGGGCGCACCACACCTGGGGAGAGTGTGCCCACCAAGCCCCTGGCTGCCTGGACCGCTCTGACGGGGAAGACACAGAGAGCAGGCGCAGCTTTTCGCTCCGCGCTTTTGTGGAACACCCGAGGGCTGGAACCTCGCACAGCGCGCTCCATATAGAACAGCCGGGAGCCTGAGCAGCGCAGACGGAGAAAGCGGCGTCAGCCCCTCCCGGCAGCACCAGCCCGTCCCCGCGGCGCAAGCCCCTCCCCGCAGAGCGACGGAACTAGCTACCTGAATAAGAGTCCACCTCCGCCCGCCTGTGTCAGGGTGGAAATGAGGCTCTGAAGAGACCGGCAAACAGAAGCCAAATAAACAAAGGGAACCGCTTCAGAAGGGACTGGTGCAACAGATTAAAATCCCTCTAGAAAACACCGACTACACCGTAAGGGGCCTGTAGATACCGAGAAGTGTAAGCTGGAACGAGGAGCTATCTGAAACTGAGCCGAACCCACACTGACCGCAACAGCTCTAGAGAAACTCCTAGATATAATTTTACTCTTTTCTCTTTTTTTTTTTTTCTTTTTTTTTCCTTTTTTTCTTTTTTATTTTTTCTCTTTTATTTTCCTTTTAAATCCCCTATTACTCCCCCATTACTCCTTAACTTTCATTTTCATAGATTTTTACGATTTTTTTAATTAGGGGAAAAAAAAATTTTTTTTTTCTTTTTCTTTTTTCTTCTTTTTTTTTCTTTTTCTTTCCTTTTTCTCTTCTATTTTCTATTTTTCTTTTCCTCTTATTTCTTTTAAAGTCCTCTAGTACTCCTCTACTACTCCTTAATTTTCATTTTCAACACACTATAACCTTACCAAAAAAAAAAAGAGAAGCCCTATTTTTAAACCGAAGATTATTCTCTCCCAATCTTGACTCTCTGTTTTCTACCTCAGAACACATCTATTTCCTCCTTTCCCCTTCTCTTCCCAATCCAATTCTGTGAATCTTTGTAGGTGACTGGGCTACGGAGAAAAATCTGGGAACAGACAGCTGCGTAGATCTGTCTCTCTCCTCTTGAGTCCCCCTTTTTCTCCTCCTGCTCATCTCTATCTCCCTCCTCCCTCTCCTCTTCTTCATGTAACTCTGTGAACCTCTCTGGGTATGCCTAACAGGGGAGAATCTTTTCGCCATTAACCTAGAAGTTTTCTTATCAGTGCTGTATAGCTGGAGAAGTCCTGAGACTACAGGAAGAATAAAACTGAAATCCAGAGGCAGGAGACTTAAGCCCAAAACCTGAGAACACCAGAAAACTCCTGACTACATGGAACTTTAAGTAATAAGCGACTGTCCAAAAGCCTCCATACCTACACTGAAACCAACCACCACCCAAGAGCCAATAAGTTATAGAGCAAGACATACCACGCAAATTCTCCAGTAACGCAGGAACATAGCCCTGAACGTCAACATACAGGCTGCCCAAGGTCACACCTAACACATAGACCCATCTCAAAACTCATTACTGGGCACTCCATTGCTCTCCAAAGAGAAGAAATCAAGTTCCACGCACCAGAACACTGACGCAAGCTTCCCTAACCAGGAAACCTTGACAAGCCAATCGTCTAACCCCACCCACTGGGTAAATCTTCCACAATAAAAAGGAACCACAGACCTCCAGAATACAGAAAGCCCACTCCAGACACAGCAATCTAAACAAGATGAAAAGGCAGAGAAATACCCAACAGGTAAAGGAACATGAAAAATGCCCACCAAGTCAAACAAAAGAGGAGGAGATAGGGAATCTACCTGAAAAAGAATTTAGAATAATGATAATCAAAATGATCCAAATTCTAGCAAACAGAATGCAACAACATATTAAAAAAATCATACACCACGACCAAGTGGGCTTTATCCCAGGAATGCAAGGATTCTTTAATATCCGCAAATCAATCAATGTAATACACCACATTAACAAATTGAAAGATAAAAACCATATGATTATCTCAATAGATGCAGAGAAAGCCTTTGACAAAATTCAACACTCATTTATGATTAAAACTCTCCAAAAAGCAGGAATAGAAGGAACATACCTCAACATAATAAAAGCTATATATGACAAACCCACAGCAAGCATCACCCTCAATGGTGAAAAATTGAAAGCATTTCCCCTGAAATCAGGAACAAGACAAGGGTGCCCACTCTCACCACTACTATTCAACATAGTGTTGGAAGTGTTGGCCACAGCAATCAGAGCAGAAAAAGAAATAAAAGGAATCCAGATAGGAAAAGAAGAAGTGAAACTCTCACTGTTTGCAGATGACATGATCCTCTACATAGAAAACCCTAAAGACTCTACCAGAAAATTACTAGAGCTAATCAATGAATATAGTAAAGTTGCAGGATATAAAATTAACACACAGAAATCCCTTGCATTCCTATATACTAACAATGAAAAACAGAAAGAGAAATTAAGGAAACAATACCATTCACCATTGCAACAAAAAGAATAAAATACTTAGGAGTATATCTACCTAAAGAAACAAAAGACCTATACATAGAAAACTATAAAACACTGATGAAAGAAATCAAAGAGGACACAAACAGATGGAGAAACATACCGTGTTCATGGATTGGAAGAATCAATATTGTCAAAATGGCTATTCTACCCAAAGCAATCTATAGATTCAATGCAATCCCTATCAAGCTACCAACGGTATTTTTCACAGAACTAGAACAAATAATTTCACAATTTGTATGGAAATACAAAAAACCTCAAATAGCCAAAGTAATCCTGAGAAAGAAGAATGGAACTGGAGGAATCAACCTGCCTGACTTCAGACTCTACTACAAAGCCACAGTCATCAAGACAGTATGGTACTGGCACAAAGACAGAAATATAGATCAATGGAACAGAATAGAAAGCCCAGAGATAAATCCACGAACTATGGACACCTTATCTTCGACAACAAAGGAGGCAAGGATATACAATGGAAAAGACAACCTCTTTAACAAGTGGTGCTGGGAAAACTGGTCAACCACTTGTAAAAGAATGAAACTAGAACACTTTCTAACACCATACACAAAAATAAACTCAAAATGGATTAAAGATCTAAAATGTAAGACCAGAAACTATAAAACTCCTAGAGGAGAACATAGGCAAAACACTCTCCGACATAAACCACAGCAAGATCCTCTATGACCCACTCCTCAGAATATGAATTAAAGCAAAACTAACCAATGGGACCTAGATGAAACTAAAAGCTTTTGCAGCTACAGATAACTGATAAAGCAGGTGAGAAGACAGCCCCTCAGATGGAGAAAAGTTAAAGCAAATAGAAACGCAGGATATCTCAAAATATACCGGCAACGTCTGCAGCTCAATTGCCAAGAATTGAACCCAATCAAAAAATGGGCCAATGCTAACAGACATTCTCCAAGAAGACATAACAGCTGCTAACAAACACATGAAAAGATGCGTCAACTATCACATCATCTATCTGAAGAGAAATTGCAAATCAAACTGAGTTATGCTGCGCACATAATGTGGTAGAGGATCATAGTCCAAGGTACAGATCACCGTATGTTGATGAGGGTCGAGCACGCCAGTCAGCGGATGGAGCGCTGCTATCCCAACAGTCTAACAAGCAATAAATAGCTGGGTAGAAGGGTGTGGAGAAAAGGGACCTTCTTCAAGTGACCTGTGGTGGGAATGCAAACTAGTACAGCCCGCTATGGGATAACAGGTGGTGGAGATTCTTAAAACTTGGAAAAATAGAACTGCCATATGACCCGGCAATCCCACTTCTGGGCATACACACTGAGGAAACTAGATCTGAAAGAGACACGTGCACCCCAATGTTCATTGCAGCACTGTTTATAATAGCCAGGACATGGAAGCAACCTAGATGCCCATCAGCAGATGAATGGATAAGGAAGCTGTGGTACATATACAACATGGAATATTACTCAGCCATTAAAAAGAATTCATTTGAACCAGTCCTAATGAGATGGATGAAACTGGAGCCCCTTATACAGAGTGAAGTAAGCCAGAAAGATAAAGAACATTACAGCATACTAACGCATATGTATGGAATTTAGAAAGATGGTAATGATAACCCTATATGCAAAACAGAAAAAGAGACACAGAAATACAGAACAGACTATTGAACTATGTGGGAGAATGTGAGGGTGGGATATTTCAAAAGAACAGCATGTATACTATCTATGGTGAAACAGACCCCCAGCCCAGGTGGGATACATGAGACAAGTGCTCGGCCTGGTGCACTGGGAAGACCCAGAGGAATCGGGTGGAGAGGGAGGTGGGAGGGGGGATCGGGATGGGGAATACGTGTAAATCTATGGCTGATTCATATCAATGTATGACAAAACCCACCGAAATGTTGTGAAGTAATTAGCCTCCAACTAATAAAAAATTAAAAAATAAATAAATAAAAGAAAATCCCACATCCCTTGGGTCTTCGGAAGTATCTTCCTGGGGAAGTTGTAGGATACTGCATCCTTCCATCCTCAACCAGCCCTTGAGCAGGGTGTTACCCAGTGCCCCTCGAGGACACATTGAATATCTCTTGTATTTTGCAGCCTCATCTGTATGTTCTGACCTCTTGTCTACCCTAAACGTGACTGCTCAATAGGAAAGAAAATACACTGAAGGATGGGAGGATCCTGTCACTCACTTTCCCCACAGCATCGTCTAACTGTTCCTATTTATTCCTAAGAGAATAAACTCTCACCAGCAAACATTCTTCTCTAGAAATCATATGTCACACACCCAGATTCACTCTTTTATAAACAGACTCCCATAAGAAATTGCACCATAAAACAACACCACTATTTTTGTGTATGGTGTTAGAAGGTGTTCTAGTTTGATTCTTTTACAAGTGGTTGACCAGTTTTCCCAGCATCACTTGTTAAAGAGGTCGTCTTTTTTCCATTGTATATCCTTGCCTCCTTTGTGGATAAGGTGGATATGGATAAGGTGTCCATAGGTTCGTGGATTTATCTCTGGGCTTTCTATTCTGTTCCATTGATCTATATTTCTGTCTTTGTGCCAGTACCATACTGTCTTGATGACTGTGGCTTTGTAGCAGAGTCTGAAGTCAGGCAGGTTGATTCCTCCAGTTCCATTCTTTCTCAAGATCACTTTGGCTATTCAGGGTTTTTTTGTATTTCCATACAAATTGTGAAATTCTTTGGTCTAGTTCTGTGAAAAATACTGTTGGTAGCTTGATAGGGATTACATTGAATCTATAGATTGCTTTGGGTAGTATAGCCATTTTCACAATATTGATTCTTCCAGTCCATGAACACGGTATGTTTCTCCATCTATTTGTGTCCTCTTTGATTTCTTTCATTAGTGTTTTATAGTTTTCTATGTATAGGTCTTTCGTTTCTTAAGGTAGATATACTCCTAAGTATTTTATTCTTTTTGTTGCAATGGTGAATGGTATTGTTTCCTTAATTTCTCTTTCTGTTTTCTCATTGTTAGTGTATAGGAATGCAAGGGATTTCTGTGTGT
The DNA here is from genome assembly GCF_019320065.1 of Cervus canadensis. Lineage (NCBI taxonomy): Eukaryota > Metazoa > Chordata > Mammalia > Artiodactyla > Cervidae > Cervus > Cervus canadensis. The sequence continues at coordinate 79,460,279 of NC_057390.1, read as the reverse complement.
TAATTTTATATCCTGCAACATTACTGTATTCATTGATTAGCTATAGTAATTTTCTGGTAGAGTCTTCAGGGCTTTCTATGTAGAGGATCATGTCCTCTGCAAACAGTGAGCGTTTTACTTCTTCTTTTCCTATCTGGATTCCTTTTATTTCTTTTTCTGCTCTGGTTGCTGTGGCCAACACTTCCAAAACTATGTTGAATAGTAGTGGTGAGAGTGGACACCCTTGTCTTCTTCCTGACTTTAAGGGAAATGTTTTCAATTTTTCACCATTGAGGATAATGTTTGCTGTGGATTTGTCATATATAGCTTTTATTATGTTGAGGTATGTTCCTTCTATGCGTGCTTTCTGGAATGGGCCAAAGAACTAAACAGACATTTCTCCAAAGAAGACATACAGATGGCTAACAAACACATGAAAAGATGCTCAACATCACTCATTATCAGAGAAATGCAAATCAAAACCACAATGAGGTACCATTACACGCCAGTCAGGATGGCTGCTATCCAAAAGTCTACAAGCAATAAATGCTGGAGAGGGTGTGGAGAAAAGGGAACCCTCTTACACTGTTGGTGGGAATGCAAACTAGTACAGCCACTATGGAGAACAGTGTGGAGATTCCTTAAAAAACTGGAAATAGAACTGCCATATGACCCAGCAATCCCACTCCTGGGCATACACACCAAGGAAACCAGATCTGAAAGAGACACATGCACCCCAATGTTCATCGCAGCACTGTTTATAATTGCCAGGACATGGAAGCAACCTAGATGCCCATCAGCAGATGAATGGATAAGGAAGCTATGGTACATATACACCATGGAATATTACTCAGCCATTAGAAAGAATTCATTTGAATCAGCTCTAATGAGATGGATGAAACTGGTGCCCATTATACAGACTGAAGTAAGCCAGAAAGATAAAGACCAATACAGTATACTAATGCATATATATGGAATTTAAAAAGATGGTAACAATAACCCTATATGCAGTACAGAAAAAGAGACACAGATTTACAGAACAGACTTTTGGACTCTGTGGGAGAAGGCGAGGGTGGGATGTTCTGAGAGAATGACATTGAAACAAGTATACTATCAAGGGTGAAACAGATCACCAGCCCAGGTTGGATGCATGAGACAAGTGTTCAGGGCTGGTGCACTGGGAAGACCCAGAGGGATCAGATGGGGAGGGAGGCGGGAGAGGGGATCAGGATGGGGAACACATGTAAATCCATGGCTGATTCATGTCAATGTATGGCAAAAACCGCTACAATATTGTAAAGTAATTAGCCTCCAACTAATAAATGAAAAAAAAAAATAGACAAGGAAAAAAAATAAAATAAAAAATTTATTGGAGTATCAAAAAAAAAAATACACCACTACAAAAAAATAAAAAATAAAAGGCTTTACTGAATAGGTTTTAAATATGCAGCAGTTTGACTGAGGCCCAGATCTCCTCTTGTGGCTTCTTATTTGCTCTCTGCTCCCAAAAGGTGTTCTCTGGAACTACTATACTAACTACTATACTATTACTACACTACTACTAACTACTTACTACTACTAACTTCTAAAGTACTATATTGCCATGGACATTGTCATATTTTGGTCGTGAGGCCACTGCCCATGACTGAGAGGACCCTCCCCAAAGTCCCCAGGTTGTTATCTAGTCCAAAACCATAAGCCCTTTTATGAATAATTGAGAATCCACATCAATGGCTATTCATTTAAAAACACATAAATTGTAAATAATTTATTGTTTCTGTGTGTCCTCAGTTGCTCAGTCGTGTCCAGTTGTTTGCAACCCCATAGACTGTAAACTGCCAGGCTCCTCTGTCCATGAGCTTTTCCAGGAAAGAATACTGGAGTGGGTTGCCATTTCCTTCTCCAGGGGATCTCCTTGACCCAGGAATTGAACCTGAACTGGTGTATTCTACATTGTCAGTCAGATTCTTTACTGTGCCACCTGGGAAGCCCTTAAATAATCTATTAAGGAGATAAAATGCTATTTCCATATCAAAATTATCATCTGAGTTTTATGAGGACTCTAAACTCAGTATTCTACCAAAAAATCTGGCCCCTACGCCTAATAAAGTTGGAGAGTTCTTGTAGCATAAGAATACTTGCCAATAATTGATGTTCCTATGTGCTGTGTCATGTACAAAGCATCAGACTGTTCTGAGATAGTTGTGCTTTTTAATTACTATTATTCTTGCTTTTAAATTAAGAACTGCTGTTAATTGACCTCCGTTGCTGTCAGTGTTGCAGGTGCTTTGATTAACTCTATGAGGTGTGGAGGTACACATTTAAAAACAATAATGTGTTTTCCATTTGTCTAATGACTAGATTGTAACACACTACTTTCACAGTGATTCATTCAATCACAAAAATGATTTCCCTGAGCAAATGTTTTGGGTCAGTCCTGTTCTGAGTCAGAACAAAGCCTTGAGGAAAGTGGGCCAGGGCCACAGTCCTCATGGCTCGTACATATACATACACGACTCATTCATATGCTACTGTTAAGACATGTGAATAACAATCTCTCTTCTAAGGTTTGCTTTTATTTTGACTTCATTTTGATACCTGAGTTTGTTGTCAGACGCAAGTTTGTGTGCCTGATGCAGAATGAGACCAAAAGATGGAAACATTGGAATTGGAAGCAGAGAAAGTTTTATTGCAGGATTGAACAAGGAGAACAGGTGACTCATGTTCCCCAAAACCCCAAACTCCTGAAGGGTTTCAACAAAGCTTTTTCAAAGGCCAGGTGAGGGAGTAGAATTCTGGGGATGTCATTAACTCATGAACAGTTCCCTCATTGGTTGATGATGAACAGTCTTTAGGTGCCAGAAGGTCTGGGGGCTCCTTTCTTTTTACCATCAAGTAGTTCATTTCTGCCATTTGGTGGTGGTTTTTTGATGATCTTCCCAACCCAGGGATTGAACCCAGGTCTCCCGCATTGCAGATGGATTCTTTACTGTCTGAGCCATCAGAGAAGCCCATGAATACTGGAGTGGGTAGGCTATCCCTTTTCCAGGGCATCGTCCCATATCCAGGAATTGAACCGGGGTCTCCTGCATTGCAGGCAGATTCTTTACCAGCTGAGCTACCTGGGAAGCTACGATTTTAGCATCTGAAAACTCAGGAATATAAGCGTCAGATCCTATTGTCTAGGTATTGGGTTGGCCAAAAAGTTCACTCAGATTTTTCCAAACGTCTTAGGAAAAGCCCAAAGGAACTTTTTTGGCCAACTCAATATTAAAGTATCTAAAGCGCAGGATTTGAGGGAAGGCTCTGTCCTGGCAAGGCCCCAGGATCCTGGTCAGTTTCAGGTTCCTATATTTTTATAATTTTTGGTTGTACTGAGTCTTTGTTGCTGTGTGCAGGCTTGTGGCAAGTGGGGGCTACTCTCTAGTTGTGGTGCATGGGCTTCCCCTTGTGTTGGCTTCTCTTGATGTGGAGCACAGGCTCTAAGATGTTCAAGCTTCAGTAGTTGTGGCTTCTGAGAGCTAGGGCTCAGGCTCAGCAGTTGTGGCACACAGGCTTAGTTGCCATATGGCAGGTGGGATCTTCCTGGATCAGGGATCAAGTCTGTGTCTCCTGCATTGGCAGGCAGACACTTTACCACTGAGCCAACAGGGAAGCCCTCGGGTTCTTTTTCAACTGAATAAAAGATGGTGTGTTGTTCAGGGAATTTTTCTCATCCAAGTGAAATACAATCAAAACAAGTTGACTCTTCAGCACTAAATGATGTCCAAGTTCCTACGTTTTCCATCTTCAGGGATGTAGTGCATGACACTCAGTTTGGGATGAGATATTAGTACTAAAAACATCATTCTTCAAACGATCTCGAACTAAAATCCACAAAATCCCACTTTACTGCCTGCCTGCATCTGCTGCTTTGCATTTTGCATTCAAAGTTTCCTTTGTAAATGTAATTCAACAGTCATCACGAAGCCCACTGTCCGTAACTGAACTCCTCAGACCCCCCTCTTAAGCCTGCACCATCTCCCTCTCTCCAGGACCAAGCTGGGCTTTTGTTTCCTGCTGGGTAGTTTAGCTAAAGCCCCGCTGCCTGTTTTCTGGGCAGTGAATACAATTCCAATATAGGCAAGCCAGCTCGGTAAAAATTGCTCCTGGTTCAGCAAATGTGAGTTGCATAGCACAGGAAGAGGCTTTATAATCATTCCATTCATTGGTCTGAACTGAACCTCTGATGGGAAATTGTAGTGAGGCTGTCAGAGTCACTGCTACTCTCCAAATAACAGGTACATCTTACAAATGAGGAGTAGAGAGGTGTTTCCAAAACAGCCCCATTACTTTGTGTATGTGTGTTTTAATTCACAGAATCTATTTATATTGATTTAAGTGTCCTCCAAGAGAAGGAGCACATGCTTTTAGGCTGGTCATACCTGCTTTCTTGGTATGGATGCACCTCCTCTTGGCTGTTTGATAGGATGCATTTTTTCTCTATCTTCTTTGTCACATATAAAGTGTGAAAATTTATGTCTATGATGTAGATTTTAAAATTAGATACAACCTAAGTAAAATTTCTAGCACTGAACTGGAGCTTAGTAGGTACTCAAAGGGCTTCCCAGGTGGCACAGTAGTAAAGACTCCACCTGCCAATGCAAGAGACGCAAGAGATGCGGGTTGGATTGTTGGGTTGGGAAGATACCCTTGGAGGAGGGCATGGCAACCCATTCCAGTATTCTTGCTTGGAAAATTCCGTGGACAGAGGAGCCTGGAGGGGTACAGTCCATGGGGTTGCAAAGAGCCGGACAAGACTGAGCACAGTGCACGGCACAGGTACTCAAAACACGTATTAACTATTCAGTAAGCTTTATGGATCTGCCCCTTCATTTCTGAATTTGAAGAAGTTTTGAAACTGTCCCAATTATTATGGAGCAGCATTTTTAAAATGTCTCTCAATGTGTGTATTTATGACAGATTGAGCAGTGCAAAATGGAAGGATCTTTACAGATTAGCCAATCTCATAGTTTAATTTGTTTCATGTATAAAATATTTTCTTCAAATAAAAGCTCATCTGGGTATCCCTGACATGAATAGTGGAAAAATGAATTTGGCTAGTTGAAACAGGAGAAGCAGCCTGGAATTTCCTCTCACCCCAGATTTGAGCCGAAAGGACTTCACTGAACTTCTTTGGCTTGGTGAAGCCTAATTTTGAAAGCTGCTGACCACATTTTCTATTGTAGACAAAAGACTTTCCCGCGATCACATAAACAACAGCTAGGATTAGAATCAAGGTGAGCAACTCTGGCGCTAATGTTTTTATGTTCCACTTATCTATTTCATTCAGTCAAACATTTGCTGAGGACAGACCATTGTGCCAGGCACTGTGCCCAGTTTAACAGTAGTTAAAGTTAATGAAATATCAGGTCTGCTCTTGAGCCCATAAATTAAAAGGAAGTAGCTGACTACACCCTCAAGTAAGTTCAAGATGGGATACAAGACATTCTGATAGAGGGAGCACAAAATACCACAGAGAAGTGAAAAGGGGAATAATTTGTGTTTGTTGGAACATGAAGTTGTGGAGGCCAAGGGTAATTGCTTATGAAGAGAGGCTTTCGAGAATGGAATAATCACCAGGCAGAGAAATACAGAGAGAATGTGCCAAGAGTAAGACACAGGAGGCACAAAGGCATAGAATCAGGAAAGTATCTTATAGGAAGAAATAATGAATATTTCTAGTTTGCTGGACCCTAATTACACAAGGGGAAGTGATTGGGTCTAGGACTTTTAAAATCATTCAATGTTATGTAGGGTCTTGAATGCCCAGCCAAGAAGCTTGGACTTGATACTGTAGGCTGTGAAGAGCCATGGAGAGATGATGAGAACTTGAAGGAAATATTTGGAGCTGTGTTTCAGGAAGATTGTTCTGATGCTAATTTGGAACAAAATCTGCATTTAACAACCTAAAAATAATTTTGATGAGGCTGTTAACTTATTTTAATTCATCTATCCTAAGGAGTTAAGTTCTCAGCAATCAGTACTTCCTGTTCTTTCTTCCACTAATCACTAAGGATGTATTTTTTAAAAGTCTGGGGAGAAGAGAATACACTACTATTTATTTAGTACTAACTACCCAATAATTATTATTCATTCTTCACATCTGTGATCTCTCAATGTGGGACTTATAACCACTAGTGTTCAGATAAGGAAACCAGTAATGAAATTTCTTGTCGAAGTCACACAGTTAGTAAGGGGTAAAGGTCAGAGCCTGACTCTGGTGTGTATAGACTCCAAAATCTGTGTTTCTGCTCTCTCGGAATTTCTTGAACAGATTTAAGCAGTTAGAATTACAGCTCTCTCAAGTAGTGCTGGAGCTAAGAATGATTAGAGGCAGGGAACAGATTTTCTCTTCATAAGGAAAGTGTTTCTTTAATAGACTTCCCAACAGTGTTAGCCATTGACAATTCACTCCCTTCAGATCCTGTTGAGAGTTTACATTAAGACCTGGAAACTTATGCAAGGTCCTGAGGATAATAGGCAAAAATATATGGAACCAAAATTAGGGGAGTCTTGGAGGATAAAACAAAAGAACCTTCTGGGAAATGGCATGCCTGGAGACTAGCACCATGAATGCTTTGAAAAAACATTTGATGTTACTTGAATCTGGGCCACAGGGTCTTCTGAGTGTATCTGTTTAGGTAAGAGTTCATGCAGCTGCTGGTTGGAATTTCACTTGGACTTATGCCTAGGAAAAGAAAAACATATAAGCTCATGATCTAGTATCACTTCTTCTTCAACTTAATCTTCTCTGTTGTAAACAAAATTTCATCTATGTAGATGACTTCAAACATTGAAATGGGAAATTCTTCATCTTATAAAGAATAAGTCACTCAGTCATGTCCGACTCTTTTCGACCCCATGGACTGTAGCCTACCAGGCTCCTCTGTCCATGAGATTTTCCAGGTAAGAATACTGGAGTGGGTTGCCATTTCCTTCTCCAGGAGATCTTCCCAACCCAGGGATTGAACCCGGGTCTCCCGCATTGTAGGCAGATGGTTTACCATCTGAGCCACCAGGGAAGTCCTCATAAGGAATACTCACACTGTATTAGCATGAGACAGCCGTGAGACCAGGAACTATTGATTTTGATTGCCTGAGTTTAAATATTGTCTCTCAGGTTTACTTTGTAGATGATTTGAGGCTTATTCATAAACTTCTCTAGTCCTCAGTTTTCTCATCTGTGAAATAGAATGCTAAAACATTTACCTCATAGAGCAGAATAAGTTATTATATAGAAAAGCACTTAAAACAATGGGCGGTGCATAGTATGTGCTATATAATAAAAAAAATCCCTATTGTTTTAATATTATTATTGCCACTAATGATGTTATGATGTAGTCTCCTTCCTAGAACACGACTGTACAACATAGATACTAAATGATACTCTGAGTGAATAGATGGATTAATGAAAATTCTACCAAAATGAGTTCTACCAGAAATTTAATTAATTTCTATCAAGATAGTATCAAACCATAAAGATCTCAAGATTCACTGTTCACTGAGACAAAGCTAAACATTCAGTGTGTTAGGATTCTTGTTACTCACGAGACAAGGTGATTAGGATTCATATTCTTCAGACCATGTATAGGGCACTTAAATCAAAAGTGATGTTTGGGGTAAGCACCATAAATAATGTTGCACTCTCTACAACACCTGACGGTTTCCTATGATGACCAAAATAAATTATGTGTACATACAAATTTATATATATATATTTATAAAATTATGTATAAAATATATATAACTGATTTAGCACCATGAATTAACAAAATTATTTTTATGGTTCAAAATTTTATTTTTTTAAGTTTTGTTGGAATATAGTTGATTTACAGTGTTGTGTTACTTTCACGTGTATAGCAAAGTGAATCAGTTACACACACACACAGTTTTAGGTGCTTTTCCCATTTAGGCCACTATGGAGTATTGAGGAGAACTTCCTATGCCCTACAGTAGGTCCTTATTAGTTGCCTACTTTATATATAGTAGTGTCTATATGTCAATCCCAATCCCCCAAATTATCCCTCTCGACTCCCGCCAATTTCCCCCAGTGACCACAAGATGTGATCTATCCTGGAGAATGTTCCATGTGTACTTGAAAAGTAGGTGTATTCTGTTGCTTCTGGATGGAATGTCCTATAACTGTGAATAAAGTCTATCTGGTCTAATGTGTTATTTAAGACTCTGTTTCCTTATAGATTTTCTGTATGATCTGTCCATTGGTATAAGCAGGGGTGTTAAAGCCCACCCCCACCCCCCACTATTATTGTGTTACTGTTGATCTCCCCTTTTATGGCTGTTAGCATTTGTCTTATATGTTGAGGTGCTCCTATGTTGGATGCATATATATTTACAATTGTTTTATCTTCTTCTGGATTGATCCCTCAATTGTTATGTAGTGCCCTTCTCTGTCTCTTGTAACAGTCTTTAAAGTCTATTTGTTCTGATATGAATATTGCTATTCCAGCTTTATTTTGGTTTCCATTTCCATGGAAAACCTTTTTTGCCCCCTCACTTTCAGTCCGTATGTGTCCCTAGATCTAAAGTGGGACTCTCATAGACAGCATATATATGGACCTTGTTTTGTATCCATTTGGCAAGCCTGTCTTTTCGGATGGAGCATTTAATCCATTTACATTTAAGGTAATTATCAACACATATGTTCCTATTGTTTTGGATTTGTTTCTGTAGTTCTAATTTCTTCCCTTCCTCTTTTGTTCTTTTGTGATTTGATAACTATCTTTGGTGTTGTGTTTAACAAAATTTTTTAAAATCTTTCTTCTTTTGATTCTTGGATCCAGTTATTCCACTGATGAGAAAAATACTTAGTCACAAAGCAGAAGGCTTTATACACAAAGATGTTCACCATATTATTCATAATAGCAAACAAACTCAATTAGCTAAACATCTAAATATAGCAAAATAAATTGGCAAACACTCCATGAAAGGCATATTAGCCAGACTTTTAAAATTTCATATGCTAAGAATGTGGTTCACTTTACCCAAGTTCTCTTAGAAGAAGATATCTGTATCACTATTTGTGTGTTTGGTGGTGGGGGGAGGGGATTAAAAAAAGAAACATATCTAGAAAATGTTTTTCTTAACCTAGAACCTATTAATACATCTAGACATTCAATGAACCTTCTGAATTTAATGCAAAATTCTCTTTTTACAGGTAGTGTATGTGCTATATAGTAAATTTTATGTCCATGTCTATGACCCCTTCAACAAATTAAGCACCAGTGTTTGGGATCACCTGTGAGTTCAGATTGCTGTATTGTGAGTAAATTAGTTATAGACTCATGTATGAAGAGAAGACAAAATATATCTGATATGAAACCTACAGGCATGTCACTCAAAGACTCATATAGGGATGAGCAACCTATTGCCTGTGGGACAAACCTGGCTGGCCATGTTTGTTTTTGTATGACCCATAGGCAGAACTTTTAAAAGTATTTTTAAAGAGTTTGGGCAGGGGTTGGGTGATAGGGATAAGGAAGAAAAAGACATGAGACATAGATCATATGTAGCCTGCAAAACTTAAAAATATATTCTGATCCTTTACAGAAAAAGTTTGCCAACCTCTGTTATTAGAACACTGCCAAATTGCAGGTAAATTTCAATAATCTCAAGCCTGTCCTTCAGTTTTCCACAGAAAGTGAAACTTAACGCAATTTTTTTCAAAATCCATTGAACTAATTGAGTGACTGGCAAATGGTATTAAAGATTACTGAATTGAATTGTCTGAAGTTGAATTTTCCCAACATTAAGTTCATTGAAAGATTGAAAAACAAAAGGGAGGTAATAATGAATATTCATTCTTTGGGCTTCTCAGGTGGCACTAGTGGTACAAAGCATCCACCTGCCAATGCAGGAGACACAAGAGTCACAGGTTCAAACCCTGGGTCAGGAAGATACCCTGGAGGAAGAAATGGCAACCCACTCCAGTATTCTTGCCTGAAAAATCCCATGGACAGGGAAGCCTGGTGGGCTATATTTCATGGGTGTGCAAACTGTTGACATGATTAACTGAGCACACACACATTCATTCTTTACACAAATAGGAATCTGTGTACAACCAAACTAAGTCTTTGATATAGACCTACTAGAACCTTTATTAGGTAAGAATGTTTAAGACTAATTCAGTTCAATTCAGTTCAGTTGCTCAGTCATGTCCAACTCTGCAACCCCATGGACTGCAGCACTTCAGGCTTGCCTGTCCATCACCAACTCCCAGAGATTGCTCAAACTCATGTCCATTGAGTTGGTAATGCTATCCCATCATCTCATCTTCTGTCATCCCCTTCTCCTCCTGGTTTTTATATACAACTAAAAAAAAAATAAAATTTTATCTATATTTAAATATTGCATAATGCAGACTAATTTAGGACTTAGCAAGGAATTTGAACATAATAAAATATCTGGAAATATTTCAGTGTTCTAGTTCCATAGATTGCTATTGATGTTTCTTTGCACTCCTGGTTTTGGGGTCAAGGTTTAGCTTGGCTCAAATACCTTATTTGATAGGCCTTCACTGATGCACTCAAATTAATGAGGCTTGCCCATATTTGGCTAATGAAAGACATTTGCAAAGCCTATGAGTTCTGCTCCACTTGTCAGATGAGACCAGAAGATTCCTAACAATTACAAGAGAGAAAAGAACATCATTTGGTGGCACAGTTTGGAGGGTATTTTAGGAGAAGGCAGTCTAGCAGAACATCATGGATACTTTTGGGGATGCCAAAACTGGGGTCTTTGTCAATTTATGGGTGAGCCAGTGTGAACTACTGGAAAGAAGATTAGAAAACTCAGACTCATTTCTATATTTATGTGAATTCTAGCAAACCACTATACTTCGTTGGGCCTCAGTTTCCTTAAACATAAATTGAGAGGGGTGTTGGGTGGGGCTAGGTGACTTAACATGATCTCTACTCCTGGGTTCCTTCTTGCATGGATAAGGCCCTATTCTGAGACCATTGTTGGCTCTCCTAGTAATTGGGGCCTCAAATCCTGTTTTTCTCTGGCTCCAGACCAGGTCTTAGCTGTACCTATGTGTCATTAGGAATCGAGGATTCCATCTACACATCAGTGCTGTGGTATTTCTTTAGCAGGCTGGCCTCCCTCACACCAGCCCTAAAGAATGTTACACACTGTGACCCTACTCTATCGTATCTGTCTGCTCTACTCCACTCCATTCTCTAGGATGATGTGGATGCCACAGCCATTCTCTATTCAGACTTTACTTGAATTCTTCTACAGATGTTAGATCATCAGTTGATGAATTAGCGATCATTCACATATCTAATTTAAGTCTTGAATTCCAAATAATCAGAATAATTTAACCAACATTCATTTTTGTTTCAATAGTTACATACTAGGCTTCTGAAGACTTGAGGTCTGTTCTCATGCTTACCTCAAGAATAACAGAACCCATATCAACTTTTTCTTTTTTTTTACTTATATATAGTTGACTTACAGTGTTGTGTTAATTTGTTATACAACAAAGTGATTCAGTTATATATATGTTTATATATACATATATATACACATACATACTTTAATATACTCTTTTCCATTATGGCTTATCATAGGATATTGAATATAGTCCTCTGTGCTATACACTTGGACCTTTTTGTTTATCCATTCTGTAAATTATATAATAACTTACATCTGCTAACCCCAACCTCCCTTCCCCAACGTCCTCCCCCGTAGCAACCACAAGTCTACTCTCTATGTCTGTGAGTCTATTTCTGTTTTGTTGAAAGGTTCATCTATGTCATATATTAGATTCCACATACAAATTATACCATATGATATTGTCTTTCTGACTTAGTATGATAATCTGTAGTTGCATCCATGTTGCTGCAAATGGCATTATTTCATTCATTTTCATGGCTGTGTAGTATTTCATTATATACACACACACACACACATGTGTATATATACCACGTCTTCCTTATCCATTCATCTGTTGATGGACATTTAGGTTATTTTTTTGTCTTAGCTATTGTGAATAGTGCTGCTATGAATGTAGGAGTGCATATATCTTTTTGAATTATAGTTTTACCCAGGAGGGGGATCACTGGATCATATAGCAATCCTGTTGCTAGTTTTCTGAGAAACCTTTATACTAATTTCCATAGTGGCTGCACAAACTTACATTTCCACCAACAGTGTAGGAGTTTCCTTTTTCTCTACACTCTCTCCAACATTTATTATTTGTAAACATTTTAGTGATGGCCATTCTGACCAGTATGATGTGGTACCTCATTACAGTTATGATTTGAATTTCTCTAGTTATTATGTTGAACATTTTTCCATGTACCTATTGGCCATCTATAAGTTTGATTAGGTCTCATTTGTTTATTTTTATTTCTTTTGCCTTGGGAGACTGACCTAAGAAAACATTGGTACAATATATGTTAGAATATTTTGCCTATGATCTCTTCTAGGAGTTTTATGGTGTCAAGTCTTGTGTTTAAGTCTTTAAACCATTTTGAGTTAATTTTTATGTACAGAGAAAGGGAGTGTTCTAACTTCATTAATTGACATGTAATTGTCCAACTTTCCCGACACCATTTGTTGAACACACTGTCTTTCTCCCATTGTGGATTATTGCCTCCTATGTTGATGATTAACCACAGGTGTGTGAATTTATTTCTGGGCTCTCTATTCTGTTCAGCTGATCCATATATCTGTTTTTGTACAATACTATGCCATTTTGATAGTATCTATAATAGCTCTGTAGTATTGTCTAAAGTCTGAGAGGGTTATGCCTCCTGCTTTGCTCTTTTTCTTCAGGATTGCTTTGACAATTCTGGGTCTTTTGTGGTTCCATATTCATTTTAGGATTATTTCAAGTTCTGTGAAAAATGTCATGGGTAATTTGATAGACATCACATTATATCTGTAGGGTGCTTTGGGCGGTGTGACCATTTTAACGGTATTAATTCTTCCAATCCAAGAATGTGAAAACCCCTATCAATTTACTGCCCCAGCTGACCAGACACACCGCACCAGATGAAATTTTCTCACCTTACACTGAATTAACATTATATCAAAGTAACTTTATGCCAAAATATTGTTTCAAAGCTTGGGATTAGTTACTCTACCCCATGACTGTCATTTTAGGTTATTCCACATATTGTTGGTTCTTAAATACTCTCTTTATATTTTTCTGTACTTCCCCAATGCCCCTTCTTGGGTTCTCTATACTGTTTCAATCAAGTCTGCATTTTTCCGGTGAACAAGCTTGCCTGTATATGTGCTTACTTGGCTGTGCATCTCCTCTGATCTAACCACAGCTTGGCTAGGCCCTGAGAATTCTCCTTCCCCTGTATCTCGAACAAAGGACTATGGCATCAGCACCCTTCCCTCACCCCATGTTCCTCCACATCCTTTTTCTTTATCCTTGTGTAAAGTCATATCACAATTGGAAATCTTACATTTACCTGCACACAGATCACATGAAATAACAACTTTTTGCTTTTGACTAGAGTGTTGCACTGGTAATCACTGTTCTACCAGGAGTTCAGATTAACAGTTTAATATTCCTTTGTTAACACAAATATAGGAATAAGAATCATTACAAGCACAACAAAGTTTGCTTAGCAAAACTTTAAAAACTAAAGAAATTCTTAGAGGAGCAACTTAACACAAAGTTCTTAATGGTGAAAATTTGGAAACCAGAAACTCATTTCAGCATATTTACCTCTTCCAAGACCACCTAGGCAGAATGCTTGAACATTAGAAGGGCTGCCAGGAAGTTTGAGTGGGAGCCAAGCAGGCAGCCAAGCTGAGATTTTAGGCCAGGAAAGATATCAATCAGGTCAAACCCGCCAGGCTGGTTTATGACTTCTGGAAACCTCCAAGGTTGATACACACTGGCCCTCAGATATAACCACACCACTTTTCCTTGCCTGGAAATTTGAGAGTTGGTCAAACTGTAACACTTATTTAGAGTAACTCACTTTACAGATAAAGAACTTGATTCATAAAGGGAGAAATGGCTTTTTCAGTATCACAGTCAGTATATGGTAGAGAGAAACTAAAACTCAAGTCGCTTGCTGTCTCATTTGTTTTTGTGAAGCAACATGATGAATTGAAACATTTTTAAAATACCAGGGGAGAAACAAAAATTACTTAATAATTAAAGAATGATAGCTCTCTATTTTTATGTAGTTTGTCATAAAATACATATTGATACATAAAATATACAAATAGTAAATTTGCTAAAAATAACAGATTCATTGCAAAGATAATTCACTATAATAAAATACCTAGGACTGAGATTATCTGGTAAGAAATGTTGGTTTCCTGTGTTTACTTACTATATAAGATGAGCATCTACAAATACTAAGCCTTCACAACAGGGAATGATCTACATTAATCTAAATGTGTCAGATTGTTTAACCATTGTAAACAACTGAATCCACTGATTTTCTTTTCTTGCGAATGTTTTTGAAATGCCTAGCTGTTTATTGTGCTATGGATGTAGTCAGAGTTCTTAACCTATACTTCAGTTAAGTATATCGAGATGTTATATCAAAATCTAGAACTTAGGAAAGCATATTTTTTAAAAAAGCAATCATCTTAGTCTCAAACATCTCTCAGTTGGGTGTTAGAGAGAGACACCAAACAGATCATTCCAGGATACAGCCATCATTCCTGGGAGGGTGTTGTTATATAGTATGTAGGATTTGAATAGCTGTGGTTGTGCATGTGAGAACAGGTGACATCAAGGTGGGGAAAAAAAGGAATTTAATTACAGCCTGCCTTTCAAAATTCCAAAATGAAAATATAAAGAAGCATATCTTACCCAGAGCACCGAAAAAGGCTCACAGGCATGTTAGATCATGAGATCACCATGGTGGAATTCAGTAAAGAGATGACTTCAGTTAATAAACAAAAGAAGAATCCTCTTCTTCCTACTGAGGGTATTTATTACCCTCCATGTTCTGATTCCCTTCCCCAGCCTTTTGGGAAGAGTGGAGGTGGGTGATTGGAACGTGTTTGTGTGTCTGTGAGGAGGATGTGAGCTGTTATTGGCACTTGTGGTGTGGGGGTTGAATCGGGACATGCAGTCACTTTTTGCTCATGAGTTCCCAGCAGCCTGACAAAGTGGAAAGAACAAGAGATTTAGAGCCAAGAAAAGTTCTACTAAAATAGTAGTCTTTTGACGTGAAGCTCATTAACATACTTGCCCAAGCTTCAGTTTCTTCATCTTTAAAATAAGGAGAGCCACATCCATTGTGCAGGATCTCCAAAGGATAAAAATGGGATCATGTATGGAAGGCATTTAGCCTTTAGTGGGCCACTTATTTGTTCTCATGCTCCTTTCTCTCACTATTGGGTCAATTACATGACCTTCCCAGCTGGACCTCCCTATCCTCTTTCCCTCCATCACCCAGAATGTCACGTTCACCATCACCAGGGCTCCTCAGCCCATGCTTAAAGGAAAAACACAACTTGCCAAGCACAGCCTTTACCTGTAAAACTAGGTGTAGACTTTTGCGAGAACACTCAAGGCCTTGCCTAACCTGCCTTTCCCACCGCTTTCTCATTCCTCTTGTTAAAAAGCCTCAACTTCATCCAGACCTACCTGGATACATGTGGATGGGCCTGTAGCAACCTTGCCACCTAGAATGCCCCTGTTTTTCTTCTCTAACCCTTCAACGTCTGCTGATTTCCTTAAAGTTCAGCTTATATATTCACTGCCTTCTGGAACATTCCCAAGTAATTCCGACTCATAGTGCTATGTCCTCCTTTGGAAATATGACATGTATTGGCCATGACATTAATATAGCAGATTCTCTTTTATACTCAAATAATTTTCAGTTCCTTAAAGTATTAAGCCACTGTGGTTGTTGTTGAGTTGCTAAGTTGTCTCTGACTCTTTTGAGACTCCATGGACTGTAGTCTACCAGACTCCTCTGTCCATGGGATTTCCCAGGCAAGAATACTGAAATGGGTTTCCATTTCCTTCCCAGGGGATCTTCCCAACCCAGGGATCAAACTTGCATCTATTGCACTGCAAGCAGATTCTTTACCACTGAGCCACTTGGAAAGCCCCAAGCCTTCCTTAGGTGTTAGGTACCACCTTCCTGAGGTAGGTGGCTTAAATACCTCTGGATTTTGCCACATGTGAGGCCTCTTCTCCCCAGTTAGATAAGTTTCTCAAGGGCAGGGTAACAGTTATTCATATATTATCCACAGGATGTGTGGAAGTGGCATGGTCTAGAAAGAAGAAAAAATACAATATTTTCTTTGTAACAGGAGGCACTTGGCTTTTGAGTACACTGAGTGTATTTAATTAAAATGATTAACATAATAAAAGCATGACTTTTCTCACCTCCAACTCTTTGGGGATATAATATGTAGATCAATCATAAAAGATTCAAATCTCTTATCTGCTGGTTCCTTAGTCACCATCTTCCCTTCCAGGTGAGTATGCACAGAATGAGATGAAAAACAAAAAAAAAAAACCCTGGTGGCAATTTAGTCAAGTTTTGAGAAGCGGGTGTGCTCAGCACCCTTGTCAGTTTCCAGCACAGCATGAGGTCACGGGGAGCCCAGGACTCAAAACACAATTGAAACGGAGTGGATGGTGAATTTCTAGCCTGACGGCTCCCAAACCTATTCTTTCTTGGCCTCCCTTTGAAGGCCTGCAAAAAAATAAGGTTGATGAAGGAATCCTTTCATGCTCCCCAGGCGTCAGGAAACCTACCATAACACCTCCCACATCCTGCGCCTTTTCAGAATCCGCCTAAGGAAAGCAGACACACACACATGCCCCCTAGAGTCCTCCATCACGGTGTGGGCCTTTCATTTCACAGTCCTCTTCAAAGTGCTATTTGTCTAGCTTAAAATATGTGAGCTTTCAGGGGGAGGAGACAAGTGCTCTGGAGAAAATAACACACCAGGATAAGCCACATCACATTGTTTCTTCTGGGACACATTTTGTTCTGGGAAAATGTCCTAATCGCCTCTGAGTTTAGTGTTACTGTGTATATCACAGCACTGTGCCTGGGAAAATACAATGACATTTTGTGTGATGACATTGTTGTGAAATAATAGCTTTTCGGTACCATAAGCAGCAGATTGACATGCAACATCTATTAGAAATAGTGAGCATTGAATATTTAATGTATCAAATAGCTCTGTGTACAGGATTGGTTTCATGGCAGGAGGGCAGATTTCATAACCTAAGGTGTGATACAAATTTTAGCACAATTCCAGCTGCTTTTTTATCCCAATATGAAAAATAGACATGTGGCTTGTTAGGAAAACAGTACAAAACAGTATACAAAGCACAGTCTTGGGTCACAAAGACCTAAATATGGGCAAAAGCCCCATGATTTATGAGTTCTGCACCTTTGGGTAAGTCATTTAGCTTCTCTGTATTCTAGTTTCCTATTTTACAAATAGGCAAAAGGAGAAGAGGGAGGCAGAGGATGAGATGGTTGGATGGCATCACCAACTCAACAGGCATGAATTTGAGCAAACTCCAGGAGATAGTAAAGGACAGGGAATCCTGGCATGCTGCAGTCCATGGGGTTGCAAAGAGTCAGACATAATTTAGCAACTGAACAACAACAAATAATATCTCTTTCATATGATTTTTCTCTTGTAATGGTGAAATCTAATAATATACAGCCCCTGAAATATGCTAAACAATTAATGGTCATCATTGCTCTTGTCATTGTCACGATGAAATGATTAACAAATGTGCAGTATCTTACAGAACTGCTTCCCTAACATCTCTTTCTCACCAGCATTAAATCTACCCTTACACACAGGGAGAGCAAGACCATGGCAGGCCCTTAACATTCTCATGACTGTTGAAGGCACTCTGACTTTCCCTGCAGTCTGCTGACAAAAATATAAAGAATGAGAAACATATAAGCTGTTAGGATTTATGTGCTATGAACATTCATGGTTTCAAGAAATCCATTTCCTTACTTTATAGGCAATTCTGTTTTAACTACTGATACAATGCCCTATAATCAAAACTTGAGACTCCTGTCCATCAGAAATTCCATTTTTTTTCCTTTCAAACATTGTATATTAATTTTATATTACTGCTGTAACAAATGACTGCTGACTAAGTGGTAACACAAATTTATTATCATAAAGTTCTGTCAATCAGAAATCTGACACAGGTCTCAGTGAACTAGAATATTTGCAGGGCTCCATTCCTTCTCGAAGTTCTAGGGTTAAATCCATTTTCTTCCTTTTTAAATTTCTCTAAACACCACCCACATCCCTTGGCTCATGGCTCCATTCTTCTACCTTCAAAACCAGCAACATTACTTCTCTGTGACCATACTTCTGTTGTCACATTTCTTTCTCTAATCCCCTTCTGCCTCCCTCTTCCATGCTGAAGAACCTTGTGATTATGTTAAGCTCACATGGATGATCCAGGATAACCACTCTGTTTTAAGTCAGCTAATTAGCAACTTAATTGTATCTGCTTCCTTAATTTCCCTTTGCCATGTAATTGTACATATTCATAAGTTCTAAGTATTAAGATATGGACATTTTTGGGGTAGCCATTATTCTGCCTACTGAGTTTGGCATTAGATCTTTTTCCAAGAAAAGAAACAACCATAAAGAACCAAGTTTTGCCATCTACCCTCACAAACACAGAGAGAAGGCAGTCTATACATTTAAGCGTCAATTATGTGTCAGTCACTTTACCTTTGTTAATTCAACCTCAGGACAGAACCTTTATGTGGACTAGAAGGACCTGCCTACTTCTCTCTCCCTATTTCTCTTAACACTAGTGTGGACCTGCATAGAGCACATATAAATTCTGAGACTCCAAGAAAAAAAGAAAATGTTATGAAAGAACAGAAGTCAGAAAGTTCATGACTGAGAAGTTTGAAAAACATTTAATTTGATGTATTATTTCTAATATTTATTGATCAACATTTATTTCCCTGTTCTAAATACTTTTTTACTTTTATGCATGATTTCATTTCTTAACAGAACTCTAATTGACAGTATTATCTGTGTGTCAGAGAAAAAAAATTAATTTCCACAGTTAGGAACATTGTTCAAAGACACATATGGGTAGTTTCCAGAACTGAATTTGAACCCAGTTTGTGTGTGTGTTAGTCATTCAGTCATGTCTGACTCTTTGCGATTCCATGGACTGTAGTCCCCCAGGCACATCTGTCCATGGAATTTTCCAGGCAGTAATGCTGGAGTGGGTTGCCAATTCCCTGCTCTAGGTGATTGTCCTGACTCAGGGATCAAACCTGGGTATCCTGCTTTACAGGCAGATTCTTTACCATCTGAGCCACCAAGGAAGCCCCTGAACCCAGTTAGCCTTGGAAATGCATTCGGAGAGAGAGCAAGGTGGCAGAGCAGGAAGACCCTGAGCTCACCTCCTCCCACAAACATGCCTGATAATACAGAGAATATCTTTCCCTGAGAATGACCTGAAGAGCAGCGGAACAGCTCTTCTACAACCAATGATATAAAACACACACAGAGACTGGTAGGAGAAGAGTAGTGACTTAATTCAGATCTACGCCCCAGCAGGCAACCCACAAGCTCAAATTTCTCTAAAAAGCAAGGGATCCAGACCCCATATTGGGCACCCCAGTGCTGAGGTTCAGCATGAGGGAGAAGAGTACCCTTGATTGACTTTGAAAATCAGTGAGGCTTACCGGAAGCCTTTAGGAAATTGAAGCTGCTCTTAAAGGCACACACACAGACCTCCTCTCTCCCAGTGCCAATGCAGAGGCAGCAGACTGAAAAGTGCCTGGTGCTCTGTCTGGCATGCCTAGCTGCCCCAGCACTCCACTTGTCCCACACTGGGCTCCTGTTCCAGTCCCTCAGTCCAAGGCGGTGACTGCCAGCACGCCCCAGGAGAAGCAGTGATTCACACCAGGCTCCAGCTCTGGCCCCGCCCACTGCCAAGGCAGTGGTCACCAGCAAGCCTTGGGAGAAACCTCAGCCCAACCTCAGTGCTATCTCTAACCCCCTCTACCTCTTCATGGATCCAAATGACACCCTCCAAGGCAAGGACCCTGGAACACTCCAAGAAAAGCCTCAGGCTATCCTCATTTTAGCACCAACTCTTCCAGAAGAGCCACTGGACATATGCAGACTGCATACATAAGAACACTCCTTCAAGAGCAGAATAGGTAACTGCTTTGTCTGATTTCACAGGGAAAAAGAGAAAGTGAAACAAAAGAAGTAAGACAGAAATACATTCCAAACTAAAGAACAAGATAAAATCTAAGGCGGGGGGTGGGGGGGGACTAATGAAACTGAGGTAACTAATTTACTTGACAAAGAATTCAAAACAATAGTCATAAGAATTCTTACTGAACTCAGAATCGAGGAATGCAGTGAGAACTTTAAGAATTAGAGAATGTAAAAGAAGAATGGATCAATGTCTAAGAGTATAATAACCTAAGTGAAAATCACATTAGAAAGAAGCAACAGCAAATTAGACAATCCAGAAGAACACATAAATGGACTGGAAGACAGGATAGTGGAAATCAGGATAGCAAAAAGAAAAAATAATAATGAGGATAGTTTAAGGGCCCACTGGGACAACATTTAATATACTAACATTTTCATTAAAGGATTCCCAGAAAGAGAAGAGAGAGAGAAAGTGTACCCTTACCTGAAGAAGAAATGCAGGTCCAGGAATCACAGAGAGTCCCAAATAAGATGAATCCAAGGAGGCCCACACCAACACATATCATAATTAAAATAGCAAAACTTTAAAGAGAAAATTTTAAAGGTAGCAGGAGCAAAACAGAGAGTCACATAATAGGGAGCTTCCACAAAGCTACAAGTTTATTTTTCTTCAGAAATTTTATAGGCCAGAAGGGAGTGGAATGATTTATTTAAAGTTCTTAAAGATGGGGGAGGGAAAAAAGAAAAGAACCTACAACCAATGATATGACCCAGCAAGACTATCATTCAGAATTGAAGAAGAGATAGTCATTTTTCCAAAAAGACATGTAGAAGGCCAACAGGCACATGAAAAGATGCTCCCCACCACTAATCATCAGGAAAATGCACCTCAACAGCAGTGTGAGATATCACCTCACACTTGTTAGGATGACAGTAGTCAAAAGGACAAGAAATAACAACTATCAGAGAGATATAAAGACAAGAGTTCCTAGTACACTGTCGATAGGAATGTAAATATGTAAATTGGTGCAGCTGCTATGGAAAATAGTATGCAGGTTCCTCAAAAAAATTAAAAATAGAACTACCATGTGATCCAGCAATTCTACTCCTGGGCATACATCTAAAGAAAATGAAAACACTAATTTGAAAAGTTAGTTTTAATTTTTATTGCAGCATATTTACAATAGCCAAGATAATGGAAGCAACCTAAGCACTCATCAACAAACAGATGGATAAAAAAGATATGAGATAGATGTACACACACTGGAAAATTATGCAGCTATATAAAAGAATGAAATCTTGTTTTTTGCAGCATGTTATTATAGTTAGTTATTATAATAGTGGTTATTATAGTTATTGAAAAAAATCAGACAGAGGAAGATAAACACTGTTTTCACTTATATATAGAATCTAAAAACAAAATAAATGAACAAATACAGCAAAATAGAAGCAAACTTACAGAGAACAAGCTAACACCAGAAGAGAAAGGGATAAAAAGAGAGGCAAAATACATGAAGGGGATTAAAAAGTACAAACTGCCAGCTATAAAATAAATAAGTCAGAAGGCTGTGCGGTACAGCACAGGAAATTGGTCAACATTTTATAATAACTTTGTATGGTTTGTAATCTGTGACAATATTGAATCATTATGTTGTATATCTGAGACTAATATAATATTTTAAGACCAATATACCTCAGTTTAAAAAAGTGAAAGTCACTCAGTCATGTCCGACCCTTTATGACCCCATGGACTATACAGTCCATGGAATTCTCCAGGCCAAAAAATTGGAGTGAGTAGCAGTTCTCTTCTCCAGGGGATCTTCCCAACCCAGGGATTGAACCCAAGTCTCCTACATTGTAGGCAAATTCTTTACCAGCTGAGCCACCAGGGAAGCCCAATTGAAAAAAAAAAAAAGTATTAAATCATTATAGAAACTGTCTCCCACATGTTCAGTCACAGAGCATCTGTTGAAAACCAAAGCTTGAAAGGATCTGAATTCATATTTAAAACAACATATTGAAGCCAGATCAGAATCAGTGTTTAGTCCTCCAATGATGATTTCACTGAAGGAGAAAATCCTTTGGAAAGGTAAGCATAGGATATTCCCATGGAAAAACAGGACCTTGAGCCCAGCAGAGTAGGGGGAGGCATGTATTTGGGAAGAGTTGATGGCTGAACTATGTGGAGGAGGAAGGACAAGGTTACCAAAAAGACAACAACATGGGTAATAGGCTCAGAGATGTCAGTACCAGTGGAACATAAAATGCAAGAAAGAAAATGCAATGGGACAGGTAGACAGAGACCAAAATATTTATGTCTTTGAAGGCCATGCAAAGAGTTGAAACATTCTGAGTGGAGAATAAATACGACCAGATTTATAGTTAAAAAGAATATTGGGGCTCAAAAGCGTGGGGTTATTTATATATAATTGTGACTGATTTGCACTGTTGTATGGCAGAGACTATCACAACTTCGCAAAGCAATTATCTCCCAATTAAAAAAAAAAGAATGTTGGGCACTTGCGATTGAGTGGAAAGAGGACTAGACGCCGAATAGAAACCTATTAGCCTGATGCCAGAGCCTAGAGAAGTGGTAAGACTTGAGTTACAATTGATCAGTGGTGATGAAGAGAAGGGACCAAGCTGAGAATCATCCAGAGGATTTTAGAATCTCAGCCGCTGAATCAAGCTGCCTCCTCCTGAGAAAGTTGGGATGCTGTGTTCCCTGGATAAATGACAACTTCGGTGAGCAGCTTGGTACCTGTGGTGAGGCACAGTGAGGTGACCTTGGAGGTCCCCTTTTCTCCGAGACTCGAATTGAATTGCTCTGAAGTGCCAAACTTCCTCCTCGGAGGAATAATTGAGAGCCTGCCTTAGCCTTTGCAGCAGTGCTCAGACTTTCTGCAAGAAGATTCTATTTTCCAAATGAAGTCAGTAAAAGTTCTTATGGCTTTTAATTCACGTCCAGGATGGAAACTCTAATGTTCTCATTCTCTCACTGAATTGCACACAATTCATAGTGTTTTTGTCTGGCTGTTCAGGGAGAAAATCATCATTGGATTTCCCTGTTACAGAGAGGAGTAGAGAAGGCCCAGAGATCAACCTAAGTATATTTTCACATTTTCTTGTTAATTATTTGACAGTGCTTCACAGATGGATAAAGATTTTACTGAAAAGGACAAGGTTTATCCTTTGACCTAATAATGAACCTACCATTTTAGAATCTCTCTTAACATCCATAGATTTAATCACGATCTCACTGCACAATAAGGATTTGTTGAGTGACTTACTCAAGGAGCAAACATGTTTCTGCACCCTCTGTGAAAGAAACTCTGGGGGAGCTATTGACTAGTTACATACCTGCACCATACATGTGGGTCAACCTCTCTTATCTCCAGTTCATCCTCTATAAAACAGCATAATATGAACTAATGTAGCAAACATAATGACAGGAAGAAAATGATTCACCAGAGGTACACCTAAAGCTTCAATACTGGGCAAGGTAAAGTTTGGAAGAGAAAGTTTGATTAAAATAGCCTTGTACAGAAAGTGTCAAGGCAGCCATTTTCTGTGCAGAGTTTATTTCTGTGTAAGAGAGGATAGATCCCCCGTTAGGTGCAGAACTCAAACAGTAGGCTGGAGTATAGAACTTTCAATGAAGAAACAGGGAGCTATGGGTCTTCACTAAGGTGTGACTTTATTCCTAAAGAAATAAATCATCAATGTCATGATCACTCAGTCATTTCTGAGTTTTTGTAATCCTATGGACTATAGCCTGTCAGGCTTCTCTGTCCATGGGATTTTCAGGCAAGAATACTGGTGTGGGTTGCCATTTCCTCCCAGGCGATCTTCCCAACCCCAGGGGTCAAACTCCAGTCTCCTGTATTAGCAAGCAGATTCTTTACTACTGGGCCACCAGGGCAACCCAAAGAAATAGAGACAGACATCCACAGTTCTTTTTGGAAAGAATAGAAATAATGAGATTAGCAACTTGGATTTGTTGAGCGTTTTCTATATGCCAAGTACCATGCTAATGCTCCCCCTAGAATGATTTTAATTTTACTCTTCACAATACTTGTTTCCTTATTTTACCATAAGAAAAATGAAGCTTCAAGAGATCACATGCTTATCACATGCTTAATACAATAATGTTGCACAGCTATTCTATTAACATAAGTCAAGTTGGAATTCTGCTATCTAATCCTATATAAAGTTTAATGCTCAGCTGATCTTATAATGCAAAACTTCAGCCATCTCCTCCACTAAGCTCAAAAGACTAAACAGTTTCTTCAAATGATCCATAAAAGTGCAAGTAAGTATACACAGGCCAATGTGCAGTAGGGATGAAGGTGGAACTTAGGCAAGAGAATCAGTACAATTGGACAATGCCCAAAATCAAGTGAAAAAGGATCATCTTAGAGTTTCCCTCTACTCCTTAGTGAGGAGCTGTGTGAAAAATGGTAACAGAAAATTACTTAGATTGTGTGTATCTGTGCAGTATGTGAATATGCAGCAAGAAAAAAAATTTTTAAGTAGATACATGAAACTAGATCTTATGGTAGAAACATATCCCTTTGAATATTTGGGGGGCACTGTATGGATAGTTGGAGAAGGAAATGGCAACCCACTCCAGTATTCTTGCCTAGAGAATTCTGTGGACAGAGGAGCCTGGTTGGCTACTGTCCATGGGGTCACACAGAGTTGGACACGACTGAAGCGACTTAGCATGCATGCAAGCATTGGAGAAGGAAATGGCAACCCACTCCAGTGTTCTTGCCTGGAGAATCCCAGGGACAGAGGAGCCTGGCGGGCTGCCGTCTATGGGGTCCTACAGAGTCGGACACGACTGAAGTGACTTAGCAGCAGCAGCAGTATGGATAGTAAGGAGAGAAAATGGTCAATTTCATGTCTTTGCCTGATGAGGACTTAGAAGGGAAGGAGAAATGATAAAACTTAAGTACTTACAAACCACCAATCCTAAAGGAAATCAACCCTGAAAATTCATTGGAAGGACTGATGCCAAAGCTGAAGCTCCAATATTTTGGCCACCTGATGCGAAGAGCTGATTCATTGGAAAAGACTCTGATGCTGGGAAAGATTGAGGGCAAGAGGAGAAGGGGGTGACAGAGGATGAGATGGCTGGATGGCATCACTGACTCAATGGACATGAATCTGAGCAAACTCTGAAAGAGAGTGAAGGACAGCGGAGCCGGGCATGCTGCAGTCCATGGGGTCGCAAAGAGTCAGACACGACTTAGCAACTGAACAACAGCAAAGTACTTACAGATCTGCCAGGCTATTACAAGATGAGTAAAGAGGTAAAATGGCCTTTTTCTTTGGAGAGCACATTCATAAGCCACTTAGAAAAGAGATAACTAAATTCTACATGTGAAACAAGTGAGAGGGACTGAGCTGCAAGGAGGCTTTTGAAGAGAAGTGGCAAGCCTGAGAAAGGCAGCAAGAGGGAGTATTTTCAAGCGGTGAGATGTCAGAAAGACTGGCATCTCAGATATGATATTTTAAAGATAAAATATATGATACAAAGTGAAAGACAACTTTGATTTGTACCTTGCCTTTGTACTGTGAATAACAAGCTCTAAACACTCGATTCTTCCTGTAATTAAATTTATACATTTAATTTTATGCATAGTACTTAATTTTATGTGATTGTCACTGCTACATATTAAAACCTGATCATTGCCCCCCAAATTTTTAATGAAGTTTATTATTTACCACAGCCATTTCTAAGAGAACTCACAGAGCACAAATTGAATTCCACTCCTGGATGGGTAAGGAGAAAAGCAAGCATAGGACATAAAAGTTTAGTTCAAGCAGACAACTGGGTCAATTTTATCCAAATCTCAAAGGACAGATGGCCATAGCTAAGATCTGTCTTCCATATTACATTCACTAAATTAACTGAACTAGATGAACAAACTTCAAAAGCACCAAGCAATCCTTTTTCTTAAAACCTTAAGCAGGAAGAAACTTCCAGAAACTATTTTACATGGGTGTCTGAGGTAATTTACTTAGAACAGTGAATAAGAGGAAGACCTTTCAAGTCAAACAGCCCAGGACTGTGAGCTAAGCGATTCTATGAGCCAAACCTGTAACCTGGAGCAAGTTACCAAACCTCTTGAAACTTTGATCTCCTCATTAGTAAAATTAGGTTATCAGTACTTCTCTACAGGTTTGTTGTAGGAATTAAATGACATAAGAATGTAAATTATTTACTTCAGAACCAAATATATTAAAAGTACTCACCCTAGAGACAGGCATCAGGGCAAAGACTGATAGAGAAATTTAGGAAAACCAAATTACCAGCCCTCGGAACAAATTATACTCCCACCAGCTGGTATACCCAAGTAGCAGCAATATCCAGAAGTCTTCAAAGGACATGTGTGTGAAAGCTTCTTCAGCTCTGTTGTTGTTTAGTCTCTTAGACCTGCCCAGCTCTTTTGCAACCCCATTGACTAGCCTGCCAGGCTCGTCTGTCCGTGGAATTTCCCAGGCAGGAATACTGGAGTGTGTTGCTATTTCCTTCTCCATTTTCCAGCTTTGCCATACTGTAATTTTTAATGTTGCTCTTTTCTCAACAATACAGAGCTATACAGTAAACTCCTTGAGACTAGACCCATACCACACTGTTTACCATGCAAA
Organism: Cervus canadensis; assembly: GCF_019320065.1. NCBI lineage: Eukaryota > Metazoa > Chordata > Mammalia > Artiodactyla > Cervidae > Cervus > Cervus canadensis. Next base: position 79,433,438 of record NC_057390.1, on the reverse strand, counting down.
AGCCAGAATGATTAATTACTCAGGAAGGGTTTTTTCCTCAACAGAATAAAACCAGATATCTTTACTCAACAATGGTGGCTGAATGTAAACTGTCTTCCCAGCACTCTAAAGGACCTGAATGGGGAGAAAAAAAAAAGTTCTAAAGCATTTAGAGCACCATCAGTCTTACAGAAGAGAAGAAATATGGGAATGAGCTTTCTGGAAGAGTTGTCCTTCATTGCCGAGGATGATGAATGACAAGCCTTCAGGTAGATCAGAAAAGCCAAACCAAAGGAAGCAGTGCTAATGTGTGAGGGCTCATTACGGAACCCATGGTCCCTTTAGCACAGCATCACATGCCACAAGTGATGTCATGGGTCATGAAATATAGGCACTTGCAATTCCCCACTGGGATCGTATTTATCTTGAATTATTTACCACCAGATTTCCTAACAGTGGGAACAGGCTAATAATGTGGTTTTTGTGGGGGTGAGGGGGGTCCTCAATTTCTAATTAATCCATCTCTAGGAGATAGAATGGGGCTGACAGAGCCACAGTCCATAAATAATTACAATTAGTGTCTTTAAGGAATCATCAAAGTTTCATGGCATGAGAAACCACATTTCCAGCAAGAACACTCAGTGGAAAACACTTTGGAATAGATTGCCTCTGATTCCTGTAAGGTGGCATTTCTTTCAGGCTACATTAGATCCCATCGTTAAGGTGAATGCCATCCATTGGGGAGATGGATGACAGAATTTTAAAGTAGGCAAAAGTGAGGTGGCTTTTCATCAAAGATTGTATTCTAGTCCCAGAAACGATACGTAGAGAAATTGGCTGTGGGAGAAATAATTACAATTCGAATGTGTGGACTCAATAACGCGTGACCTTTCAAAGATTCTCCCTGTCGTCTTTGGGATGGAGTCCAAACTTCTCAGCACACTGGCTCCTGTTGTCTTCTCCAGTCTTCTCTTCCCCACTTAAATATTGCTCTTGGGTCTACTGAACTATTTGCAGTTCCCAAAACACACCATACTTTATGTTTGGGGGCCATTTTTCTTTCTGTCTTCTGTGCCCGGAAGTCTTTCTCTTCCTGCGTGGCATAACTAAGTCCTTAATGATTCAGTTAAAAGGTTGCTTTCCCAGACCCCCTCAGGCATGGATGTTAACTCCCTCATTCCTGCCTTCAGCCATCTCTTCATTCACCTTTGTTGTAAGGCCAGGTACCCCGAAGTGCCACTGTGAGGTTAACAGTGTCTCCTTCTTCTTCTTCTTTTTTTTTTTTTTTTGGTAAAATGCTTTTTCTTCTTTATTATTTACTCTATAGTATTTTTTTAAACTTTTTTATTTTGTATTGGCAGATAGCTGATGAACAATGTTGTGACAGTTTCAGGTGAATGGTGAGGGGACTCAGCCATACATAAACATGTATCTATTCTCCCCCAGCCCCCTTCCCATCCAGGCCACCACATAACACTGATCAGAGTTCCATGTGCTATACAGTAGGTCCTTGTTGGCTGTCCATTTTAAGCATAGCAGTGTATCATTCTTCCTGTATTTTACCAAAGCCTGCCAGAGGGACAGGCTCATGGCAATGTGGTTTTTATGACTACAAAAGATGTCATAAATCTCAACTCTCAAAATAATGTATATCAAATAAAATGGATAAGAGTTCCAAATTGAATGTAAAAATATAAGGTTACTTTTGCCATAAGGAAAAATGACAAAAGATGTCATAGAAATGCTAATCTTGTCCCATAGGATTTGAACTGGCCATTATAATTGAGAAATGTGCAAGTTACGTATTGAACTAGTTACACATTCATGGGTAACTTGTTCCTTTTACCTGGAATTTCCTCACCTCAACATGTCCAAATTTCATCACTTTAAGCTCCCCCGCTGACTCCTCTTTGAGAGTTCTGATGTTAGCTTCTTGAAGACCTGCTCTTCCGTTTCTCTGAGTTCCTATACTTTAATTGCTTTTCTCTTGTAGCACTTATAGCAGCACTTATAGCTATCTCCTTTATAGTTATTTAGGTAATTTAGGTAAATTACTGAGTGATATTGTCTCACTAAATTAGAACTTACTGAGGGCAGCATTCTATGTGTTCTGTTCTGGGTTAGTATTTTCTTTCGCTGTTCAGTATCTGTTACTGTATAACAATTCCCCCAAATTGCTTAAAACAATAACAATCACTTATCTCTATGATTTGGGGGTGTCAGGATTTGGGGAGGTGCTTAGTTGGGCATCGTTGACTTGGTGTTTCTTATGTAGTTATAGGCAGAGAGTAGCTGGAGCTGGAACAGTGAAAGGCTAAAGCCCCTGGGGGCTAACTGGTCATCTCTTCTCTTCTTTTCATCTACTCTGGGTAGTTCTCTGCATGTTTTCTCTACATGAGTTAGTTTGGGCTTCCTCACAAGATGGCAGCCTCAGACTTCTTCAAGTGAACTCTCCAAGGCAAGTGTCCTGAGACAACCAGAAGCTGTATTGCTTTTGTGACCCTAGTCTCAGAAGTCAGGGTTACAGCATGCTATTAGTTATTTCAGTCACAAAAGACTGATTCAAAGGGGGAGGGTATAACCAGACTGAGCCTTGTTTAATAATTAGTTTTGGAATGAAAAAGTAAGCACAAACACAGTACTATAGTGTATGGATGGGTATTCCTTATTGTAGATTCTTTTTCTGCCATGGAAAGGTTATGTAAAATTTAGGGGGAAAAACACTCAGAACTATACAATCTGTTCCAGGAGATTCTAGTTCTTTCTACAAACAGGTAAAGGACAAATGTCATTTACATTCCGGTATTCTGGCCTGGAGAATTCTATGGACTGTATAGTTTTTTATTCCTTTTAAAGAGAAACTTTCTGTTTGTGTGTTTTGCCCTCTTTGAACTTTGGAAGTTTAAAGTTGTTTCTCAGGTTTATTGGGGTATAATTATTGTAAGAGTTTTGTTGATATATAAGTCATATATCATATAACTTACCATTTCAAGTGTGCAATTGAACTGCTTTTACAGATTCAGATTCATAGTCACAGACTTCAGGCAACCATCACCACAAACCAATTTTAGCACATTTTCATCACTCTAGACAATAAAGAATCCACCTGCAATACAGGAGATCTGGGTTCAATCCCTGGTGCTAGGAAAATCCCCTGGAGAAGGGAACAGCTACCAATACCAGTATTCTGGCCTGGATGATCCCATGGCCAGAGGAGCCTGGCAGAATATGGCCCATGGGATCACAAAGAGTTGGACACGACTGAGTGACTAAGCATGCATGCATCCATTAGCAATCAGTACTTATTAATTTTCTCCTATGCCATTACCTGGTAAGCATTAATCTGATTTCTCTCTCTATAAATTTGCCAACTATGAATATTTTATATGAATAGAATTATACAATATATGGTCTTCTGTGGTTGGCTAGTTTAACTTGACCCTATGTTTTCAAAGTTTATTCATGTAGTAGCATGTATGAGTAATTCCTTTATAGGGTAGGGTAATAGTTTCATTGTATGGATATGCCATACTTTGTTTATCCATTTATCAGTTGATGGACATTTGGATTGTTTCTACTTTTGACTAATATGAATAACATTGCAATAAACAATCCTGTACATGAGCCTGTAATCCCACTTCTGAATATATATCCCAGAGAAGTAAAAACAGGGTTCTTAAGAGAGATTTCTATACCTTTGTTCATAGCAAAATTATTCACAGTAGCTAAGTTGTGGAAGCAACCCAGATGTCCACTGAAGGATGAATGGATAAGCAAAATGTGTCATACACATCCAGAGGAGTATTATTCAGCCCTGAAAAAGAAGGAAATTCTGACATATGCTACAACATGAATAAACCATAAGAACATTATGCTACGTGAAATACATCAGTCACAAAAAGAAAAATATTGTATGATTTCATTTACATGAGATGCCTATTGAAGTCAAAATCATAGAGACAAAAAAACAGAATGGTGGTTGCCAGGAGCTATGAAGTGGAGGAAATGGGGAATTAATAGGTGTAGAGTTTTAGTTGTACAAAATTACAGAGATCTGGAGATGGATGGCGGTGATGGTCACACAACATTATGAATGTATTTTACACTACTGAACTGCACACTTAAAAATGGCCAAGATAATACATTTTATGTCCTATGTTTTTTACCTTAGTAAAAAAACTAGGGAAAATCCATGTACAATTTTTGTGTATACATATATTTATGTTTATTTGGTGTACATAAGCAAGAGTGGGACTGCTGAGTCATATAAAAACTGTGTTTAAAATTTTGAGGTATTGCAAATTTTTTAAAGGTAGCAGTTACACCATTTTACCTTCCTACCAGCAAAATATGAATGTTAGAGTTTCTCCGTATCCTCATCAACACATGTTATTTTCTCTTCTTTGTAGGCATAATATGTATGAGGTGTCATCTTATTCTGGTTTTGATAACATCTAGTGATGGTAATCAATTTTATGCGCTTATTAGTCATTTGTGTATCTTTGGAGAAATGTGCAGTCATGTACTTTCTCTATTGACCTTTTAAACATATTATTATTAAGTTATAAGAGCACTCTTTGGCTTCCCAGGTAGTTCAGCTGGTAAAGAATTCGCCTACAATGCAGGAGGTCCTGGTTCAATTCTTAGGTTGGGAAGATCCCCTGGAGAAGGGAACGGCTACCCATTCCAGTATTCTTGCCTGAAGAATTACATGGACAGAGGAGACTGGTGGGCTACAGTCTGCAAAGAGTTGGATATGACTTAGCAACTTTCACTTTCAAGAGCACTCTGTATATATTCAGGATGCAGTCTGTTATGAGACAAATGATTTATCTTTTTTTAAAATTCTGTGCCTGTGTTTCACTGTATGGAATGGTGCCATTTATAGTACAAAAGTTTTAATTTTGATGAATTCAATATTATATATTTTCTATAAGCAAAATTATATCCTCTGATGTGTGATTTTCCTGCACAAAAAAAAGGAAAATTTACCTTTTTTCTTAAAAATCTAGGTTTTGCAACTACATATTGTCATATACCCAAACCATAATCAAGACATACAGAACAGTTTCATTACCACAATAAATTCACTTGGGCTATCAATGATCTATTTTTTGTCCCTAAATTTTTGCTTTTTAAGAATATCATGTAAATGAAACATATAAAATAAAAGTATCAGATATATTTCTGATTTTAGTGAAAAGGAATTCTATTGAGTGGTTCTTTATATTCAAACCTACACCTTTAAAAAAAAAAACACAGCTCATGGTTTTAATTTCAAGATTCCTCTGTTACAATTTTTGGTGTGACTCTTCTATTGTAAATATATAGCACATCAATATCTTTGCATTCTAATGAGATATGCAAATTTCATGGCCTAAAAGTCTTGAGTCAAGTTTGTGAAAAGGTTATTCTAATTAGATAAATTATAAATGGGGTAGGGGGGTAGTTTTCTAACTTTTTTAAATTGGATGAGTTATTTAAAATGAAACTTTGCACAGAAGTTCAGTATGTAAACACATCAAAGTCGAGATTCTCTGAATTCTTTTTTTTTAATTTTAATTTTTTTAGATTATGAAAGTATGACAAAACATTTATAGGGGGCTTGGAAAATACAGACTAAGATTACATATAGTTTCACTATAGATTAAAGTTATTTTTTAAGTAGATAAATTAAGATTTTTAGTCAGGAGTTTCAATATCAAACTCTCAAAAATTAACAGAATGAACAGAATTCTCTGTATGAATTCTGAATAGACACTGTGCCAATGCCTCCCACCTCCCTTTTCTTCAGAACATAGTTTGAGTATACATGGTCTCAGTCTTGAGTTATCTTTGGTTGACTGATCCACTAGAAGCAATGCTTAGATACTGGCCATCAGGGTCAGTCTCAGGATGAGGAAGGAAGAGAAACTTGAGAGACGATTAGCCAAAATTACAGGTTGTAATCTCAGGCAATGGTTTTCCTACTCCACTCTCCACTGCTCTGAACTCCCAGGAAGGAATATAGAAATATTCAGGGACAATGTCTTTACACATTGGGAGGGCTGCTATATGGAGGCTGATGAGAATAGTTCAAAGTCATTCCTGAAGATAGATCTCGAGTGTGATTAAACAAAGAAGAAAGAAGAACATTCTAAGACAAGATTAACACTGATTCTGAAAATGTTTGAGCTAGATTTTCCTGACCCATATAAAATACTGGAGTAAAGGGCACAAGAGCCCTCATAGCTATGAATTCGGCATCTCTGGGTGATGGCATATACTGAGCCCTTCTGCAATAGCTACTACTGATGAGCACTCAGCTTTTATTTTGCCACTTCCCACTATCTGTCCTAGAGGTACAGAGGGGAGTGTCACAGTGACGGGCGATGAGGATCCCAAAGTAAATGTGTCTTTAAGTTTTCAATTCCAACCTTGTAAAAACCAATTGACCCCAAACTCAGAGTTTCTAACATACAGTATTTATTAAAGTGCCATGTTTGTTGTTTAGTCCTTAAGTCATGTCTGACTCTTTTGTGACCCTACGGACCATAGCCTGCCAAGCTCTTCTGTCTATAGGATTTTTCAGGCAAGAATACTAGGGTGGGTTGCTATTTCCTCTTCCAGGGGATCTTCCCAACACAGGGATCAAACCTGGGTCTTATTTGCTTAATTCCAGTCCTCCTTTCTGTAGTATGAAAAATATTTGCAAAAAAATAAAAAATAAAAAACAACCCAAAACTGAAAGGAACTCTGTAGGTTCCTCTGTAGATACTGTGCTGTGTGAGTGTGGTTTTCAGCATGTACAGAGGCAAAGAGGACCTGCCAGTGATGGCTCCCATTGTATCCCCCTTTCTATAAACATCACTTTCTTGACTACACCTAGGGGATTGCTCACAGGACAGTGAAGAAATAGGAGCATTTAGGACCCACTTGATTGGCCCTGAAGAACCAGGTAAGGATGCATTCTATTGCAGGAAAGCCCTCATGTCTTATACCTGAACAAGTAAGAGTCAGAATGAAGTCTGTTCAGGGGATGGTCAGGCCAACCTAGGACCCTACAGGGATTAAAGACTATGAAACACTACTTAGGTATTGTTTAATGAAGGATTGTCTAGTCAAAGCTATGGTTTTTCCAGTAGTCATGTATGGATGTGAGAGTTGGGCTATAAAGAAAGCTGAGCACTGAAGAATTGAGATTTTTGAACTGCGGTGTTGGAGAAGACTCTTGAGAGTCCTTTGGACTGCAAGTCCATCCTAGAGGAGATCAGTCCTGAATATTCATTGGAAGGACTGATGCTGAAGCTCCAATACTTTGGCCACCTGATGCGAAGAACTTTCATTAGAAAAGACCTGACACTGGGAAAGATTGAAGCTGGGAGGAGAAGTGGGTGACGGAGGATGAGATGGCTGGATGGCATCACTGAATCAATGGACATGAGTTTGAGCAAGTTCTGGGAGTTGGGGATGGACAGAGAGGCCTAGCATGCTGCAGTCCATGGGGTTGCAAAGAGTTGGACACAACTGAGCGACTGAACTGAACTGAATGAAGGACCTGATGATAAGGACCCTCAAGTAGGGAAGAGGATAGCAGTTAACCAGAGGAGGAAGGAGAAAGTAGATCAGAAAACCAGAATTCAGTGGCTGGAGTGGTTTCCAGGGTGGCGTATGATCAGTGCCAGGGCCGTTTGGCATGAGTGTGGGCATAGTTCAGTTCAGTTGCTCAGTTGTGTCCGACTCTTTGCGACCCCGCAGCACACCAGGCCTCCCTGTCCATCACCAACTCCCAGAGTCTACCCAAACCCATGTCCATTGAGTCAGTGATGCCATCCAACCATCTCATCCTCTGCGGTCCCCTTCTCTGTGGGCATATGAGAAACCTAAAAAAAAATACAGCCTGTATTTTTGCATGCCTACTATGAGTCAGGCATTGTTTCAAATGCTTTACACAAATTAACTCATTTGCTCCTCATAACTGGTTTATAAATTATTTTTAAGCTAATTTTACAGATGAAAACTCGGAGCCAGAGATAGTGAATAAATAACTTCGCCAGGTCCAGACACATAGAAAGCTGCATACCTGTTTTCTCCCTTAAACAAGTCACCACATGTCTGCTCAGCCCAGAGTCTCAGTCTCCGTGTCTGCCACCTCCTTCATGAGCAATGGCATCATCTGGCAGCTGAGTGGGCAGAGGTAGAGGCGGGCAGGTGACTGACACCCAGAGGACCTAGGAGGATAAATTCAGAAAAAGTATGCCGATCTCCAGAGAACAAGATTGGTTTAGGGCCCCTTTTCCTGAACTAGAGGTTCAGAATCAGGGAGACGTGTTTCCAGGAGCAGAGAATGGGATATATATACCTCTAGACCGGCTTGAGCTGAGTTGCAGAAGGTCTGTCTTGGGGTTGCTTCACTGGATCCTAAATGCAGGGGCAGGGCTGTGGGAACATTCCAGCTGTGAATCCTGGAGGGCGGCTTGCCGAGTTAGACATGGCAATTAACTAGCAAGCACTTCCCAGTCCTACGTTAGGACCTGTTTGGCGTGTGAGGAATTCACAAGGGAGCAAGATTATTCCTGCCCTGACCCTGTTCCCTAGTGAGAGGCACTGCCTACTATGTTGCCTACATTTTTTTTTTTCCTTTTTTTAAATTTATTTATTTATTTATTTATTTATTTATTAGTTGGAGGCTAATTACTTCACAACATTTCAGTGGGTTTTGTCATACATTGATATGAATCAGCCATAGCTTTACACGTATTCCCCATCCCGATCCCCCCTCCCACCTCCCTCTCCACCCGATTCCTCTGGGTCTTCCCAGTGCACCAGGCCCGAGCACTTGTCTCATGCATCCCACCTGGGCTGGTGATCTGTTTCACCATAGATAGTATACATGCTGTTCTTTTGAAATATCCCACCCTCACATTCTCCCACAGAGTTCAAAAGTCTGTTCTGTATTTCTGTGTCTCTTTTTCTGTTTTGCATATTAGGATGGCTGCTATCCAAAAGTCTACAAGCTATGTTGCCTACATTTTGTCCACACCTAATAGTGCCTCTTTTGTTTAATCACAAGAATAGAAATGATCACTGATATCATTATTTTCTGAGACAAATTTTCCCATGGCAATTTCCATGGCAATTTTAATAAAACCCAAATGGAAATTCAATTTATTAAAAACACATCTTTCTTTTTTTTTCCATTTCCTCATTTTCTATTTAATTGGAACATTAACATGAGTCTAAGAAGAGAGAAATTAGATGAACAGCTTAAAACAAAATCTCGTAAACGTCACTGAAATTGTGCAAAATGTTGCATGCCATGGATTTCCCATCTTTGGTCCATGGGGATCTGTTTCTGGTAGGGCATGGTCCCTCCCGGGATCTCACCCAACACCATGAGAGCTAAACTTCCATGCTGGTCTGAACCAAATTCCAGTGTGCATGGATCCTTTTAAAGACAAATATTTTCACACACCCTGCAATATGGAATTAAACTATTTTATCCTCATATTGTCTAAATATGCATACACATGAAACTAGATCTAAAGTCATTATGTTTTTAATTCATACTACTTTGAAGTCAAAACAAATTAAGAAGCTAAAACCAAACAAATTACCAAAGCAAAAATAATTTGTCAAGAGTTATTAATTGTGCTGAAATAAATTGCCACTTGTACTAGGGCTGTGGTGTGGACTATTTCTTTAATTTCTATACACCTTTTCCAATCTGTTGGACTGAAGTTCATTTTTTTCACCACTTTCTGGACTGCTTCAGAGCCTTCATCCTGCAGTTCAGAGTGATGTCATTTAGAGTTCACTCGGCAGGAGATCACCCTGTGCCTACTAAATCTGCCTTTGTTTTTTTTCTCATTAGCCTGGGACAGTTAAAATAGCCCCGTCTGACTGGTGACAACTCATTTGTAAATATAATTGCAAACTTGGACACTGAAACTGTGGGAAAGGATTTGGAAATAAAGCTGTTCAGATATATGCAAAGATAGTTCAGAATATGCAATTTCAAATTGTTCAGTGATTATCAATGACATTACAAATTTCTTGTAGGGAACTTTAAGACCTCTGAAAACTTGTCCTTGGACTTCTGTTTATCAATATCTATCCTAAAATAACTATGATAAAGAACTATTTCTCACCCTACATAGTTTCCATCCTCTTTCAGGTTTACTTTGGAGGAGATAGCAGATAAAAGTTCGGGCTGGATTTCATGTCCTCCTGTGGGAAGTTAGGTCATGATGGCATGGATGGACATGTCCTATGAAGTTTTCAGTTCAGTCTCTCAGTCATGTCCGACTCTTTGCGACCCCATGGACTGCAGCACGCCAGGCTTCCCTGTCTATCACCAACTCCTGCAGCTCAAACTCAAGTCCATCGAGTCAGTGATGCCATCCAACCATCTCATCCTCTGTCGTCCCCTTCTCCTCCCACCTTCAATCATTACCAGTATCAGGGTCTTTCCAAATGAGTCAGTTCTTCACATCAGGTGGCCAAAGTATTGGAATTTCAGCTTTAGCATCAGTTCTTCCAATGAATATTCAGGACTGATTTACTTTAGAATGGACTGGTTGGATCTCCTTGCAGTCCAAGGAACTCTCAAGAGTCTTCTCCAATACCACAGTTCAAAAGCATCAATTGTTTGGCACTCAGCTTTCTTTATAGTCCAACTCTCACATCCACATGTGACTACCGGAAAGACCATAGCTTTGACTAGATGGACTTTTGTTGGCAAAGTAACGTCACTGCTTTTTAATATGTTGTCTAGGTTGGTCGTAACTTTTCTTCCAAGGAGCAAGTGTCTTTTAATTTCATGGCTGCAGTCACCATCTGCAATGATTTTGAAGTCCCAAAAAATAAAGTCTGTCACTGTTTCCAGGGTTTCCCCATCTATTTGCCATGAAGTGATGGGACCAGATGCCATGATCTTAGTTTTCTGAATGTTGAGTTTTAAGCCAACTTTTTTCACTCTCCTCTTTCACCTTCATCAAGAGGCTCTATAGTTCTTCTTTGCTTTCTGCCATAATGAAGTCTTAGCATCTGGATATTCAGTCAATAGAATCAAGTGGAACCAGCCTTAAAACAAAACTATGTGTAGCGGCCCTGTGTTTTCCTGAAAATAGCCCTTTGGGAAACTTTGCAAGAGTCAATGTTCTCCCTTGACACCCCACATTGGTATCATATGTAAGTCCAGTACGCTTACACAATTGATGGAAGACTCACATCTTAAGGTCAGCTGTCTTGATCTATAATGAATTTTTTATTGAGTCATGAGCAGAGATTAAGAGACAGTCACTAGCCAAACCTCAGTGACTCCTCTCTGAGCCACAGAAGGCCTGCCTGTCAGGTTAGGGATGTAGTAGAGCCTGGTCCATGAGAGTTCCAGGTTCTACTCTGGAGCCTCTTGGCCTTGATTAAGGTGTTTCTCTTGGACAGGCATCAGGTTGTTCTGCTGTAAAATGGGAATAATAGTAGCATTTGCTTTAGAAGCTGCAGTGAGACCAGGGCAGAATAAGACAGGGAAAGGGCTTAATGCCACAGTGCAAGGAGAGCAGGGATTCCTTCAGTTGAGCCCCTATTGGTGACATTAATACAAAATTCTATATTTTCCTCGAGGCATGGGAAAGATTGACTCTAGAACATGAGTTTTCAAACTTGTCTGCTGAGTAGCTAGAAGAAGGAGTAATGCCTGGGTCCCAGGAGATTCTGTTTTACTTGAATCGGGGGCGGGGGAGACACTGGGATTTTAAAAACTCCCCAGGTAGTCCTAAAGTGCAAGTGAAAGCCACTCAGTCGTGTCCGACTCTTTGCGAGTCCATGGACTATATAGTCCATGGAATTCTCCATGCTAGAATACTGGAGTGGGTAGCCTTTCCCTTCTCCAGGGGATCTTCCCAACCCAGGGATCGAACCTGGGTTTCCTGCATTGCAGGCAGATTCTTTACCAACTGAGCTATCAGGAAAGCCCAGTTAGTCCAATATGCAGCCAAATTTGAGACTCAGTTGCTATTGAAGAGGAACTCACAGGAGGTACAGGCAGGTGCCATGAATACTGGAGACAGGAATCCTTGTCCCAATCTGATAGTTGACCCCTTCAAACCCAGCTCACAGTTTAGATAGAATGAAGCCAACCAGTGTGTGCTCAGTCATGTCAGACTCTGCTATCCCATGGACTGTAGCCCCTGCTAGGCTCCTCTGTCCATGGAATTTTCCAGGCAAGAAAACAGTAGCAGATTGCCATTTCCTTCTCCACAGGATCTTCCCAACCCAGGAATCGAACCCACATCACCTGCATCGACAGGCAGATTCTTTACCAATTGCACCACCTGGGCCAGATTTCAAATAAGCCTCATGGACTTCAAATGCTATGCTCTCCAGGCTCAGTACAGAGGGAAAAACCAATCCCTCAGGTTGCAGTTTTATCTCCAAGCTCCTTTGGAAAAAAAAAAAATGAATCCATGCAAAACCTGTTCTTTTAAAATAAAAGAAACTCATTCTTTTTTTTTTTCTATGGTTAGTATTTATAAACATGTCACTATTGGTAAAGAACCCACCTGCCAATGCAGGAGACACAAAAGATGAGGCTTTGATCCCTGTGTCAGGAAGATCCCCTGGGGGAGGAAGTAGCAACCCACTCCGGTATTCTTGCCTGGGAAATTCCATGGACAGAGGAGCCTGGTGGGCTACAGTCCATGGGGTTGCAAAGAGTTGGACATAGCTGAGCATGTACACATACCAAGAAAATTGGTACTTGGAGACACGAAGTCCAGAATTTGAACTACGTAGCCGTGGAAAGGTGAAGGGGTGTGTTTTCCTATAATTTACCATCAGCCACTTTCCTTGTACCACTTAACTAAGAGAACCAAGGATTTGAGAATGTCTCTGCAACACGCCTGGCTCCTGCTCCACCTCTGATAGGAAAGTCTGGGACAGGACAGGCTGAAAGTCACACCTGCACCGGCGCTGAACCCCATGGCTAGCTTCTGATTTGTGAGGATTCACCCATTTCTTAGCTGTCCATTCATAACCACCTCTTAATAACTGTGCTTTCTAAGGAAGGAGACTGAAGGAAAGCATTACTGAACATTATGTGATCTACAAGTATAGCAAGATAATGGCCATGTGCAGAACGATGTATGCCTTACAAAACAGGTTTATGTATGTTTCTTCATGTTCACAGTAAGACCATGAATACATCTTTCATTTGAATTTTATGCAGGAGAAAACAGACGTGTAGAGAAGGTGATTCACTCAGTGGTATCCATTTAGTAAGTGACTGAGCAAGACTCCATGTCTCATGACAAATTTCCTGTATCCCTACTGTACTGGGCTCACATCTGGGGTGAGAACCAGGGTCCTGTAGGTCTTAAGTGTGTTATTATCTTGCAGTGTCTGCTTTGAGAGAATCTGAATTTCTAAGATCTGTTCTTTCTCTTCTCTTCCCTCCCTAATACCCTCTTCCTTTCTCTCCTTCATCCACTTTCTCGTGTTTTTTCTTTGGCTTTCTTTATATCCCTACTCTTTCCCTCTTCCTGTAACAAATCTGGAACCTTCACATGTTGAGCCTTTCTTTCCCCCAGTGCATTGGTCATTCTCTTTGAATACTGCCCTGTTTTTCCCAAGAGAAGCGTTTCCTTGTCTGCATTGAGATGTGTTTGACTTTGGTCCTGGCGCTGTGTTACTGGAACAAAACACCCCCCTGCATTCCAGCCGACTTCTTTTCCCAAAGCACGTGATCCAGATCCCCAGCTGCCACTGCACCTGTGAGGCAAAGGAAATAATTCACAACCTCAAGACTCTTCCCATTTCTTCCAGTAGCCTTTTGGCACTTAGGTTCTCATATGGAACATTGCCCTTGATCATCATTTGAATTTACACTTGAAGTCTTCATGTGGTTTGCACACCTTGCTCTGGATTGGATGTCCTCCCAACCAAAGGCAGCTCTTCCTCTGGCTCCATCCTCCCATCCATCCAGCTCCCCATAATTGAAGCACAGACCCTTTTTGACATAGGATATACTTTCCCTCTCTTTCAGGAGTTCTCTGTCCTACTCAAGAGAACTTTCATGAGGAAGAGAAAACACCCAACTTCTTTTATGGATCAGCCATAAAATCTGGCATATTTTAACTCATGCTGTGAGTTTATTTTTTAAATACGTTTATTATGTTTGGCTGTGCTGGGTCTTCACTGCTGCATGGACTTTTCTCTAGTTGTGGAGACCGGGAGCTACTCTGGTTATGGTGTGATGGCTTCTCATAGCAGTGGTCTCTCTTGTTGCAGAGCACAGGCTCAGTAGTTGTGGCACTTGGGCTTAGTTGCTCCACGTGGCCTGTGGACTCTTCCCAGCTCAGGGATCAAACCCATGTCTCTTACATTTGCAGGTGGATTCTTTACCACTGAGCCACCAGGGGGGTCCGAGTTTAATTATTTTAAGATTGAGGATCATTTCTTCATCAGAATGTTAAGAAATTATGCTGTTGATCTCAACTTTCAGACCAAGAAAGCAAATACTGGGTTTTCTACAAAACTCTTAATTTCATGATAATTTTTTTTTTTTAGAGAACATGGGTTCCAGATGGTAAGATTATGATAACAATCATTTGAATTAGACCAGACTGTAATTTTGATATTTTTCATGTAGAGGAGTACTTTAGCTTCTGCATAATTTGAACCAGTTTTTGGTTTGTTGTATTCAGTGAAGAAAACCAGTTTAGAGTTCTTCCCCTTTCTTAGTCACTCTTTCTTTTTTTTTTCCATTTAAATCAGTGGATTACGTGCTTCACAGAAAATGCCTATCTTATGTGGAAATTGAGGGTTAAAATTTTGTAATTTGAGCTTGATAATATCAGACTTGCATTTGAAATTACACCTATTCCATGTGCTTGAGTTCTGGCATATTTTCTATCAGTTACTTCTGCATAGTTTAAAGATTTAAAGAGTCAGTCCCTTATCTGGCTTCATTTTTCTCATCTGTAAGAAACTGGATTTGAATTAGTTCTTGGTCAATGGCCTTTTCAGGTCCAACGGTCTATTTTATGTTAGCTCCAAATTGCCAGTCTAAAAATGTTGGGTATTAAACTTGCAAAACACAATGATTTAGTGTAAATATCTTGTATACCTCATCTTTCTGTGGTTACCCAAAAGGACCAGAATGTAAAGCTATTTCCCTAAGTAGGTAAATAATTGTTTCTTAGTCCAGACAAGGTCATGATTTTTCATTTTATTTTTAAAATTTTTTGTTTAATAATGACTCATCTATATATATATATATATATATATATATATATGAACAGACTCATGTGATTTTAGAATTCCTTCACTGAATACCTGCATTTCATTAAAGTAATCAGCTCTGCCCTTATGTATTCCCTGTCATTTAACATTCAGGGGGTTAGATGCCTAATCACTCAGCAAGAATATACAATCTTGTGAGTCATGGGGGTTTCTCAGAACCTTTAATTCTCAGAAGTCCTTAATTTGAAGAGACAGTACACTAATATTCTAAACAAGTTCCCATGTGTGCTCCATCTGCTCATATTAATACAAGGTAAATCACTCACTCTGCTTCCACTTACTCCAAATGGGAAGTGGACATGATTCCTGTCTCTATCATCCAGAAGACATGTGATCTTGACCACTTTCCACCTCTCCCTTCAGAATCCATAGCACACCACCTTGGACCAATGACGCAGGGGAGTGGAGCCATACCTGCTCGCTACATTGAATTGAAAGAGTTTTTCCTGCATGTTTGCATTTCTCCTAATGCAGGTATTCAATCTACGGCAAGTGAACTCAGACTTCCCATGTGTATCCAAACATTCCTCACTGGCAGGTGTAAGGATCTGTCTTATTATTAAGATAAATATTTTTGCTGAAAATATCTGGCAGGCTATTTTGTATTCCCAGAGCATGGCATACCCAGGACTCAATGGCTTTATTGTTTATTGTCTGTCTTTCCTATGAGACTCTGATCTTTCTGAGGACAGTAGCTCTGTCATGTTTATTTTTATGTTCTGCAGCTCCTCATACAGCTCCTAAGGTTGACTGACTCGTCTGGTGAGATCAAGTGAGGGACAGTCCTTAGCTCCATTTTACGAGGGAAGCCAAGTGTTTTACCAAAGATTCTAAAGTAGTAAATTGCCCCAATGGAATTAACCCCACATATCTTATTTATTTATACCAAAACATTTATTTACACTGTAACCATACTACCCACTGGTTTCCCTGGTGGCTCAGCGGTAAAGAGTTTGGCTGCAGCACAGGAGAAGCAGGTTCAATCCCTGGGTCAGGAAGATCCCCTGGAGGAGGGCATGGCAACTCATTCCAGTATTCTTGCTTGGAGAATCCCATGGACAGAGGAGCATGGCGGGTTAAAGTCCATAGCGTCGCAAAGAGTTGGACACAATTGAAGCAACTTAGCGCATGCTCATACTATCGATAAAAGAGAAGCATATGTGGGATGAAAGAACTTGAAGCTGGAACTTAACAAATGGATAAAAACTGAAAAAACTTCTACCAGTATAGGAAAGATGGAAGAAAATACCAGAGAGTAAAAACTGAGGTGTGGGGTGTAGGGGCGGAACTTGGATATGGACTTGGTACATGTAGGAGTGAGTGATTCATTTTGTTTAATTAGAGTTAAAGTCTAAGCTGGGAAAAAGTAGAAATACAGATAGTTAGGTATATCTGGATCTGATTTTGAAGGGTCTTGAATGTGAGATGCCAGTACCTAAAACTGGTATAGAACAACTATAAATTGCAATCTTTTGTGACAGTCTTTTACATTTGGCTTATACTTATTGACATTTAAAGTGCTCCTGCAGATATTATAAGTTTTCATCTTTTTAAATTACCATGTGAGGTAGGAAAATGCTAAATGACTTTATGAGCCTGAAGCTGGATCCTCAATGCAGTTTCAAGTTACACCATCCTGTTACAAGTCACAAGGGAAGCCCAAAAATACTGGAGTGTGTAGCCTTTCCCTTCTCCAGGGGATCTTCCCAACCCAGGAATCGAACCAAGGTCTCCTGCATTCCAGGTAGATTCTTTACCAACTGAGCTATCTATCAGAGTAGCCCACAGTATTGGTTAAGTTATAATTAAATAACCTTACCATTCTCAGGACATATAAATGCTCAACTGCAACATGTTTTTAAGGAAGAATTTTGGCAATACATACCCAAATGAGTGGGCTTCCCTTTTGGCTCAGCTGGTTAAAAATCTGCCTGCAATGCAGGAGACCTGGGTTCAATCCCTCAGTTGGGAAGATCCCCTGGAGAAGGGAATGGCTACCCACTCCAACTTTTTATCTATTTTAAGGCCTTAGTAACACAGGTTTTATAATCAAACATTCAAAAATGTTACATCATGGAAGTGACCTGGAATGGAAGTGACCTCCCACAGTGTCTGCCTAGGTGGGACCTTGCTAAGGCAAGAATTGATCTTTGGTTCCAGATTGTGAGGAAAGGGTGAAGGGTCCAGAGAGAGGCCACAACAGCCAAGGGGGCTGAGACTTGAGGCACACAGTGGTGCTTCCTGAGTAGTGCAGACTGGTCAGTTGTATACAGTTAGGTGCAAATTTTCTATATTTCAACAATTAGTCTTGCCTTACTTTGAACACTGACCAAAAACTGGCCCTATAAAAACACAAGTAGTGAGAATGCATGCAGTGGACATCATCACAGGATGTTGATGATACCAAGGGAAGAAGTGCTCATCTTTAGGGGAATGGTTAAGAAAATTGTGGTCTATTCAGAAAATATGCTAGTCTGTGGCCATTACACATGGTTTAAAAATATTAATATACATTTGTTAACATGCAGAAGTATCTGCAATATTGAATGAAAAAATTACTTAATGTGGCTAGTAAAAGTAAAAAATGTGAACGTATTCCAGATAGCATCACTGACTCAATGGACATGAATCTGAACAAACTCCAGGAGATAGTGAAGGACAGGAGGCTGACACACACACTGCAGCAGTCCATGAGGTCACAAAGAGTTGGACATGATTTAGCAACTGAACAACAAACAAAAACCTGTATTAGTTATCCAAGTGGAGATGTTGAGATGGCTGTCTGATATTTGTATCTGAAATTCAAAGGGGATGGGTCAGAATTGGCAGGAAGATGGTAATTAAAGATAGGAAACTGACTAAGATCACTTAAAGAATGTGGGTAGAAAAGGGAAGATGGATAAGATTGAATTCTGGACCCTCTAAAGTAAAGAGGAGAAGAATCCTGCTAAGTAGAGCAGGGATTGGGAAACTCTCTCTCTAAAAGGCCAGGCAATAAATACTTTTGAAACTGGAGGGAAGGGGGCAGGGCACAACTTTTAAAAGGATGATAGAACCTGAGGACACAACATAAACTGATTAGAACCAAACAGGTCCAAGGTGGCCAATGAGTCAACTTCCACTAGACCTTGAGCCTCAATTTATTCTCATTGTAACACATCAGTGAGCTAAATGACACACCCACAGGCGCCATGACAGTTCAAAGGCCGACCTTAAAGGTCAAAAAGTGGGTGGTGGCCCAATTCCTGGACATTCCCACCCTTTACCCAAAATAGCTAGAACACGCCTCCCACTTATTAGCCTATGAAATTATCCACCCTTATAAAATCTGACAGCCCCATACCCTAGGGCTGCTCTCACCTTCTGAGATGTTCTGTGGAGTGTGTTTCTCTCTAAATAAATCCACTTCTTACCTATCCCTTTGTCTCTCACTGAATTCTTTCTGTGATGAGATATCAAAGAGTTGCCTTAGGTCCTGAGACCAGGTGCATGATTTCAGTTAAAGACCACAGGTTCAAGTCCCAGCCTGGGTTTTGCTGGGTTTGAAGCCCAGCCTGTGGGCTCAAGTCCCAGTCTAAGTTACATGGCTTCACGTTCACCTCTGAAGGCCATGCTGTCTTGCCCATGTCTCCTCAACTCTGCTATTGTATCATGGAAGCAGCCACTGACAGAAGCAAATGGGCATGGCTGTGTTCCAAGAAAACTTCATCTACAAAAAGGAAGCAGCAAGAGAATTTGGCCAGCAGCTCAGATTTGCCACCCCTGGAGAAGATGAGAAGGAATAGAAACAGCGGTTAAAGGCAAACAGGCCAACTGTGGTGTCATAGAAACCAAGAGAAGATGCTTTAAGATGGAAAGAGTAGCCTATCAAGTGAAATTGAGGAGAATTAAGGCTGAGCATGAAAGCTTTCGGCTGCATGGGTCTGCATGGTTTGTGGAATGCACTATTGTTTTCCATAATATCCTAAGGATGTGACTCCTTCTGCCTGCAGTGTCCTCCACCCCAAATCTCCTTCATTTGATGAATCCCTGCTTGTTCTTTTTTTAACTTTTCTTTTAATAAATGAAAGATTCTTTAAATTCTACAGGGCTTTACAATTTTCAAAAGTTTCACACACATGATTTCATACAATAGTCCCCCTTTTTTCCTTTCTTTTGGTCCTCAATAATAACTTGACCCCAGAAACCTTCTTCTATAGTAGACAGAATAACAGCCCCCCAGAGAGCTCCACATTGTAATCCACAGAGCCTGTAAATATCTTACCTGTTACCTTGCAGATATGAAGGAGTAAGGATCTGCTTACTTAAGCAATGGAGAGACTATTCTGGATTACCTGGATGGGCCCTGTGTCACCACAGGGGTCCTGGAAGAGCTTGAACGATGTCCCTCCGAATTCACATGTTGAAATCCTATCCCCAAGAATCTCAGCACAGGACCTTATTTGAAAACAAAGTGATTGAAGATGTAACTTGTTAAGATGAGGTCATACTTGAGTACAATGGCCCCCTATCGCAGTATGACTTTGTTGTTGTTTAGTTACTAAGTTGTGTCTGACTCTTTGCAACCCCGTGGACTGCAGCACACCAGGTTCCTCTATCCTCCACCATCTCCCAGAGTTTGCTCAAACTCATGTCCATTGAGTTGGTGATGCTATCTGCCCATCTCATCCTCTGCTGCCCCCCTCTTCTTTTGCCTTCAGTCTCCAGTATGACTGGTACCCTTATAAATGGGAGAAATTTGGACACAAACAAACATAGAGAGAAGGTCATGGGAAGTTGGAGGCAGAGGTCAGAGTCATGTTCCTACAAGGCAAAGAATGCCAAAGATTGCCAACAAACCATCCAACTCAGGTGAGACACCTGGAACAGATTCTTTCTCATAGCTCTCAGAAGAAACCAACCCTACTAACATTTTGACCTTGGAATTTTGAAGATGGAGGAAATGAACTGTGAGCTGAGGGAGGAGGCCAGCCTCTAGACACCGAATTCTCCCCTGGAGTCTCCAGAGAACAGTGTAGCCCACCCTGCTCTGTTATTTTAGCCTAGAGAGACCTATGTTGGACTTGTGGCCTGCAGACCTTCATGACAGTAAATCTACATCATTTTAAGTCAGTAAGATAGTGGTAATTTGTTAGAGCATCCAGAGAAAGCTAAAGTACTTCCCAAGTTTCAAGTCCTTCATATACATTCCCAGAACAAATCTGTCACTCTGGATGGGTCAGGAATATCTCAGAGGAAAGTGCCAGGTTTTACTCATATTCTGATCCCTAAAACATAATAAAGCCTTAGTAAATAAACATAAGTAAATGTATGAAAGAAATACCTCTTTCACCACATTCTTCACTGCTTTTTCTGCCTGACTGTAAGATACTCAAACTTTAATTTTCTGGCTTTGAAACTCATTTTTCTTTACATTGCTTAATCAACTATATTTCATTTCATTGGATTACTTTAAACTGTCCTAAGCTCTTTTGAAATTCAGAACAAAAACAAAAGAAGACTTTGAAGACCCAGGAAGAAACAGGACCCATTAGGAAAGTGTCTTTAGCAGAAAGTTGTAATGTGAAGGCACTTGACCTAATTTGCAGCAAATCACTCCTGAATATATTGCAGTAGGCAGATCTGAATTGGCAATTTCACGGGAGGAGATAAGCTGAGCTGATCCTTATCCATCTGCAAATCTATTTAGTCTTATAGGTGAAATAATAATAAATTTCATTATGGTTTATTGGAAACTTCTAATGATTACAGATATGTTTATGAAGTCATTGATTTTTTTTTTTAATATTGCAACTGCAAGTCTGGCTCTTCATGTCCTTGTGCTAAATATTCCTAAGTATGAATGATACTCTACTAAACACTGAGTTAATTATGGATTCTCCAGGATGTCCTTAAGCTTGCAAGCTCAGCAGCAGCCTTGCCACTGAGTTGAACTGTGTTGAAATTTATCTCTGCAACAGAAGAATCCCTCATTTCAGACAATGGAGAGTCAGCTGATAGTTACAATTATGTCCAACCCTACCAGATAAAAGTTCCATTGTAACAACAAGTGCTGAATATTTCCTTTGTGTGGCTGTAACTCAACATTTCTCAAAGTTATACATGGTGCATCTTTATACTTTATTTCACTTAATCCTCCCCATAGTCCATGGGATCACAAAGAGCCAGACAAGACTAAGCGACTTTCATTTCATTTCACTGTATATGACATGGCTAGTCTTACCACTTATTTGTCGGTAAGGAAAACCAAAGATAAATGTATGGAAAAGACTTAGCCAAGGCCATGCAGATAGTTAACAGTAGATCCAAAACCTGTACAGAAACCCCTGACAACAGTGATATTTGCTGCTAATTCATTGGAAGAGCACAGACTCTGTGAGAGAGTAAACTCATTCTCCTACCCCAAAGTGAGTTGTCTCTCAAAACCATAGACTCTTGCTTCTCAGATTTGGAAGGGACATTTGATCCAATCTCCCATGTCTTGGCAGGTGAGCTACCTTACCAAAGCACTTGCCATAGGTCAGTGAAAGAAAGAATGAGAACCAGGATGCAGATTTCTCTGCCCTCCCTTTGCTTTCCTTGGCAACACAAACAGACGAGAGTTACAGCAAACAGTATATCACCGAGGGCCAAACAGTGAAGAAATCAGCATAAAGGTGTGCCCCGAGTTTGCTGGCTTCGATTCAGGAAGAAGTCTAAGCAGGAGGCTAAGAAGGAGGCAAGCAACCAACCAACCAAATGGAAGGATTGCCACAGAAATAAAGGATGGCATGTGTTTAAGTTATTCATATAAAATTATCAAAAAATATCATGCAGGGCTAGGCACATAGGTAAACCAGGCCATAGTACAATGTCGTAAGAAGGGAATGGCAGAAATAGGAATGCATAAGAAGATATTTGTATGATTGGCTCCTTCCGCATGGAATGTATTTTCCTAACCTCACCCCTTCTTCCTCCTACAATATCACCTATCCTTCAAGGCCCAAACCAAAGGTCACTTTTGTCAATGACCCTCTATGATCTTCCCTTGGCAGGTAGAAGTTCTACTCGAAACACACTTTATCCATTTCAGTAAAAAAGCCTACATCTGGGATTCACTCAGTGTATATCAGTGAGTTGCCAGGTGTTCCCTTTCTGAAGGATTCTGAAGGGCAGAGAGGCTATGTTCCTCACAACTTGTGATCACCTGCAAGGTCAGGAGGAAACAGAATAAGAGATGACCCTGGAGCTGGTGGAAAGGAGGTCTCTAAAGATGTGGTGGAGTGGAAGGGGTATTAATAAGAAAATATTGGATCAACTGACCAAGCTGAAGATAGAAGTTGGAACCAAGTAAGAAGCTGAAAATGAGCAGATCTAGTTTCAGCTGCAGGAAGGCTCAAAGATTTAACCACTTTTCGAGCAGAAGGGCAGTCCTAGGAAGATGGACCTGGAGGGAGCTGTGTGGCTGGTAAGGCCGGGTGGCCAGGGATATGAATAAAGAAGATGGACATTTGGTGGTATTTCTTTGATGTTTCTGAGATATTTAGCACAGATAGAATAGAAGCAAGACAAATATGTATAAAGATCTGGTTGCTCTGAATCCCACTAGAACCCAGCATTGTAGAAGGTCATCAGTATGTGCTCTGGAATGTTCAGTACATGGATATCCTCTGTTTCTCCCTACTGTCTGTCCTTCTTTCCATACTCCACCACTGCTCCCCACAGATGCAGGCACTGCTGTCCATCTTTGCATCTCTTTCTGATGCTGTTTCCAGTCCAACCATTTAAACACACACTGAGCTTACTTCCACCCCCAATACCTTTCTGGTCCTTGCTCCATTACCTGGAAAGCTCCTAGCGGGTATCCACATGGCTTGCTCCTTCACTTCCTTCATGCTTTTCCTCAAATATCCTTTTAATCCCCAAGATCTTTCCAAATATTAAAATGAAAAAAGCAAATCATCCTTCTAGCCACCCCTAACTCTCTTCATTCCTATTATCCTGCTACACTTTTCAGCACAGTTTCATCATTTGACTTCCTACCTACTTACCTATTTATTAATTTCTTTCTATCTTCCTCCCAGTAGCGTGTAAGTTTCCTGAAGGCAAGGACTTATTCATTTTGTACTTTGATGTATCCAAGGCCTGTGGCCATGCTTAGGTCACTGTAGGCACTAAAGGAACATAAGTTGAATGAAGAAACCAGAATGCTATACTCCTTCTAGCTACAAAAAGTCACTGTTCAGAAAATTGATGCTGCCTGGCTCCATCTACATCCATTTCCTTAACACCAGCTTGAATCTAAATGAAATTCACTGCCTATTTGAATACAATGTGTGTTCAACTGCTGAAATTTCAACCCTTCAGTTACTCCAAAAGCCCTACTTCTAACTGAATTGTAGATTTTGCCTCTTCTTCTGTATTAATAAATCCCAGGATCCACTGTAGCTGTGCCCACCCAAGTTATCACAAAATGTGGGTCTGATGCTTAATATCTCTTTTCCGAAAGAATTGGAAGAATACAGCAGAAAGCACCAGTTGGAAAGCTCTTGTGGCATTTCTGCAACCATTCCAGCTCATTTTGGTTGGAAGCTGATAAAGATTGACTACCTTTATGTGGTAGCAATTCATCATGCTTAGAGTCTCTTTCTTTTGAACATCAATCTTATAAATTTACCAAGAGACATAATAGTGTAAATATATTATTCATAAACTAGAGTGAATCCCCACTCACCACCATAACCATTTTGACAATAAATCATAACATGTAAACGGCCTTTTCTTCTTTGTAATTTTTTTTTCCTCATTTGGAGACTCAACAAAATACATCTATAAACAGAACAAAGAGCAGCAGAAAGAATTCTCTGAGCAAGAGCCGAAACTCATAAAGAGGAACCTGGATTAAATGCACAAACAGGAGGGAACACTGTTGAATTGAGATGATTTTTCTTTTCTGAGCTGCTAAACCATTTAAAAGTCTTTGATATTGTATCTTTTATTTGTACCAAAAGCTACAGTTATTCTATGCCACTGAGCATTCTGGATAAATGCCACACGCCTAATAACTCTCAAATGGTTAGAAGGTAAGTCTACTGATTATAGAAAGCAGCTCAGGACTTCCCTGGAGGTCCAGTGGTTAAGATATTGGAACACAGGGAGTGTGACTTTGATCCTTGGTTGGAGAGCTAAGATCTCATATGCCTTGGGACCAAAACACCAAAACATAAAATGAAAGCAATAATGTAACAAATACAATAAAGACTTTAAAAATGAGCCCCATTAAAAAAAAAAAAATCTCTAAAAAAGGAAAAGAGCCTACTCCAGGGGATCTTCCTGACCCTGGGATCAAACCCGCATCTCCTGCATTGGCAGGCAGATTCTTTACCACTGAGCCACCAGCAAGGCCCTGAACTAGGGATAGAAATCTCTGATTTACCTGTTTGGTTTATTTTTGTAACTCATATCAGCATTTAGCAGCCATCACAAAATTCAGATCAATGACTTTCTCAACACATAGAGTTCATGTGCAAGTTAAAATATCAGACTGAAGTAACTTGAAACCACATGGGGTAATCCTGGTGTGCAGTTCAGAAATGACCTGTATCTAAACACATCAGTGGATGACATCTGGGTCTGGGGACTATTCTCTGTCAATGGACGAAACTGATGTGAAGAATTCTTTGGGTTGATGAGATGATGATCTTTCCCTTTTTATGTCTTGATATTCCCAAGAGGCAAGAAATAAGCACAAATAGGACCACTCTTCTGCTCTGTTGTCTAATTTGTCAATTCTATCAAATAATTCTTTCAGAAAAGATGATCAATCGATGAAACTACAGAAGTAATTAAAGACACGGTCAATACAGTGTCCAAAGGACTGAAGGAAAGAGTTCAGAGAATAAAATTCTTGAAGCTGCTACTTATCTATTTTCATGAACTTGGAAAAATGAGTTAATCTCTCAGAAATGAGGGCTCTTCAGCTGTAAAATGGGCCAGCAGGGTTGAATTTTACTTCAATGTGCTATTTATAGATGCTGTGATACAGAAGAAGTTTGAACATGGAAGAACACCATATACATTGTACTACAAATAATGATCAGTGTTGTTATAAACAAGAAGCAAGGTAGACTTGGTCATTTAAAATCTCTGGGCCTCAGGTGCACCCACAGCAGAAGAGGAAAACAATCTGTGCCTGTCTGATTCTCAGAATGGCTGGAAAGCTCAAATGATAACATGTTTTGGAAAGTACTTCGCAAATGATAATGTTTGACAGAGTGGTTAATGTGCCAACATCTCCTCAGAGGCATGGTCTTAAGAACTTGCATGTTTCAGACCTTTTAGAACCAGAAGTGTGTGTTCATAGCTCAGGCTTTCTCTCCTTTCATTACATGTTCAGTCATCATCACTCCGTATATTTAATTGAGAGCCAAACAGGCAGAGGGTAGGCCTGAAGTAGATGCGGCTGTTAGACACACACCCAGTTTCAAACAGAGCAGAAAACAGAAGGAAATGAATAGACTAGGAGCCACTTAATTTGCAGACAGTCAAAAATAAATGCCGGGGCCAGAATTCAAGCTCACATCTGTCCCCTGAGAATCTGTACTTCAGAAAACATTAAGGCTCACTGTATTATATCACCTTACCTTTCAGGTCAAGAAATCAGAGATTAGAGACAGAAATTGATTTGCCCAAGGTCACACAGCTATGACTTGCAGAGACTAAAACCCTAACATCCAGACCCCGTCTCCTGCCTTTGGTCAGGTGCCTGCGCTCAGGGTTGGACTGCGGCTAATGCACCATTTCAGGCTGAAGGGCACTAACTAGACACAAAGCCCCCCCTGCGTCCTGCCTTAAAGAGATGCTCAATTTAGCAGTCTCACTTTGAAAACACACCTCATGTGAAACCCAGGATGGCCTCTTCCAGCTCTGCCTCGTTTTCATATCACGTGTTTCCATTTTCTGTGTATGGTGGGCGGGGAATAGTGAAGGTGAGGGTGAGATGACTCAGAAGTCTGAGTGAGAACCTGGTTATTTGTGACTTTTAAAATTCACAACAGGTGATTCTGACTCACTGCCATGGATGATAATCACAAATGAGCTTTTTTGTTTGTTTGTTTTACATTTATTCATACTATAATCACTTCTTATAATCACTCATACTATACTTATTTCTTAGTTTTGTATCTTTAGAAGACTCTGGAGTAGGACTAGATATTATTGTTTTTCAGTACATCAGAAAAAGTTATCGTCTTTTCAAGCCATTTGCCAAGAACCACACTGTGCATTTGTGTCAGAACAGGAGCTAGGGTGTCTCCTGAGTCCTGACCAGACCTCATTTCACTCCTTTCCACAGTGCCTACCATATTTTTGTGCTCTTTCCTACTATATCCAATTATGCTGTTGCTCAGAGAAAAACAGCAAAGGTGTTAAGAAGTATTTGGTCTTGAATACCCACCATGTGCATTTACCTCACCAGTCCAAGGTTGGACCCTGATTTTCCCCCTCAGGATGCAAAGAGACAATCAATATGTCAAACTGAACCCACACCATGTCATTTAATTAATTCACAGTGAAAAATACAACTAGCAGGGAGAGCAGCTCTTCTTTTGACAAACATTTTTTTATCCCTATAGAAGAGTTAACTGGTAAATCAAATTTTAGCCAAATACTTATTTCTCATGAAGAATCAGAAAGAGAGAGAGAGGTGGTAAGTGTCAAAGCTAAGCACCAAATAGTATTAAACTATGACTGTCCAGTACATGTTAAGCTACATTAGAGACACGCTAGACAAGACGAACCCTTGACCTGTATCCTGGGTAGTGCTTGAATGGGTACAACCAGTGGACAAAACTGCTTGAGGAGAATAATATTTTCACATTGTATCTCCAGTTGACCATGCAATAATACTCAGTAAGGGCTGGCTGATTGTTGGAATAAAAATCAATGTCTCAGGCATTGGTCTTCCATGCTTTGAATCCATCTACACCACTTAATCTATACCATCTTAATCGTATGCACTGCTGTATATCTGATTTTTCTACATGCAGCCAAATGCCCAAAATGCTTCTTCTACTTTATAGCAGTCAGTCCTGGCTGCAGTGACAAAATACCATGGACTGACTGCCTTATACAGAAACTTCTTACAGCTCTGGAGGCTGGAAGTCTGTGATCAGGGTGCTAGCAGGGCTAGGTCTGGGGAGAGCTCTCTTCTCGGTTTGCAGACGGCCACCTTCTTGTTCTATCTTCACGTGGCAAAGAATATGGCGTGGACAGAGTAAGCTAATTTTTCTTCTTTATACGAGCATTAATGTCATCATGAGGGCTCCACCTTCATGACCTCATTACCTTCAGGGGGCAGGGGTGGGGAAGGTGGTTTAGGGTTTCAACATAGGAATGTGAAAGAGACACAAAGATACAACATGCCTTCCATACCTGCCTCCTTTCTTTCTCATTGTCTACTTGACTTTACAAGTCCAATCAGGAGCTTTGTTGCCTCCTTAGGCCAACAACTACTTTTGGATTTAATATCTGCCTTTTAACTATAACATTCCCTCCACAGCATACCAACAATATTCAATATCTGGCTTTGCCTGAGGAGACTTTTGGAAAAGGCTCAACGGGAATGGCAGAGTTGAAGAATTGATCAGGCTCACCTTGAAGTTGCCATTTCATAAATGTATATTCAATAAAAGAATGCCAGCATGGGTTAATTGTTTTTCACTTTGGATGAGAAAAGCTAAAATCCTTTATATACAGTAAATCTAGAATTATTTGCTAGTAAATAACACATTGCCCTTTATTTCCAGGGATCTGTCTGAATCATGGAAACATGACATGAATGTATTATTCCCAAGGATATAAGAGATAGATTAGATATAGACATGTATTCATTTTTATTTCATTCAAATAAAATAATTTTGCAAGTTTCTGAGATATATTAGAGTATAAATGAATCACTCAAATGTGTCTGAAAGCATATGAAGGATTTATATCACTTCCAAAATACAAACATCTCAGAAGCACTACTATCAAATTAAGGCATTGCTTAAATGATTATTTTCTGATACAGTCCAAGTGATTGGTTAGTATTTTAACATGGAATATAACTTCCAATTAACCTCTATCTCGTATTGGAGGATCTTGATGGGAGTCCATAGATTGAATGAGTGAATGAATGAATAAGCCTATGAGGATTTTGTTCTTTTTGGCCCTTTAAGCAGACTGAAGCCATTTGAGTGGAAAGAGCCCCTTTCTGGAACTGGGAAGGGGCAGATTCCTCTGCACAGGAAAGAAAAGCGTCCTGATGAGGCAGTCATCAGTGTACATAGAGTGAGTCTGAAAAGCAACCCTGATATGAAATCAGTACAGCACACATATCATCCCTTTCCATTTCCCAGGAACGCGACGAGTAGGCAGTTTGGTTCCGTTTTACAGGCGAGGGAAATGGACTCAGTGTGATGATATAACCTACCGCTTACTTTATAGCAGTGGAATGGCTAGTCTTGAATCAGCCCACCTGTTTGATTCTAAGACTCGGTGCTTTTCAACACTGTGCTGACTTCTGTTCTCTGCCGACCCACCCCGCAGAAGGATTAGGTAGGACAGCAGAGCTTCCTAGACCAGAATGACTTGTTTTGCAGGAAGTCTTCCAAAAGAGGAAAGTCAGAGCTCTTTCTCACTTCTTATCTGATTAATCCAAGAATGGAGAGACAGAAGTGGTGGGTAAGACTGTTGGTTTACACTCACCCTGTTCTAGGCAGCAAGCTGTCAGCATGTATACTATGATTAGTTGAAGATTATAACTGTATTTAAAAACCTGGGTGTGACCTCCTCAGGGAGATCAAAGACAGCTTTTGGGATTCAATGCTGTTCCAAAAAAGTCAAGGGTGTGGCCTTTAATTAAGGAGTGAAACTCTCAGCAATACAATAGTAATGAGACCTTTGAAGTTTACAGAGCTTGTTTCGTGTTTGATCTCATTTGTCATAAAACAAGAAATCACCACTTACCAAGAGATTCCTGTGTTTCCAGCAGCATGAGGGGGTAAATCACGTGCTATTGCACAATAGACAGGAAGACGAGCAGGTCAATATCAGGACGCCTGTCTTACCAACGTTGATGCTGAGGGCTAGAGAGCAGAGAAAGGTACATTCTTCCCCGTTCACTACCCTGCACTGTGCCGACTGTCAAGAGCTGCTGTTTTGCCTCCATCCCTTCCCAACTAATTTCTCATTCTTTCTAGAACTAAAGGAAAAAATGTCAGTTCTCACAATCGAAAAGCTGAGCTTATGTCTCATAAGTCTGTTTTGTCTCAACATGATTAGAATTAACCTAAAACTGAGAAATTACCTAGGAACAGTTGGACACATTTCATAGGCAAGATTCCAGTATGGAAATCAAATGCGAGTGGCTGTTATGAATTTGGGAAGCTGTGCACAATCTGGGAGAAAAGAAAACACTGTGTTTCCATTCTAAGAGATCTAGGCTAGATATGAATCCAGAAGAGAGGGAGTGAGCTACTCAAAATAGACACAGTGTACAGAATAAAATTTCCTGTACTTCCTGGTGGCTCTTGTCATGTCAACAAGACATGGTTGGGGGGGAGGTGATTATAGTCTTGGATGGATTTTATGGATGCAAGGATCCATCCCACATTCCCCTGAAATGTCCTTCCATTCCCAGACATAGTCACAGGTGCAAAGCAATGTTTTCATGAGGATGGCACACATAGTATTGTATCAATAGAAAACAAAACTGACCTTGAATGATACTGATCAATGTGCAAGTCTGAAGTCTCTTACTAGCTGAGTGGATGCCTCTGAATGAAGTAACAACTTCTTCTCTCACACACCATCTGCAGCAGCATCCCCCTGCTGCTTCTTCCATGAGGTTGTTGTGACACTGAAGAAAAGAATACACAACCACTAATCATCAGAAAGAAGGCAAAATAGGCAGGATTGTTCATTTTTGCAATCAGTTCACCAAGCCCTGCAATAACCTCCAATATTTAAAAGACTTGAAACATTGATGGATCAAACAAACACAATAGAACAGGGTCAAGAAAACTTGGGAGAAAGCAAGAAAATGTTCTCTTGAGAAAAATGTTTCTGGCCTAAGAGGAAAGGATTTAGGTTTCTGAATAAGAGTAACCATTATGATGAAAGGATAGGCTGGCTTGAATCAAGGCTATTGTATTAAAAGTGACTAAGAAAAAGCAGAACGACTTAGAGTCAGCACTGGCTCTTTGTCACTGGAACTGTTAAAGAAAACTAGATGTTTACTCATTGGAAATGTGACAAAGGGAATCCCTACCTTGTGTGAGATGCTCAGGCTTAGAACTTAAGTTCTCCTTGCATTTTAAGACTTGATGAAGGACCACAAAGTACAGCAGGGTCAATGACAAAGTGTGTTATCTGTGACCCAGATAGAAGTTTAGGAAAACTCAAGTTCACATGAAATATACAGGTGGATTAAAAACATTCCTCTTGATACTGAGAAATGACCCCTGGGGTAGCATGTGGTAGAATACAGGGGAAGAAGGGCAGGTGATACAGTCATTAACTGGTTGTATGACCGTAGGCAAGATACTTCATCTCATTAGGCCTCGGTCTCCTCATCTCTAGGAAGAGGGGGTTGGATTCTTCAGGAGAATCTCTGGCTCTGACAATCTAGAATTTTCTTCTTCCGTAAAGGAGGGGTGGCCAGAAAACAGGACAATTCCTTTGAAAGAAGAGTTCTCTGTCTATTAATGAACATTAAACCTAACTTTGGGATTATCACATCTCTCTTTGTAAATAGCAAAGAACTGGGCATAAGGGGAAAATTGAGCTAAAAAGAGAAAGGAAAGATAATCACTCATATCTCTGTTGCCATGTAGTAAAAGAAGATCATGTTAACTATCATTACTCTTAATGCTACTTCAAAATGACAAGACCTGCATTATACAGGGTTTCATAATTATAATTCCCTACAAATATTAGACGATTCCCTTCTCAACCATTGCCTTTTCATTTAAGATGCTGAGCCTTCCACTACATCCATCCCAAAGTGTGATTTCTCCTCTCTGTTCTGCTTACTCCTTCCTTTCAAAGTACACTTTTGTAAAAGTCTGAGTTACAATTTGTGTTTTAGCAAATCCACCACTGCAATTCTGTTCTTCCATGAGATGGGCACTTTTTTCACCCACATCCAAATACCTGGCTTCCTCTGTTTACCTGACCTTTAAGGAAATGGTCAATGATAGTCTGAAGGCCTATTGTTCAGGTCAGCTGATGGCAACTCCATACAATGATGCCTTCTTGCCCCTTTCATGAACCCTTAGCATCAAGAAATCAGGTGCCCTCTCCTGGCATGAGTTTACTTTCAGATAGGTGACCCAGTGCAAAGTCTGGACAGGACACACAGATTAGCCAAGCAAGCAGTAAAGGTCTATCACTGAATTCCTTACTGGTGATAGAGGAACCTCAGGGTGAATAGAAAGCAAGCTCACTTTTGTTGGATACCTACTATATGCCAAGCATTGTGTTAAGCACTTTAAAGTCATTATTCCATATTCTAATCACTCTGAAGTCATTATCCCATTGAATCAGCACAACCCAGCAACTACCATATGTGGACGTGGCATTCGGAACTTTAAAGACTTCATCCACTGACTCATCACACTGCCGTTTCAAAAAAGTGACAGTGTGTAAGTCATTTCACTACCACCACAGGTAAGTGAAGACTCAAACTCAAATCTTTCAGCCTCGTGTGTACTGTTCTTTTCTTCTATCCTGGTTGCCTCCAAATCAAAACATTAAAAGGTGAAATTAATGCTATGTGGTCACCCAGTGGAGGATGTGATCAACTCCCCACTGGGAAGGGGGTTCAGGAAGGATAGATACACACACACACCTGTGGCTGATTCATGTTGATGTGTGGCTGATTCATATTGATGTATGGCAGAAACCAATACAATATTTTTAAAGCAACTGGCCTCCAATTTTAAAAAAATGGAAAAAATTAGTTCTAATATTGAAACTGATGATGCTACACATGGACCGAAATTATAAGACTGATATTCACATAACAGAACTTTCTGGGATGAACAGGAAAGACGCCCAGGATAGCTTGAGTAACGAACGGGGCAAGTGGTTAGGGGCTGGGGCAGAAACCACTATGCACACAGCCCAGGAATTGCAGGTGGAGGGTGTGCCAGGCTTTCTTATCAGTGTGTCCAGAAAGGGGTGAGAGGGAAGGGGCAGGCATAGCGCCTGAAAGCCAGCAGTGGGTACATATCACAATGGAGTGAGGCTCTTTCTTTGCTACGGGAAATGAGCTCAGTGGGAAGGTAATGTACTCAGAGTCAAGATGTGGAAAGATCACCTGGGCAGTGGTATTTGCCCTGGAACATTCTTTACCTTGTGCCCAAGCCAGAGTGACAAGGCAGAGAGGCTGTGTGTGGTGTCCCCACTCCACAGAGCAGCACCTGTCTCATTCTCTGTGTCTAATGAGTCGGCTCAGATGAAAGCACAACACTCCATCGTAAACAATAATCAGCCTCAATCCATCATGAGCCAAATTATATGTTTGTGTGCACTGAAAAGGCTGAAAGGACCCACTTGTGAGTGGTGGTGGAAAATGCTCTCAGCCCAGTGTAGATGAGAACATTCCCAAACCAGCTTCAAACCATAAAAATTATTGTGGCCTTAGTAGACGCCAAGGACATGAACTACAATATTGTCAATCCACCTCCATAACCAACACATGTGGCAGCTGATCAAACTTCAGCCTAGCAGCATGTGTGTGGGCTTGCTAAGTTGCTTTAGTCATGCCTGACTCTGTGACCCTATGGACTGTAGCCCTCTAGGCTCCTCTGTCCGTGGGATTCTCCAGGCAAGAGCACTGCAGTGGGTTGCCATGCCCTCTTCCAGGAGATCTTCCTGACCCAGAGATAGAACTTCAGTCTCTTGCATCTTCTCATTGGCAGGCACGTTCTTGACCACTAGCGCCACCTGGGAAGCCTTCTCCCTAGTAGAGTAAAGCTCAGATGGCGCTCTTGTAGCATTCCACTCTAGAGGGTGCTATTTTCATGGTGGTCTATGTGAACAGCATCCACTGAGATTGTACAGTTAACAGCCCTCAGAGCTATGCCCGGTGACCCTGTTCAGAAGAAAACATTTTCCTCTAGATCATCTTAGGAAACAGCTGTCCTGTGATTTGAACCCAGGTCTTTCTGACTTCAAATTCCATATATTAATTACTCTGTAAGATATCAGAAATTGATTTTTTAAATAGCTGAAAGGAAGTAGGGATTTGGGGAGGGCAGTTGATTTTCCCTGGGGTTTGTCTTCAGAGTTTTCAGGAAGAAATTTTGCATTCAGTCCAGGACTCTCAAATGGGAAGGCTGGCCAACAACACATCCAAGCCTGTGAATCTTAAGTGGGAGTTGACCAGGCATTTCAGTGGGGCGTTGCCCCTTCGTGCTTGAAATTCCTCAGTTCTGAGTTCAGGAGTCATTTCTGGTGAAGGATCAATAGGATGATGGGGCTTGGGAAAGATTTAGAAGAGTTTATGAATATTCACTCTTTTTTCAACACCCATTAGACCTGGAGGAGGAGAAAACTGGAAAGAGCATTCTAAAGTATTTGGATCTGTCCCCTGCCAAGGGAGTAGGCAAAGTAATTCGAATGATGCTAGAAACTACAAGGCCCCCAGGCTTTGTAGTTTTGGGTGCATGCTGTTCTGGGTGCAGTGGGACACACCTTGAGAAGTAAGGCTCTGAGACAGCCCGCCCAGGAGTTGACAACCTAGCATCGTGTATAGAGATGGACTCTAGGAGCAGACATTTGGAAAAGCAGCTTGGGGAGGTGACATTTACACAGAGCCTTCATTCACTATTGTCAGTCCCTGAGGTCACAATGGTAAACAAGTTGGTGAAAGCCCTGCTTCCAGTGTGGAAGCCTCAGGGTCCTTGCATGTGGAGAAGCCCAGCAGAGGAGAGCTAACAGAAACATGGTGGCGTGAAAAGGCCACTGCTGGCTCTGAATATGGAGGAAGAAGACGGTGGGTCATGGAAGACACATAGCCTCTAAAAGCTGAAAGAGGTAAGGAAACAGACTCCCCGCTAAGGCTTCCAGAAGGAACACAGCCCTAATTCAGACCTCAATTTTAGTCCAGTGAGAACCAGTGCAGACTTCTGACCCACAGAACTGTTAGATAACAAATATGCATCACTTTAAGCCTTTCGCTTTATGGGAATCTCTGCTTGGCTAAAAAGCTGTTTGGGTTTTTTATACCATCTTATGGAAAAACCTAAAGGAAAGTTTTGGCCAACCCAATATATTATAGTAGTAATAGAAAAACCAGTAAACACTGTATTTAATGCTAGCCATTCTTACAATTAGCATAGGATAAAGTTCCAAAACAAAGAAGGAAGAGGAGGAAGGACACAGAACAGAGAAGTGGATTTTTGTTGAGAGTGACATTCCTGTGGAGAAGTGATGAGAGAATGCAGGGTGTTCTGGGAAGCAGCCAGTGATGGTATGTGCCTTGATTAGGCCACATCTAAGGCTGGGATTATAAGGATGGGAAGGTGAAGGGGTCTTTGGTGCCAAGATGAGGTGTTTGGGTGCAGTTCTGTACTCAGTGTTGAAGGGTATTCCAGAGAATGTGTGTCCATCACAGCTTCCATCTATCTTTCCTCCATTCCACCTTC
Organism: Cervus canadensis; assembly: GCF_019320065.1. Taxonomy (NCBI): domain Eukaryota; kingdom Metazoa; phylum Chordata; class Mammalia; order Artiodactyla; family Cervidae; genus Cervus; species Cervus canadensis. Next base: position 79,398,504 of record NC_057390.1, on the reverse strand, counting down.
TTTCCTTTCCCTTTGGAGATTAATCTTTTGAATGCTATCTGCCTTTTCCAAGAAAGCATAGGAGCTTGAGATGAACATGTACACACCACTATATATAAAACAGATAAACAACAAACACCCAGTGTATAGCACAGGGAAGTCTACTCAATATTCTCTAATAACCTACATGGAAAAGAATCTGAAAAAGAATGGATATATGTATATGTATGAAAAAAGTGAAAGTCACTCAGTCATGTCTGACTCTTTGCAACCCCATGGACTATACAGTCCAGGGAATTCTCTAGGCCAGAATATGGGAGTGGGTAGCCTTTCCCTTCTCCAGAGGATCTTCCCAACACTGCAGGCAGGGATCGAACCCAGGTCTCCCACACTGCAGGCAGATTCTTTACCAGCTGAGCCACAAGGGAAGCCCATGTATAACTGAATCACTTTGCTGTGTACCTGAAACTAACAACATTGTAAAGCAACTATACTCCAATATAAAACAAATTATATGAAAAATTCAAACAAAAAATCAAAAGAAAATATAAGAAAAAACATAAAAAGAAAGCATAAGGAATTAAGAATGTAATTTCTGGAAAGAGATCGCTGAGGAAGTCTGGTTATCAGGAATGGGCACCACTACAGGCTGCCCAAAGGTGTGCAAGATACTTCTCCAGTTATACTACAACAGAACAATGTCTTCACTGACGGAGAAGGTGGACTTGATGAAAAGCGTAGCAGATTAGCTGAAGTTTACTGATATGGACTGACTATCATGACTGTGATAAAAAAACAAACCGTGTTTCTTTGGGCAAGTCACTTCTCTCATCCATCTCATCTGTGAAATGGGTCTGCTTTCTTTGCAGATTGCTGAAAAGATCAAAGGAGTTGACCTAAGTGAAAGAACTTTGTAAGCAGAAAACTACAACCCTTGTGTCATCAGCCCTCCCAGTCCCCAGGCTCCTAATAGCACTGGGAGGGAACGAGTCTGTCTTCCTGAGGACTCAGGGCCGTCTGGTTTTTGGTTTGATCATTAACACCCATGTCATCATCTTCCCCTTCATTTCTGTCTCTTCTTATCTCCCGAGTTTTTCTACTCCCCTTCTAATCAGCTGAATTCTTTGATCACTAATTTTGCCTTCTTGTTAAACAGATCTCTGAAATCTCTTTATTTGTAAACTGGTTTTACAACCCAAATGGCTCCTGCATAATGTACAAGCATGTTAGCAAAAGCTGGGAGGATGATATTCAACTGGGAAGTTAACATAAACAGAGGCAAAATTGTTCTTTGAAAGTAGGTGGTCTTCCTAGAATAAATATTCTTTCTGGATTTGCTTCTCTGTTTCAAGAAGAGGAAATAGCTTCAAAGCAGTAAAAGGTAATTTCTTTGGTAGTACACTAATAATAATTCCATAATTAATCCAGAGGATGACTGCTCCTAAAATTACCTGTTCCCAGTACGTTTCAAGGTTATGATTTTTATCGAGTTCATCTTCCCTTTACATGACCTCATATTGAGGTCTGAGTTGGCGATTTGTAGACAATATAACTACACATTGCTTCCACCATGAAACTGCTTCTGCCACATGTAAACGAGGAGGTTTCCTTTCAAATCATGCCTTCTCTGTTCCCCCACCTGGAGCCCTGGGCAGATGGCAGGCTGACACACTCCCAGCAGGACCAAGCGGGCAGACTGTCAAGGAAAGTGAGAAAGCCAAAGCCTGGCACAGGATCTACTCATGTGGGCAGGAATACAGACTAGGAGATTGACCTGTTGATGAATTCTGGAAGCACAGCCCGGCAGGGAAATGATGGTCTCCAGAGGGTGTAGGCATGGAGGGGAGTTTAACAATGTCATGGGACTATACAACTGATGCTGGACTTCTTAGCTGGGCAGAGCTTAGCACTGAGCATCCAGAAAAACGGTGTCTGGCCCAGCTCAGCCTGCCAGCCATGGCTGTTTTCCTCTGTTCTCATCCACTGGGCACATCTTCCAGGCCTGCTTGAGATACACATTCCCACCGAACTCTCTACTGAAAGTTGCCCTGGGAAGATGAATTGTATCAGTTATACCTCAAATGTAAATAGAATATGAAATCTCAGAAGATTTGGAGTGATCACAGAGCTTCATAGTCTCATTTTACAAGGCTCCAGAGAGCCCAGATAGTGATGGCTAGTTACCAGAGGGCTAGGACCTTGACACACAGAACACAGCCCACAATAGCAGTCACTGTATCAGTAACCTCAGATATGCAGGTGACACCACCCTTATGGCAGAAAGTGAAGAAGAACTAAAGAGCCTCTTGATGAAAGTAAAAGAGGAGAGGGGAAACGTTGGCTTAAAGTTCAACATTCAGAAAACTAAGATCATGGCATCTGGTCCTATCACTTCATGGCAAATAAATGGGGAAACAGTGGAAACAGTGGCTGACCTTATTTTGTAGGCTCCAAAATCACTGCAGATGGTGACTGCAGCCATGAAATTAAAAGACGCTTACTCCTTGGAAGGAAAGTTATGACCAACCTAGACAGCATATTAAAAAGCAGAGACATTACTTTACCAATAAAGGTCCATCTATTCAAGGCTATGGTTTCTCCAGTAGTCATGTATGGATGTGAGAATTGGACTGTAAAGAAAGCTGAGCTCTGAAGAATTGATGCTTTTGAACTGTGATGTTGGAGAAGACTCTTGAGAGTCCCTTGGATTGCAAGGAGATCCAACCAGTCCATCCTAAAGGAAATCAGTCCTGGGTGTTCATTGGAAGGACTGATGTTGAAGCTGAAACCCCAATCCTTTGGCCACCTGATGTGAAGAGCTGACTCATTTGAAAAGACCTTGATGCTGGGAAAGATTGAAGGCAGAAGGAGAAGGGGATAACAGAGGATGAGATGGCTGGATGGCATCACAGATTCAATGGACATGAATTTGGGTAAACTCTGGGAGTTGGTGATGGACAGGGAGGCCTGCCATGCTGCGGTTCATGAGGTTGCAGAGTTGGACACAACTGAGCAACTGAACTGAATGAATCAACTCCTACTGGGTTTGGTCTCCTAAACTTCTCCTCACCATTTGAAAGGGAGGGTTCTGTATGCCACAGTGGGATGGTTGAGGGGCAGGAACTGCAAAGCCTTCCAAGGTCTCCCTAAGACAACTCCCCCATCACCACCAAAGGCAATTCCCACATAGTTAAGTCAATCATTCCAAATGGAGTAGGTCACTAGGAAGGTTTCCAAAACTGCATCATTGAGTCAGAAAATAGCATCATTTCTCTATATTGGGGATCTTAGAGAAAATCCTGAGAGGGCTCTCTGGCTAAATTGGTGTGTGGTCCCATAGTTTGTGAGTCACAGGACCTGAATGTTGAACAGTAAGGGATGGTTGCAGAAGCTGTTCAGAATGCAATCCAGTGTTACCATGTCATCTGTGATGAGAACAAAAGAGCCACCCAGCCACCCAGACATCACTGGGTCGTTTTTTCAAGAGGTTAGATAGAATTGAATCCATCAAGGAACCTGTGCCATCAGTATCAGGTGTGGCTGAAATTGCATCATGCCCTTGATCTCCTATTGCTAATGATCTTTCAGCTCCACCATCTCCCATCTCCTCTTGCTCCCCCAGTCAATAACTCTTCTTGCCTGGTCACTCGATGCCAGCCCCTACTTGCCAGCTCTTGTACCCTGTTACTACACTTTGCAAGGTACTGTACTCTAAAAATGCTCTTCATTTTGTTATGTTTTATGTTTTTTATGTATTATTTGTGTAAAAAGTATTATTAACCTATTGCAATGTAGTACCATATAGCCTGTTGTATTTGTTGCGTGCCTGGGCTAACTTGGTTGGACTTACAAATTGGACTTATGAACGTGCTCTCAGAATGGGATCCATCCATATGTAAGAGACTTGCTGTACTAATAATCATTGTTACTACTATGAAGAAGAAAAAAAAAGGGTGGGAGATCAAAAAGAAACAACTGAAAACATCAATGAGGATGCCTACTGCTGCTACTGCCAAGTCGCTTCACTCGTGTCCGACTCTGTGCGACCCCATAGACGGCAGCGCACCAGGCTCCCCCGTCCCTGGGATTCTCCAGGCAAGAACACTGGAGTGGGTTGCCATAAAGATGGCAGGAACTAGAGTGCAGGGAGAAGAGAGGATGAGCAGCTAGTAGACAGTGTCAGAGGCAAGCAATGGCACCCAAGCTGGTTCCTTGGAAAACTCATAATATATGGTGACTCAAGGGACAAGAGTTCCTTAAACAGTCTGGTTTCCACTTGTCTGTTCCTTGGAAGAGAAATTATCTTTTGCCTTCACCTAGGGCAAGAAAAGCTATGACCAACCTAAACAGCATATTAAAAAGCAGAGACATTACTTTGCCAACAAAGGTCCATCTAGTCAAACCTATGGTTTTTCCACTAGCCATGTATGGATGTGAGAGTTGGACCATAAAGCAAGCTGAGCATCAAAGAACTGATACATTTGAACTGTGGTGTTGGAGAAGACTCTTGAGAGTCCCTTGGACTGCATGGAGATCCGACCAGTCCATCCTAAAGGAAATCAGTCCTGAATATTCATTGGAAGGACTGATGTAAAGCTCTGATACTTTGGCCACCTGATGGGAAGAAATGACTTATTGGAAAAGACCCTAATGCTGGAAAAGATTGAAGGCAGGAGGAGAAGGGGGTGACAGTGGATAAGATGGTTGGAGGGCATCACTGACTCGATGGACACGAGTTTGAGCAAGCTCCAGGAGTTGGTGATGGACAGGGAGGCTTGCCGTGCTGCAGTCCATGGGGTCCCAAAGAGTTGGACACGACTGAGTGACTGAACTGAGGGCAACTTAAGAAGGACTTGAAGCTATTGATATGGACCCAGAATTTAAGGGAGAGTTAGCTGTTCAGCCTGAACTTGTGCCATTAGCCCATCTCCAAATCTTCTGTCCATGTGGGCTGTGGGCATGACAAGTGTTCTGTCCTCCAACAAGGAGGTGGAAAATATAGGAAAATGGAAGGAAGATTTCTCAAGCACCTTGCAGGTAAGGACCCTTAACCCTAGATTCACAGTGGAGGAGGGAGCCTAGGCCTGTCTCTCCGAAATGTGCCAGGAAGGAAGCCTAATTTCCTCCAGGTCTCCCCAGGAGTCAGCATGAGTCACTTCTTTTTGGAACCTCCTCTGTCATTTCAGTGCGTAAACCCGAACCCCACCCTGTGCATCTTACATCTATCACAGAGTTACCCCTACGCCAGTAATCTCTTGAGTGCTTTGGAAATTGTCTTTTCTCTGCAGGATAATGAGAGATAACTTTGCATGGGCAGGACAGGTAGCAGTGAATCCTTGTACATGTATTTGTGGTTTCTAAGCATTTTCATATCGTTCATCTGAGTTTCGTAACAACCCAGTGGCAACTCTCAAATCAAACATGGAGCTTGTCCAAGATCAAAGACATTGTAAGACAAGGAAGCTCGACTCCAAATCCCAGGTGTCTACCCCAATGCCCTGACGTGTTTATAAACCCCTCTTAGAAGAGGTCTAAGTTGCATGATTGACCTGCTCTCCAAGACACATTCTGTCCTGAAGTTCAAAGGATGGAACATCTGGAGACATTGAGAGTTCTTCTCTAAGGTCTCATAGTGTATTCTTTTTCACCTGAAAAACTGTGTGGACTACTTAAACTAAAATAGCTTTTTATTTGAAAGCTAATAATCACTTGCTGCTATAAAATAAGTTAATGTAATCAGCTCCTAATTAATGTACAATTAAGATGCCTGCCACTCCATAACTAGCCAATAGTCAGAAATAAATATGAACATAACTGATGAACCTTTCCAAACCTCCAGTGCTGGGATTAGGGAACTTTGTCTGAGACTTGTCAAAATGCTTCAAGAACCTGATTCACAGTTGTTTCCAAAAACCTAAGGGAGAATGTGTTTTTATGTATATGTTTATAGCCTGTTTCCCAGAGATATGGAAGCAGCAGACACCTGTCAAGAATTTCCAGTGAAACATTTTTGTTACCAGCGACTTGAGGATGGCAGCCTTAACCCCATCTAATCCATTGGGCCCACAGAGAGTGACTTGCCCAGGGTTTACAGAGCAACTTAGTGGTGAAATCATGATGACAGCTTCTAGTTCCACATCCCAAGCCTCATAATCTACTTCCTTCTGATAACATTCAGATGAGCTCTCTGAAATCAAAGCATTTTAACTGAATCTATCATAAATCAAGCATCTGTAGTCGAATCTTTGTCTCTCTCAAAATCCTTACTCATGTCATGATTTACTCCAGAGCCCAGTGTAAATATAAGACAGAACAAAAGGTAGATGTCTTAAGAGTTTGGGGGGGAATATGCTGAATTTCATTTGTTTTAAAATATGAATGAAATGCAAATACAAGTCAGCGACCAAGGTCACAACATCATTAAGCTAAAAGATCTCCCCAGAAGTTTACAGACACCAAAATTAACTCCCACTGCAAAATGGAACTCAAGATATTTCCCTATGTTGCTGGAGATGGATCAGGGAAGAGGAAGGTCAGAGCATCAGTGCCAGGGAAACCCCAGCAAGACTGAAATGGAGCCATCAATGGCTTGGGAGAGTCCACTTGACCAGTCAAGTACCCTAACACTGCTTTGTATTAGTTTAGTTCTTGGAACCTTTCTACACATACTCATCTCCTTATATCATGTGACTTGTCAGCCCTCAGAGTTAGACAAGGGTTTTAGGACTATTCCTGGGTCAGGAAGATCCCCTGGAGAAGGGCATGGAAACCTACTTCAATAATCTTGCCTGGAGAAACCCATGGATAGAAAAACCTGGTGGGCTACAGTCCAAAGGGTTGCAAAGAGTCAGAAAGAAATTGCAAAGAGTCAGAAAGTAAAAGAAAGAAGCTTTGAGAAGGAACAGGTTCTGTTGGAAAGAATTCAGCTGAAAGCCCAGAGACATAGTTACCAAATCATGGAGTTGGATCTGGCCTGGAGTTTGGGCAAACCCTTTACTTCATACCCTTATCTGCAAGATTCCCATCCCAAGACTCTGAGTATGTGGTCATGACAGGCTTGGGGAGAAAGCAATAGCCATCTTCCAGATAAAATGAATGTGCTTGGAGCTGGGAGTGCAAATCTTGAAATGCCAGCATCTCCCAAGACAATTGAATAATAATTTTAAGAAGAACACATCTGTTGGATATGGAGTGGAGGAGTGTGGCAGGGAGGCTGAATCTGGAGTCACATGATACCCGTTTCCACTAGAGAAAGCTCCTGGAAGCTTCTGAACCTCACTTCTTCCACCTGTGGTACCTGTACTTTATCACAGGAATGGTTTGAGATTCTGACTGAATGTGTTTCATAAAATATTAGTGCCTCATAGAAACATAGGGATTATTTCTAATTTCTTGCTGTTCAATTTTTTTTGCACCTTGTATGTGCCATCTGCAGAAATGGTAGGCATCGCAGGAAACATCTGTTCCTGTCATCAACCTCCAAAATGTCTACTTTCTAGAGATCCTGGGAACATTTAGTGTAGTCTAAAAGAGTTAATTCCCCCTTAGGTCCAGTTAATTTTGCCAGCTCCAGCTGCTGTATCCTGCGTTTTGCTGTATTGATAACACATTGCTTTATATTATGTAAATGTACATGCTCTTTGCAAACTGGCAGAAATTACAAGACAAAAGAAAAAAAAAAATTCACTGCAGTGGTCCTGTCTCCTGGGAGCTCATCATCTCAGGAGTTCAGTGACTGACCTTTTCATTTGTCTGAACAAATAAAAAGAAAATTATTGACTTTGTTTTTTAAATATTTACTTGCCTCCCTTTCAAGATAAATTACTAAATAAAAATTAGGCGCCTGGTTTTATTGTATGTTTTAGAATTGTACCCTACTCGAGGCTATTTTCTTCCCTGGACTCCAGCTGTTTAAGAGTTTTTCTGCCATCAGAGAATGAAATTTGTATTTAAGATGTTATCTTCCATAGGCTCAACACTGGAGACTGAATCTACTTAAAATTACTATTGAAAGTAATTTTCCCTCCTCATGAATTTCCCACTATTCTCCTGTTGAGACCAGGCTGGCTTTATTTACCTTCATTGTAAATGCTCTAATAATTTTCAAATAAACTTTCTTTCACATACACTATAGTACCCCAATGGACCTTATTGATAAGGTGGAAATACATGTAACAAGGGTTATTAGTCGACTGAATCTGTTGTGATTGGATAATTAATAAAGGAAAGGTACTTGACAAAAGAGATAGGTTTAATTTTTAACACCTTATGAATTAGTGAATAGGATCTTAATGGACTACTCAGCTTCCCACTGTTGGATTTGGCACAGAAGGGGGAGATAAGCTATCCCATGCTTTCTTTGTATTTGTTTTTAAATTTTTATTTTATATTGGAGTATAGTTGGTTTATAAATTTGTGTTTGTTTCAGGTGTACAACAAGTGATTTAGTTATACATATGCATATATCTGGGCTTCCCCGGTGGCTCAGTGGTAAAGAATCCACCCGCCATTGCAGGAGATGCAGGTTTGATCCCTGGGTCGGAAAGATCCCGTGGAGAAGGGAATAACAACCCACTCCAGTATTCTTCCCTGGACAATTCCATGGACAGAGGAGCCCGGTGGACTACAGTCTACCAGATCACACAAAGTTAGACACTGTTTTGTGACTAAACAACAATAACATGCATATATTATTTTCCAGGTTCTCTTCCCATATAGGTTATTAATGGAGTATTGAAAAGTGTTCCCTAAAGCATGCAGTACGTCCTTGTTGGTTATCTATTTCATATATAATAGTATGTATATGTTAATCTCAATCTCCTAATTTATCCCCTACCCCCCACACACAGAGCTATCCCCTTTGGTAATCATAACTTTGTGTTTCTAAGTTTGTGAGTCTCTTTCTGTTTTGTAACTAAGTTCATTTATATCATTTTTTAAGATTCCACATGTAAGTGATATCATACGATATTTGTCTTTCTGTTTGACTTCACTTAGTATGATAATCGCTAGGTCCATCTGGGTTGCTGCAAATGGCATTGTTCCATTCTTTTTTATGGCTGAGTAACATTCCATTTCATACTCCAAAAAAGAGAAGGGGATGGCAGCAGTTGAGATAGTTAGATGGCATCACTGACTCAATGGGCATGAATCTGAGCAAACTGCAGGAGATAGTGGAAGACAGAGGAGCCTGGCGTGCTGCAGCCCATGAGGTCTCAAAGCGTCAAACATGACTTGGTGACTGAACAAAAACAACACAAAATATCCCACTGTGTGTGTGTCTGTGTGTGTGTGTGTGTGTGTGTGTCTGTGTCCCATGCTTTCTGAGGCAGCACAGGGAGTAGGAACAGACCTGCTCTGTGAATCTGGGTTTTAAACTGCAATCTAAAACAAATCATCAAACCAGTACAGCCACTATGGAGAACAGTGTGGAGATTCCTTAGAAAACTGGAAATAGAACTGCCATATGACCCAGCAATCCCACTCCTGGGCATACACACCGAGGAAACCAGATCTGAAAGAACACGTGCACCCCAATGTTCATTGCAGCACTGTTTATAATAGCCAGGACATGGAAGCAACCTAGATGCCCATCAGCAGACGAATGGATAAGGAAGCTGTGCTACATATACACTATGGAATATTACTCAGCCATTAAAAAGAATACATTTGAATCAGTTCTAATGAGATGGATGAAACTGGAGCCCATTATACAGAGTGAAGTAAGCCAGAAAGATAAAGACCAATACAGTATACTAACGCATATATATGGAATTTTAAAAGATGGTAATGATAACCCTATATGCAAAACAGAAAGAGAGACACAGAGGTACAGAACAGACTTTAGACTCTGTGGGAGAAGGCGAGGGTGGGATGTTCTGAGAGAATAGCATTGAAACAAGTATACTATCAAGGATGAAACAGATCACCAGCCCAGGTTGGATGCATGAGACAAGTGCTCAGGGCTGATGCACTGGGAAGACCCAGAGGGATGTGATGGAGAGGGAGGTGGGAGGGAGGATCGGGAAGGGGAACACATTTAAATCCATGGCTGATTCATGTCAATGTATGGCGAAAACCACTACAATATTGTAAAGTAATTAGCCTCCATCTAATAAAAATAAATGGGGAAAAATAAAAATTAAAAAATAATAATAAAAGAGAGAACACATTGACCCCCCAAAAAATAAATAAATAAAACAAATCATCTCACACCTCTGGCCTCAGCTTACCTGCCTGTACTTTAGGAGGCACCAGCAGTGACTAATATCCTTTAGTGTCAAATTGCTTGATATCACAATCTAATAAAATTCCATACACAAGCCCAGAGAAAGGGGAGAAGGATTGTCAATTTTTATTGCCCCAAATAAAGAAACATGAAACAATCAAAATAGTAGAAAGAACATTTTTCAAATGTAATTGAATGTTTTTAAAAATTTGGTACTTTTTTCCTCTTGGGTTAAGGATTGATGAAAATTTCCTCACACATCAGAATCAAGACATGAAATTGTACTTGGGAACTCCTAGGCTACATCTCCAGACATCATCAGAATACTGTACTTCTTTGAAATTTCATAAAACTAGCAGATCTGAAAGATCCCTTTTTGCTCTAAAATTCAGTGGAACTTTATATTTGAAATGCTACAAACCTATACGCACGCACACACACACACACATATATATATCTACATACATTATAGTTGAGTCTTAAAAAATGGCTGTCCTTAACTGAATGTTCTATTTAGAGAAGGTTAATATCGATTTTAAATGTGAAGGTCAGTTCACATTTTTACCACCTTAGTCAAATGATTAACTTCGTGGAAAGGAAACTAAAAGTCTTCAGTATATTTGTACTGCCAAGTTCTCTGCCCCAAAGTTTCATTTCTCTTTTGAAACTGTGTTTAACACAACTATATTATCTTAAAGTTTACTTGTTTTAGTTTTATTTTAATGTGACAATTATATGAAAATACAATATCAAACTATGAAATTCTATTTACTTACAAAATCAAAGAAAATTACAAATGATTTCCTTGTATTAAGGTTGTTTTTTTTTTCCATTTATTTTTATTCGTTGGAGGCTAATTACTTTACAATGTTGCAGTGGTTTTTGCCATACATTGACATGAATCAGCCATGGGGATTGAGGTTCTATACTTTCATGCTGTCTCCTGTAAACTGGGGATACAATTGTCTGCATTCTCCTGTAGCTTGAGGGGGTTTGAGGTCCCTTGACATAGTTATCTGAAACATTTTTGTGTTCTGAAGAGTTTTAATTATCTCCATTTTGCAAAACTGACTTAAAACCATAGGTAATTCTGAAATCTCTGGTTAAAAAAATCGCATGGTACTATGATATAATATTTAAAAAACATGAGCTAAATAATTTTAAAATAAATTATCAAAGGTTTTGGGATAGAAAAAATGAGATTGAGGTTATTCTATCCTTAAAGGTTCAAAAAGCTTTCTCACAAGAGACTAATGCTCTGAAAAACTGTTTGTCTTAATAGAAGAATATTGAATATTTCAAGAATTAGCTCAAATGGGGCAAAATAAAATAGTGTATAAATGAAGCCATTGTAGACAAATGTGATAGAAAATTCATGCTACATGGATTAGCCAAATTACTCCTTTAGTAACCTGGCTATATCTGAATGCCTGCTTTAAATGAAGATATTCTAGGAAAAGGATGAATCTAATGGGAAAGACTGAATCTGATCCACTTTTCTTAGCAACTGTAAGAAATCAGTGTCTTTGTTTTACTTTTGAAGAAAATTACCTCCAAACACATGATATTAATATAGCAGGGCTGGGCAACAAGCAATCTGGCCATCCCTGTTTTTTTATTTTGATAATGTACCAGGGACTATACCTGACACACAGTGTCCAGTGGTGAAGACGAAACAGCCCCTGCGCTCAGGAAGCAGGTAGATCATTGCAATGAAGCACAGGTACTTTCCAAGGGAAGAAAAACACAGAACCATTTGAAGACATGTCAGGAGCACCCAACCTAATCCAGAGCATCAGGGGAGCCTGGTTGGAGGAATTAACTTAAAATCTGACTTTTGAAAGTCTTAACTAGGAAATAGAGTGGTGGTAAGGAGTTAACTTATATGCAGAGTACATCATGAGAAACACTGGGCTAGATGAAGCACAAGCTGGAATCAAGATTGCCGGGAGAAATATCAAAAATCTCAGACATGCAGATGACACCACCATTATGGCAGAAAGTGAAGAGGAACTAAAAAAACTTTTGATGAAAGTGAAAGAGGAGAGTGAAAAAATTGGCTTAAAGCTCAACATTCAGAAAACTAAGATCATGGCATCTGGTCCCATCACTTCATGGGAAATAGATGGGGAGACAGTGGAAACAGTGTCAGACTTTATTTTGGGGGGGCTCCAAAATCACTGCAGATGGTGACTGCAGCCATGAAATTAAAAGACGCTTACTCCTTGGAAGGAAAGTTATGACCAACCTAGAAAGCATATTAAAAAGCAGAGACATTACTTTGCCAACAAAGGTCCATCTGGTCAAGGCTATGGTTTTTCCAGTGGTCATGTATGGATGTGAGAGTTGCACTCTGAAGAAAGCTGAGCACTGAAGAATTGATGCTTTTGAACTGTGGTGTTTGAGAAGACTCTTGAGAGTCCCTTGGATTGCAAGGAGATCCAACCAGTCCATCCTAAAGGAGATCAGTCCTGAGTGTTCATTGGAAGAACTGATGTTGAAGCGGAAACTCCAACACTTTGGCCACCTCATGCGAAGAGTTGACTCATTGGAAAAGACCCTGATGCTGGGACGAATTGGAGGCAGGAGGAGAAGGGGACGACAGAGGATGAGATGGCTGGATGGCATCACCGACTCAATGGATATGTGTTTGAGTAAACTCCGGGAGTTTGTGATGGACAGAGAGGGCTGGTGTGCTGCGATTCATGGGGTCACAAAGAGTCGGACATGACTGAGCGACTGAACTTAACTGAACTGAAGGAGTTCCAAGAAGCAGAGAAGAAAATACACAAAGGCAGAGAAGACCAGCAAACTGAAAATGCTGTCCTTAATGCTCAAAGCAGAGGATGGGTGCAGAGTCAGGGCCACGTGGTAAAGAGTTGTGTGTATCACATGTACCTGGGATTAAGACTGCTCTTTAGTAAACAAGGTATCTGCTACAGCTGTTGTTCTTTATTCTGGGGGAATAAAGCAACTTACCTCTGAAGCAACTGATTTTTTTTTAGGAGAACATCATGATGGATCTGTTGCTTCAGAAAGGAGAAGAGGAGGGGTGTGGCAAGCAGCAAGGTGGGAAGCAGCAAGAGCAGAATGGTCTCTATGAGCAAGGGCACGTCCTACCGAGGACCAGGAGTGCAGGAGGGCAATCAAACCACACAATGAGAGAGAGAGAGAGGTGAGGGGAGTGTTCTAGCAGAGAAAGAGTGGGGGGGAATGGGAGTGAAGCCAAATGACAGTGATAACTACCATGCAGTTTCAAGTTATTCCAACTACCGTGATAGAAACCTTGAGTATCACACACTGTCACTTCAGTTAAGTTAGTCATTACTGTTGTTGAGTCTCTAATCGATGACCCTATGGACTGTAGCCCGCCAGGCTCCCCAGTCCATGGGGGTTTCCAGGCAAGAATACTAGAGTGTGTCATCATTTCCTTCTCCAGGGGATCTTCTCTTCCAGGGATTGAACCCATGTCTCCTGCATTGGCAGGCGTATTCTTTACCACTGAGCTGCCAGGGAAGCCCTCAGTTAGTGATAGCCTTGCATTAAAGTTATATTGGAAGAATTAAAAAAAAAATCAGGAGGAGGCCCTCCAAAATGAAGCCCAGTACATAGAAAGTGTTTGGCATATAAAATAGATCAACCAGAAACTCAATGGGGAAAAGGAACCAGATGTCCAAAAAAAAACCTCCAAACTTCTCTAGAAGCCTGAAATAGAAGGCAGAAGATGGGCTTTCTGTGGAATGGGGGATTAAGCATGTTCTTTAAATAGTAAATCACCAGGTTAGATGCCTTGGGCTCCCAAATAGCAGGCACTCATGATTCCCATATTAAAGAGTTTGGACTAAATTTTAGTGGGAATTGGGAAGCCAGTGAGAGAGTAGTATGTGAGAGACATGACCATTCTGAGTAAATTATAGGAAAAAGAGAGTCAAGTAGGAAGCATTGCAGAGAATGGGGAGGAGCAGCAAAATTTGAGGCAGTCACTCAAATAAAAGATGCTGCCTACAAAATCTGGGGGTGGGGGGTGATGGCTGTCAAAATGTTAAAAAGTAGACAGATAACAGAGAAATGAGACGTTAATCTGCATCCATTGAAGAATCAAGAATGACACCCAATGTGGAGAAAAGTGACCCCTCCTAAACTGTTGGTGGGAGTTTAAGTTGGCGCAGCCACTGTGGAAAACAGTATAGAGGTTCCTCAAAAAACTAAAGATAGAATTGCCATATGACCCAGCCATCCCACTCTTGGTCATATAGCCAGACAAAACTCCAATTCAAAAAGCTACATGTTTAAATCAGCAGTATTCACAATAGCCAAGCAACCTTCCATAAATATTCACTGACAGCAATGAATGGATAAGGAAGGTGTCGTTCATATATACAATGGAATATTATTCAGCCATAAAAAAAGAATGAAACAGTGCCACACGGGGCAACATGGATGGACCTAGAGATTACCATACTAAATGAAATAAATTAGAAGAGAAAGACAAATATATAATATCACATATATATAGAATCTAAAATATAACACAAATGAATTATCTATGAAACAGAAACAGATTCACAGAGAGTGGGCTGTGGTTGCCAAGGGGAAACAGAGTTGGGGAGGGATGGATTGGGAGTTTTGGATTAGCAGATGCAAACTGTTATATGTAGAATGGATAAACAAGGTCCTACTGCATAGCACAGAGAACTATATTTAATAATCTGTGATAAGCCATAATGGAAAAGAGTATGAAAAAGAATGTGTATACACACACAAATATACGTGTGTGTGTGTGTGTGTGTATATATATATCTATATACACACACGTAAAACTAAATCACTGTGCTATACAACAGAAATTAACACAACATTGCAATTAACTGCACATGTAGTTAAGTGTACAGTTAATGCACACTTAAGTGATTAAGTGTGCATGCTCAGTCATGTCCAACTCTGCAATCCCACCAGGCTCCTCTGTCCATGGGATTTTCCAGGCAAGAATACTAGAGTAGTTTGCCATTTCTTGCTTCATAGGATCTTCCCAACCAAGGGATCGAACCCATGTTTCTTTCATCTCTTGCATTGGTGGCAGATTCTTTACCAACTGAGTCACCTGGGAAGTCTATAAATCAACTATACTTCAATTTAAAAAAAAAAAATGACACTCAGAACTAAATTTAGAGCAGCTGAGTGGATGCTGGTGTCATTCACTGAAACAGGAAACTGGACACAAAAGTAGATTTGAAAGTTACTACGAATATTACATTTTAGAATTCTTGGATTATGATGTCTATTAGTCAGCAAGATGTCCAACAAGTGTCTGGTTGGATACATAAATCAGGAGCTCAGAGGATAGGATGGTATTGACAAAAAAAAAATCAGAGAGTGTTACCAGATAGAAGCCACACACACACAAAACCTAAGCCCAAAAATAAGCCAAAGAAATTTATGAGATTACTCTCAAGAGTATGTAGAATATGAAGAAAAATGTCCACAAGATGTAACTTTAGAATTTAAAAAAACATATACTGAGAAGGAAGTCAAATAAAAGAAGAAAACAGTATCAATTCAGGACAAAAGAACTGAGTTTCAAAAGAAGTAGTCTTCTCTGCCAACTACTACTAAGTGATCAAATAATAAAAGGTATCAGAAACACACATGTCAACTTTACACCATGAAGATGACTGATGAATTCGGCAAGAATAATTTCTTTTAACGTGATGTCACAGTGCAGGGGTGGGTGAACAAGTGAGTTGAGTGACCCTAGAAAACTTCACTTAGACATTAGGCTTGACGGGGAAGACATTCAAGAATATTCTAGACCCATGTGCTATGTAAGCACACCTTACATAGCACATAATACTTCATGCTGAATCTTACCCCATCCTTTTACATTCAACACACCTATCTTGTTTTGTTTTAGTGAGTTTCTCACAGAGGCATAAAGTTAGGTCCTGTCTTTCACCCACTCCATCAATATTTTAATTGGTGTATTTAGACTGTTTACATTTAAATTAATTATTGTATGGTGGAGCATAAACCTACCCTTATTGTTTATTTTCGGTTTGGTGGTTCTGGTTTTCATCCTTCAGTCCCCTTTTTCTTGCCTCCTAGTGGGTTACTTCAATATTTTAAAATTTTCACTTTGATTTATATATAAAGTTTTTTAATGCATCACTTCAAATAGTATTTTAGTCATTACTCTGTGTATTGCAATATATGCACATAACATAGAATCTCTGATATTGACACTGTACCATGTCAAGTAGAATGTAGAAATCTTAATTCCACACAGGTCCCTTTATTCACCTCACTTTTAATATATAAATACATTAATCATTTCTTCTATTAATAGATGCATTAAGCACTACATCAAATAATATTATAATTTTTGCTTCAACCGAACATAATTTCTCAAAAGGAAGCCTTTTATCTCCAGATTTACATGTTTCATCATTCTTCCTTTCTTCTCTAAGCCTATCTCCTCCTTTTGTTATTTCTCTCCTGTTGAGAAAAGTTCTTTTAGCCATGCTTTAATAGTTGTTCTGATAGCAACAAATTCTCTTTGTTTTCCTTCATCATATTTTGTTTTCCTTCATCATATTTTGTTTTCCTTTATCATATTTTTTCCTTCATTCCTGCAGAATATTTTGCCACCTATAAAATCCAGAGTAGACAGTTCTTTTCCTTCTGTCCTTGAAATATGTTATGCTACTTCTTTCTGGCTTCCATGATTTCAGATAAGGAAGCCCCTGTTGTTTAAATTATTCCTCTATACATCATGTATTGCTTCTCTCTAGCTCCCTAACAATGAATTACATGTTAAGTGATCCTATTTCCAAATAAAGTCACAGTCTGAAGGGGGTTAAGACTTCAACATATGAATTTGGGGAGGGAGTATAATTCAACCCATAACATTTGCAATGACAACCCCTTAAAGATTCCAAGATACTTAAAGGTTTTTCTAAAGTATCTTATCCAAATTTTGTCATTTCCAATGGTATGTGTTGCTTGAGTACCATTTTATTCAAAAGAAACATTGATCAGTGTTGATTAACTCATTCATTCAAACATTTATTCATTGAGTCAAATAACTTGAGCTCCTACACTGTGCCAGGCAGTGGTGATAAAAAGAATAGTTCTTCATAAGCAACATTCAGAAGTTTATAGTAGACCATGGGGAGGGGAAAAAGTATATTAACACACAGTTATAGTGCAAGTTCAAGCAAGATCAGATCCAGAAGAGTGGTAGAAGGATGTGCTTTGGTGATTTGTAGGAGAAAGATTATCTCCCTATCAAAGTGAATAAAGAGAAGCTTTATGGAGAGAGTAGCATAAGATCACTATCTAGAAGAAAAAGTAGGATTTGAACACAAGTAAGGAGAAACGGGGGCTCCCTGTAGAAGGAAGAGATTGAACAAAAGCAAAGAAATGGAGATGCATTTAAGGTGCACAAGGAATAGAAGGTTTGGTTTGCTGTTTTATT
Source organism: Cervus canadensis (assembly GCF_019320065.1). Classification (NCBI taxonomy): domain Eukaryota; kingdom Metazoa; phylum Chordata; class Mammalia; order Artiodactyla; family Cervidae; genus Cervus; species Cervus canadensis. The sequence continues at coordinate 79,380,823 of NC_057390.1, read as the reverse complement.
TTTCATGAATGTTGTTTGTGACACCAACAAATTTGAAAATTTTTGCAGAGCAGAGATAAGGTGTGAGCTGATCAGCAAGAATGAGGCAGACTTCAGAATTAATCAGACCTTGGTCTGCATCCTGGCTCCCACACATGATAGCTGTGTGGTCTTCGCTTGCCTGAGTCAGTTTCCTCACCACATGCTAACAGGTGACTGTAGATCTATGAGAACTGAACGCAAAATACTCAGCACTCTTCCAGGTATTCCTTCTAGTGTGACAGGCACACACATGCATGATTGTGTCATCCGTGTGTCTCACATGAAGTAGGGGATAGTAGGGGCCGCTGTCCACCCTTCTTCTCACCTGCCAAGCTTGTGTGCTGGTTCTAGGCTGCATTCACCCAAGGAAGGGATGCCTACCTCTCCTTGGTAAGGCACACTCCCCTGCCAAGCAGTGTAAAAGGTCTAGAGAGGAAATTTTTCCAATTCATGTAACAAAGCAGTAAAAATCAGTCATGACTCTGAGCACAGAACAGGTGCATTGTAAAGCAAAAGAGAGCATTGTTTCAATTGACTTCATAATAAAACTCGTCATGATAAAGGTCAAGGTATCTAATGACTTTTTTCTGAATACCTATACATTGTCACAATTTTTTTTCTGATTAAGAATATCATGAAATCTTATGTAATTTCCTTTTGGTGCAATCTTAGAATCTGAAACACAATTGAAATCAAAAAGACAACTGAAGACAAGAAAACAACTTTGAAATCAAACCTCAGCATTCTGTAGCTGTGACCAAAAAAAAAAAAAAGAAGAGGACCATAATAAAATGTGCACAGATTTAAATATGGATAAGACATGAGAGATACAGAAAAGTGTGATCATTACAACTGCTTGATTAGATAACTAATTATCTATCAAAAGTAATGTTCACATGGCTTATCTTAGCATAATTAAGGAAGTAGATATCAAAACTGTCCAGTTACACCTGCAATGCTCAAGGGATGCAAGTGGGATTCAAATATTAGTTGCAAGTTTTACGTAAGTGTAGAGAAATTGCCTCCATGAAGCCTTCCTGTCTGTCTCTCAAGTCTGCCTTAATTTCTCCTACTTCTTTTTTTTTTTCCATTTATTTTTATTAGTTGGAGGCTAATTACTTTACAATATTGTAGTGGTTTTTGTCATACATTGACATGAATCAGCCATGGATTTACATGTATTCCCCAATTTCTCCTACTTCTGAATTCTCATGACACCATCACACAGTGGAGAAGAGTTAAAATTACCTGGAGTCCAATCCTGACTGATGGAGAAGGAAATGGCAACCCACTCCAGTATTCTTGCCTGGAGAATCCCAGGGACAGAGGAGCCTGGTGGGCTGCCATCTATGGGGTCGCACAGAGTCGGACACAACTGAAGTGACTCAGCATGCATGCATGCATTGGAGAAAGAAATGGCAACCCACTCCAGTATTCTTGCCGGGAGAATCCTGTAGACAGAGGAGCCTGGTGGGCTGCCGTCTATGGGGTCACACAGAGTCGGACACGACTGAGGCGACTTAGCAGCAGCAGCAGCAGTCCTAACTGAATACCTATAAGTAGTACAACCCCGTGCAAATGTTAACTTCTCAGCATCAATTATGTCTTAGATTGGGCTGCTGTAAAGACTGAATGAGATAATGTACATAAAGTACTATCCAGGAGTACCTGCCATATGATGCTCTCACAATAAATAGCGCTATTAGTATCATGTGATACTCTTCATTAATTTCCCCCCACTACATTATGCTTGTTTATACATCTGTGTCGATCTAAACTGCCTCTAATCCTAAAATGCACAGCTATGCTGAATTCATGGTTGAAATCACGACGACAGCACCCAGTTAATAGTTAATAGTAACAGATATTAAAGCAGGCAAACATTTCATAAGAAAAATTTGAATCAGGGGTTATACGGATGATCAAAGACCTGGGTTGGGGAAGAGCTGCAAAATGTCATACCCAGATCTGTCAGCCTCTACTAATTCACTTGCCTCAGCGTAAATTAATGTTTTTAATATAAGCTTAAGTTGCAATGTGTATTTTCCAACAAAGATAAAGTCAAGAATAATTATGGGCAATAATTTTAACTTATGCAATATGGTCTACTGTGTATTCTTGATAGACCACAAAGAATGGAAGACAATTGCTAACCATGGTTATCTTGGACCATTTTCAACAGTAGCAGAAACTTATATGATAAGGGCGTCCCTGGTGGTCCAGTGGTTAGGAATCTGCCTTGCAATGCAGCGGACACCATTTCGATCCCTGGTCCAGGGATGATCCCACACGCCAATGGAGCAACTAAGCCTGTGTGGCACGGCTACTAAGCTCACGTGCTGCAACAACTGAAGTCCCTGCACCGTGGAGCCCTTGCTCCATAACAAGAGAAGCCACTGCAGCCAGAAACCCGCATGCTGCAACTGGAGAGTACCCCTGATCTCTGCAACTAGAGAAAGCCGGCGCACAGCCACAACAACTCAGAAGTCACAAATAACTGTATTTTTAAAAGAAACATACCTGATAAGCTAGAAAAGTGATGAAACATCCATCCTCTGCCCTGAAGTTTACATTTGTAATTCACCTCCTCACAACAGGACTTAAAGGATGAATGTATCTTTCCATCTGATTTGAAGGCTAATTTATTTCAAATGTATCTGATAATAAAACAAAAAGCAATTTCAATTTTCACTCTGAACTAGGAGCTTGGACCTGCAATCTAAGACAACAATTTTTAACAGAGGCCAGTGTGAAGAGTGGTAAAGGTTTAGGAGTCAGACCTATGAGAAAATCCTGGACCTACTATGTACTAATTTTATAGAGTGAAAATTACAATGCTAGCCTGAGACACAAGAGGTTACAAGGATTACGTGAGATAAGGCGTGACGCACTTAGCATGGTGCCTGGCATGTAAGCAGCCAGTAAACAATAAGAATTGTCCTGCCATGAAAATTATCAGTCATAGTGATCACATTCAGATACACAGTGCTAAAGGCAGGCTTTAACAGTGATATAAACAAAAATAAAATCCCAAGACAATTATAAAAATGTGAGCTCCAGGAAGAAGGGCTATTTGTCTCTTTTATTCACTGCTTTATCTCCTTAACTAGATCAGTCTCTGAACCAGAGCAAGTGCTTAATAAATATTTGTTGAATGAATTAGTAACTAGGAAACTGCATTCCAGAGGACCCTCCAGAAGTGGGAAGACATCAAGGTGCTCATTTTTCCCTCCACCCTCCCAGCATGCTCTCTGCTGAGGGACTGATGGGTTTAGACACAGTTGTGAAGCACCAACACTAGCATAAAGCTTTCCAAACATGAGAGAGAATTTTCTGTACAGCAAAAGCTCTCCAGTCAAGGGTCTCTTATGTTTCTTAAGTCACCTAAATAGAAACGACCGCAGTTCTGTTGGATAGAAAGGGATGTGAGTCGCCAAGAGTGATGGACCTGGATATGGGATGGTTGGTCTCAGGCATGCCGTTCACGAGTTGTTTGGCCTTGAGGTCACCAAGTGACCACCCACCGGTGTAAGTCAAGGGCTTATATGTGTTATTAAAAGTCCGAGATACTCCACCAGAAAGGAAAACCAAGTTATGAAACATTCTGTGAATCAGTTTCCTCCTCACCCAATAGAAAAAACACCCTGGTTCACCTGCACCAGAGTTCCTGAAGAGATCAAATAAACGCCCCTGAAAATAATCACTACACAAAAATATTTTTGTTTGTCCAGTAAAATACTTGATCCCAGTAATAGCTGCAGCTTATAGCAAATAGTTTTTACAACTATTCTAAAGGAGGAGACTGAACAACTAGTAAAGAAGCCAACTAGAAAAAAACAAAACTGGCTATTAGATGCCCAAAAGTTTGAAAGATGTATCTCATTTTAGAATTGTAATACCATTTTAAAATTGAGTTGTTGTAGCAGCTAACTTTTTTTTTTTGTATTTGAGCCCTAAAAATAGTATGCAAAAAAAACTTTCTGCTCATTTTTTAACATATAGTAAAGAAGAAAAATAATGATGCGGGGAAGATCGGTTTATTCTGATTTTGAGATTTGTCTACAGAGGATATAAGCGTAAGCTATTTCAAATGATCTTTTGTCTCTTAGAGCAAAAATAAATGATACAGATTTCAAGGCATCTTGTGTTATCAGAGGAAAAACTGGTTGAAAAATATGCTACATTCAAAAAATAACATAAATTCTCAGCAGACCAACAAGGTCGATCCTCCCCCTCCTCAGTATCTTGCCTACAGTGCACAGAAGGGTTCCTGCCTTCAAGGTTCTGGGGCTGGGATGCAAGCAAAGTGTACCAAGTGTTCCAGAAAACTGGAATTTGCTTTTTCACCGGAGAAGCAGAACACAAAGCTTGGCTGATGCAGGGAACATAACCAGGGAAAGACACCAAAACAGAAAGTTCTGGGAGCTGTTCTGAGAGGCCCAGAGTGTTTGAAAGTGAAGTCGCTCAGTCGTGTCAGACTCTTTGTGACCCCCCCCCCCAACCCCCGCCATGGACTGTAGCCTACCAAGCTCCTCCATCCATGGGATTTTCCAGGCAAGAATACTGGAGTGGGTTGCCATTTCCTTCTCCAAGGGATCTTCCCAACCCGGGGATCGAACCTGGGTCTCCCACATTGCAGGCAGACTCTTTACTGTCTGAGACACCAGGGAATCCCATAGTCCTTACATAGTGTTTATATAGGAGTGTTCAAGGATGGTCCCAAAGTGTTTACATAGGAGAAGTTCAAGGATAGCCCCAGAGTGGAAAGGCTAGGCTGTATATGACGAAAGCACATTCACCACAATCCTAAATAGCAATGATTTCTGGGTAGAAATGGGATACATTTGAATGCATGTGTATTTGCTTTTCTATGCTTTCCAAATCTATAAGAAACCAAATACTTTTGTAATGGGAAAAAAAATTGAATAAAAACGGTACAGCTCAAAAATTTATCCCAATGATATTGATGAGATTTTAGTATCTTTTGGGTTTTATGTTTTTCCAGTTTCAATACTTCATCTTCCTAGGCCATAAATTAATTACTTGGAGCCACTGTGTACTAAATAAAAATCCCTTCCCCCTCCAGCTCCCACTGAACCTCCTTAAAGAATAGATTAGGCTGCTGGGCTGTTTTTCCAGGAATTATTTAAACATTATCTAAATGTGTAGGCAACACGTTGCTGCCATCTGCTTCTAATGAAGATGATAATGATGAAGATCACAGCCTTGTGGGTGAAGACTCCATGAACATGCATATGTGTTTACAAAGCTGTGGGTATTAATTTAGATCACAACTCTGGTAGAACGAGAGCAGTGTTTTAACATCTTTTTGCTTCTGCTTTCAAGGATCTCTATTTCCAACCTAGATATGTTGTAGGTTTGAGGACTCCCCCAACCCCCCACCCACCCAATTAGGTGGCACTGTGATAAAGAACCTGCCTGAGACATAAGAGATGCAGCTTCGATCCCTGGGTGGGGAAGATCCCCTGGAGAAGGAGATGGTTACTCACTCCAGTATTCTTGCCTGGATAATCCCTGGACAGAGGAGCCTGGTGAGCTGCAGTCCATGGGGTTTCAAAGAGTCGGACACAACTGAAGTGATTTAGCACAGCACCCAATCCCACTGGGTTTAACCTTTGAATGCAATTTCAAAGAATTAAAAGTCAGTGGGGATCAATGTAGCAACTTTGTGAATCTTAGAAACTGTATAGGAACCACCAATGTAGGACTTCTGAAAAGATTTGATTTGGAGACTACTACTTGGGTCTGAGGACCAATGTGACTCCCTCACCCCATCCCTTTCATGCTAATGGGAGCTACGGGCAGGCTTTAGAAGATTCTCTCATCCGGTCACAAGCTAAGAAGCTGTACTGGGACAAAAGGTCAGTGGAGTTTTATCACATTGATACAGGAAGCAGAAAGGAATTAATGGAAACTTGAGGCAAACAGAGAGAGAGAGAGAGAAGAATGACTCTCAGGAACCAGATGAGTAGAAACACAAGAAAACTGCTAGAGAGAAAATCTGAAATGGCTCACTGCAATAGTCCCCCTCCTGGGGAAAGACACTGGAAGGAAAGACTGACTGAGTCTTCCTCCTCTCCCTAACTTTTGTTGCCTCTTAACCCATTGGGTCCAAAGGCCAAGACCCTGGCAGCCAGGAGGGCTGTGTTCCATCATCAGTGCATTGCAGGGTCTGGATTCTGACTGTGAGCCCAGACCGACAACGGCCACTCCTACGACCTGGCCAGTGCAGCTCTTGTCCCCAGAGGTCCTCGGGAAGAGTCGGGACATTAGTTAAATTAGCATCACAGGCTGCGTCCTAGGCCATCATTTCTTGCCCTGTTTCTCATTCTGCAGTATATCATTCAAATATCGCCTAAGAGGATAAACAATGAATAGTAGCATTTAAAAAATGCCTCAGATTTGAATGTGGATTCCCCATTACTTTCTGAGAGAAGATAAGCTGAAAATCTCTCTGCCTCATAAAGTTGAGAGAACTGAACTTGAAGATCCTTGCTCCCCGTGATAGGTAGAATAACACCCCTCCCTAGCTCCACTAAGATGTCCATGTCCTAATCCTTATATTACCAATCTTCTATTGAGAGGCCAACTGTGACCTTATGGTTTACGGGTAGGGGTGTGCAGGGGGAGAATCCATCTATCATACAGCCTCTTCTCAGATTCAGACAATTGCACTTGCAGAGACACACTCTCCTAGGTTATCCGGCCCTCTGAAATGCCACCTCTGTTTGGAACTGGAGCATTCAGTGTACAGTTTCTATGCACCAGTGGCATGGGCTCTTAGGAAGTTGCCTCACATTTACCATGTTTCTCACAGGAAGCTCACCAAACCAACCTCACCTCCTTTCTTCCCCCGTGATGTTATCCAACCCCAGCAAGACACTAAGGCATATTTGTTTCTGTGTGTGATTGGCTATTGCTTCTACCTCTTGTTCTTGCATTACACGGGCTTAGGAAACTTCTCTCTTAAGGACAGTCCTCGGTTTTCCATGTTTGTCTCAGTTTAAAATTACCTTCAGCAAATTCATGTATTTCCAAAAGCACGTGTGCCTCTGGGGACCAGTAAGAATCAATACGCCTTAGACCACATGCTTCCCCAGCAAATCTTCCTCTCTCTCAACCTCTGTATTGTCCAGGTCTTGGCTCACCTGTTCTATTTCCCTAGCAGTGAAATTTCTTTCCTCATTTTTCTATCACAAAGGCTAGGTCTCTGAGTGTTCTGGTTCTTCTCTTTTTCCTCCTCCTCCTTCTCAGCAGGCCAAGTGAAATTTAAAATGTTCTAACCTACTTTCTAAGTTGCTTCTCTTTCTTCTAAACCAGATGCGGGGCTAGCCCTGCTCACGGGAAAACCAGGCTTGCCTTCCTTTCACTTTGCTCTTGGGCCGAGCACTCAACACCTTCAGAGGATTTCATTTTGTCCCCAGCCTGAGAGATAAAAATGCAGTCAGTTCCAGGTTGGCCAAAAATAAATGTGACCTGCCACCCAGGGCATCTCATTTCAATCATGTTGACCTTTACAGCTGAAATTTAGGATGTTATCTTTTCTAAATCTCTCTACTCCCTGAATGTCCTAGCTGTGTTCTCCTCGTAGGATGTAGCACACCTGTTCTCACTGGCCGGTGTATCTTAAAAACTCAGTAAATATGTTATGCTGATATTCCCTTAGCAGTCTGCATGAATCTCATGTACCCTCTTCATGCGTCTGTCCCAGGTGTTGGGGTGGGTCCCATTTGCCCTTAGGATTGACCGGCCACTTCTCCCCACCTCCCCCCAGCTGCTGCTAAGAGGAGGTCTCTCAGTAATGTCGCCCAGAAAGTCTTTCTCTGGGAAACATCCTGGCTCACTATAAGAATGTGTGGATTAATGTGACTAAAACTTAGGGGAGAAATCCAGTCTCCAGTCTAGTAACCACTAAATCATCCCCTTCATTCTTAGTTCTTCTGCTAAAAGCAATTAAATATGGTGCACCTCCTTCTCCCACTGATATCTGATTTCTCAGTCTCTCGTTAAGAAAATTCCTCTCTTGCCCCATTTCAATGGGCACATCCTCCTTCGGGGTTTTGTTGTTGTTTTTTTTTTTTTTTTTCACTTTTCTACTACTCGTCTGTCTCTGAACTGACAATAAAAAACATGCATTTTTTTTTTTACTTTTTTTATTTTTGAATGAGAAAAACAAATTCCACATGGTATCACTTACATGTGAAATCTAAAATATGGCACAAACGAGTCTATATACAAAACATAGGCAGATTCATGGACATGACTTGTGGTTGCCAAGGGTGTGGGGAGGGGGTAGGATAGACTGGGAGTTTGGGATTGGTGGATGACAACATACTTTTTAAAAAACCAATTCTGCTCTAATATAACTGACCAAACTTCACGCCTGAAAACAGTCTGCTTCAGACACTCAGGATGCTCTCAAGGTTTTTTCATCTAATAACCTTTCTGCCTCTGTCCACCAAGTTGGGGAAATCTTCCTTTTTATTTGTTCATTGATGATATGTTCAGTAATATCAGCCTGTCACGGCAATACCATACACAACTTGCTCCAGCTTTCTAGGCCAACGCTTGGCCTAGCGCTTACATGAGCAAGGACTCGGATTCTCCAGAAAGTTAACTTTCTTTCTGCATGGCACAGAGTATGAGGAAATGTTTGCCGCTCCATTCCTATGACTTGCCCCTCATGCTGTCTTCCTGTCTGAAATCTGGTGAATAGAAGTGTCAAACAGTAAACAGACTAGAGCTTCTACTTGGGCCTAGGCCCCAACACAAGCCTCTCCGTCTAACTAGACCTAAGTGAAGCAGCTAAACCCACTAAGAGGCCCATGTTGATGTACACAAGGCATCCTAGACCGAAAAGGTGGAGCAGGGGCCTCCTAGAAATGGATCGACGACTAGCAGAGATGAGTTTAACTCACTGAAAAAGAAAATGGCTCACCCACTTGAGTCCGCAACCTGGAAGACACTGGCCTGGCAGTTGAATGCAGGGCTCAAGGGCCATGATTTGGGCCAACAGGATGGTCTGAGCCTCCTTTCCTTTCTTCAAGAACAAGCCCCAGAAGAGCCAGACTTCTTCAGCCAGCCCAGAAGAGCCAGCCTCCCCCAGACAGCTGGGCCTTCCACTGTACCTTTTCTTGGGCCCCAGAAGCAAAGACTAGAACCCTTGGGGGTGCCTTGCTCCCCTCTCAAGCACAGGCCAAAGGGTGAGGGGCCCCCATTTCCAAGCTTTGGAGCTGAGCCTTTCCTCCCCTAGCCCTGAGCGGAGGCCCCTTCCCCAGCTACAGACCAAAGGGATGGTAGCCCCAACCCCTGACACTCTTCTTTCCTGTTGCATGGGGTTACTGTTTATAAAACTCAAAGGGGAAAATGAAAATACTTACTGTTTCCCGAGGCTTCCAGGGAAAGAGACTGTGGGCCTAACGCAGTCGTTCGCAGCCTGAGGTTTGGTGGAGCAGCATTGGCATCACCTGGGAACTTGGAAACGCAAGCTTATTGGGCCCAGACCCACCAATCAGAAATCCCCAGGGGCGGGGCCTAGAAGTTCCATTTCACAGGCCCTCCAGGTGATTCTAATGCACACCCAAATACAGAACCACTGCACTATAAACAAAGGCCTATTACAGGAATCCGAATAGTTACTTCTCTACACGTGGAAAGGGGCAAACATGAAGAAAAAGAAAAAAGCCCACTCCAAGACTTTCTCTTTGTGGAGAGAGAAAGAGACGCCTTAGGGTGGGGTTGGGGGGTAGTGTGGAGAGGAATTTATACATTTCTTTCCTTGTTGTTGCTGTTTAATCCCTAAGTAATGTCCAACTCTTTGAGACCCCACGGGTTGTAGCCCATCAGGCTCCTCTGTCCATGGGATTCTCCAGGCAAGAATACTGCAATAGGTTCCCACTGCCTTCTCAAGGAGACCTTCCTGACCCAGGCATCGAACCTGCCTCTCCTCTGGTGTTGGCAGGAGGATTCTTCACCACTGAGCCATCTGGGAAGCCCACGTTTCTTTCCTACCAAATGATTTTGCAGTAATATGAAAAAATGAGAAATAGTCACTGAGAACCAATTCTGGATTATGGAAACCAGTCTTCTTGCTGCCATCTTCCAGAGTTATTTTTCTGAAAGTCAAGTTTAGTATTTCAGTTTAGCTACCTATTCCTATTAAGTAAAGCCTGTTAACTAGCATGGAAAACAAGGCCTGTCACAACTTGCCTCAGACTATCTTTCGACCTAATTTAATCTCACATTCAGTGCTATGCATCAAATGGAGAAAGCAGCTTGGAAAGGAAAAGGAGAAGAGTTTGCATCCTCTGGTCTCCTGTATCAGAAGCCCCTGGGAAGCAGGTTAGCAATGCAAATGTTCAAATACAACCCCTGATAATTGTCTATGGAAGCCCCAGAAGGTTGCCTTTGCCTTTGCACTTATCAAGGGCTTCAGATGAGACAGCTGCAGGTGTTTGTAAAGCACCTGTTGAGAAATTCTGTTCCACATATTTAATAACCTGTGATTCCTGGCAAGTGCCTAGACTTTAAGCAAGTGCCTATTAATTTTTTTTGCGATTTAGTTGCTAAGTTGTGTCCAACTCTCTTGGGACCCCATAGACTGTATCCTGCCAGCCTCCTTTGTCCATGGATTTTCCAGAAAAGAACACTGAAGTGAGTTGTCATTTCCTTCTCCAGGGGATTTTCCTGACCCGGGAATTGAACCTGTGCCGCCTGCATTGGCAGGCGGATTCTTTTCCACTGAGCCACCAGGGAAGCCACCTATTAATTACTAATTGATTAATGGTCCTTGTTTCCACATTCAGATATTTCCACTTTATAAAGCCCTCTAGCCTACCTCGTTGTACCATTCTAACATCCTACAGCATGAAAACATTTACCTACGTTGCACATTTAAAACACACAATAAGGACAGATAGACTTCACATCATTTTGACCGTTGTGTCTAGTACTGAAATGCCTTCAAACTTGAAAGGCAGGGACACCAGAGGCAGCACAGCACTGTACGTAGGATTCTAGACACATCAGTAGAACTGCTCTCATTAAAGTCTTCATCTGGGCTCCTTTTCCAAGGAGGCCTTCCACCTCTCAATTCAGGTGGCTGTTCAGGATTGTTCTGCCAAAGCTCAGCCGTGATCACTCCTTGTCTTAATTTTGCCATTAACTTGTTTTTCCCCTTCTCTGCAGAGTCTCAGAACAAACAAATTCTATTTGCATGAATAATGCACTGTCTTCCCAGGTACAAAGAGGAGTGTAAGTCTGTAGAGCTGCACAAGGAAACTTAACCAAGTTTCACTTCCAAGGCTTTGCCTGCATCAAAGGGCTTGGAGCCCAGTTGGGAAAATCTTTCTTTTCTTTGGTTAATCTTTTGAAATTCTTTCCCTTCCACTCCCAGCATTTTAAATTCCACTTCATCAAACAAAGCACACACATTTTGGTAACAAATGTGTGTTAATCCAGGGAGTCAAAACCCTGGATTCCGGTTCTAAATTGCTACTAAGTGCTACGTAACTGGGGACAAGACATTTGGCCCTACTGAGACTCAGTTTTCCTATCAGCAAAATGGACCTGATGAGGAGGTGAATTAGGTGGTCCCTAAGCGACTTAGCAGCAGCAGCGGCAGCAGCAGCAAGACACTTGTTCCTCGGAAGGAAAGCTCTGACAAACCTAGACAGTGTATTCAAAAGCAAGGACATCATTTCGCTGACATAGGTCCATATAGTCAAAATTATAGTTTTTCCAATAGTCATGTATGGATGTGAGAGCTGGACTACATAGAAAGCTGAGCACCGAAGAACTGATGCTTTTGAACTGTGGTGTTGGAGAAGACTCTTGAGAGTCCCTTGGACTGCAAGGAGATCCAACCAGTCAATCCTAAAGGAAATCAACCCTGAATATTCATTGGAAGGATTGATGCTGAAGCTGAAACTCCAATACTTTGGCCACCTGAGGCAAAAAGCCGATTCATTGGAAAGACCTTGATGCTGGGAAAGAACGAAGGCAAAAGCAGTGGCAGAGGATGAGATGGCTAGGTAGCATCACCGACTCAATGGATATTTCGAGCAAACTCCAGGAGATAGTGAAGGACAGGGAAGTCTGTTGTGTTGCAGTTTATGGGGTTGCACAGAGTTGTCCATGACTTAGGAACTGAACAATAGCAACAACAAAATCCTTCAGTCTGGGTAATGCTGACGGGAGTATGTGCCATACTTCATCCCAATCCAGATAGTGTAAGGCACCTTGAATAAGGATGACCTTACTCCCAGGTATTTCTCTACTCTGACAGCAATTTCCTTACTGACCTATTTGCAGATGCAAGATTTTAATAGTTGAGGAAGAAGAGTGTGATAGACTCAGAGTTATTTAATAGCCTGAGGAGAGGTTTTTAAGAGTTGCCATTTCACATGTTGTGCAAGAGTGTTATTGAGTCCTTACATTTCTCTTATTCTTATTTCAAGAGAGAATGTTGAGGCTTATCCTGGAGCTGGAAACTCTGTGAGCCTGAGATGAAAATACAGCCATGAATTAAAGCAGTCTGGAGTCAGTGGTCACTGACCGAGCGTATGAATATTTCACTCTCTCTGCTGTTAATGGCAGATTGAAAGACAATGCATAGAAAAGGTTTCATTTTACTTTACCAGGCTAAACTAATGTAGGTAATTAAGATTCACTGCCTTATTAACTTCAAATGGCTATATAGAGAGTAACATCATTCTGTTACTCTCTAAATATCAAGGTTTATCCATATAGTAAACACAAAATTATATACAATCAAAGGTCTGATTATCAGTTCATGTTCAATCCTTAATGATGCACATCCCTTTGGAATACTCACGCTGTGTCCTCTATTTCTGAAGGGTGGACAAGAGGGTCCCAGAGGTTAATGACCATGCGAGTCTCCCAACGAACTGGTGACAGACAGGTCTCAAAGAAGAAGCTCTCATGGTAGATTAGTGCTCTTTCAAATTTGTCATTGAGGGGATTCATTTTTATTAGGAGAAATTCTTTCAATTTTATTGTTCATGGTCCATTGAGCCATCTGGGATCAAGGGCATTTTGGACACTGGGCAGTGGTGGAGTGGGGATGAAAAGAAGGGAGATTGTTTCTCAAATGGACTCAAATGCTATTTATGTTTTACAATTTTCCAACAAGGTAAGCTAAACCCCAGTCCTGTCCCTCTCAAAAAGGTGACTTAAAAAAGCACACTTTAGAAATAATCTAATTCTAAAAATGTGTTGTCTTGGCTTTATGGGGCTCTGAACAATTTGTCATACAAGGCATAGTAAGCACTGCCCCATCATGGATGCTAAGGCCTGGCTAACCCCAGAGTGAAGTTCAAGGGTCCAGTAATTTAAAGGAGCTGCCAAGAGGGACCAGGAAGTCAAGTACAAGCTGTGTCCTAAGGGTGCCCAGCATCAAGCTGGAGAAACTCGCTTCAGCCACCAACTGTGAGGAATGCACTTCAGCCAATAACAAGAGACAAAGCCCAGTTAGCAGAAGCCAGGTAGATCATGCAGAACATGAGAAATGTGAACAAATCATCACTGGGACCAGGTCTGGAATATCCATGGTTTATTGACAAACTCCTGGCCCTTGGGGTTTGCCACATGACTGAACAGATAGATGGACGCTGGCAGATTATCTATGGGAATAGCATTTCTTCTTCTTCCTTTTCACAAAATTATGACAAAAATGTCACAATGTTGGCAGGAGTGAGAATCACTGGGGAATCCCCAGGGGGACCTCCTCAGAAAGTGATCAGTAGAATCATCCTCTTGAGAAAGAAGATCTGATGAGACCCTTTCTGTTTTCAAGTTTTTAAGAGAAAGCTCACCCCCAGGAAGGGAAAGGAAGGCGGAGATCTGGGTTCCTAAAGTAACGAACAATTGTCTGAACATGTTTTACCTCCAGCACTTGGAGAGGTGGCTGTGCTTAAAAACTCCAGCTCAAAATGTTTGTTTTCTGACCTTAGAGGCCAGTGTAGAAGCACTAGCTGTGGACCCATCTCTGTCGTGGGTCAGCCTTCTGAGCCCCCGTCCTGGCAGCTCAAAGTTTCTGCTGGAGAGAGCCTGCCTCCTCACCATCCTGCATTCCTGACGTGCTTGTCGATAAGTGGCAGCCTGACCACTGGTCTGCCTCAGCCCAGATCTTTGCTGAGTGTCCTTTCAATCAAATGCTGTTGCTAATGTGGCTGTTGCCTCTTTCCTGAGCACAGGACAGGGAGTGGGCAGCCCCACGCCGAAGACTCACTGCAGCGGAGAAGGACGATGTCCTGGGTCTATAGCTGCTGTGGGAGGGGGATTTGGAGCAGTTACTGTGCAAGGATGCAACTCACCAAGGTCACCTCCTCCTCTGCCACCAGCACCTCCTCTGCCAACCAGAGAGCGAGCGCCCTCCCCCTCCCACCCTCGGGAGTACTGCAAGACCCAGTACTCGGAGGAGGAGGAAGATTGTATATGGGAGGACTGTCAGGGCTGCTACTCATTATCACTGGGAGATAGGAGTGGGGCTGGGGGCGGGGGGAGGGAGCATTTGTATTCTAGAGACAGAAGCTTCATAGCAAGTGCACTCCATTACCGTGTAGGGGGCATCCCTGTTTCAGAACGAACAAATTAATGAATCAATGGATGGATGAATTACAAGAGATCTGTCCTGTTTTGGAAGCACCGGCAGGACACACAGGTCTTGACTTCAGCCACTCCTGTTTCTGTAAGAAGTGACTTTGGCAGCCTTGACTAAGACCTCGGAAAAGTTTGATCAGACACAAGGCCGTGATTTGCTCTGAGCAATTCCCTAGGGATGCAGAAAGTCAGACCCAGAACCCATCGTCTCAGGGAGAGGCTTATCCGGGCCCGTCTGTGTTACTGACCCCAGAACTTGATGCTGAAAGCAGAGTTTGGCAACTGTTTGGAAAGGCATCTTGAGTGGAGAGCAAGTCCTGGCTTGGCCAGCAGGAGACTCAAGTTCAAACCACAGCCCCACCTATGACCCATGAGAACTCAACAGGAAAGCGAGAAAGATTCATCTCTTGCGTTTTTAATTCTCAAAACTGAGCCCAGTGTTGTTGTTGTTAGCTGCTCAGTCATGTCTGACTCTTTGCGACCTTGTGGATTGTAGCTTACCAGGCTCCTCTGTCCATGGGGTTCTCTAGGCATGAATACTGGAGTGGGCAGCCATGCCCTCCTCCAGGGGCTCTTCCTGACCCAGGGATCGAACCCAGGTCTCCCCATTGCAGGCATATTCTTAACTGTCCAAGCCACCAGGGAAGACCCTGGTGTAGGAACTCAGTAAAGCAAAGAGGAAGGAGAAGAGAAACAGGGACAGAGGAGAAACTCTGCTGGCCTCCCTCATGAACTTGTTACGGTGAGCCCTCAGGGAGAAAGCAGGTAAGATGTTTTGTGAATCAAACATTGCTAGGTGAGTTTTGTGGGACAAAAGTTAGCCTCTTAACACCACAGTTGGAAGTTTAGTTAAAAGTCTGGCAGTCTCATTTGCAAAAGGCAAGGGTGCTTGGTAAAGGTGCAAAACACCACCAGCTGCTATTGCCACAGTTCTGTTTTCAACTTCACGACGATGCCTTTGGCCAAAAACACATCTCTGAGTCATCTCTGAGTTCAAAGCATTCAGCAAACAATGTCAAGGCAGAGCCACTGGAAGCAGGCACCTGATTTCCATGACAAATACGGCAATGCTGTATTAGCTAATGGAGCCACTTTCTGTGTTGCCGGAGGGGCATATCAGTTCATTTCAGTTCAGTCGCTCAGTCTTGTCTGACTCTTTGCAACCCCATGGACTGCAGCACACCAGGCCTCCCTGTCCATCACCAACTCCTGGACCCTACCCAGACTCATGTCCGTTGAGTCGGTGATGCCATCCAACCATCTCATCCTCTGTCACTCCCTTCTCCTTCCCTTCAATCTTTCCCAGCATCAGGGTCTTTTCAAATGAGTCAGTTCTTTAAATCAGATGGCCAAAGTACTGGAGTTTCAGCTTCAGCATCAGTCCTTCCAATGAACACCCAGGACTGATTTCCTTTAGGATGGACAGGTTGGATCTCCTTGCAGCCCAAAGGACTCTCAAGAGTCTTCTCCAACACCACAGTTCAAAAGCATCAATTCTTCAGCATTCAGCTTTCTTTATAGTCCAACTCTCACATCCATACATGACTACTGGAAAAACCAAAGCTTTGATTAGATGGACCTTTGTTGGCAAAGTAATGTCTCTGCTTTTTAATATGCTGTCTACGTTGGTCATAACTTTTCTTCCAAAGAGCATACAGATTGGAACAAAATGAAACCTTGCCGGAGTCACCCCAAAGGAATGGAGATATCAGTAGTCATCCCAGCTGGTTTAACATTGAACTATTTCAAAACCAACTCATAACTGATGCCAAAAAATAGTGTACCCATTAAAATATGGCATGAGTAAAGATTTACAAAATAGAAGTTTAACAGTATCTTCTGGAAGGATCCACCCAGGAGTTTCCTATATGGAACAAGACCCAGTTTATACAGCTGATGTGTTTGGTCACAACCCCCCTCCTTTGGAACATGAGGGCTTGATTCACTTGGGGCCAACTCTACCGAGACTCTACCAAGAAGTAAACACCTGCTGGTACCACATGTTCACAGGTCCCTGTTTACACTGTGTCAGGAATAAATGTAGCTGGTGGCAGAGGAAGGCCATCTGGGATGGCCCCATGTGTGGATAGGAGGGACAAGGAGATATGGGGCTGGCAGTGTGATGTGATACCAAGCCAGGGAGACCGATGCCTAGCTATACTCAGGGTTAAAGAGCATCTTTAAAGAGAAACACATTCTTAACCATTTGTTAGGTTTTCAGCAATACAGTTGGGTGGACAAGAGAACAGGTTCTACAGCCAGACTCTACCTAAGTTCCAACCATGACTTTGTCTTTCTAGCTTCAAATCTGGCTGAGTCATGAAACTTCTCAATGGATAGGGGTGGATGATACTATCTTCCTTGTCAGCTTGTCAAGAAGGCCTTGGGGCTGGTCACAGCCACAGATCAAGTGCTTGGTAATCATCTGCTCTCTTGAAGACTCCCCACTGGTGTGCCCAGGTCAAATCCTTGAATCAAAGTCAAATAACCATGGCAAAAAATTGATAGGCATGTTCGCAAACAATATGTCCTTTGACCACATGTATCTCGGTCTTCACCAACAAGAACCATAAGGAAGAAGTGTTTTCTGTATGACAGACATGAAAACTGAGGTCATAACTGGTGTTCAAAGTGTCACAGCTGATAAACATGCCCGTCTAGAGTCCACAGAGACCTGCTTCTTGGAAAACAGTACAAACAAGCACTGTGTTTGTAAACATAGATCTTACCACAGCCCGAAGGATTTGTGCAGACAGCATGGTAGTGTTTATTTGTTTTTGTTTTGGCCACACCATGTGGCATGTGGGATCTTAGTTCCCTGACCAGGGATCAAACCCAAGTCCCCTGCATTGGAAGCATGGGATCTTAATCACTAGACCTCCAGAGAAGTCCCAACATGGTTGTTTTTGAAGGAGGTATTAGTCTGATTCCAACAGCAGCAGGAAACACAGTCGGTTCTCTGTATCCACAGATGCTGTACTACACCATCTTATATAAGGAGCTTGAGCATCTAAAGATTTTGGGATCCTCACAGATTTCTGAAACCAATCCCCCTGGATACTGAGGGACAACTACAGTCAGCAGCTGTAGATAGAACATTCTCCTGAAACTACAGAGGCAGATCACCAGGCATGGTAGCTACAAGTGGGGACCTCTGAGGCAGAGGCATTTAAAAATGCTGCTGCTAATGAAACATACAAGCTGAAAACTCAAAGATCCTGTTTAAAAATGTCCTTTAGGTTTTGCCCAGCTGAGCAAGGAAAACATCTAACCCAAAACCTGGGAATATCTGGGGATGTCAGATTTTGGCTGCAAACCAGGAAAAGAGGGATAGGGTCTTTGAGAAAGGTCTGATGAGTCTCTCAACTCCTGGCCCACCAGGAGCTATGCCTAGCAAGGGTCCTTTCCTCCATCCTAGATGGACATCAGCAGAGATGAGCTCTGGAAATTTGAGGAAGGGGAAGTACCATGTGGCCCAGATTCATCCCTAACCCTCATCTATATGCCTCAACAATCTCTCTGGATAAGCTCTCTGTCTATGGTGCCAAAGGGAGAAGATATTTTCATTCCATGTCTTATAGATCTGCTTCCTTGATGATACAGGGAATCCCACCTCCTGGCCCTCAACTCTGCTAGACAGGCACTAATGATTTTATGCTTTCATTTTACTTCTTTGAATAGGAGGAAGATGATCACCAATAACATATATGAACGTGTTTTGTAACTAACAAAAATAAAGCATTATACAAAAGTGTATAAAAGAACTTCCCTGGTGGTCCAGTGGTTAAGAATTCACCTTGCAATGTAGGGGATGTGGGTTCGATCCCTGGTTGGGGAACTAAACTCCCACATGCCATGGAGCAACTAAACCTGCACACCACAACTAGACAGTCCATAGGCCACAATGAAAGACCCCACGTGATGCAACAAAGATCCTGCATACTGCAACCAAGATCCAGTCAACTAAAACAAAAAAATAATAAATAAATAAAATAAAATGCTCTAAAATGTGTAAGGAATGATTATAAAGATAAATGTTATGAAGCAAAGGAAAAAAACCCTAAATTTTAATAACAGAAGAGTAGGTAATGAACTACGGCTTATCTACATGATAGAGGGCTAGACGGCCATTAAAAGTCATTTTATGATGAACTTTTTAAGATGAAAGAAACCGTTCACGGGCTAATGCTTTCTGAAAATCATACACTGCACATCTACAGTTAAATTAGATGGATAGACAGAGATATGGATGGATGGGTGGAAATGGAATCAATGAGAAGGAAAGAGAATGGGAGAAAATGATAACAATATATAAATAGGATTTACCTCAGAATGGGTGTACCAGAGCTGAACTTTATTTTCTCTTTTATTTTTATTTCTTTCATTCTACCTCGCTTTGTTCTGAAAGCAATTCAAAGTTGTTTACAGCATACATACAAGATAAGATTAAGTTTGAGGAAATGCAAGCAGGTGAGGAATAAACATAAGGAAGATAAGTTACAGCCAGCAGGGTGGCCAGTATGTGGGATGAATTCTGTGAAGCTCTACATAGTAGATAGAGACAGACCACACGTTCACCCCTGAGTTTTCCAACCACCAACACAGAGACGGACACACGGTGGGTGGTATGACTTCTACTTCATTTGGAGGACAATGAAGCATTCCCAAGAAAATAAAGCAAAATGACTATTTAAGAAAACAGGAGAGAAAGTTCTCCCATGTCCTCTGCTCAGCAGGACACTGTGGACGCCAGCAAATGGTGGGGCGAAGTTTGTCATCCTCTGTGACCCAGCGAGTCACCTCCAGGGGATCCAGGAAGCCTTTGAGTTACCTGAGAGCACAGTGCCAAGGTAAACGAACAGCTGCTTTGGATGGAGGGTCACTATTACTATAATCCTAGGCTCTGTGCTGACTGCTACAAACTGTCTCGTCAAATCCTCACACAGGACCATCCTCATTCCTCACAGACCTGGAAAGGGTTTAGAGAATAACTCAGACTCAGTGAGCAGGCAAAGAGCAGGGTCAGAATTCTGACTCTCCACCCACAACACAGTTCACCATGACGCGCTGGGCTTCACTGTGCATAGTCGCCAGTCGTGTCCGACTCTTTGCGACCCCATGGGCTACAGCCCACCAGGCTCCTCTGTCCATGGGATTCTCCAGGCAAGAGTACTGGAGTGGGTTTCCATACTCTCCTCCATGGGATCTTCCCAGTCCAGGGATCAAACACAGGTCGCCGGCACTGCAGGCAGATTCTTTACCATCTGGGCCACCAGGGAAGCCCATCGTCACATTCCACAGCTCTTCAATCCAGAACAAAAAGCAAGGCTCCATACAGGGCAGTGGCCCAATATCAACATAAAGCTCAGTGAAAAATCCCTAGAGGGGATCGCTCTTCTCTTTTTAGAGTCTCCAAGTTTTCGCCAATGATCAGGCTTACATTTTTAGTTGTACGCCCTCTTGGATTCCCTGCACCACGTCTCAAGCCCTCTTGACTTGCACTGCTCCTAACTGACTTGCAGAGTTCTTGAGGCATCTCTTTCTCTCTACCTGATAAGGGACCTCCCTTGGGATGCAGAAAATCACCTTGGTTTCTAAATAAACTCCTCCTTATCCTGCAGCTTCTACAATTCAAATATAAAGCCCATCAATAAACTCTTTCAAGGAGTTGCATCTTCAAAATGAAATTAAATCAACTGTGAACACATCACTGAGCCCTCCTACACAGCCCTTCTCTGCCTCATTTATCTCCTCGACCTCTCACCTCATCCTTTTGAGCACATGTTCTCTTAGACCCAAAAGGTGGAAGAGGGAGGGAGTCCCAGGAATTTAAAATGATATTAAATTGACCAAAGCAACATTAATAGAACTGGTAATGTTGATTGGAAATAAGTGCCCTCATATATTCACATTTGGAGTACAAACAAGAATAGCCTTCATTCTTGAGGGCAGTTTTATAAAGCATGCGAACAGTGTTGACAGTATACAGAGCCTTTGACCCAGAAATTCCACTTGAGTAGATTGTTCTAAGGAGACAAGGATAAATGAAGGCAAATTTTAGCTGGTAGGAAGTTTTCTAGCACTGTTGTAATAAGGCAAGCCTGGAAACCAAGTGTCTAAAAATAAAAGTTTGTTTAAATAAATTTGGGTCTATCTTTAGAAAGTAATAGCACTGTATCCACATCAATGCGACATGCACACACATTGCTATATTTAAAATAATCAACAAGGACCTACTGTACAGAATGTGGAACTCTGCCCCATGTTATGTGGCAGCCTGGATGGGAGGGCAGTTGGTAAGAGAATGGATACATGTATGCATATGACTAAGTTGCTCTATTGTGCACCTGCAACTATCACCACATTGTTAGTAGGCTATACTCTAACATAAAATAAAAAAACATAAAATAAAAAAACTTTAAAAACTTTACAACAACAATGTTGTAAAGCAGACTATATTTATTGACTTCAAAATTATTTTTGTTTTTTATGTATTCAAATGGAGAAAATTGGGTAACAAAACCATTTGTGTAGCATGATTCTCATTTCTCAAATAAACATTGAATATGTATGTGTAAGGAAAAAAATCTAGAAAAATATAAAGATATACTCTAAAGTGTTTATAGTTGTTATTTCTAGAGTTGTTATTACCAGGAGATTTTAATTTCTTCTTTTTGCATTAATGTTTTTTAAACTAACCTGTAGTAAAGATGAATTACTCTGTAAGAAAAAAAAAAAAAAAAGAAATTTAAAAACAAAATAGGCAAGACACACCAAGGCCTCAGTGTTGCATTTCTGTATACATAGAAGAAAAGAGCCAAGATACAGAGCAAAAAGCTGATAAAGCCAGGTCAGAACATTCTTCTGTGTTTGTGGCATTGACATATGTGTGTACATGTATGTGTGTATGTTCAGTCACTCTGATGTGTTCGACTCTTTGTGGCCCCATGGCCTGTAGCCCGCCAGGCTCCTCTGTCCATGCAATTTTCCAGGCAAGAATACTGGAGTGGGTTGCCATTTCCTCCTCCAGTGTATCTTCCCGACCCCAGGATCAAACCTACGTCCCCTATGCCTCCTGCATTGCAGTCAGATTCTTTACTGCTGAGCCACCAGGGAAACCCATGGCATTACCATAGGCAGAGCTAAAGATGTAAAAACCTTTCACATCATGTGGGGGTTGATGAACGACATCCATGTAAGTATGGTATGATACTCTCTCTTAAGGGATGTCAATAAAAGTAACCCAAAGCTTTCTCTCTCTAACACTTTCACATTCAAACCAATTTTTTGTAATATTTGTAAGAAATTTCCTTTCAGCCAAACCTTCCCCATCCTTGATTTCACAAGCCCACACCTACCCCCATGGATCCAGCAGGGGTTTATTATAGCTTTCATGGAAGCAAAAAGCACTTAGTAATCAAAGATAATTCTGCTCCCACGTGAATAAACGCAGTTCAGACTTGTCTGCCTCTAAAAGGCCTCAAAGGAATAGAAGACATAAATGCGTATGATTTTAGTTCTAAACTGTTTTTAAAATATGTTCCAGCACACTTAATAGCAGAGTGAGCCAGTGTACGTCAGCACTTCTTTTTCTTGAAAGTTGCTACCACGTGTGACTGAACAGAAAGATGGATCCTGGCCTTTCATCTAAAATAGCATCTGAGAAAGTCAATGTTTTCCTTTGCCCCTTTCCTTTTCCCTAGTTTGGGAAAATTTTCATCCTCTGAAGAAAACTTATTCAGTTTCTAGTAGAAAACACAAATATGACCATGTTCTACTGCAGTGAATTCCAAATAGCACCTGTAACATTGCCCTTGCTCTATTTTTGCACTACCAAGCAAAATCTGGGCTTCCAGGTAAAATGTCAGAGTTTCAAGGCTTAAAAAAGTTGGAAGACCACTGTCCCGAGGGCAGTAGAAATACAGGCTCCTCATGATGCAGTCTTAGTTTTCCTCTCTCCATATTTTTGCAACTTACTTGAATGGTTTGTGAGTTTGATATACATGTTGCATTTTAATATCTCAGAGGCTTCCTCCATGCTACCCTCTCTACTGGATCCACCTTCCTACTCTTGACTGCAGAGAAACTTCTGACACACTTGCTCAGACATCCCTCACTCTGTGAAGCATTCAATGAACAAGATCTTTTCCACCTTTCCCAGCAAAGTCAACCCTTCCATTGTCAAGGCTACATCCTATATATTCAAGGGAATCCCACTAGTATATGGGCCAAACTCAGCTAGAATCATGTGTTCCATATACATCTTCTCTACTAGAAAGTAAGATTTTTGAGAGCAATGTCTAAGCCGTATCTCTTTTTCACTCCATGATCATCATAGTGCTCTTCTCAATAACTAAGGGCTTATAAAACTTGGTTGACCTAAACCAAAAGGCTATGCTGGGTTATCAGAAGGAATGAAGGAAAGGGGGAAAGGGAGGCAGGGGAAAGAAGAGAAGATGGAGAAAGTGAAAGATGCAGGAGAAGACGAAGAGCAAGAGGGGAGTATGGACTGAAACATTCAAGACTGTGATGGTATTAGGATCTTGAAATCTGGCTTGTTGTGTGGCCAAAGTTTTTGTATCATATTACCTTTGTTGTTTTATCAAAGTCAAAAGTAGATGAGCAAACAGAGGAGAAATACTAAACCTTATATGTTTCCAGGAGAAAGTATACTATTGGGGAATCAAGCAAGACACTCTTAAAAGTGTGTTTTAACAACTTATACTAGAGAAATGGTTATTAGATGTCTAAATAACTTTCATATTATCTTCATCCACTTTGACTTTAAAATACTCCATGACAACATTTCTCAAAGTATGTTCCATGGGCTAGGTAGTGGGGGAGAAAAAGATCAAATAACTTCTGTCTCAAAGACATTTAGGAAGCATTGTTAAATTTAAAAAAAAAATGCTTTTCTGCAGTACTACCCAGGTCTCTTTAAAATACTGGTATCCATTTTGAATCTCTAAGAGTATTCAGAATTTCTC
The DNA here is from genome assembly GCF_019320065.1 of Cervus canadensis. Lineage (NCBI taxonomy): Eukaryota > Metazoa > Chordata > Mammalia > Artiodactyla > Cervidae > Cervus > Cervus canadensis. The sequence goes on along the minus strand of NC_057390.1, from coordinate 79,357,172 downwards.
ATACTCACTTGACCACAGAATCCCTTTTAGATAGTGCTTCCCTTGGTTCCTGTGTTTCTTAAAACACATCTTAGAAAATGAAGTCCTCCATAATAAGTAGGGTAGAGATCATTCCTCATCCTTTATAAAGGGCACCGATACCAAAGAAATAAAATGGCATTCTCAGGAGCACACGGTGAGTAAGAATGAGGATTTCAAGCCAAGTACCTGAGGCACTGAGTCACTGTGATTCCAAATCACTTTGAATATAATGCAAGTTAGACCTTGGGAATGTTTATTTTGGCCCAAATCAAGTTTCATACTTCAGGAAGTCATTGGAAGTTATTGAGAAAGGCATTGCAACCTTAGTGGAACAAGGAAGGTTAAGGGTTTAAGGAAGAGAACCTCAGCAAGGATGCCTGACTCAGTAGCTGGACCCCAGTCCCACAGTCTCCCCTCCACCCTCCTTCTAAGCTCCTTGAGCAGGCTTCCCAAGTGATGCTAGTGGTAAGAATCCATCTGCCAATGAAGGAGACACAAGAGACACAGTTTCAATCCTTGGGTCAGAAAGGTCCTCTGGAGAAGGAAATGGTGACCCACTCCAGTATTCTTGCCTGGACAGCCCCATAGACAGAGGAACCCGGTGGGCTATAGTTCATGGGGTTGCAAAGAGTCAGACACAATTGAGCATACACACACCACACAAAATCCCCTTAAGCAGACTGTCAAAGAGATTCCTGGAACAAAGAATCACTGAAAAGGACTGTGAAAATTAAAGCGCATTTTAGCTTAGTGAGGAACATTCCAGATCAGAAGGACAATGCCTCCCATGACCTTTTCCTCTGAGGGGGAAAAAAAAGGAACTCAAAGTCAGTTCTTTAGACTCTGAAATTGAAAATGACCAGAGTAATTGTACATGTTTGATAGCCACATGATTACAGAAAAAAGCCTTGGGGATCCTGGCTTATAATTTCAGAGATGTCTGAAGAAGGAAAGCTGGGAAATTTATAGATGGGCATTCTTGACATGAGTTTTAGAAAGTCTGGGAGTCTCTAGTCTGGGAAAAGTAGAATCACATAAACCTGCTAGAGAAGGACAGAAGAAGTCCCCATAGGAGTCTTTTTAGGAAAACTAATGGCCACCTCATGCGAAGAGTTGACGCATTGGAAAAGACCCTGATGCTGGGAGGGATTGGGGGCAGGAGGAGGAGGGGACGACAGAGGATGAGATGGCTGGATGGCATCACTGACTCGATGGGCATGAGTTTGAGTCAACTCCGGGAGCTGATGATGGACAGGGAGGCCTGGCATGCTGCAATTCATGGGGTTGCAAAGAGTAGGACACAACTGAGCGACTGAACTGAACTGAATGCCAGAAAAACATAAGCATTCATCTGCTGGTGTTTCTCCCAAGGAAAAGGACATAGGAGCTTTTGGATTGAAATAATTCTTCCTAACAGGTGGAAAAGTTTAAGACGTCTAAGTCTCAAGCTTTCCAACTGCCTTCCACATCCCCCAGTCATTGTGACAGCCAGAAATTCCTTTGTAATTTCCCAAAACTCCTAGGAAAGACAAATTGTCTCCTCTCTGTTTCCTTTTGAGAACCAATGAAACTACAACATCCTCCCTCCAAATCCCACCCCATTTTTACAACTTAGATTAAGTCAAGCCCAGAGGAGACATGATTCTGGACCATCTTTGAGTTGGCTGATGGTAAATCTTGTCTAGAATCCAAGCCTCCTAAATTTTAATCCATTGCATATTGTCTTGGGCTCCTTGAGAAAGGCAGCACAGGATTATAATATGTCATGAAGTTGCTGTATTGATTATCTAGACCATGCTGCACTGCATTCCAACCATTGAAAAGAAATGCCCAACAATTTCTTTGATTGATGAACATCTGTGACTCTGCTGATCACAAACAACAGAGATTAGAATTTTATTTCTGAAGTTCAAAAGCCACTTAAACTTTTTCCATGAAAAGATAAAGCACAATATTATGTTCAAAATAAATTAAAGTTTTGAAGCATTAAAATATGTATTATTCAATGTGTTTCATCTAACCAGTTAATCACTGCATCAACTTAACCTTGAAATCTAAGTCAACTTTGGCTTAGCTTTGGATGAATGGAGATTTGTTCAGTTTTGACTCCTCATTAAAATAGCCCAAGAAAGTTTCAGAAAGGGATACTGCCATGCAGAGTAGAATAAAAGATAATAATGAAGATTTTATGTATTAGGAATGCACTACAATAGTTTTACTAAGTTAGAGAAGTTTTAGATACTGGATAAACCTGGGACTGGGAAGAAGGATCACACTGATATGGGATTTTTAAAAGTAAGTTTGGTTATGCTAACTGATTTATTAAGAAAAAAAAAAGTCTCTCTCTCTCTCAAAAAAAAATCTCATTTCATAAAGGTAGTCAAAGAAAAAACACGTTAGACATCATATAATCCAACCCCTTCATTTCAGGCACACTGAGACCCAGATTGAGAAGGTGAAATTTTCCTTCCTCACAAAATGATGCTAGCCATCTAGAGCAAAGTTGAACAGTATTACAGTTAAGCAATGGGTCTTAAAATCAGAGAATTAAGAAAAGTTGTTTTTTTCTAGAAATTATTTAGTGGCTTCATTTTTCATCTTTTGTTTCTTGTGTATGTTTTAAAAACACTGGTGAAATAGGTGGTATTTGGTGTTATTTTTTTCTCTTAAGAAAATGGATCAGGGAAAAATTTAAATGTGGAAATTAGTAACAGCTCTACCACTGGGTTCAATAAATTGTTTTTTATTTTTATTTATTTATTTTTTTAATACTTATATTTTTAAAAGGTATATGTCAATTGCCGATTTAGAAATACTCAATTAGCTGCATAGTAACTGTTTGTGAAATCTTGACCCACTCCAGTGTTATTTATTTATTTGTTGGTTGGCTTGTTGGTCCTGCCTAATATAGCCTAGTAATGTTTTGAGGTAAAAATGTTAGAACTCTGCCTCCAGTAAATTTGAAAATACATTTTGAGAACTTTTGTTCCTAAGAAAAGCAGACATCTTCAAGATACCACAATGATTACACACACACACACACACACACAAAAAAAAATCAGAAAAGCAAGATAAATTGAAACAAGAAAATACGTATTTCAAAGAATTAGAGAATCCAGGAGGGATAAGATTAAGACCAAAAAACTCCAGAGAAGGAAGCCCCCTGTAGAGGAGCACTAGGGACTTCCTGCCTTTTGAAGAGGTGTTTGCTGATCATGGTGAAGGTTGAAAGTTGAGAACCTGGGCTGGGACAGCCAGAAGGCCTCTACTGCAAGACAGAATCCAGCAGAGCTGATGTCAGCGCAAAAAACTGCAGTGACAAAATTGGGCATGGCCTTAAAAAGTCCATTTCTCACCATCAAAATGGACCATTTTGATGGACCATTTGACCATTTTACACCTAAATCCCAGGGTACATGGAGCTGGAGACTAAAGGGTTAAGTCAAATCTTCTAAAGAGCAGAGTGAGATTTGCCATAAGCTCCCAGGCAACTCACAGAGGGAAGAGCCATTAGAACCATGAGAGGTGAAGGCTCTAGAGAAGATGTTGTTTTAGTCGCTATGTCGTGTCTGACTCTTTTGAGATGCCATGGAGTGCAGCCCACCAGGCTTCTCTGTCCATGGTATTTCCCAGGTGAGAGTACTGGAATGGGTTACCATTTCCTTCTCCAGGGGATCTTCCCGACCCAGGGATGGAACCTAGATCTCCTGCCTTGGCATGTAAGTTCTTTACCACTGAGCCAGCAGGGAAGCCCTTAGAGAAAGTGACCAGTCACTTTCCAGGGGGCCTGGCCTGTCTGGGAAGGATGAGGTGGAGAATCCAGGCCTGGCCCCTGGCCCCTGTCAAGTGGCTGCTGCTAGGATATGAAGAAACCATCAGAACTGAAACTTTCTGCCCCTTGAACAGCCGCTCCCCACTTCCTCCCCCCAACCCCAGGCCGTAGTAACCACCATTCTACTCTGTGTTTATGAGTTTGACTATTTTAGATTCATTTTATCAGTTGAATCAAGCAGCTCTGTCCTTCTGTGACTGGCTTATATTTCTCTCAGCAGAATGTCCTCCAATTCCGTCTATGTTGTTGTAAATGGCAGAATTTCCTTCTTTGTTAAGGCTAGATAGCATTATACTGTTTGTGTACATCACATTTTCTTTATCCATTCTTCCATCCGCAGACATGTGCTAGAGATCTGCTGTATGCCTTCACGCTTAGAGTTATCATACTGTGTTATGCAATTAAAATTGTTGTTACAAGGGCAAGTTGCATGTTTAGTGTTAGAGGGAGGAATGAAAGAAAGATGGAGGGAGAGAGAAAGGAAAGGATGGAGGGAGGAAGAGAAGGAGGAAGGAAGAAAAAGAAAAAAGGGAGGGAGGGAGAGAGGGAAGTGGGGGAAGGAGGCGGGGAAGAAAAGAAAACAAGAAAGAAACCAGCAGAGATTTTTATAGTTTCTTGGGGAACAAGTGACAAAAGAAGAAACTTCAAGAACCTAAAAACTGAAAGTAGTCTCTGTCTAAGGCCATAGCTTCCTAAAGGGGTAAAGCAAAATCCTCTCACCATGACCCATGCTTTCCCAACCCTTCTAGGCTCTTTGTTTTGTGGGTTATCTTAGCCTGTCTGCTCCTTCTCCCCAGGATGTCAGATCACTTGCAACTCAAGGAACAAATAATAATCAGCCATTCTCTCATCACACAAAATCTTTTTCAGGATCATCTTTCTGGGTTAATAACTGTTGTCCTTATGTTACATACACATGGATAAGATGATATATTTTACAAATGATCTGTAGCAGGAGTATCACCAAAGGTCAGAGCTCACTGTAGCAGACCCAGGCCATGGAGCTGGAGGGGAAAAAAAAAAAAATCAAGGTGTGTGTATTGGAGGAGGGTAGCAGAAGCAGAAAGGAGGAAAGATGAGTCTGGAGCCAATGCTCTGAAGGCCTGTGTTGACCTCATTGCATGCCTCACTGATTTGGTACAGAGCTTATACTGTCTCATAATTAGTTCATTTCTCATAAGTCTATGTCTTATTCCTCAAACTCCAAGTAAATTGTAAACTTCTCCAAGGCAAGGTTTTAAATATCCCTTAGCAACTAGGCCTGCTGTGAAGGCAAGACAAGGTCACAAAAAGAGAAAGGAATAAAGAAGCCGGTAATTGAAGGCAGGAAGGAGAAAGAAGGAGCAGAAAGATACAGAAGGTATACCAAGGCTTTCTTTAATCAAGGACGTCTGTCAAAGCCCCTTTAAGATCTGGTGTCCACCTTGCAGACAGCTTTCCAGCACCCACCCTTTAGTTCTCCCCTAACACCCTGCTTCAGAATAAGCTGAAAGGCCCTTAATGAAGTTCCACGAGGTTGGAGTTCTGGGCGACCTGCCATGCTTTTGTTTAGCGGCGCAAAACCGGCCCCCATCTTTGTGGAAAAGCTGTAAGACTCCTGGGAAGCTTGTTCCACCTCACTAAGAAAAGAAATAGAAAGTACCGATTTGGTATAAAATAAAAGGCTCTTACTTATTCATATGCATTTGTTGGTTTTCTTTCTCCTCCTGTATTTGTTATGTTGTTCCCTAAACTAATTGCCTAATTACAGAGGGTGGAAGCATTTAAAGGATTAAAGTGTGATCCCTCACATGTAATGTGGAGGAAGAAATGCTTATTAATGGCTCCACTAAAAAATGCTCCGACCCCTGTCCCAGCCACTGAATCATTCATTAATCTGCTTCCTCTACCTGTGTATTTAACCAGTGTTAATCTCTCCAAGGTACCCATAAAATACTGCTGGTCACTTATACTAAGTCCTTTAATTAATCACGTGAGTGGTCAATGTTGACTCTCTTCTTTCCCTCAAGCCATTCATGCAATTTCCTGGGGAAAGAACCTAACTAAAAAATATTTCTAGGAATGGCGGCAAGGCACCTTGGAACCAATTATTCTTTCAAAATGGGCGTGACCAACATTTCAGACTTGAGAGGTCAAAATGGGGCTGTTTTCATTTCGACACATGGATGTGGCTGACATTTGTATTCTGCTTTGGACAGAGGAAAACATTAAGAAGTGGAGTAAGTCCCCTACATACAAATTTCCTTCTGAGAGCACATTTATAAGTCCAATTTGTTTTTAAGTCCAACAAAGTTAGCCTAGGTATCCAACTAACACAATCAGCTGTATAGTACTATACTGTAATAAGTTTATAACACTTTGCCCTGAGCTTGAAATAAAGATACTGTACTACTAGACTTTATACAGTTGTTGCTATTTTAGTCACCACATCATGCCTGACTCTTCTGCGACCCTGTGGATTGTAGCCCAACAGACTCCTCAATCCATGGGGTTTCCTAAGCAAGAGTGCTAGAGAGAGCTGCCATTTCCTTCTACAGGGGATCTTCCTGACCGAGGGGTCAAACCCGTATCTCCTGCTTGGCAGGTGGATTCTTTACCACTGAGCCACCAGGGAAGCCCACTCTAGACAGTACTATATAGTAAAGTACACAAAAGCTCGACCACTTGTAATCAATACACGCATATGACAATGTAGACGTGTGAACTAGCTCATGTGATTGCACGTGCGAATGCATGTTCACATCTTTGAAAACTCACAACTTGAAGGTTCATATGTAGGAGACTTACTGTAAACACAAGAAAGAACCAATTGCTCCAAAACACCACTTCCACAAATCAGAGAGCCGTGGAATTCAGCACAGCCCTCCTTCAGCACCAGTCCCCATGGCAGATACATTCACCAAGGGAAACCAGGTTATACTGCAGGAACAAACAACTCTGATAATCTCATAGAGGGTTCCATCTCATTCACACCAATTCCAAGGCAGGTCTGAGTGGCATCCTTGCGGCGGTTCAGCAGGGCAGCCTGCCGCAGTCGTGTGACCCCACTGTCTCAACACGAAGCCTCCTACTTGACAGGAAAAGAGCTGTGGGCCGAAGAACTGCAAGCAGGCCTGTCACTGTCTCAGCCTGGGGTGACAGATGTCACTTCCAAGACTAATCACGCTGTCCTAGCCAAGTGAGAGGAGACTAAAGTCCACAATTGTTACGTGTTCACAGAGAAGGGGGAAGAGGTAATGGTGATACTATTAATGTCCATCAAAAAAGTCCACCAGTCTTTAAATCAACTACTTATTGGTTAAAGGTAATAATACCTTTCTCTGATAGGGTATATACAGTCATATGCCTTACCTTGTTTGTTTTAGTTCTATCTCATTTTATATTTGTCATATTCTAGTATCTTTTCTTCTATCATAGGACTCAGAAACCAAACTCTGAATGAGCAGGAATTTAGCTGGGATGCGCCTCAGTTCTATCACACACATATTTCTATCATGTCAGTTCTTACGGCTTCTGGGTGCTATAATTCAGAGATTATAAGGATTTTCTAAGATGATGTATGTGTCATTTTTCCTTAAGGTGTCTGTATTTTTTTTAGCAGATTCACAAAGTTTTCTCTCCACTGGTCAATTGACTCCTCAATGGTTGAGACAGCCTTTAGATCTTCCAGAATATTTATGGAGTATGTGTCATGATCAAGTGGACAAAGGAGATGATTGAGGAGGGGATTTTGGAAGAGACGTTGGGAGAGAGCAAGGGTTCTTCTAGAGAAAATTGGAAGGTGGGTTTCAGCAGTGGGAGGGATGCGGTCTGGCCAACAGGTCCAGCAGGAGGGCAGTAAGGATGTGAAGAGTGGCAGGGAGGGAGAAATAAGCAGTATCTAAGTACAGAAAATAAGTGAGATGATCTCAGAGACAACCATTTATGTGCTCTGCATTTTGCAAAGGACTAGGGAAACCACCTTGTCTGCCCCACCACCAGAGCTGGTTCTCCACTGATCTCCTGGTGAAAAGAAGCCTGGCAGTGCATCCAGACACATTAGCTGAAAATTCCGGATTAGCCTACACACCAAAGCTTTTTAAATGAGTCCTATGATTCATTTAATGTATTGACTCTCATATTAATTTTTAAGAAATCATCCCCTGCAGTATACTGTGTTTTAAAGCTCATGCTGCTCTTCACTGGGAAGATGAAAGGGTGAAACATTAACACAGAAACAATTAACAGTGTACATAGCCAAGTAAATAACACACTTAAGGAAGAAATTATGTTAAAACAAAACTCTACCCCATAAAAGATAGAAATCCACAACTAACATAAATTTCAATGATGTGGGGAGGCTGAAATCATTTTCTTTTTCGGATTATAAAAACAAGGAATTGGTTTATTCTGAAATCCTAGGAAGTTCTTATAAAATGACAACATTTAAACATGCTTTAAAGGAGACATAGCATAAATGGGCAGGTAAGCACATCTTTTCTCACTTGTGGTAATATTGCCCTGCCATTTACATGTCTAGGGGAAGGAAAGAAAAAATCACTCTGCTTAAAATGCAAAAACTGGATTTGAAACATCCTTTCCACTCTACTTTGTCAACTAACATCACACCTGTCTTTCAGAAGCCGGTTTAGAAACCCACAGCCCCACAGACTTCTAACTTGAACCCACTGATTATGTTCTTCCATAACATTTCCAAGGATGTGTTATGTGCCTACAAAATGCATTTTCAGGCCTACAGATGAGAAACACATTACAGTACTGATTCGTTTACATAACTGTTACCCATGGTAGACATCTAATCCCTCAAAAGGGCTGAATGCCTTGTTGTTTTATCTTGGTTTTATACCCAGTGGTGTTGGCCATAGAAAACAGACCTTAATGATGTCTGAGAGAGAGCGAATGTGACTGAGGCTCAGACAGAAACAAATTTTCCATACTGATGTAAGGATCAGAGAGAGAGCTGGAACTCAACATCTGACCACCAAGCTGCGTATGAAGGCTTCTCTCCATCTGTGAGCTCTTTCAGCCCATGGGGCCTGATTGTGAAATGAGGGGTGTCATTCTTGGCTTGTTTCAGTCAGCTGGGGACAATGGCATCAGTAAAAGCACTCACTGAATGCTTACATTTGCCAGGTACTTTATGTCCTTTGCGTGTACTAACATTTTAGCATTTGAAAACTGTGCATAAATGGGGACACAGAAAGGTACATAAAGTAGCCAGTGTTTGATGACTAGTCAGGAAGTGATCTGCCACATAAATGCCATCCCATCCAAGCTAAAATAATAAGAACAGTATTAAACTAGAACCAGACAGAAGTATGGTCTTCCCTCCCTCCTACCCAGTAGAAACTACTGTGCTCTCCTTAGGATAATAATGGTCTTGCTTTTCTTTTGGTTTTGCCTCCTAGTACCATGCATTATCTTACCTGATTATCAAAGTTCCCTAACTGGAAGGTGTGCCATGACCATCGCTCTCAGGGAGGGGACACTGGAGAACAGAGTTCAGTGCCTGGCCCTGCCCACACAGGTGGAAGAGGCAGAGCTGCCTTTCAGGGGCAGATGCTGGACCCAGGAGCTTTAGTGAGTGTTGTAGCAGTCTTGGACTTGACTCCAATCTTCACCCAGAGCTCTCTGATTCACCACTGCTAATGCGGTCATGTTCAAGATTTCAGACCTGGTATCATCTCTCTGAGAGCATTGCAGGACTTAACACACAACAGGCCTGTGTTCCAATCAAGCCCATTTGTCTCAGCTGGGTTGGGGATGGTGGTAGGGAAACGGGAAAACATCAGTGCCAGGCCAGTCTGTGTCCTCGCCCCTGGTAGCCCAGGAAAGCACTAGTTCGAAGCACAATTCTACAGGAGGGTCCCTGACTCTGTCTTATATGTACATAAACTCATCATTTAAAAACCTTGTGGAATTAAGAGGTGGGATAGAATCCAGAAGTCATCCTGTCTAACCCCTTAAAATCTGAAAGAGCAAGAAACTCGGGCCCAGAGAGGAAGTGACTTGTTCAAGGTCACACAGTGTGATAAGAAATGGGAAGGTAATAATGGTGGGTAACTGTTGCTCCTTTAATTGCATACAGATTCCAACAGAGGTGACATCTGAATATTTACTTTCCATGCTGGGCTGGCCAACCACATAGGTTCATACTCCATTTTGATGAGGTTCTGGGAAGTAAGCCAGCAAACTCAGGGATTTAGATAAAACTAACAATAATAGTTTCTCTTTTTTCTCTAAGCCCAACACTGAAGCTAAGAGTCCAGTGATCCAGGCAAGGGGAGTTGGTCACTGTTCTCACAGCCATATGAATGACCTGAGACCATGAACACACGTGGTCACTAAAAAGGGTCTTTCTATAGTACTCTACAGTTGGTAAATGCTCACACACAAGTTCTCACATGTGATTCTCATAAGAATCCCTGGGGAAGGGTAAAGTTGGTCATATGGTTGCTCTTTTAATGAAAGAAACTGAGCATTTATCTGAGATCATAAAACTAATGGAGCCAAGGTGACCAACTCCTATTCCATCATGACACTTGGTGACAGGAGAGAAAAAGAGAGCCTGCGAGATAGAAACAGTGCTTTGTCCTTCACTCCCTGGTCAAGTGACATTAAAAATACTACAAACAGCATTATTTTTATTAACTCTGTATCTCAAGCATCTCTCAGCTCTACATTCCCCCACCGTTGTAGGATCTTGGACAGATAATTTAAGCACAAAGTTACCTATAAAGAATTTTTAGACTCACCAAGGCAATAAGATATGCCATTGTTCTAAAATGATTCATCCCATCCTTATTTTCTAGTATAGTATTTCTATATGTTTGAGTCAGCATGTTAGAGCTTCCAAGTAATTCTACAAGTCACCTGACCCATTTTTCTAATTTTGTGGGTAAAGAAACAGACCCAGACTAAGCAAGCGGACTCCCTCAGTTGACATAACACATCTGTGGGAGAACCAAGACAAACGCCAGTATCTCCTGAGCTCCAGTGCTATGTTCCTTCCACCCACCTATCTGTCAGATGCCCTGTCTTCCACTGGAGGATCACCCCCACCCTTACACACTCTTAAGCCATTCATACGAAGCATTTCATCAGGTCCTATTAGTACTTATGAACATGTCAAGTTCAGGCTTGTACTCAGTCGCTCAGTCGTGTCTGACTCTTTGTGACTCCATGGACTATAGCCCACCAGGGTCCTCTGTCCATAGGATTTTCCAGGCAAGAATACTGGAGTGGGTTGCCATTTCCTCTTCCAGGAGATTTTCCTGGCCCAAGGATCTAACTGGAGTCTCCAGCAGCTCATTATCTCCCTTCACTAACATTGTAGCAACAACTCTTTCACTGACATTATGCCTGATACCTCCCCTCTCAGAGCCTGAGGTCCTCCCCTATAAAATTCAAATAGTCAATCCCTATGCCTCCCACCTAATTCACATGATAAACAAGTACCATAAGAACACACGTGTTCATTCAAAGCCACTCAGTGATTTCACAGCCAAAAAAGGACTCAAATCTCCCAATCCCCACTCCAGAGCCAGGTCCTTCTCGTTATTACAACAGAGCTGAAAAAGGAACAAAAACTAACTCTTCTTGCTAGTCATTCTCCTTGCATTCCACAAGGAAACGAGCACAAAGAAAAAGGAAAGAAAAGAATATTACAAAGCCTGATAAGCACAAACTTTCCATAATCAGAGACAGAATTCAGTTTGAACACGCAACTTGTATTTAAAAACAAGAAAACAGAAAGTGCTATGGTTTGAATTTTCTACTGAAACAAGTCCTAAGAAACCTGAGTGATTCTGCTAGTATTTTTACCTGGAAGAAGACAATTTGAGGATTTTATAAATAACTACTCTCATCCAGATGGAATTTCTCCTTGCTTTTCAGTCAAGTATAAGTAGTAGTAGTAATTATTTGTAGTTGTTGCTGTTCAGTCGCTAAGTAGTGTCCAACTCTTTGCAACCCCATGGAATGCAGCACAACAGACTTCCCTGTCCTTCACTATCTCCTAGAGTTTGCTCAAATTCATGTTCATTGAGTCAGTGTTTCCATCCAACCATTTCATCCTCTATCACCCTTTCTCTTCCTCCTCCTCATTTGTAATATTTATAAAATTACTTTTAAGATAATAAATTTGAAAAATCAGTCTCATGGAGACATGAGGTTTTCATGACAAAATAGCAAGACCAGAGGAGACTGTATGTGTTTCATTTTAGTTAAAACATCTCATTTTAATGAGGGTCCCCAAGGGCAGGAGGCAACATATACGCATTTGAAATTAGTGGCATTCCACCCAAATAGAGATGTTAAGAAAAAATGAAATAAAAGATTGTTATACACAAGTGGGAAAAGCGAGGTCCATGCTCATCAGCAGCATAGCAACACTTAACAATACCTTGACAGAGGTCAGAATCCCTCTGTCCCTTAAACAACAACAACAACAAAAATAATAACACATGTGCATGCTTACTTCTACCAAAAGATTTAATAGTCAGCAGCAGATAAATATCATTCCTTCAATCTCTCTTCATAAAAACAAAGGATAATCCAGTGAAACATTCTGACCAATTAATACTGTTCATTTGCTGACCTGAAGAAACAATGAAAGTCACTCAGTCATGTCCGACTCTTTGCAACTCCATGGACTATACAGTCTGTGGAATTCTCCAGGCCAGAATACTGGAGTGGGTAGCTTTTCCCTTCTCCAGGGGATCTTCCCAACCTAAGGATCAAACCCAGGTCTCCTGCATTGCAGGTGGATTCTTTACCAGCTGAGCCACAAGGGAAGCCCAAGGGAAGAAACAGATTCAAATATAAAAAATAAGGCACTCACTGAAAGGAGGTATGTGTTTAAAAAAAAAAAAAAGTGGGGAAAACAAGAGTGGGATGGGGCTGTTAGTATTTGGTTATTACTTTATCTCTCATCTGAGAAAGCCTTTTTTCCTTATCATTGATGGTCAATTTCATTCAAAAGATATTTACCAAAAAAAGAAGAAAAGCACAGTGTGAGATAAAAAGGGATCCCTGATTTTGCTTCTATACCACAAGAGGACATTAGGTATTAGTCGTCATATTATTCAGATACCATGATTCGCTGTGTTAACAAATTACTGCCCGGATCTTATTAGTTTAGCACAAGAAAGCTATTGTGCTGTTTTTGGTCATTTATATGAAGTGTAAGGGCTTCCCTGGTGGCTGAGAGGTAAAGAATCTGCCTGCCAATGCAGGAGACATGGATTCAATCCCTGAGTTAGCAAAATACCCTGGAGGAGGAAATGGCAACCCACTCCAGCATTCTTGCCTGGGAAATCCCATGGACAGAGGAACCCGGCAGGCTACAGTCCATGGAGGTGCAAAGAGTCAGACATGACTTTGCAACTAAACAGCAACAATTTAAGCCAGTCCTCTCTCCTTGACAACTCTCATCCCTGGTCACTTCCATTTTCACGTCACCACTTTAGAGTTCCTCCTTCAAACTGCTCAGACAGGACAGGCAAAATCCAGAGAGCTCCCAGCACTCAGTTCTCTTAGATGTCTCAGGCTACAGGGCACACAGCACATCTACTCACATCTCCACCAGTGAGGACTTGGGCTCAAAGGGTGGAATTTTAAGTACAAGGAAGCTAGAGATAAAAGCTGCCCCTGCATATCCAGGAGGAGAGATGGCAGTTAAGAACACAGCATTGTATCTGCCACAGAAAACCAATGAGATGGATGGGAAAAGCAAATGGAACGGACAGCAGTGTCTTTCTCAGCGGCTGGGGAAAATTCTCCTAGAGAGGTGAGATTAGAGTCACCCTCAAGAATGAATTAAGGGAGAGTACAGAGCACATTCCAAGGGAAGGAACACTGTGATCAAGGCTCCAAGGGCAGACACAACTGAGCGACTGAACAATAACAAAGCAAACACGCCCTCCTGAACAACAGGAAGTGAATAATGGAAGACAGGTATTCAGAAACAGCTAGGGGAGGGTCGTATTTTAGAGAGTTAGGAGTTTTTGGTAAAGCAGTAGAAATCTTTTTTCATTGAGCAGCCTTGTGGTCTGTGAAGCCAGACTCCCCAGGTAACCCAGGTGTAACCCAGAAGTCCAGTCCAGAAAGTGGAAGTCACCCAGTTCATCTCATATCCCCCCTATCCAAATGGCCACTAATCCCTACGGAGTCTGCTTCCTACGGATATCTCAAAGCCCACACTTTGTGGTGGTTGTTCATTGGCAAGTCGTGTCCAACTCTTTGTGACCCTGTGAACTTCAGGATTCCAGGCTTACCTGTCCCTCAGTATCTCCCAGAGTTTGCTCAAACTCATGTCCATTGCACCTGTGATGCTATCCAACCATCTTATCCTCTACCTTACCCCAGGCCTTCCTGGTGCCCTGGACTGAATGTCTGTGTCTCCCCAAAATTCACATGTGGAGGCTCAAATCCCCTTTGTGATGGTACCTGGAGTTGGAGCCTGGGGGAGGTGAAGCTTTCATGGTGGCATCAGTGCCCTTAAGAAGAAGAGAGAGGAAAGCTCTCTCTTCCTCTCTCACTTTTTACTCTCTGTCACTCCCTCCAACATGTGACCACACAGTAAGAAGACAGATGTCTGCAAGCCAGAAAGAGGTTCTCACCAGTACCTGGCATTTCTGATCATCCCTGATCTTGAACTTTCAGCTTCCAGAACCATGAGACATGCATGCTGGTGGTTGAAGCCAACCTATGGTGTTTGTTCTAGCAGCTGGAGCTATCTCTTGCCACATCCCCATCCATCCTCTCCCCAACTCTGGCTTCTCTCCCCTTCAGTATAGATCTGACACTATGGGTCAGAAGGACCTCCCGAAAACCATTTCTAAAATGGTATAGCATAAGGGTCCCTTCCTGACACAGCCACATCTAGTTCACATTCTAACAAACTACTTGGAGGCTTTCTGGAAATATCACATATTTTCACGACTCTCAAGCATTTACACATGCTGCTCTTTTCTCAGAAAGGCCTCCACTCTTTCCTGCTTGGAAAAAAAAATCATATTCCTCCTGCAAAACCTTTCTGTAAGATTGCCTCCTCCAAATCTCTTAGTTAATAATTCCCTCTGTGCTTTTACATGCTTTTAAAACACTTTATTGCTTTCATTTATTTGTATTGGATCATATCCAGACAACTCTCCATATACAAGAGCTTCACTGAGAAGAGGGAACGTGTCCTCTTTACTTTGGAATCCTCAAGCCCAAGCCCTATGCCTGGTTCAGAGTAGTACATGCTCAATACATTCTTTTTCAATCAAATGTGAAGTTAACGTTGTGGACGGTATCTAAGGTATCTGAAAGTGAAAAAGTGTTAGTTGCTCAGACATGTCTGACTCTTTGTGACCCTATGGACTGTAGCCTGTCAAGACTGTAGCCTGTCAGACTATCAGGACAGGAAGCATATCCATGGAATTTTCCAGGCAAGAATACTGGAGTGGGTTGCTATACCCTTCTCCAGGAGCTCTTGCTGACCCAGGGGTTGAACCTGGATCTCTTGCATGGTAGGCAGATTCTTTACCATATGCGCCACAAGGGAAGCCCAATGAAGGTATAATCTGGGTCTAATTTTCAGGCTTAACACTATGAGCACTAGCATAATAATTATAAGAGGATTGCTATTTAGTCGCTAAGTCATATCCAACTCTTTGTGACCCCATGGACTGCAGCATGCCAAGTTTCTCTGTCCTTCACTGTTTCCCCGAGTTTGCTCAAACTCATGTCCATTGAATCAGTGATGCCATCCAACCATCTCATCCTCTGTCATCCCCTTCTCCTCCTGCCTTCAACCTTTCCCAGCATAAGGGTCTTTTCCAATGAGTCAGCTCTTTGCATCAGGTAGCTGAAGTACTGGAACTTCAGCTTCAGCATCAGCCCTTCCAATGAATATTCAGGACTGATTTCCTTTAGGATTGACTGGTTTGATTTCCTTGCTATCCAAGGGACTCTCAAGAGTCTTCTCCAACACCACAGTTCAAAAGCATCAATTCTTCGGCACTCAGCCCTCTTTATGGTCCAACTCTCACATCCATACATGACTACTGGAAAAACCATAGCTCTGATTATCTGGACTTATGTCAGCAAAGTGATGTCTCTGCTTTTTAATACACTGTCTAGGTTTGTCATAGCTATTCTACCAAGAAGCAAGCTTCTTTTAATTTTGTGGCTATAGTCACCATCTGCACTGATTTCAGAGCGCAAGACGATGAAATCTGACACTGTTCCCACATTTTCACCATCTGTTTGCCATCAAGTGATACGACTGGATGCCATGATCTTTGTTTTTGAATGTTGAGTTTTAAGCCAGCTTTTTCACTCTCCTCTTTCACCTTCATCAAGGGGCTCTTTAGTTCCTCTTCACTTTCTGCCATTAAAGTGGTATCATCTGCATATCTGAGGTTGTTGATACTTCTCCCAGCAATCTTGATTCCAGCTTCTGCTTCATCCAGCCCTCCATTTCGTATGATGTACTCTGCATATAAGTTAAATAAGCAGGGTGACAATATACAGCCTTGACATACTGCTTTCCCAATTTTGAACCAACCCATCATTCCATGTCCAGTTCTAACTGTTGCTCCTTGCCCTGCATACAGGTTTCTCATGAGGCAGGTAAGGTGGTCTGATATTCCCACCTCATTAAGAATTTTCCATAGTTTGTTGTGAATCACAGTCAAAGGCTTTAGCATAGTCAGTGAAGCAGAAGTATATTTTTTTTAACATTCTGTGTTATTAAGAGGATAAACATAATATTATAAAGAAGGAACATAGAGAAGAAAAAATGCTATGGACCCAGTATGGCAGAATTCTTTAATAGTTAATAAATTCTATCTGGGCCATACAGAATTCTGGTGTAGGTGCTTATAATGTATAATCTTACTTATGTGTGTGCTTGTGTGCTTAATTGCTCAGTTATGTCTGACTCTGATGACCCCATAGACTGTAGCCCACCAGGCTCCTTTCTTCATGGGTTCTCCAGGCAAGAATACTGGAGTGGGTTGCCATTCCCTTCTCCAGGGGATCTTCCTCACCCAGGGATCGAACCCAGGTCTCCTGCATTGCAGTCAGACTCTTTACCAACTGAGCTACGAGGGAAGCACATTATCTCACTTAATACTCTCCAAAACCCTTTAAGGAAAAATACTATATTATTATTATTCATATTTGAAAGATGAATAGACTGAGATACATAGGGATTAAGCATATCAGCCAAGGCCAAACAGCTAATAATAATGGAGCCAGGGTTTGAATCCAGCTATTCTAAAAGAGAACTAATCTATGAAAACTGCCCTACAATAAGAGGACAAGTTCAGATCTTAGGATCAAAGACAAAGACACAGAGAGTAATTAGGGCAACATTAGAGCCAGAGGGATGATGGAGTGGGAACAGAAGAACACACACACATGAAGCTCCCTCCCCTTGGAGTTTAGAAGTATGCTGAATATGTGTTAGCAGCAGTGGTATGTTAAGTATATGTTTTTAAATAGAAACCACACTTTACAAACTACATGCTATGTCTGTAATCAGATCCAAACTTTTGACAACTGGAAAATAAATAAATATCTCATTACAATCAATATAATTACTGAGCAAGGAAAACAAAATGAATCAGCATCGGCAGTTAAAACAATGCACCATTACACCCAAAGGAAAAGCCCTAAAGAACAGGGGAAATGTAAATCTAAGTGGCTACTTCACTCTTTTTTTTAATTAGTGGGAGTCCAGTTACTTTATAATGTTGTGTTAGTCTCTGTTGTAGAGCAAAATGAATCACCCTCATGACTGTTATAAAATAAGCACTTTCCCCTTTCACTGAATTCTGAGGTGTCTCTATCATTTAGCAATGCATTTATCACAAGTTTGGGCTTCCCTTGGGGCTCAGTTGGTAAAGAATCTACCTGCAATGCGGGAGACCTGGGTTCGACCCCTGGGTTGGGAAGATCCCCTGGAGAAGGGAAAGGCTACCCATTCCAGTCTTCTGGCCTAGAGAATTCCATGGACTGTATAGTCCATGGGGTCGCAAAGAGTCAGATACAACTGAGCGACTTTGACTTCACTTCACTATCACAAGTTTACTAGAGCTGCCCATCCCTGTGCTATAGGTTATAAGGGAATTTAAATGGAACAGGAAGGATGGGTAGAGGGAAGAGAGGGGGATGGGGGGGAGGGGGAGGGGAATGGGAAGGGGGAGGGAGAGAGGGAGAGAGAATTCCTCTGAATCCCATGAGATATCAGTATCCATTGAATTCTATCCATACCTATGCATTAAACCTCTACCCTGCAGCTCCAAAAGCACTCAGGGCTGGGGATACTGGTGGCAACAGATAGATACAGTCACTCCTCTTAAAAAGCTCATGCATATAAATAACTAAATAGGCAGTGTCAATATAATTGGGAAGGATCAGCGTGCACTGTGAATGGAATCTAAGACAGATGTGGTAAGTCAGAGAGGGCCACCAGGAGGAAGTAGAACCTAAATAACTTTCTTGCCAAGGGGAGATTGGAGGAAAGAATCTTAGAAGAGGGATCAGAAGCAGTAACACAAGAAAGAGCAATGAAGCAGAGGATAAGGCAAAAACAAACAGATGAGTTGGACTGGGAAGGCTGAAGCAAGATGCAAGAGAAAAAGAAACTGCTAGCTGCTCAGTTGTGTCCGACTCTTTGCAACCCCATGGACTGTAGCTTGACAGGCTCCCCAACCATGGAATTCTCCAGGCAAGAATACTGGACTGGGTAGTCATTCCCTTCTCTAGAGGATCTTCCTAACCCAGGGATCTAACCTGAGTCTCCTGCATTGCAGGCAGATTCTTTACCATCTGAGTAACTAGAAAAGCCCTTCAAGATGCAAGAAGGTGACTAGCAAAAGAGGAGGTGGAGAAGCAAGCAAGGGCAGGAGCTTGGAGCTGCCACATGGACTTGGGATGTTTTCTTAAGGTTGATGGAGTTACTGAGGAGGAGAGGGAGAGTCAGGCAGGGGAGGCACCCCACCCCACCACCAAATTTTAGAAATCACTCTGACCTACTGTATAGCACAACAAACTCTACTGGATATTCTGTAATAAGCTAAATGGGAAAAGAATTTGAAAAAGAATAGACAGATGTATATTTATAACTGAGTCATATCGCTGTATATCTGAAGCTAATGCAACATTGTTTACCAACTATACTTCAATATAAAATGAAAATGAAAAAAAAAAAAAAAAAGAAATCACTCTGGTTACAATGTGGGAGATGACCGTGGAGCAATCCTGGGGTCAGAGAAAACAACTCAGGCTGTGGCAATGATTTATATGGGAGTTCCTAGTGACTGGGACCAAGGAGGTGGCAGCCCAAAATGGACTAAAGAGGAAAGATAGAAAAACATTCACACAGGAGAAACAGCAGGAGGTGGCATGGTCCTAATGTAGCCTGAGGATGAGGGAAAGTGGTAGATGATGCCCAGGCATCAGCTCAAAACACTAGGAGGGCAACAGTGCCCATCCACAAAAGGAAAAACCCAAGGGCAAGCATGTCTCAGTGCTCAGCCTGGGACATCCTGCCCCTTAGGGCTCTGTGGGACACCCTCATGTCATGTCTTCAAGACAGTTAAAGAGAGAGACGGAACCTGGAGATTTCCACTAGGGAGTCATGACATGGAAAGATGATGAAAGTCAAAGGCAGCCAAGAAGATCTCATGAGAACACATTGGGAAGAGAACTCTCAAGAAAAGCAACAGTGAAAAGACAAGTTGAAGGAAATGAGCCCACAAAACATAGTAAGAGGAATAGCCAGAGACGCTGAAGGAAAACCAGGAGAGTGTACACAGTGAAAAGTGAAAGACGAACTCATGTCAAGAAGGAGGAAGTTGTCAGCTGTGTCACCTGCTTCTGGGAAGCGAAATAAAGTAAGAACCCAAAAGAATCCATCACAATCCATCACAAAAGAAACCAGGCAATGGATCACTGGTGTTTCTGGAGAGAGCTGTATATTGGCAATATGGGTACAGAAGACAGCCTCGGGTGGCGTAGGGTAAATGTGCACCAACAATTCTTTCAAGAGAGGAGGACATATCAAGGGAGATGTATAGTTAGGGGGTATTTTTAAGATGGGAGAGACTTAAAAGTGTTTCCATGCAAGTGGGAAGGAGCTAGTAGGATAACTAAGATCATAAATGAAGGTGAAGAGAAGAGGTGATTGAAAGAGTGAGGTACAAGGGAGTGGCATTCAGAGCCAGGAGAATGAATCGATCTTTGAGGAAAATGGGATCAGAAAAAGCACAGTAGTAGGAGGGAAATTCAGAAGCAATATGAAAAGCAAAGCCAGGATTTTCATCATGAATCAATCAGCAGTCAAACAAGGAATGTACCTGGGAGCAGAGTTTCCTTGTCACTCATGTTTCTGCTCTAACCATAGCCGCTTCGCACAGCGGACTGGAGCACCGGGCTCTAATCAACAGAAAAGGAAGAGAAATCCACAGCTCTACCCCAGGACTACACTATAACTTTTAAAAAACCAATTGACTTCACTCAATTTTGAATGAAAACATACACATTTACTAGTTTCATATGATCAATCTAAAATGAAGCTCGCTTCTATTAAAGATGGACCACACAATGTCGAGAGAACCTAATTCCAAGTATTTGTTAAGTGACTATCTTCAAGGGCTGTCTCAGGAGAATAAGAACAATTTCTTACATTTGAGTAGAGCTTGGCCAGTAATCACTCTGCCACATCTAGAATGTGAAGGGAAACTGTTTAAAGTACGGATCCCTAGAGCCCATCCTGAGATTAAGTTTCACTACATCTGGGTCGGAGCCTGGGAATCTGTATTTGTATCAAAGTCCTGGATGATGCCAGAGGACCATTTGGAAACCCAGTGCTATACACCACAGAGCAAACCGTCTTGTACATCAAGTAACTGAGAACATACTCCAGGTGTCAGGGTACTCAGGTTGTTGAAAACTGAAACAAACAGTGTCAGCTCAGTAAGTGAAACAGTCATCATGGTTCATGCAGGCAGTGAGTCAGATAAGATGCATCTATCAGGTATCCACTATGCACTAAACTTCATGCCAAGTAAAGGGACTACAGATTTGAACTAGATTTGGGGCTTTTCCCCAAATAATTCTTAGTCTCCTTAAGGAAGAAAGAGAAGAAAATCAACCAATAATATAAATATGATTTCATAAGTATTTCAACACATGTGACACATCTCATGATCAATACTTACAAGGTACCATCGGAGCATAAAAGATAGTCTCCTTTAGAATGGTGAGGGGACAGACATGTGGGAGAGGCTTGAAAAGATTATAAATTTTGAGTCAAAGCTGATGAGGAAGCTGGGGAAAGACATTCTGGACAGGAGGCAGCAGTGGTAATAGTGACCCAGGGCTACCCAGGGCTCCACCATCACTACCACGTAGAAGTGGACCCATGCAAAAGGCAGGTACTCTCCTAAAATCCATAGAGAACACAGTGGAGAGATTCATACTGGGTTGAGACATCTTTGTATAAACCATGTACAGCAAAATGCTAAACCCACAAGTGCTAAAGGTTTTACCCAGGGGATATTCATTGATTCTTTACTGGCTAAATGATAAGAAGCCATGAAAGACACTTTAAGCTCCTCCTGGTGGCTCGTATGGCAAAGGATCTGCCTGCAGTGCAGAAGACCTGGATTCGATCCCTGGGTCGGGAAGATCCCCTGCAGAAGGGAATGGCAACCTACTCCAGTATTCTTGCCTGGAGAATCCCACGGACAGAGGAGCCTGACAGGCTATAGTGCACAGACTCACAGTCAGACACGACTGAGCAACGAACACTTTCTTTCAAAGATATCTTAATTAGAACATCCAGTGATAGGAAGAAACTCAGAAAATGTGGAAAGCAAAGTCGGAAGAGTTCACTTAAGAAGAAAAGGAAAGTCAGAATGTCAGTGCATGAAAAGAGATTAAGGGAGAGCAGGTTACTAGGAATCCCTTTAGCCTTAGTTGCCATTTTTGTGGTCCAAAAAAAATAGTAGAAGGCAGGGAAGATATTTAGAAAGATGAATAAGTTAGTCACAAGGAGGTGAATGGAAATTTAGAGAAAAAAGTAGTAGGGAGACATGGGGTAGTACCTAGAGGAGACAGATACATCCATTGTAGATTTCTTTGAATTCTGGGTAGGTGACGATGCTGTGATCCTTCAAGAATTCCATTATTGGAAAGCCTACCTCAACAGTGAGGACAGACACTAAGAGAGAAGGGGCGGGGGATGGGATATTTGGTGCTCTAAAATAAAGGAGAGACTACAGACCAGGACAGGCTATTCGCTGTCACAAATAGCCACAATGTTTTCTGGTGGCTTAACCCATGAAGATTGGTTTCTCCCTCACATCACAACCCAATGCAGACAGCCACTGGGGAACCTGGATCCCCGGCCATCTAGTGATATCTCCATCTTTTAGAGCCCTAACAATGTCTTGTTAATTATCCTTTTGAATGACAGAAAATTAAGCAAAGAAGAGCAGTCTGCTTACAATGTAGTCTAAAACAGTGAAGAATAGGACAGGAGGACAGAACACAGCATCCCAAACAAATATGTTGTAAATGTTTGTGCACAGGACTTTATCTTGGGATGGACAGAGGACAAAAAAAGTTATTCAGTGTCAAGCTCTGAGCTACCTCCAATGATTTCCTCTCAGACACCAGTAATGGACTCTTCAGATACTTCTCCCAGAGATCCCTGAAGTCCAGTTTATAACCAGGCCAATAACTCACTTTTGATCTCTGAAGCCACTTGTTCAATTCTCTTGACTACAGGGCCCAAATCAGTTGCTTATTATTTATAGCAAGTCTAAAAAATGTCATCACAAGCTGTGGTCAGCTCCAAGGATGGCAGCTGGTATTCTCATAACTCCTACATGGGCAATGGCCAAGTTTTTCAAAAGATTCATTCACATCAAATGTATACAGATGGTCATTTTAAAACCATTTTTTTCCAGCAATACTTATTAAGCATCTAATTTGATAAATCACTTGGAGGCTGTGGGGTATACAGAAATCTTCAGAAATCACACATGAGCAGGAGACTCTGCAATCTGAAAAATATTTAAGCGAAATCATCTACCAAAAAAATATCTGTAATATGTATTAGTCCTCATGTAACCTGGGGCCAATCAGCTAACTTCTCTGGAATACCAGTTTTCTTACCTTATGCAACAAGGTTTTATTCATTCAATAAACAGTAGGACAAGGTTAAAGACTGGTCCTGAAATCCTACAGACCCTGGATAGATTGTTGATGTGGGTATTCAGGCCTCAGTTTCTCATTTGTTGCCATGGGAATATTAGTGAATCCTTAGAGGCAGGAAGATTAAGTCATTTACTTAAACCTCAAAACATAATAAAAATAAATAAATAAATAAAAACATAGTGCCTAGTAACTTGTAAGTGGTCAATACTTGTTGACTGTTTTCATTTTCCTTACTGCTGATGAAAACCATTCTACACGGGTACTGTAAAAAAGGCCCACAATACAAAGTAGCGTGAAACACAAGTCATTCACTTTGTAAACAGGAAGAAAGTCAACAGCGGTTTGTAATGAAACAGGGGTAAGCGCTCTAAGAGTTTGTACCAGCTGCCAAGGAGGCACAAAGAGGAAGCACCCAATTCTCCCTGTGGAAAGAGGTTGGGATCCACTGAGAAGCTGCAAGAGACCAGTAGAACTAGATGTCTAAGAATGCTTCAAGTCTTAACATCATAAGCTTTTCAAACTGTTGTTCTAAAATCTCACAGGTATGAAAGTAATCCTTTAGCACCCAATATCCAGAGCACATTCATTAATCTTCCATCCAGAAATGCAATCATTAATTACAGCTGGACACCCTTCTCCCACAAAAAAATCCCTTAACAATGGCACTTCTAGGGGCTGTTAAAAAAAAAAAAAAAAAGATTGGGTCCCACTGTCGGCATTCCTGACGCGCCCCTTTCATAGACAGACCACTGGAGGCCAAACTCAGGCCCAGTCAGTGAGGAGGCTCATCGGGGTCAGACTTCTCATTCGCATTTGAGACCGCGCTCCATTTAAATCAGGCGCCAGTGCTAGGTCAGCAGTTTCAGGCGGGTCAAAGGAGAGAAGCCAAACATCGCAGGCGCAATTTCAAAGGCATTGGCGCCCAGCAGGAAAAACCTCTGTGCCTGTGCGCCAAAGACTAGCCCAGGAGGCTTCAGGAACCCAGGGTCAGGGGTCCCCAACAGGGCCCCAGGTGCCCGCCTCTGACAATGGCGTTCCTCGCCCTGGGGCCGCGCCAAGTGCTCGGGGTGCACTGGGGATTCTTCACCCCCAGACTCAGCTTCACTGCTGGGATCTGTTCTTCCGGGCTGAGTACACACGGGAGGATGGTGCGCTCAGTTACGATCGGT
The DNA here is from genome assembly GCF_019320065.1 of Cervus canadensis. Taxonomy (NCBI): domain Eukaryota; kingdom Metazoa; phylum Chordata; class Mammalia; order Artiodactyla; family Cervidae; genus Cervus; species Cervus canadensis. The sequence continues at coordinate 79,332,926 of NC_057390.1, read as the reverse complement.
AGCTGCAGCTGCTGGGCGCGGAGGCAAGAGGGCCGCCCCTCGCGCGCTCCCGGCAGGCGCTCACACCTCGCTCCCGAGGGCGGCGCGCGCTCCGGTGCGCGGGGGCGGGGCGGGGCGCGCAACGGAGACCCGCCCCTGCACCCCGCCCCCTCCGGCGGAGATTGACGGGGCCTGGGCACTCGCCCCAGCCAATGAACGCGTCCCGGGGCGGGCCCTGGAACCAGCGGCAGCGACTACTTAAGAGTCGTCCGCTGGGCTGCACGAAAGCAGAATAGAGTCTGGACTGCCCAGGTGGAGCCGGCGCCCCTGCCACCGCCGACCGGCAGGCGCACGGGCACCGCGCCGGGGATCGCACCGCACCGATCCGCGCGGGGCAGAACTGAGCCGCAGCCTCGCTCGCCGCCCAGGACCCGCTCGTCACCACCACCTCCGCGGCACCCATGGGGACCAGGAGACTTTAAAGGAGTTTGGGGTTTCAGGAGCAGGGAAATCACGGGTACGAAGAGCGGTTTGCTTTGCCTTGGAAACGTGTTTTCTTCGTCCGATTGTTTGGACCCTGTGCCGGGTAGGAGGGAGAGGGGTCTTTTGGCTGCAAGTGGACCTCGTCACACAACCCACAGCCGCACACATGCACCCCGCAACGGCTTCCCCATCCTCCCCTCGCCTCTTTGTTAGGTTATTTTAGACAGAGCAGCCTCGCCCTGGCGCAGCCAGATTGATTCGGCTGGCGGGGGGAAGGGGGGGGGCGCAAAAGAACTCAGGGGCAGAGTGCACCTGCCTGTGTGGGCAGGTGTGCCTGGGAGCATGGATGTACGTGCTCGGGGGAGCGTGCAAGCGTAGGGTTGGAATTGTGTGCGAAGGTGGGGGTCCGAGTGTGTCGTTGCGAAGGTTTGTCATTGTGTGTGCATGTGACATTACCACACCAGTGTACCAGCCTGTCAGCGTCTGGACTCCCAAGTGTGCAAAATTTTGCTGGTGTCAAGCGAGTGCCTGTGATGTGTGCAATTGTCATTGTGCGAGGCGCTGTCGGGGAGTGTGATCTAGTGTAAAACTGAGTGGTGGGCTGGGGAGGGTGGGGACTGACATGTGAGCGCAGCTTGCTCCAAGCTCTGGGACCAGAGGCGTCCCTTCCTTCTCTCAGCCCAGCCTCCGTCCTTTCCCGGGTGTCCTGACTCCCACGCTGCCCCAGCCCCCCTGTCCTTCCCACCGGGACCCCGCGCCCTCCAGCCCTCCTGCCTTTTCTCTTGCGGGAGTTGGACCCGGGTTCCCTTACAGGGTCTCAGACTGTGTGGTGGCTTCCGGGGACCGGTGGCTTCTGTGCCAGTCCTGGCCCCCCGGTTGGCAAAGGACACTCGGCTGGGACGGTTGACTCGAGGACAGGCGCGCGGGCGGCCAAGTCCCAGGGCCACCGCTTGTCCTGGGGAGGGCCGGGCGCGACTCTGATCGTGTTCTCTGCGTGTCCCCTGTGCTTCCGCAGATCCCCGCTCCTGGCCCTCGCCTCGCCGCCTCATTGATGGGCAACCAACTGGACCGCATCACCCACCTCAACTACAGCGAGCTGCCCACCGGGGACCCGTCAGGGATCGAAAAGGACGAACTGCGGGTCGGGGTCGCTTACTTCTTCTCGGATGAAGAGGAGGACTTGGACGAACGCGGCCAGCCGGACAAGTTCGGCGTGAAGGCCCCCCCTGGCTGCGCCCCGTGCCCGGAGAGCCCCAGCCGCCACCATCACCACCACCACCTGCTGCACCAGCTGGTCCTCAACGAAACTCAGTTCTCCGCCTTTCGGGGCCAGGAATGCATCTTTTCCAAAGTGAGCGGCGGCCCGCAGGGCGCCGACCTGAGCGTCTACGCTGTCACCGCCCTGCCGGCGCTCTGCGAGCCAGGCGACCTGCTGGAGCTGCTGTGGCTGCAACCCGCGCCGGAGCCGCCCGCGCCAGCCCCGCACTGGGCTGTGTACGTGGGCGGCGGGCAGATCATCCACCTGTGCCAAGGCGAGATCCGCCAGGACAGCCTGTACGAGGCGGGCGCGGCCAACGTGGGCCGGGTGGTGAATAGCTGGTACCGCTACCGCCCCCTGGTGGCCGAGCTGGTGGTGCAGAACGCCTGCGGCCACCTGGGCCTCAAGAGCGAAGAGATCTGCTGGACGAACTCCGAGAGCTTCGCCGCCTGGTGCCGCTTCGGCAAGCGGGAGTTCAAGGCCGGCGGGGAGGTGCCGGCCGGCACGCAGCCCCCGCAGCAGCAGTACTGTCTCAAGGTGCACCTAGCTGACAACAAGGTGCACACGGCCCGCTTTCACAGCCTGGAGGACCTCATCCGCGAGAAGCGCCGCATAGACGCCAGCGGCCGCCTGCGGGTACTCCAGGAGCTCGCCGACCTCGTGGATGCCAAGTAGTAGCAGTAGCCTGGAGGGGAGAGCCACCCGCCCCTCTGGTCTTCTGGCGCCCGGCTCCTCCCCAGCCCCCGGGCTCCAGGCCGGCGATTCACCATCCCCGCCCCCCGTTAAGTGGCCGCCAGCAGCGGCCAGCGCCCCAGGTGGCAGCCTCAGCCTCGCACCTCTCTGGCGATGGCAGAAGTCCCAGGAACTCGCCCGGGGACCCAAAGGGCGGTGCGCGCTCGGCGGAGCCCCCTAAGGGTGGTGATGGTGTTGGGAGACCCAGCGTACGCCGCCCGCCCCCTCCTTGGGTTGTAAGTGGGGATTGGAGAATGGGCCGAGGGGAGCAGGGGTCAGGCCTTCCTGACCCTCGATCACTCCTAGAAAGGGACCTTCACCGCGCCCCAAACGTGCACAGACAAGGCTGGTGGGAGGTGAGCATCGAGCGTGCCAGGGCACCAATCCGTTCCATATGGATGTGTCCCCAGACGGCAGGATTTCCAAGAAATCGAGCCTGTCCCTTCTGCACTTGTGAATAATTGCACAAGAGAGCACTTCGGGACGCCGGGTTACCCCGAGGCCGCCCGGGACTCTTCCAGCTCTCCAGCCCCGGGCCTCCTGACATTGTTATCCCAGGCTCCGGGCTAAACTAGAGTTTGCCTCCCGATCTTTCCACCCAGGGAAGCGAACGCCACTCCCCACCCGCATCCGCCTGTGAGTCTCCCTTGCTGGCAGAAGGAATGCCTTCCAGGTCCAGGGAGGTTGAAGGCGCAGCTCTTTTTGTGAGGAGGGCCGGTCCCGCCCCCCACCCCGGACAAGGGGAAGGTTCGCCAGGTGTCAGCGAATTGAATTTGTCAAGAGGGTGCTGTTCTCAACCCTAGATGGCTCCCTCCTAGGGCTGCGTTTCCAAAATAACCACATTTTTAAAGGGGTTGGAGGAGAGGGAGGGGAAGACATGGCAACATTCCAGAAACCAGCATTGTTCCAGCACCATAGCCAGTACATTTCGTTTGGCTTGTCTGTAACAGAAATCTCAGAAGGTGGGGAGGTGGAAATCAAGTTTTAAAAGTAGAAAGAGCAGTTTTCCAACTTTGTCAACAAAGCCGATCGTGTTGATGTTTTTTATTGACCATTTTAGCAACATGCTAATAAAATTTCAAATTGAAATTTTTATTTTCATGGCTTTAATCCATGATAGCTTAAATACTGGGGGCCATTAAGAGTGGATTTAGCTAAGAGCTTAGCTAACATTGCCTTTTCACTCTATTTTTCTCAAACCTTATGAGAATTCTGTTTTTGTATATTGTGGTTCTTTTTTTTTTTTTTTTTTTTTTACTTTAAGGGCAGCCTAAGTAATGGTGGAGTTTTTAATCAGTGTGTATATCGTGATGAACTTCTGTCAGTTAAGGGGTGTACTGCTTCGGTGGAAATTGCTAGGTTCCATGGTGTTAATTTCTCCTTGTTGTATACCACTACCATCCCATATTTGCATTTTTTGTTTTCTTCATTTCCCCTGATCTTCTGAAAAAAAAATGAATGTAGAATTGGTGTCTTTTCCCCCCCTCCTCTTTAGCCAGTCCCACAGTTTATTCCTGAAAACTGGAGAGAACTTCAAGGATCAGGAGGAACATATGGTTTTCAAAAAAGTAAGGTTGTTTGAAACCCCTTCCTTGGGCAAGGACTTACTAACTTCTCTCCCTGTGCCGCAGCCCCGTCTGATTAACTTGTTACTTGACTCAGTGTGTGTTAGACACACCTCCAGCATCTATTTCCCTTTCAAGGGAATTTGTCAAATAATAGTGTTTAGCTAATTGTTGCAAGCAATCACATACTGACAGCAACTGATTTAGTTGGACAGCAAATATTATGGCCAAAGCCAGTTTCTTGGCATTTCAAAAATAATGCAATAAAAACTAGTCGAGGTTAGCTGAGACTGGAAATGCATTTTTTTTTCTTCATGGTAAAATGATTCATCTCTGTTTTGTTTTTTGGTTTTCAGCCTGGATTCATTCCCTGATCTTGAGTCAAAAGGTCAGATCAATGAACTATGAACTAGAGTATTTTTCTTAAGCCTATTGAGTGATTTATTTTTTAAAAAATGTTTAAACGCCTATGCTTTTCTTTCAGCACATATAACAGCAAAACTTTTGTAATAATGAACTTATCTTTGCATGTATGGAGAACTGAAAATCATTTATTTCCCTTATTCCCCTTTCAAATAACAGATGGTGGATCCTAAATCAAAATTCTATATTGTATCTACACAGCCCACATTCTTTACTGTGTCCTACTGTATCTTGGCTCTCTGCTGTATTAAATACTATCCTAAGCACTTGTTCAACCAGGACTCCTTGACATTTTTGTCTTACACCTGTCACTCAGAGCGCCGGACTTTAGCAAAAGAAACAATGGTCTCTCACACTTGATACTAAAATACATTTTCTCTGACGGCATAGAATCTGATATTGCTCTTAATAAGAGGGTCACTAAAACAGAGGAATTGCTTAGCTTGCTACTCACTGACATTAGCTTAGCAATACAAATGGGTTTGGCAGCCAAACTAGCACTCATGACAATGCTGGTCTATTAAGGATTGGGTTGATGATACTTCTACAGATTCACAAGAGAAAAACACTAGTTTCAAAGGGAACTTGAAAGGTCTGTGTATTCTTCACATTCCTACTGAAATAATTATTACCTATTGGTCAATGTTAATAATAACCAGTGGTAGAATAATTCCAGTTGTTGTGCAGCACGAAGAGGCTATTATCAAGACATTAGCTAATATTTTATACTGAAAATGTGTCTATTTTTAGAATGTTCTTAACAACGGGAATGACACCAAGAAGGTGGCGTTTCTCTTGGAAGATGGCACCGGCAGACTTGATTTTTTTTAATAAATGAATACAATATCTCTGGATATTATCAGAATTACAAAAATTAAGCCAAAAAGCCTCTTGACATTTTAATAGAAGTCAGGAATTTAGTTTGGCTTTTAGTTTTCTTCAAGAGAACAGAACTTCATAGTGATATTCACGGTGTTAAGTGTGGCTGAGCTGGTCGTTGGTCCTGTCAGTGATGTGGTTTAGAAGACAACTATCTTTTATCTTTTGACCCCCATTCTTTCTCTGCTTTCAGAAGGTTATTCTGAAAAGCAAATAACTAAAAAAAAAAAAAAAAAGAATATTTTTACTTCAAGAAGTGCTTTGCTACATATTTGGTAACTAAGAAAAAAGGAGCCTGGAATGGGGAGAAGGGAGGCTACTGCTACTGCTAAGTCACTTCAGTCGTGTCCGACTCTGTGCGACCCCATCCCTGGGATTCTCCAGTCAAGAACACTGGAGTGGGTTGCCATTTCCTTCTCCAATGCATAAAAGTGAAAAGTGAAAGTGAAGTCGCTCAGTCATGTCTGACTCTTCGCGACCCCATGGACGGCAGCCTACCAGGCTCCTCCGTCCATGGGATTTTCCAGGCAAGAGTACTGGAGTGGGGTGCCATTGCCTTCTCTAGGCATACTTTAAACAAACCAGTCCTGAAACACTGTTATTCCCAAAGTATATCTCTTTGTTTAAAAAAAAAACTTGTAGAAGTTACATGTATTGCATTTATTTTTTAAAAGTATATTAATTAGCCTATATATATAAAGTTCCTCAATATTTAAAAATTTTAAATGCCTGTCATGACTGTATTTTATTAACTGAAGCAGTCAAAGTTAGAAAACACTTGTGTCAGATTAGAACATCAAACACAGAGGCAGCTGTAAGTTCAATGTGACCTGATTTTACTAGATTTTCAAAATTTTGATGTTTACTTCCTCTTTGTGTCATGATTCTGTGATGAACGCTTTTGTTTGAAAATGATTCTTTTTTCCAGAGAAGTATGCTATTGGTGTTGTAATCAGTTTATCCTAACCATCTTCCAATATTACCTTATTGATTCTGCGGTGTGTGTGCTTTCAACACCCCTAAGAATTCATTGTCATTCGTATCTAATAAATGTAGCAGGGTCAAATTTCAGTGAAATTGATATTTACTGTGCACACATAAGAGAGCTCCCTAATTTACTTTTATCTACTTGTCTATTTTTGAAACCTTCTGCTTTCTCTTTTTTTAAACAAATGAAGAGATGTAGTTAGGTGTGCCTTTCAGACATGATTTGCCACATGCATAAAGGGACCACAAGTGAAAAACACAGGCTTTCAGGTTTCTGGAAACATCAGGAACTGTATTTAGAAAATTGTTGTCTGAGACCCAACTCAATATTTTTGTTGAGAATTGCTAGCTATTTGGAGAATATATGTAGATATAGAGATATATTGACATATTCACATATGTATACAGGTACACATTTTTATATATGTGCACCTCTGCATATGTGTACACATATATGTAAATTTATACAGATAGCTAGAAATTGTGATTTCAATTGGAGATATAGATTTATACACCTACACATATATGTAAATGATTTAAAATCAAGATGGAGAGTGACTTGAGATCTACAAAAACAGTAAGAAAAGTTCCAGGGTGCAAAATAGATAATGAGGAACTGGGACATCAATGCAGCTCTGCCTAAAATGAAGCATAAACAAAAAGAAGAAAATGTGGGAGCTGCAGTCAGTCTCACTTTTAGAAGCCTATGTTCCTTGCTTCCCTAAAACTGACAAAGACTCAAAGGAAAGCTATAAAGATTAGAAAAAAGAAGACACAAGATGAAGCAGAGGGGTTATGAGATGATAAAATAAGCTAATAAGCTTTTCAGCAGGGGATATCTGTTCTCCATTCTAACTGAAGATAGGCTAAGATCTTATTTTCTGACCAATTTCATAAGTTATAAAATCTCCAATTTCCTAACTTACAGGTTGAATGTTTACCTCATCTGAACTTGCAATGTAAGAGATTTAAGCCTGTGAATATGTTAGGGAAAAGGAAAAATAGTTTTCTCTGCTCTTTTTGTAGGTTAGTTTTGTGATTATTGTATTCATGGAGAGCACCCGAATAAACACACTGTGTGCTTGGCACATAATAGCTGCTCAGTAAGTAGAAAACACCTTGCATTGTTCTCAGTGATATTGATCACTCGGAAGACCAGAAACGCTACCACCTGGCTTGCCACCTACCATACACACGTTGCACGCATGCGTGTATGTTCAGTCACTTCAGCCGTGTCCAACTCTGTGCAAGCCCATGGACTATAGCCTGCCAGGCTCCTCTGTCCATGGGGAGTCTCCAGGCAAGAATACTGGAGTGGGTTGCCATTTCCTCCTCCAGGGGATCTTCCCGACCCAAGGATTGAGCCCACATCTCTTATGTCTCCTGCATTGGCAGGCTGGTTCTTTACCACTAGTGCCTCCTGGGAAGCCTATATTTCTTAAACTGAAGTTGGAGGGTTTCCCACCTAAGAGGGCTTCCCTGGAGGCTCAGCCAGTAAAGAATCTGCTTGCTGTGCAGGAGAACTGGGTTCAAATCCTGCATCTGGAAGATCCCCTGGAGAAGGGAATGACTACACACCTCAGAAAGCTCACAGAAATATAATTTATGAGGCTTAAGGCTGATTTTAGTTAAAGGATATTCTGCATATTATTTGCTTCTAGGGAAAACAAAATTATAACTATCAAAGAATCCAAAGAAAAGATCTTCTCTTATCATTTGCTTGGAAAGGGGAGAGCAAAACTAATTCTGAGAAAAACTTCCACAGCTTCATCTCTCATTTACCTCAAGGAGAGATTTTTCTCACACAAAACCACAAAATCATTCCTTCAGAAGGAAGCTTATTATTGAAGCTCTTGCTAGAAATTTTCTTCAGATCTGCAGGGGGAAACCTACAAAATTGTTAGTTTAACTCTCTGGGAAAATTAGATTTGATGGAGTTTGGTCATGGGTACTCTTCTAAATAAACATTACTCATATATTAACATTTACAAATAATTGTTCTGCCCGTTGGCTTTCATAATCCAATTATTTTTGTTTTTATGTGAACATGAGTTCTGAGCTTAATTTGTTTCAAAGGGGAGAGGCTTATAAAAGGGGAGAGGCTCTATATTGGATAGAGCCAATATCCTAAATTTTAAGCATAAAATACATGTTTCAGAAGTTAGTGTGATCTACATTCCATGTTCCAAAAAAAAGAAAAGATTGTATAAAGCTACTGCTTCCTTAGGAAATTCTTGCCATCAATCTATAATACAGACATTAATGTTCTATTCAGGCCACAGTAGGAAACGTGCAGTCTTCTTTATTATGAGTATTCTGGTATTTGATTTAACAAATACATTATTATTCTAAAATTCAAACTTTCTCCCTCCAACAGTCTTGCAGCATGCCTGCTCTTTGCTCGGTGCCAAGCCCACTGTTTTCAGATTCTCCTGGGGAATGAGGAGATCTGGCCATGATTTTGTAAATCATCCTCCAGCTTCTGACAGCACGCACTTTATTTCATCCTGCCTTCTGCTTCTCAGCAGATGTGTTTGCCCAGGTCTGAGCCAGAGAGTGGCTAAGGTCAAGAATAGGGTTGCCTCATTTTACAAATAAAAATATAGGCCACTCAATTCCTTCTGAATTTCAGGTAAAAGGGGAACAATCATTTTAGTATAGGTATGTCCCATGTACTGTTTGGGATATTGTTGTTATTGTTCAATCCTAAGTCATGTTCAACTCTTTGAGACCCCATCAACTGCAGCACACCAGGCTTCCCTGTGCTTCACTATCTCCTGGAGTTTGCTCAAACTCAAGTCTGTTGAGTCAGTGATGCCATCCAACCATCTCATCCTCTGCCACCATCTTCTCCTCTTGTCCTCAATCTTTCCCAGAATCAGGGTATTTTCTAAGAGTCTGCTCTTCAGGTCAGGTGGCCAAAGTATTGGAGCTTCAGCTACAGCATCACTCCGTCCAATGAATATTCAGGTTTGATTGCCTTTAGGATGGACTAGTTTGATCTCCTTACTGTCCAAGGGACTCTGAAGAGTCTTCTCCAATACCACAGTTCAAAAGCATCAATTTTTTGGCACTCAGCCTTCTTTATGGTCCAACTCTCATCCGTACATGACTACTGGAAAAATAAACTAAAAATGACCTGTTTATCTGAAATTCAGATGAAGCTGAATGTCTAGCATATTATTTGACAAGCTTCCTCAGGGAAGACCTTACCATCTCTAGGAGACCTCTGCAATTTTAGAGCTGACAAACTAAGGATACATCCCCTACTCATATCAAGGAAGTCTTATCAGATCACTCATGTGTCTTTCAAGGCCAAAGCCAGATTCAGGTCCAGAAACTAGCACATAGTCCAAGAAAAACCTCAGAAGGAAGAGTTCACAGGGTCTCTAATCATTGAGAGAGCTGACTGTGCGAATAGGGATGGGGGAGTGTTTCCTGTGTCTCTATTCTTCTATTCTTTTGATAATAGAACATGACATCCTGTATGTTGGGGGTATGATGAATCCTTTCCCAGATGTAATCAGAAATATTTTACACCACTGTTTTTAATCACACCTGCTACTAATCCAATCTGGGTCCTCACCATCCACCTGGCTATTTCCTAGCTTCCCCACCTGTCTCCCCCACTGGCTGTTTTATCCAAACACCTACAGCCATGATATTCCTTCTCATTAGAGACCCACTGCTCACAAGATGAAGGCCAAGGTCCTATATGGCAATCAGGGTGCTCCATGGTCCAACCCCTGTGGACGACCAACTGCATTTCTCTCAACTTGCAGAATTTTACAGAACATGGAGTTTTCATTCACTCTTCCATGACTTTCTATGTTGTCCCCCTTCCCCTGATTGCCATCCATGATTTCTGAATGGAAAATCCTTATTCACCCACCCTTCCTGGCCTGTCTCCAAACTACCCAAGCATGATTTTGGTCATTTCCTTTGTTCCCAATGAATTTGCCTATACCTCCCCCAGACTCACCTCTACTGCAAATATTGTTTACACTTTTCTCTCCCTACACTGAGCTCTGTTGGAGTAGACCGGGGACTCACTCATTCTTGCAACTGTAAAGTTAAGTCAAGCTCTTGTGATAGGTGCTCAGTTAGCGCCTACTATATAAAGGGAAGAAGTGGGGGAAGGGAGGAGAATTGACTCCTCCATAGTATATGAGTAGAGAAGGGAATGGCAACCCACTCCAGTATTCTTGCCTGGAGGATTCCGTGGACAGAGGAGCCTAGTGGGCTATAGTCCGTGAGGTCGCAGACGGCTGGACACGACTGAGCGGCTGGCACTTTCACTTTCTAAGTTTATGAGGCATCCTGCCCACCAGCTTACTATGAGCCAAACCACAGGAGGAGTGGGCTAAAGATATCTATCAATTTCTATGTGGTTCTCCTTGAGAACCACACAGTAGAAAATTCATCTCTATTTAGAAAATAAGCCAAAATTATGAGGCATCTATACTGCGTTATGAAACATAAAGTGTTAGTTGCCCAGTCAAGTCTGACTCTTTGTGACCTTGTGGACTATAGCCCACCAGGCTCCTCTGTCCATGGAATTCTCCAGGCAAGAATACTGGAGTGGGTAGCCATTCCCTTCTCCAGGGGATGCTCCCAACCCAGGGATCAAACTTGAGTGTCCTGCATTGCAGGTGGATTCTTTACCCTCTGAGCCACCAGGGAAGCCCTCCAACATTGCATTACATTACTCTACAAATGATGGAAGGTTAACCTCATGTAGTTGAAAAGTTTTCTCTGTACTGGTTATACCTGTACAAGCATTTCTCCACGGATGAATTTTGTGTTTCATTATGTTGGAAATATAGATTTTTCTCCTCTTGGTAATTTCATTTCTGCCTAGGTGAGATAGCTTTGAGAGTTTTAGGTTTAGAAGGCAGCAGAGGAGTGACTTGAAAGACGTGAAGATGAGACAGGATATTTCCCACATGGGGAACTTTAGTAAATGCGTCCTTGACAGCCGTGTTCATTCAGTACAAAATACCCCAGTCCTGTTCCCCTTTTGGGAAGAAAACTTTCTCCCAATTTTAGACTGAGCAAATACACCCATAGCAAGTGTGAATCCCCCCACCTGACATTCCAACAGGGGGAGCAGAAGAAAACCAGCCTCTTTTGAGAGGTGATGTTTGGACCTTCAGGCTGGCTGAACAGCCAGAATGATTTGAAATAATATGGAGAGTAGCTAAGCACTAAAAAATGTAATTTGATTAATGTCTTATAAAATATATATGGTTTTATATTTGATATTTTCCCTGGACTCTTAGGAAGAGCATCCCATACTTCTCCAGGCAATTATTATTCTCTTAACACCTCTGGATGTTTAATATAGTTTAATATGGTTTTGGTCATGGTTAGGGTTATCTGTATTTCAGAAAAGCCATTTTAATTTGAAATTTTAAACTATAATATCCTGTTGAGAAAAGGAGCATTATAACTTAAGAATGGAGTACTTCTTGAGAATGAAAGATTACTAATTTGGGATTCAAAACCAAGGTAAATATGGATTATGGTAAAACATTGCTTTTGTCCAGAGAGCAATTTCCAAAGGAGAGAGCAGACGAGAGCTTTCATTATGCAGCCTCACTATTCTGATTTCAAAAATCAGTGCCCCTCGTGTGCAGCTGTTTTATTCATGTATAATTTTATGAGGCAGGGTCTACACAAGGAAGCAAGAGCAGAGATAGTTACTCCATCCTCTACAGACCAACAAAATAAGTGCTTGACAGCCCAGATCTGTTCTGCCTATGTTACCTCCTTAAAGTTTTTAAAGACTTTTCATAGCTTACCAGTCAAAATCCATGCTCATGGCATCCTTGAAGCTCTGCTCCACTCCGCCCCCTATGCCCCAGCCTTGAAGCTTCATCCCCTTATCCATCACCATACATCTAGCTGTGCTGAACCACTTGCTTCCCCCCAAAAGCCATGTCACTGTATGCCTTTGTTCATGCTGTTGCATTTGTATGGAACATCCTTCTCCCCTCCTTGACCTTGTATCACAATCCTCCTCATTCTTTAAAATGCAGTCCTGGGCATACACACCGAGGAAACCAGATCTGAAAGAGACATGTGCACCCCAATGTTCATCGCAGCACTGTTTATAATAGCCAGGACATGGAAGCAACCTAGATGCCCATCAGCAGACGAATGGATAAGGAAGCTGTGGTACATATACACCATGGAATATTACTCAGCCATTAAAAAGAATTCATTTGAATCAGTTCTAATGAGATGGATGAAACTGGTGCCCATTATACAGAGTGAAGTAAGCCAGAAAGATAAAGACCATTACAGTATACTAACACATATATATGGAATTTAGAAAGATGGTAATGATAACCCTATATGCAAAACAGAAAAAGAGACACAGATGTATAGAACAGACTTTCGGACTCTGTGGGAGAAGGCAAGGGTGGGATGTTTCTAGAGGACAGCATCGAAACATGTCTATTATCTAGGGTGAAACAGATCACCAGCCCAGGCTGGATGCATGAGACAAGTGCTCAGGGCCGATGCACTGGGAAGACCCAGAGGGATGGGATGGGGAGGGAGGCGGGAGGGGGGATCGGGATGGGGAACACATGTAAATCCATGGCTGACTCATGTCGATGTATGGCAAAAACCGCTACAATATTGTAAAGTAATTAGCCTCCAACTAATAAAAATAAATGGAAAAAAATAAATAAATAAAAATTAAAAAAAAAAAAACGACGCAGTTCATGCATTATCTGTTCTATAAATCTTCTCCTTTTCCTGAAACACCCACTACATTGACCACAGTGGGCCAAATTAAATTCTTTCTCACATAGCTCCCTCTAGTTCTTTACGCAAACATCTAACATTCACTCCACCCAGTTTATATTCAGATTTTCGGCTCCTCACCTAAGTCAAATACATTTTACTTAAGTTATTGGGGACCAGATCACCTTCTGAGATAGGTTTTAATTTTGAGGCAGGGATCATGGCCTTTTGATCTTTGGTTCCTTAGTAGCTAATATCTAGTCATATTAGTTGCTCAGCCAAAGCTGACTTCATCAAATTCAGTTCATTCAAAAGCAACTACTCTTCTATGAGAACTCTAAGTGCTATTTTTAGATAAATGGTCTAATGGGAGATCAAAAACTCCCTAAACATTTGTTGATTCCTATTAAAGGTAAGCTTTGTTTTAGGTCATGTGGATGCAAAGCATGGTCTAGACTTCAAGAACTCAATCTGGTAAAGGAGACGAGCACACTATTAGCCATAATCCATTACAAGCTGGGATCTAGGTCATTACCAAGTTAGAATTAAAAAAAAAAAGCATAGAAGGTCAAAGGAAGAAGCATTTGAAAGTTGACATCAACTTCAGGAAATAAAATCATTGGCAAAGAAGATCTGAATGATGTTTTTAAGATAATTACACAATTTTGTTTAGTCTCTGTTAATAGTTGAGAAAATAGACCAGTCTTTTCATGTTATGTAGATGTACTAGACTGTCTTCTGTCACTTCTATGTAAAATGCTATTTCTAGAGTGGGCCTACAAATTCTACAGTAGTGAGGTTTAAATATACTGAAGCAAAGCCCTTTTGCTGTGGAACTACTGAGATTGGCAGGTTATTAGCATTTAATTTACCAATTTATTCACCTCCCAGCGCATCTTTGTAGGCAAGATCTTTGATTGATTGATTCACTGGTTGCCTAGGATTTAATTCACGGGGTTAGGACTAATTCTCTGAGAAGCTGTGCAAATGAGGGGTTTCTTGAAGTGGGCCTGGGCCCAAAACAGTGATGATCTTAGGCCACCTGAGAGATGAAGCTCTTGCTTAAAGAGAAAGGCAAAGGCCACTACCAGGAGGTCAGGGCCACTGGTCAGTCCTGAGTGACAAGCTGGGCTATAAAGAAAAAGCAGCCAAATGTCAGAAGCCATGAAGACACTGGTCAGATATGGTGTACAAAATGTGTCAAGATTAAAGCCATTTTTCTAAGGGAGAATTAATAGTTGCAATGAAATAATTACTAAGAGGAAATTGACAATTCTAAGAAATGATGCTGGCTCACCATCTGTATAAATATTTCAATTTATAGCATATTGTGTTTAATTTTTAAATGACCTTTGGAAAGAAAACAGGAAATCTGTTAACTTTGACAATATTCATTCAATGAAAATAATAGGATTTCTTTGAAGAAAAACAAAGCTAAGTCTCTTACCTAAAGAAACCCTAAATTTGCTCAGGTGTTTCCAACAGCCTTTGGCGAAAAGCATTAGCTTTCTAAATGCTTCTAATAATTTCAGTAAATATTTCCCTGAAATTGGACATATAATCCAGACAGAATGTTCCTTTTTATGCACAATCCCCATTTGCTTTAAAAGGAGACATCCCAGATTACATACAAAGATTGAAAAACAGCCAAAATATCCAGGTACAAAAATACCAGTGACTGGATTGCCATTCTCTAAGTGTTGAATCTCATGCTAATGAATTCCAAAGAAAAACAGCTGACTTTATGCATTTATTTTAATAAGGCTGTGAAAACAGTCCATTTACAGTATAAAAACCTCCTGTCTTTTAAAAATGCCATACAGAATATTTTAATAAATTAAATTTGTCTGCCTGTCAAATCTGTCAAATTGACAAGACCCTTCAGGGAGTATTGCTGATGCTGTCCTATTCTTCCAACAGGAGGATTACATGTGGAATTTAATATGCATGGCTTATAGCAAGTATCTATCCATCAGAGGAATTGTAAGTAACAAATACCAACATAGCATCCTAAGTCTCCAACCTTTAGAGCCAGGGTCATTTTATTTCTTTTGCAAGCTCTTTCTTTAGCTACAGTAGTTTCCTAAGTATTTGATTTGTCTATAATAATGAATCTAAGGAAGCAAAGAAGTTGACATCATCAGAGTAGAATGGTTGATGTTTGCTCAGAAAAGTGTAGATTGTTTGTTTTAGTTGCTAAGTAGTGTCCAACTCTTCTGAGACACCTTGGACTATAGCCTGCCAGGTTCCTCTGTCCAAGGAATTCTCCAGGCAAGAATACTGGAGTGGGTAGCCATTCCCTTCTCCAAGGGGTCTCCTGCATTAGCAGACAGATTCTTTACTGCTGAGCCACCAGGGAAACCCCAAGTGTAGATTTCATAGTGCAATGTCATCCTGGCAACCAACCTGTCAGTCAGGTTTTCCTGTCCCCTGTGTACTAATGAGGGTGCTGAGGCTTGGCAGACGCCTCAGTATTACACATCTTGTATTTAGTAGAACCAGCTCTTTAAGTTAGGTATTCTGACCTGAAGCCATGCCATTTTTGTCTCTCACAAGATTTTCCTGGAATAATCAAATGTCTCCTTCGACTGCTATCTTATAGGGAAAACCCACTTAATGATTCCAGATAACACGTGGGACTATTTGTATTAAACTTCTGATGGCAGCTGGTGAATAAAGATGAACTCAGGTAAACAAGGTCCTACTGTGTAGCACAGGGAACTATATTCAATATCTTGTAATAAATTATAATGGGAAGGAATATGAAAAATAGCATATATGTATATAACTGAATCACTTTGCTGCACATCAGAAACTAACACATTATATATCAATTATATTTCAATAAAGACTTCCCAGGGGGCGCAGTGGTAAAGAATCTGCCTGCTGACGTAGAAGATGCAAGAGATGTGGGTTCAATCTCTGAAGGGGGAAGATCTCCTGGAGTAGGAAACAGCAACCCACTGCAGTATTCTTGCCTGGAAAATTCCATGGACAGAGGAACCTGGAGAGCTATAGTCCACGAGGTTGCAAAGAGTCAGACACAACTGAGCACACAGCACATATATTTCAATAATTTTTTTAAAAATAAGATGAATTCTTCATTTTTTCAAAGCAACATATCTAAGAGAAGTATGTATTAGGGTATTCAAAATCACAAACCCATTCAAACTCTGGATCAGCTGTACAATACATATACTAGTCACCTAGACTTGATATTTTATCTCCTGGAATGGAAGTCTCAAATGCATGTCTAAAAACCAAAATGAAATCAAGCTTCAAGTCTGTGATTCTTTTGTTTTTCATCCTGAACTTCAGAAACTGAGATGCACTCATTGGATAATATTCAAGGAGTCTATATCCACCACCAGAGTCCAAGGCAGTCCTCGGAGAACTGTTCATTTATTGGTCAATAAACATTATGTTGCTTTATAGTGTTTGGGGAAATGTCTCTCAAAAGTAGGCAGAACAATAATACCAACAAGTCAATACATACTGTCTCGAATTTCCTATAAGTCTAAAATTCTGGATTTTAAAAATATGGACTTGAGCGCAATTAAATTTTTCTGACAACAGCCTGTAATAGTTACACAAATGAATGCCTATTTAGTGGCTGGTCGGTCCTAACAGCAAGGCAACAGCATGCGTCAGGCCCTGCAGAGATCTGGTTGAAGGACGGAAATATTTATACATGTAAAGAGGCCTGTCTAACTTGGCTAGGAGAGTGTTACCATGAGATGCTGCAATGAGTTGATGGTAACCCATGGCCAGTCTCATGAAAGAATATCTCATGACTCAACCCATTCCATTTCTATTTCTGAAAGGGATTAATTATTTCTCGTGAACTCACTGGAGATCAAAGCAGAATAGATAAAATTCAGTAAGTAAACCATCTAACAGAAGGAGCACATAATGAAAAGAACACTGGATTTTGAAAACCACATGGCTATCCATCTGACTCTGTGTTTTCTGGCTATGTGATCTTGGACAAATCACTGCCCTAGGCTCCTGTCACTTCAAGTTTGAAAAGGAGGTCTTGACCTCTAACTAACAGGGTTAAGATGAAATTAAATTTTAAAATGGCTGTAAATTGTCCACTCACAGTGCTTTGTACATAAAAGGCAATCAATCACTTAAGATATTAACTGATTTTTTTTTACCATTGAGATTACAGGTTTTCTAGCTCCTGAATGAGTTTGCCTTGTCTCCACTTAGACAGTAAATCTTTAAAGAGAATGAATATTGTCTTACTCATTTTTTAAAAACCCTCTTAGCATAATTTGAAATACACAGTAGTTATTCAAAATGTTTTTGATAAAAATCAGAGGGCTACTGAAAGTTCATCCGAAGAGATGTACTCTGAGGAAGATGAACCAGGGTACTTTTTTATAAATGGAAATAAGAACTATTCTAGTAAAGAAAGGACAACCACCTCTACCCAGATTTTTATTCAGTTATTATGTCCAAACTGTATGGAATCCTGTAAGGACCATCTGTGGATGTACTTCTGTGGTCAGAGAATTTTCTGGGAATTGTTCTCCCGTGCTCCACAGAGATCCAGGTCTCTATTATCTGTGTTCCCTTCTGTTAATGGGCATCATACTTGCAGTTAACTATTTTACCCTTGAAGTCAGACGTGATTGTTCCACCCCACTTCTTGTTTGGGGTGGGATGACTTATGACTTGGTGCATTCCCTCAAAAATCCTCCCTTTCAATATCCACAGTGTGGAGTAAGCGTTGTGTATCAGTTCTCTGCCACCTACAGTGGGGTTTTTCTAGTTTCACCCGTGTTCCATCTCTTTTCTGTCTTAGTGGCTTTCTCAAAGCATCCAGTTTTACCCTCTATTATTCACTTTATAGAAACCAGCACTCCCTGGCTGTCCCTTAGCCCTGGGGACTCATAATTTGTTCTGTCTCCCTGTGCCCCGGAAAAGTACTGACAGCTCATAATTGGTCATGTTTCTTACAAAATTTGCATTAAACTGGGAGCAGTGCTTGCTTTCTTGGTATAATTTGTCTTACATTTTTGCAAGTAATAATTATACATTAAATTACATTCAAAAAGTGCAGGAAGAAAAAAATTTTCCATAGTCATACTACCCATATAAAACCACTTTTCACCTATATGAATTTTTCTCTAATAATATTTCAATGCACATCTCCATTTTACCTGTATTCATAGAAATAAATTTTATATGATACATTTTACTTATTAATATGCTATAAGCATCACCAGTGTCAATGCTAATTTCATGTAAGTATCATTTTAATGGTTGCAAAGTATTATATCAAGCATATATGCCATAGTTTATTTAATCATTATCTTGATAATTTTTACATTGTTTATACTGTTTGGTATTGAAAACCATGCTGTAATATCTTTGGGTAGAGTCTTTTTCTATATTTTGAGCTCTTTCCTTAGAATGTTGGGGCTTCCCTGGTGGCTCAGATGGTAAAGAATTTGCCTGCAATGTAGGAGACCTGGGTTTGATTCCAGGGTTGGGAAGATTCCCTGCAGAAGGGAATGGCCACCTACTCCAGTATGCTTGCCTGGATTATTCCATGGACAGATGAGCCTGATGGGCTCCTTGGGTTTCTTTCCTTAGAATATATTTCTAGATATGGGCTACTGGGCAAATGAATATGAAAGACTTCAGGGTTTACATACACACTCACACACAATTTCAAGAAAAAAAAGAGCTAACAATTAAGGATGCTCAGCTGTGGAGGGTGGGTTTATGCCTATGCTCTTGATATGTCATCATCATTGATCCATGAAAATTTTATTGATCCATTGATTGATTTCCTTTTATTTCCAGTCTTCATTTCCTTTACCCTTAATATGCTTGTCTAATACAGTCTCATATGCTTGATAAACATATACATACACACACACACACACACACACACACACACACACATACATATCCCTTTATTTGTATGTGGTCATGTAAGCATACCTTTTTATTTTGTGTGCATATATGTTGCTCAGTCGCTTCAGTCATATCTGACTTTTTGTGACCCCAGGGACTGTAGCCCACCAGGCTCCTCTGTCCATGGGATTTTCCTGGCAGGAATACCGGAGTGGGTTGCCATGCCCTTCTCTAGGGGATCTTCCCAGTCCAGGGATTGACAAACCCACGCCTCCTGCATCTCCTGAATTGCAGGTGGATTCTTTACTACTGAGCTACCAGGGAAGCCTGTGCACATATGTTAAACACACACAAATAATATTGTGCTATGGGCCCCATATTGTAATTTTTTTCATCCAACACTGTTTTTAAGGTCTATCCACATTGTTCTTTGTTGATCTAGCCTATAACTTCTGAGTGCTATATGACACTGTCTTCTCTGCATCTATCATGCTATCCAGCTCTATTATCTAACTAGTCGACTCCCCTAGCTTGCCTCTACTTCTGTACTGCAGCAGCGCTGGGGAGAAACTCCTATAATTTTGATAAATGCCATGAATTTTATGTGTCAATCATATTATATTCAATAATCTTAAATCTTTTTTACTTCTAATCTGTCAGTTATAACAACTTTAAAAAAGTCTGTTTTTCCCTAGAAATTTATAGATACTCTTTACATCTTGGGAAAAATTAGTTCCTTATTTGTGAACGAAGGACTAATTAAACCTTTGTCTATGAATGAGTTGTAAATATTTTTGTTTACATTGTGATGACTGTCAAATTATTGGGGAATAGAATGTATCAATGTTTTGTTTTGTACATTACTTAGAAAGGTCCTTCTTTTTAAGAAATTCTCTTGTGTTTTCTTCCCATAGGCTTTTATTTTTATTTTTTTATATTTAAGTATTTTATTTATTTGCAATTTATTCTGGTATAAAGTGTGAAGTATGAATCCAAGTTTATTATCGTAATGGCTTTGCAGTTGAATAAGCCCAACCATCTTTCCCTACTGATTCAAAATACCATCTATATTATAGGCTACATTTTTAACATATATACATGTGGGTCTACTTCTTGATTTTTGTATTACTTCCCATGGGTCAGCTGGTAAAGAATCCGCCTGCAATGCGGGAGACCTGAGTTCGATCCCTGGGTTAGGAAGATCCCCTGGAGAAGGGAAAGAGTTACCCACTCCAGTATTCTGGCCTGGAGAATTCCATGGACTGGAGATGGACTCCATGGACTGACTATACAGTCAGTGGGGTCGCAAAGAGTTGGACATGACTGAGCAACTTTCACTTTCACTTTTCCATGGGTCAGTCCATCTTTTAATGCTTCAGGTCTATGCTATATAAATTATCATAGCTGTATAGATTTTAACAGCCAGTAGGACTGATCCTCTCTCACTACTTCCTTTTCAGAAGTTTCTTAAAGATTCTAATTTCATTGTGTTTGTTTTACTGCACTGAATTGAACACCCAGAATAAGATTAAATACCAACAATGTTAATAAGTACTTTACCTCATTCCTGATATTAAAGCAAGAACTTCTAAAATGTCAACATTAAATACAATGCTTGCTGTAGGTTTTTATTGGAAGCTCTTCATTGAGTTCAGTTCAGTTGCTCAGTCATGTCCGACTCTTTGAGACCCCATAGACTGCAGCATGCCAGGTTTCCCTGTCCTTCAGCAACTCCTGGAGCTTACTCAAACTCATGCCATCGAGTCAGTGATGCCATCCAACCATCTCATCCTCTGTTGTCCCCTTCTCCTCCTGCCTTCAATCTTTCCCAGCATCAGGGTCTTTTCCAATGAGTCAGTTCTCTACATCAGATGGCCAAAGTATTTCAGTTTCAACATCAGTCCTTCCAATGAGTATTCAGGACTGCTTTCCTTTAGGATGGACTGGTTGGATCTCCTTGCAGCCCAAGGGACTTTCAAGAGTCTTCTCCAATACCACAGTTCAAAAGCATCAATTCTTCGGCATTCAGCTTTCTTTATTGTCCAATTCTCACATCCATACGTGACTACTGGAAAAAGCATAGCTTTGACTAGATGGACCTTTGATGGCAGACCTTTACAAAATGGACCTTTACTGAGTTAAGGAATTTCTTCTTACTTCTACTTTACACTATTCACCAACCACAGGATGGAATGAAAAAGATTGACAATACTAAGTGCTGATAGAAATATGAAACTCCAGGAACCCTATCAGCAAATGTCATCAACACTATTGATAGGCATTTACATTGATACCAGCCCTCTGGACAATTTCCGTCTCTACTACATTTGGAAATATTCATACACTGTGACCTAGAAATCTCACACAGGTATAAGGTCCTAGAAATGCATACATAGGTATAAAAAAAAGATATGTTTAAAAATATTAATAGTATCATTAGTAATAGCAAAGAGCTGATAAAAACTCTTCAGCACTAGAATGGATTAGTAATGTATGCTCGGTCCAAACAGTGGTCTGTTCTATAGCAATAAATATCAATAAATTATGCTTACATGCAATCATATGGATAAGGCTCACTAACTTAATGTTGATCAAAAGAAGTTAAAAAAAAAAACCCAGCAAAACAAATCTATGGTAAAGGAAATCAACTCTGAATATGCATTGGAAGGATAGATGCTGAAGCTGAAGCCCCAGTGCTTTGGCCACCTGATGCAAAGAGCCAACTCATTGGAAAAGCTGCTGGTGCTGGAAAAGATTGAAGGCAAAAGGAGAAGAGGGCAGCAGAGGATGATGTGGCTAGATAGCATCACCAACTCAGTGGACATAAATCTGATACCAACTCCGCAAGGTAGTGAAGACAGGGAAGTTGGGTGTGCTGCAGTCTATGGGGGTCACAAAGAGAAGGGCATGACTTAGTGGCTGAACAACATAAGAAAAGAAGTTATCAGGAATAGACTGGGAGGAGCATGAGGAGGACTTGTAAGGTGCTGCTGACATTCTATTTCTTAATCTGGGTGGAAACTATGGGGTTGTGTTTTTCTCTACTTAAAGAAATAAGTTGTTGGTTTTTTTTTTTTAATGTTTAAAATGACTAAATAAATGAAACAATAAATGGAATCTAGTATAAATTGAACTGGAAAAGACTCCTGCTTGTACTGGACTTGAGATTTTATTTTATTTTGTTTTTGCTGTGGTTCTGCCTCTAATGAGCTCTGAGGTTTTTTTTGTTTTTTTTTTTTTCGTTTCTTTACAACAAATCATATTCCCACTTTGAACATTTGTTTTCAATCTCTAAGAACTGGAGACTAAATTAAACAATTTTTAAATACCCTCCTAGTTCTAAGATACATCTATTATAAGAGCTTCCAGGAAGTCACCTACATTTTTCCTTTTTGATGATGAATTTTACTGACTTAAGATAAGCTAGTTCTTTTGTTGTTGTTGTTCTCTATACTCAACTAGCAAAGCTCCCCTGTTATCCATTGGCTTTCCTAGTAGCTTCTCATATGATCCAACTACCTATGACACACACTACCCATGTGAATCAGTAGTTATTTTCCTCATTTTAAATCACATTTTAATCTGGTTTACATATTAAACTTTTGAGAGCCTGTTTAGCATCAATCCTTGCCCATATATTTCCAAACCTACAAAGCTGAGGGCCAGTTTCTAGTGATTCCATCTAAATAATCAGTTAGTTGCCTTAGAAACCACTGCTGTGTGACATACACTGGCCCATCAGGGAAATCAATGAGAAGAATTTTAAGTATTCCACTGATGGTTCTTGACTCCAGAAAAAATCCACCCTCTCTTCCTGTGACAAAATCTGTTAGATGTGTGCCTGTAACCGAACTCTTTTCACTTTTGACAATGGAAACAATTCTCATATTTGGCTGTCTACATGGTTTCCAAGAATAAACACAATGTGTCTAAGCCTTCCCTGTACCTAAGTGTATTCCTGTGAACAAGTTCTGACAAGTGAGATGTGAGCATAAATGAAGTGAGCATAAATGAAGTGTTCAACGTCCTGCCCAGGCTCTTAAAGGGGCGGGTGATCCTTTTAAAACTCTATTTTCCCCTTTCTGTTTGCTGAGATGTACATGAAATTGTGGGCAATGTGGCTTTGTTGACACAAGGGAATGTTGGAGAATGTTATAGAAAAGAAACTTGGCTTCCTGAGAGATTCTTGACAGACAGTTGCCATAGAAGCTTAGACCTCAAGGAAAAAGCAAAATAACTTCTATCCTGTATAAAGAGCTTCCATTTTGGACCTTTGTCACAAGGCAGAGAAACTATATTCTAACTAATATACCTCTTAAATGTGCTATTGGAACCTTGTACCATGACTGAAACGTGGGACTGTTAGTTGCTCAGTCATGCCGGACTCTTTGGTACCCCACAGAATATAACCCATCAGGCTCCTCTGTTGATGGAATTTTCCAGACAAGAATACTGGAGTAGGTAACCATTTCCTTCTCCAGGGGATCTTTCTGACTCAGGGATCGAACCCAGCCTCCCTTATTGCAGGCAGATTCTTTACTGCCTGAGCCAGCAGAGAAGGCCTGCACCATAATTGGAGAGTGTGTAACATAGAGGCCAAATGCCACAACTGTAAATCCTCTTTCTGAGGGTTTTTAAATGTAATGTTAATATTCAATACAGGACTGCTTTCTTCTCCTCTAAACTTGATTCTGCATCTTACAGAAGGCCTAATGTTGAAAAAAGGAAAATTCAACCTCTATTGGTGGCTCAGACAGTAAAGAATCTGCCTGCAATGTGGGAGACATGGGTTCAGTCTCTGGGTGGGGAAGATCCCCCAGAGAAGGTAATGACTACCCACTCCAGTATCCTTGCCTGGAGAAATCCATGGACAGAAAAGCTTGGCAGGGTACAGTCCATGGGGTCGCAAAGAGTCACACATGACCGATTGACTTATACTTCACAAGCTGCTACCCAGCCTGACCCTGAGATACTGACAGATCAGCTCAATTCACCATAGTATGGCCTGGTTGGTGGACTGTTTCCATAGGAAATATTTGGAAAAGTGATTAAAACCATGGGGGTTAATCATCTGAAATCATCAAAAATCATCCATTAAGGAAATAAAGAGAGCAGTTCTTTGGACTGATCAGCTAAACACGTCTTAAAAATCTCTCTTCTTGGAGAAATAGAAATGTCTCTATTGGCAAAGATGTAAAGAGAGAGATGAGGAAGAAATGTTAGAGTTAGAAAAGAATAAGAGAATTGTAAAGGGTCAGAGATCCAGAATATATCAGACCAAGGATATGGAATTTATAAAATTGACCTACCTTAAATATTCTTTAAGGACTTTCTTTTGTGTGTCTTTTCTCACACTGATTGTCTGCTGTTATTGCCATGAAAGAAGAGGAAAGAAAGAACATCACACTGATGGGTTTGTTATTGATGCCCTGTGAAACACGTGGTCAGCACTCATAGGTGCCTGAGTGAGCAGAACAAAGTCTCTGCCCTCTCAGAGCTCACATGGGGAGGGGGGAGACAAACAATAAATGAACATGCAAAAGTATATCACGTAATGCAAAATGCCCATAAGTGCAAGAAATAATAATAGAGTACTCAAAAGGTATAGTGAGTGATCGAGTGGAAAACATGCTAGTTTAGAGTGAGTGGTGGGTCTACTTCCCTGCCAAATGGATCTTTAAACAAAATTTTCAAGAAAGTAAGGGAGTGACAGATAGCCCTATCTAAAGGAAGACCTTTTCAAATAGAGGGAACAGAGATCATAAAGGCCCCAAGGATGGAGAGAACAAGATGTGCTGATGGCAAATATATCACAGGAACACTGCCACTGTCTTCTCCCCTGCCTAGGAAAGAAGCAGATTTCCATCGCTGTACTTTTCACTGAGCTAATACAGCCTCAGAATCCTTCTGAGCCCAATACTCTGATAAATTAGCAATAGACAAGCGTTAAGTGTCAGACTAAAAATCATTTGTTATCACTGCTATAGAGTTCATGTTTCTAAATTCTAGCTTATAATCCTATTTTCCAAGTATTTATTTTTCCAGTGTCACTGATAGTACCTCTACTGTGTATGGCTATAAGAAGCATAAGGACCAGGAAAATCTCAGGGTCAAGGATACCTCATTCATTCATTCTTTAAAATATTTACTATTTGGTATTGCTATATATCAGGCATCCTACTAAGTCTTAAGAATCTAGGAATACAGTATTTTTAGTGTTAGTCACTCAGTCGTGACCGACTCTTTGCAACCCCATGCAACTGTAGCCAGCCAGGCATCTCTGCCCAAGGGATTCTCCAGGCAAGAATACTGGAGTGGGTTGCCATTCCCTTCTCCAAGGGATCTTCCCAAAACAGGGATCAAACCCAGGTCTCCTGCATTGCAAGAAGATTCTTTACCTATTGAGCCACCAGGGAAGCCCCTCATAAATCACAAAGATAGGGGAAAATCATTATAATACAATGAAATAGATACTGTAAGAACTCTGAGAAAAGTATGGCTAATTTGACAAATAATAGGCAGCATTAGGAAAGGCATTGTGACGTCACAAGAAGGGCAGAGGATTTAGAAGCAAACAGACTTGTGTTCTATTCCAATCGTGCCATTTTTTCAGTGAGCTACATGACCCTTGTGGAATTTAGTTAAGCTCTGTGAATCTTGGATAATGCCTCCTGCTCATCAAGTGACCGCAAAAGATAAAGGAGGTGTCATAAGTAAAATATATAACATGGGGCCTAGCACATAACATGTGCTCAATAAACATTTGCTTTCTGTTAAGGAAAATTTGAAACTGGAGATGACATTTGTGATAACTACTGAGAGTTCAGCTCAGTTGCATAAAATAAGGAAAAAGAAGGGAGATGGAATTCTATGTGGTTAATCAAAAAGGCATGAAAGAAAGCATAACATCTAAGGGTATTTCATTATTATTATAGGTACCACTAAGAGAATCATGAAACACGTCCCAGTATCAGAGATATGGAAGTGTGAAAATGTAAACTTCAGAATCAATAAAATGTGGTAATTAATTTTTTGTATGTTTTGTACCTGAAGCATAAGATATAGGAGAGAATGAAAAGAAAGGAAGCTGAAAAAGCAAGTAAGAAACAGGTCATGAAGTACATTTTGTTTTTAATCTTCAAATTAAGAAGCCAGGACATTATCCTGTTGGCAAACTAGAGTCTTTAGATTTTAAGTCAGAAAGGTGGGAGCAGATTGGAAAGATGGTAGAATAGACTGGACAAATGGCCTGATTACCAGTCAGTTATGAATGTGTGGCATCCTTTGACCAGAGATTAGCAACTTGACTGCATTCCAATAACCTATGAAGATTTTCATGGAATATGTGCATTTCAGAAAGTCGTTAATTTCATTAACATAAAGTTTTATATGGATATTCACTGTCTTTGAATGCCTATAGACTGTATAGGCATTATATAGACAGGCCTATAGACTGTATGTGCCTTCAATTCTAATAATTTGTAATTGTGTGTACTTAGTCACTCAATTGTGTCTGACTCTGCAATTCCATGTACTGAATGTAGCCCACCAGGTTCTTCTGTCCATGGAATTCTTCAGGCAAGAACACTGGAGTGGATGGCCATGCCCTCCTCCAGAGGATCTTCCCAACCTAGGGATTGAACCCAAGTCTCTTGCATTGCAGGTGGATTCTTTACCATCTGAGAGTTTAGTGGGTTTATTATTCTTTTATTTTACCCAAGAACTATTTAGAAGTATAAAATATTCTCAAGATATCTTACTGTTTTTAATTTCTAGTTTAATTCCAGTTTGAAAAGAGATTACCTTTCATATGATTTCAACCCTTTGAAATGTATTGAGACTTAAGTCATGATCAATAGGGTGTATCTTGGTGAATGTGTCAGGTGCGTTTGGAAGCAATGTTTACAGTTGACTGATAGTTGACTATTACACTAAGTGGGAATTGGACTCAAGATATAAGTCCAAGTCCATGAGTTTACAGTTCACTAGATTTTGAAGTTTCATTTCTTGTGGACTGTCAGTTCAGTTGCTCAGTCATGTTGGACTCTTTGTGACCCCATGGACTGCAGCATGCCAGGCCTCCCTGTCCATCACCAACTCCTGGAGTTTACTCAAACTCATGTCCATCGCATCAGTGATGCCACCCAACCATCTCATCATCTGTCATCCCCTTCTCCATCCGCCTTCAATCTTTTCCAGCATCAGGGTCTTTTCAAATGAGCCAGCTCTTTGCATCAGGTGGTCAAAGGATTGGAGTTTCAGCTTTAACATCAGTCCTTCCAATGAATATTCAGGGCTGATTTTCTTTAAGATGGACTAGTTGGATCTCCTTGTGGTCCAAGGGATTCTCAAGAGTCTTCTCCAACACCACAGTTCAAAAGCATCAATTCTTCAGCACTCAGCTTTCTTTATAGTCCAATTCTCACATCCATACATGACTACTGGAAAAACCATAGCCTTGACTAGACAGACCTTTGTTGGCAAAGTAATGTCTCTGCTTTTTAATATGCTGTCTAGGTTAGTCATAGCTTTTCTTCCAAGGAGCAAGTGTGTTTTAATTTCATGGCTGCAGTCACCATCTGTAGTGATTTAAGAGCCCCCAAAAATAAAGTCCATCACTGTTTCCACTGTTTCCCCATCTATTTGCCATGGAGTGATGGGAACAGATGCCTTGATCTTAGTTTTCTGAATGTTGAGCTTTAAGCCAACTTTTTCACTTTCTTCTTCCATCAAGAGGCTCTTTAGTTCTTCACTTTCTGTCATTAATAACTGTTTAAAAAATTGACTATTAAACCATCCTAAAATCTTATCAGTGAAAACCAAAGAGAACTTCTACTTTGGCAACATTTATAAAATTTCCCTATTTTTAATCCTTCTGCTTTTAAGTTTTGTACAACTATACTCATAATAGTCACACCATTTTTCACTCATGCAGGGCAAGCTTTCTGAATTCTGGTGAAACTGGAAACTATTTTATAATACTTATGTTAATATAAAGTGTTCTGACTAGTTGGACTTTGAGACTGTTTCTCATATTTTATCATTCTAAATACTCACTAGCAATTGCTTTGCACATCTTGGTTTATTAATATTATTATTATTCCTTTACATATTTCCTTGAAATAGTCAACTAGGAAGGATATTAAAGGAAAAAATAGTTTGTATGTATTTTGGATGTTGATTCATTTTTCTCAGAAGCCCTTCAAAGGCTGAACTCATCACTTCCAATTACTCTAAGTAGTTGCTCTCCTTGGCCTTTCAGCCACAACTCCTGTAGTTTCTACTCTCCAGCATTCCCGTCCTTTCCAGTAAACTTTGTATATTCCTTGGATGGAGTCCTCCTACTCTACATCAAATGTCATCTATGGGGTTAGCCAAAAAGTTCATTCAGGCTTTTCCATACAAAGTAACGGAGAAACCCTAACAAACTTTTTGGTCAACCCAATATAAAACTCTGCAGAATTCTCAGGAGTACTGGTCACCACTTTCCTCCACTCTGACAGCACTCTATAGCCCATTTCAACCATAACACTTTTTACCTTTAAGCTTCACCTGTTCTCTCCCCCCACAACATGTTTTGAGTGACACTTAGAATATATTTGGTAACTTCCTATTGACTGAATGGACATGCCTTTAGCAATAAGGAACAGACTATGTTTCTGCAGAGTCTGGCTGGCTGTAAATTATTCTTATCATTTCATTTTCTTGTTTCCTGATTAATAGTTTCTATTTAAAGTTTCCTCAGTAAAAATTTAGATAAACACAAATATGGGCTAGCTATTGTGATTTTTGATATAGTTGAAAACTTAAGTAAGAGGGAGCTGATTTTTACCAGAGATATATTTTCCACTTTTGTTTTGTTTTTTGTTGTTGGTGGTGGTGGTTGTCAGCATTAAGAAAGTAAAGTAAGTTACCTCTAAGGAATTATCGTCCTATTGTATCTTCTAAAGTGGGCAGTTGTCAGCTAAATATCTGATGGTTACCCCACCCACCCACCCACCACAGGACTGTCAGGACAATACTTCAGAAAGACTATTCAAGGTTCTGAAATGAGAAAGTAAAAATCCCAGTCTGACCAGCTATACTTGCCATTTAATCTAACCCATTCACTATCTCTTCAAAACTCATTTTGGTTTCTACAGAGAATTAACTGTTATAAAATGACCTGTATTAATTGGAGCTATAGTGAGGAATAGAGGATAAATATAAAAAGTACCTTTAGCATTTTTTTCTCCATTTAAAGCAAGTCATATTTTGTTCAAAATTTGGAGAAAAGGAAGCTAGGAAGTTTCTAAATTGCTAAAGCAAGGATTCATAAAATCCATTGATTCATAAATGAGAAAGAAAAAATTTTAGCTTCTCAGAGCAGGAAGGATCCAAAAATAGTTGAGGGGAATGGTATTCACCTCAAAAATGTAGAGAGATGCTATAGAAAGTACAGTAAAAGAAATTACATTTTTGAAAGTGGCCAAGAAAAGACAGCATATAAATGACTCAGTCCTGTATGATAATATCAAAATGAAGCAGCAGCACCATTTAACACGTGAGAAGCCTTTTCAATTACACTGATTCTGGAAGGTATATAATATTAACTTTTGCTTCAGCAAAAGTTAATCAAGTTGGGATCTACAGTGAGGGTTGTTCAAATATTTCTTGCCTAACAGAGAAGGAGGACAAAAACAGATGGAGAGGAAGTCAGCCAACTGGGTGGGCAGCTGGTCGAGATGAGGCCGTGGGTGTGGTTGGGAGAAATGGCTGGGGCCTCATCCCTAGACTGAAGGAGATGCTGGGGACCAGAGCACTGGGAGCTAAGGACTGGGTGAGATGTCAAATCAAATCTGGAAACTAAAGACTGAACAGTTTAGTCTAACTGAGGATCCCAAAACTCTTGAATCCAAGGTAGGTGTTTGTAGCTGGGATTCTGTGGCCAGAGAGTGGTGCAGTGGGCCACACTCAGGATAGTCCAGAGTGGCTGCTGGCAATTGCCTGAACCAGTTTGCTGTCAAGCTGTTTTCTGCGTACCAGCCACAGCTTGAAGCATGGCTGAGTGGCCTGCTTTTAAAGCCAGGAGTAGAATGCATGAAGTGCTGTATGCTAAGTCACTTCAGTGGTGTCCAAGTCTTTGTAAGCCCTTGGACTGTAGCCTGCAGGCTCCTCTGTCCATTGAATTCTCCAGGCAAGAACACTGGAGTGGGTTGTCATTTTCTTCTCTGGGGGACCTTCCCGGCCCAGGGATCTAATCCGAGTCTCTTATGTCTCTGGCATTGGCAGGTGAATTCTTTACCACTAGTGCCACTTGGGAAGCCCTAAAGTCTTGGTAAATATTACCAAATTGTCCTCCAAAGTGATTTTACCAACTTATATTCCTACCAACAGAAGATGAGAGTACTTTCCCCCATCTCCTTGCCAGAATAAGGATAAACCCTTTTTTTAAAAAAAAAAATTTGCTGCCAATTTGTCAAAGAAGAAAAATGATTCCTTGCTCTGATTTGCATTTTCAAGTTACCAGTACATACAGATTGTGTGTGTGTGTATGTGTATATATATATACTGTTTATTTTTATAGTATTATCATGTCCTTCAGAATTATTTTTACTGCTACTTTAATATTTTTATAATAACTTCAATAAATCATAAGCTAAGAGTATGACCATTGTTAAACTTCTTGAAATCTTCTTGATCTTTTATATGTATCTTACTTTTAGTTATGATCTTTAACATATAAGCTGTGTGGTCAAACCTCTCAAGATTTTCCTCTAGTGTTTTTGTATTTACAGTTTTATTTTTTTTCAAGCTGCAATAATTGAAGCACTGGCTTTTTTTTTTTATTATTGTTTCTTCAATGACTTTACTTTTTGCAATCAAATCCTTAATTATCTGAGTTTTATTTTGATATAAGGCAATGGTCTGGACTGGTCAGACATAAAGCTATTTTAACTGCGTTAAGCAGAGAGGGATTTACTAAGGGGTTTAAGCTAATTTACTGAATTACCAGGATGGCTGGGTGCTGTAGAGTTGACAGCAACACAGAGACAAAAATAATTTCTAGTCACATCATGGGAACATTCTAGAGGAATCCATTACTGCTAGATGCTGGGGACTAGACAGCAGAAACTTCACAACAACCACCCCTGAATAAAAGTGTCTCTGCCATAAGAACAAGCTTCCTGAGCACAATTGCCACTTTATGGTGTCCACTTCTGCCTGTATAGTAATATATTACTGTAGCTCCTGGATAGCACTTCTGTCACATGCTGAATGCTAGCTGCAAGGGAGTCTATGATAATTAGACTATTATTAGTGAACACTATACAATGCTTACTGAGTGCCAGACATTGTTCTCAGTGCTTTTATAGATGTTAACTAATTTTTACAGGATCCTACAAGGTAGGTACTACAATATCATTTTCCATATGAGGAAACAAGACACAGAAAGTACTTGCCCCATTGTTGTCGTTGTTCAGTTACTAAGGTGTTTCTAACTCTTTTGCAACTCCATGGACTGTAGCCCTCCAGGTTCCTCTGTCCATGTGATTTCCCAGGCAAGAATACTGGAGTGAGTGGCCATTTCCTCCTCCAAACTGCCCCACACCAAGCAGTTAATGGATGGCAGAGTTGTATTTGTACCCAGATTGGCTCCAGAAATCTGTGCTCCTAGGAGCATTCCTTGTAACATTAGGAGCAAATCAATTACTATATTATATAGCCTGTGATTTTAGGCTTCCCAGCCTCTATGGTACAAGAAGTCAAGCTAGAAAGGGGGAGGGTAGGTACTGAATGAGCCCTTTTACACCATTTTGCACAGGCACTGGTCTAATTTTTTCAAAGGCTACTCGGTTTTTACAGTAGTCATGTATGGATGTGAGAGTTGGACTATAAAGAAAGCTGAATGCCAAAGAATTGATGCTTTTGAACTGTGGTGTTGGAGAAGACTCTTGAGAGTTCCTTGGACTGCAAGGAGATCCAACCAGTCCATCCTAAAGGAAATCAGTCCTGAATGTTCATTGGAAGGACTGATGCTGAAGCTGAAACTCCAATCCTTTGGCCATCTGATGCAAAGAACTGACTCACTGCCAAAGACCCTGATACTGAAAGGTTGAAGGCGGGAGGAGAAGGGGATGACAGACGATGAGATGGCTGGATGGCATCACCAACTCGATGGACATGAGTTTGAGCAAGCTCCGGGAGTTGGTGATACCAGGGAAGCCTGGCGTGCTGTAGTCCATGGGGTCACAGGGAGTCAGACACGACTGAGGGACTGAACTGAACTCAGTTTCTTAGTGCTATTTACTGAAGAGGCTTACTTTTCTTATTGACTTACACTGGTGCCCTGGAGTGTTGAGGGAGCACTCAATGAATATTAGTTGAGTGAATGAATAAATGTATTAGGGTTTACTTTTGGACTATCTGTTTTGGCCCTTTGTCAACTTTGGCAGCATTTAGCATGGTATTTTTAGTTGTCATTCAAGATGGATGCTCTGGGTCTATGGATCTATGCAGTCTGTCCCACTCTGACTGTCCTCAATCTGCTGACCTCTATGGTCTGCACCAACAGGCTTCATTTATGTAACATTTACATGACATTATAGAAATGGAGAGAATATTAGTGGTTGTCATGGTACAGGAATCAAGAGGTAGGAGGAAAGGATTTGTGATTATATTCGGGCAACACATAGGATCTTCGCGTTAATGAAAGTGTATCTTGACACTGGTGGTGGATTCATGAACCTATAGGTGGTAGAACTGCATAAACATAAGTAACAAATACATGCATAAGTACAAGTAAAACTGGGGACATCTAAACACGATTGTATCTGTGTCAATTTCATGGTTATGATATATTAAAATAATTTGCAAGATGTTATCCCTGGGGAGACAAAAGAATCTCTCTGATTTAATGGAAGGGCATATAAATCTATAGCTTTTCAAAACTTTTTTAAAACTTTAATTAGAAAAAACAAAAATAAAGGAACCCTGAAAACTGCACCTGAAAATTTTCAAAAAAGAAAGAAAAACAAAAGAAAAGAAACAACAAAGAAACAATGAAATGGCTCCTTTGCACCTTGCCTTCTGGTTGGAGATCTCACAGGAGACCAGGAGAAGGAGAAAGGAGGATTGAGGTTGGTGTATTTGTTGCCTTGGCTTCTTCCTGGTCACGTGGCCTTGGGCTGGCCGGTCCCTCTGCTGGAGGACTCACTCCTGTCAGCGTCCTTCACCCCGCTGTGCTCCTCTCACTGGTTTTGTAACCACTCTCCCCTCCCCTTAGGACTAAGGACTCTTGAC
This sequence comes from Cervus canadensis, assembly GCF_019320065.1. NCBI lineage: Eukaryota > Metazoa > Chordata > Mammalia > Artiodactyla > Cervidae > Cervus > Cervus canadensis. The sequence goes on along the minus strand of NC_057390.1, from coordinate 79,299,707 downwards.
TGTCGCTGGCCTAGCTATTACATAAGCCCTTCTAAGTTTCTGCATTTTTGTCAGCAGTCCCCTTTTTAAACTCTCCTCCAGTTACCCAGTTTGTGTGTGGCATCTGTTTGAACGAGGCAACAACATGATGCTGTTTTAATCATCATTTTAAAACATTTTTTTTAATATTTGGTAGGAAGAACATTCAAGATTTCCCTCAACCTCAAATTTTCCTTTGCTATTTACCTACTCTTTAAGATTGGCACTATTTTGAATTGAGAAAAAACAATCATTTAACAGGTTGCTGATTTTCCTGGCTATCCTAGGTAATTAACTATCTTTGGTTTATTATATGAGCAATCATACCATCTTCCACCAATGATCATTTTACTTTTCTTTCTAATCACTGAAACATTTATATCTGTTGCAGACTTCTTAGACTGAATTGTCTAAGGTTTCTTGAAAAGGTGTGACAATGGGCATTTTAAAAAAACCTTAGCTTGCTCTTAATCTTAATGGGAGTGTTTGTAATGATCCAACATTAGTATTCAGTTAGTTCTTGATTTTAGATATTCTTTATAATGTTTAGGAAGTATCTTTGTATTCCCAGTTCACTACACATCATTGCGTGTGTTTTTTCTTTTCTCGTTAATCTGGAATGGGTGGGTGATGAATTTCATTAAATGATTTCTTAGCAATTTTTCAGATGATTAAAAATGTTTCCTCTCAATACATCAACAAGATGTACTAAAATGATACAACTAATTTTATAACAGTCTTTTGTTCTAAGAATAAAACCTAATGCAGTTATGGTATACTAATCTTTAAATATCATTCTAGATTCAATTTCTCAGCATTTTATTGTATAAAGATTTTTTTTCCCCCTATTGTCAAAATTTCAGGTGAGATCCTGGTTTCCTTTCCTGTATTAATAATCTCAGCCTCTGGTGAAATATATCTGTAAATATTTCTGGCTTTTCTCTGCTTGGGAACAATTTCAATAGCATACATGAAATCATAATATATGTAAAACTGTCTAAGCCTGGGATCATATAGGAGGCATAATTTTTCTACTAATTTTTTCAATCCCATGTTTTTTTCAGGTTTTTCATTCTTCTCAAATCATTTTAAGTCATTTATGTTTACACAGAAAATTAGGGTTTTTTTTTAGATAATCAAATGTTTTTATACAAAACTTTCTATAATTTATTCTTAATCTATTTTTTTTTAAATCATGGCTTGAATTGATCAATTCTCCCCTTCTTTTTATAAATCCATTATGTGGCAGGCCTCCCCTAGCATTGGGAACCAGTGCCTGGATGTCTGCTCAAAACAGGGAATGGCAGAGGACTGTTTCCACATCCTACTCCTCTTCCGAGGAGGACCCTCCCCATCCCAAGGGAGTTAGCAGGAGCGTTTTGCTGCTGCCTTTCTCTGTGGGTCACAAGATCCCCTCAGAGACAATGAGATCAATTTGAATAAGGGATGCAAACAATGTCATGTTACCAGTTCAAAGCTGTGCAACTGTGGAAAGTTATCTAACACTGAATTTGGTAAATTATGACAAAGTCATCATCTCTAACTTTGTAAACATTCTAATGTATTTTTTTCCAAATGCTTTTTCACTCTTGGTGAGACAATGATCACTTCTTACAATGATGCACTTTTCTGGGGTTTTCCAGAGTATATGTTTATCTATTATTACATGCAACCATTTCAAAACCATTGTGACATGTAGGCATTTGCGTCATTTGACAGATAAAGTACTAAGCATCAGGCAACAAGTAATACACTAAAGGCAGAGTTGGAAAAGCCAGAAAGGTAACAGAAACAGAGCAAGAGGTTGAGACAGGCCTCGAACTCTTTCCATCATCCTCTCGAAAGAGCCTAAGGCCCATCCCCCCAGGCCAGATTCGCCCTGTGCTGGTTCACTTACGGGTCCCATGGCCAGTCTAGCCACTGCTGCTGCTGCTAAGTCGCTTCAGTCGTGTCCGACTCTGTGCGACCCCATAGACGGCAGCCCACCAGGCTAGCTACAGCCTGCCGCATTTTACTCTCCAGAGCACTCTAGGCCATTTCTCTGTGTCCATTGTTATTTCCTGTCTCCTCAACCAGCCTGGGAGCTGTCTGTCCTCCCTCTGTCCCTAGACCAGGGTCTGTGTAGAGGATGAGCTTTGTGGTTGTACAGAATGCCTCACAGAGAGGAAAAGAGCTAGAGAAGAATGGATTGACCAACTGCATGGTCAGCCAGGCGTAGAGCATTTGAAGTTTGCAAAGCAATGCCCTAGGCAAACATGGGCCAAAGAAATATGGAGCGCATTTCAGCCATTTCTGTGTAATAAACAATCCCCAATCTCGGTGGTGTATAAGAAGCTTATTTTTCGGAGTCACATGTGAGTGGACCTGCTGATCTCAGCTGGGCTTGCTTCTCATCCTCAGGTCAGGTGGGGCTGATCTTGGCTGGGCTTGCCTGAGGAGCTGGGCTTTAAATTTTAGGTCCAGTTGGTGTCCATCTTCAAACCTGCTCCAAGCATCTCATTCTCGGATGCAGGCTGAAGTGATGCAGCAGCAGGCATGAAGCAGGAAGAGGGAATCTCAAGGCAAATGGAGAGGAGAGAGAGAAAGGCCACCTGCACAGCGCATTTCAAGTCACAGCTTCTACCACATCTGCTCAGAGCCTATTGGGGAAAGCAAGCACATGTCTGAACCTTAGGCAGAGGAAATCCACTGTCTTTGGTGGAGACAATGACCAAACTCCACAGGAAAGGGTGACACATTCGACAGTCCAGCCTAAAGCAGAAGGATGTTGAGGCTCAAAATAAAAACCAGACTCCAGTGACAGGTACAGCACACAGATAGAAACTGTGTACAACGATCAGCTTACAAGTCTGTTCGTCTCCATGGCTGCCCTGCAAATAGGTCCATCAGTACCGTCTTTCTAGATTCCACATGCATGCATTAATATACAATATTTGTCTTTCTCTTTCTGACTTACTACACTGTGTATAATGGACACAGAGGGGAAAGGAGAGGGTGGGTCGAATTGAGAGAACAGCAATGGAAACATATACATTGCCATATGCAAAACAGATAGCAAGTGGGCATTTGCTATTTGACACAGGGGGATAGCTCAGTTGGTAAAGAATCTGCCTGTAGTGCAGGAGACCCCCCAGTTTGATTTCCAGGTTGGGAAGATCCCCTGAAGAAGGGAAAGGCTACCCACTCTAGTATTCTAGCCTGGAGAATTAAGGACTCTAGTCCATGGGGTCTCAAAGAGTCAGACATGACTGAGTGACTTTCACTTTCACTTTCACAGGGAGCTCAACCCAGTGCTCTGTGACAACCTGGAGGGGTGGGATGGGTGGGAGATGGGAGGGGGTTCAGGAAGGAGGGAAAATAAGTATATTTGTGGTTAGCATAGGCAGAGGCCAACACAATATTATAAAGCAATTATCCTCCAATAAAACAAAATTTAAAGGAATGAACAGCTTAACTGTAATGAGATAAAGCAAAGGGGAAGCTTGCAGAGAGGATCCTGGAAAGGAGGAGAGAATAAGCTATCACTCTTTGGATATATGACAAGCACTTAAACTGAATTTTGAACACAATAAGGATAATCCTTTCTTGTGCTCTAAGTCCTAGCAACCTTGAACCACTCGTAATATCCAATTGCAAGGTGCTCACACATGAGACTTTGAAACAGGCTACTGTGTCCTAGATGATCTTCTTCCCCTTCAATCCTTGTGTTTTCCTTTAATTAATGCCTCCTATTGGCTCAGAGGTTAAAGCATCTGCCTGCAACACGGGAGACCCGGGTTCGATCCCTGGGTCGGGAAGATCCCCTGGAGAAGGAAATGGCAACCCACTCCAGTATTCTTGCCTGGAGAATCCCATGAACAGAGGAGCCTGGTAGGCTACAGTCCACGGGGTCACAAAGAGTCAGACATGACTGAGCGACTTCACTCAGTCACTCACTCACTCATATCTTCATTACTCAGGTCACATGGTCTTCTCGAGGAAACCTCCTCCAGCTTTTTAAGTCTTTCTAGAAACCCCATTTTCTCTGCTTCCATAAATCCTGTACAAAACCTAGAATCACCACCCTATACCCTGATTCTCTGAGTACATAATCAATCCCATGGCTTGCTTGAGGGCAGAGACCAGGTCTTAATTTTCTCTCCATCCCCAGGGGTTGGCAGTGCTTGGGAGATGGGGGACAGTCAAATATTTATTGGCTAAATATACAAAAACCTGAAGTAACTTCAGAACCTACTGAGAAATGTCCATAAGAGTCAGAATCAGAATGTCAGCTTGTTTGCAGGTGAAACTGGAACAAGGAGGTTGGAATTGGTTGAGACCAGGCCCAAATGTGCTTTCTAGTCTGTTCTCTCTACCAGCTCCTCTCTCAACCCTTAGAGCTGCAATGGAATGTACTTGCTCAGTCATAGCAGCATTTCAGGAGGTTCTAAGGCTTCCCACGCCAGAGGCAGAGCTTGCCCTGGTGAGTTATCTTCAAGTGGATGAGGAGCTGGAGACACCTGTGTCCTATAGGCAAGGAAGAGCAGAGAGGGACCTGTGTGTCTTTAGGGCCTACTCCTAGATGCTATCAATCATGCAGGTCCCTTCCCCTCTGGGGAGGAGACAGTAAAGTGGAAAAAATAGTATGCATTTTCTCCTCAAGGCTTACAAGGGTGGGGGCATCATTTATCATGAGCTGGGGAGTGCCCCAGGAGAGAAAAAGAGCAAGTAAGCATTTTTTCCTAATTACCTGCCTCCTGATCACCATTCAAATCAGTGGCCACCTTAGCAATTTCCAAGTGTCCCAGAAAAGGGTGTATGATTTTCATGAGAGAGACTTTTGGAATGTGGTGAGTTGAGTGGGGGAATTGTTGGTCATGGGAAGGGAGAATATAACATGATTTGTGAAGGCTCCTCTCAAGAATTCCCCTAATGGTGTATACTGTGTTCCTTCACCCTGACCCTAACCTAGACCTGCCCACTACCACATACCTTAGCAATGTTTCAACAGCCCAAAGATTAAGTCCAAATGTGAAAGAGAAGAAAGTGTGAAATGTTCATTCCATGACAAATACACATTATTTATCAAGATTAAAACTAGAACCAAGATAACCAATTAGCACAACATCTTGGGAAGTTCTGATTTAATCAGCCAGGCTAATTCCTTTCAATCCACCTACAGTGGACTGACCTGGCAAAGGGTTGTAAGGAGGTAAGGCCTAGGGGTTCTGAGCATGGGTTTTATATGTGATAGACATATTAACCCTATGTGTTTGGAATAAAATACACTCACTGAAAGTGTGGCAAAGTAGAAAAAACATCTAAAAGAAGGTGTTAGGAAACATGGGCTCTAGTGCCACTTGTTCAACTTACTAGATGTGTGATCTTGAGCAAGACATTCAATTTCCCTTTGTATCAATGTCATCTCATCTGCAAATGATGGAGGAGAAGACGTACAAAATTCCTTCCTAATTTTAGTTTTATATATTACTTTCAAGTCTATCAAAAATCAATAAAACATGAAAACTGCTGTCCTTTGATATGTATTCGGTGCTCTGCTAGGAGATTTTTTAAATCTTATGTAATTCTCTCAATAGCCTGATGGGGTCGGAATAATTACCCCTATTTAACAGATGAGGAAACCTGAGCTCTGACAGGTTAGGTAATTTGTCTAGAATAATTGGGAACGCTGGGATTAAAACCCACAGCTCCCTCCAAATCTCGCTCTTCATTTTACCATGCACTCCTTTAAAAAATGAGATTTTCAAAACCTGTCAAATTTCCAAACCATTCCATGTACCTTATCTGAATTCCTGTGATCCTCATGAACATCTCTTTTTAGACCCACTTTTCAGATGAGCAAACTGCCACCCCCAGAAGTTGAGTTGCCCGGGGTCATAAAGGTTATTAGAGTCAGCTAGGATTTCACCCCTGTGAGCTGAGCAGTCTGAGGCTCCTCACTCTCTCTAAGGCAGACCACAGTTGGCCACTTCTCCCAGAACCTGTTATTCCTCAAAGAAACCCCGATCACTGGGGCAGGCATTCTGTGGCCCCTTCTGCCTCAGACAGACAATTCCATTCAGTTCACGTGATTGGAGCTTTCTGAAATAATTCTTTTTCTTTGACATCATCATATCTTCAGGAGGCAGCTTTTACTGCCCCTTTGATTTAATCCATTAGCTATTCAGACACAGCTGCCCTTCAAAACAAAAAACAAACAAACAAACAAAAACAGTGTGCCTCTGAAAGCCATACATTTGACTGCTAAATGATTCTGGGCCAGACCAGACCGATCTAACCCATCCAACAAATTGTGATGAATGTGAGCAAAGCACATGGCATCAGAGTTGGAATGGGCTCTTGAAATCATGAAAAGTACAAATTGCTCACTTTACGGAGGGAGACACTAAACCTCAGAATCAAGAAAGATCAGTCCCACATCAAGTGATGCAAGAGCCAAGGTCGGAATGACCTTCTGACTTAGAATTTAGGGCTGTTCCAGGTGAATACTGGGGATCTCAATATCACAAAATGAGATTCCATTATGATTGGGCTGGGAGCTGGAAAAAAAAAAAATCATCAGACTACCCCTCATTTCCATATAGGGATATGTAAGTTTCAAAGCTCTTTCATGGACCTTATCTAATTTCCTTTTCACAACAATGTCACAGAGTTCTTTTTTTTTTTTTTTTTGGGCTTTTTGTCTCTGATTTTTTTATATTATATATTATATATATTTTTTTTTTGTCATACATTGATATGAATCAGCCATAGATTTACACGTATCCCCATCCACATCCCCCTCCCAACTCCCTTCCCACCCGATTCCTCTGGGTCTTCCCAGTGCACCAGGCCCGAGCACTTGTCTCATGCATTCCCACCTGGGCTGGTGATCTGTTTCACCATAAATAGTATACATGCTGTCTTTGAAAATCCACCCTCACCTTCTCCCACAGAGTTCAAAGTCTGTTCTGTATTTCTGTGTCTCTTTTTCTGTTTTGCATATAGGGTTATCGTTACCATCTTTCTAAATTCCATATATATGTGTTAGTATGCTGTAATGTTCTTTATCTTTCTGGCTTACTTCACTCTGTATAAGGGGTTCCAGTTTCATCCATCTCATTAGGACTGATTCAAATGAATTCTTTTTAATGGCTGAGTAATATTCCATGGTGTATATGTACCACAGCTTCCTTATCCATTCATCTGCTGATGGGCATCTAGGTGCTTCCATGTCCTGGCTATTATAAACAGTGCTGCGATGAACATTGGGGTGCACGTGTCTCTTTCAGATCTGGTTTCCTCAGGGTGTATGCCCAGAAGTGGGATTGCTGGGTCATATGGCAGTTCTATTTCCAGTTTTTTAAGAAATCTCCACACTGTTTTCCATAGTGTGTACTAGTTTGCATTCCCAACAACAGTGTAAGAGGGTTCCCTTTTCTCCACACCCTCTCCAGCATTTATTGCTTGTAGACTTTTGGATAGCAGCCATCCTGACTGGCGTGTAATGGTACCTTATTGTGGTTTTGATTTGCATTTCTCTAATAATAGTGATGTTGAGCATCTTTTCATGTGTTTGTTAGCCATCTGTATGTCTTCTTTGGAGAAATGTCTGTTTAGTTCTTTGGCCCATTTTTTGATTGGGTCATTTATTTTTCTGGAATTGAGCTGCAGGAGTTGCTTGTATATTTTTGAGATTAATCCTTTGTCTGTTTCTTCATTTGCTATATTTTCTCCCAATCTGAGGGCTGTCTTTTCACCTTACTTATAGTTTCCTTTGTAGTGCAAAAGCTTTTAAGTTTCATTAGATCCCATTTGTTTAGTTTTGCTTATTCTAATATTCTGGGAGGTGGTCAAGAGGACTGGCTGTATTATGTGGAGAGTTGTTTTGCCTATGTTCTCCTCTAGGAGTTTTATAGTTTCTGGTCTTACATTTAGATCTTTAATCCATTTTGAGTTTATTTTTGTGTATGGTGTTAGAAATCTTGAGAAAGAAGAATGGAACTGGAGGAATCAACCTGCCTGACTTCAGACTCTACTACAAAGCCACAGTCATCAAGACAGTATGATACTGGCACAAAGACAGAAATATAGATCAATGGAACAGAATAGAAAGCCCAGAGATAAATCCATGAACCTATGGACACCTTATCTTTGACAAAGGAGGCAAGGATATACAATGGAAAAAAGACAACCTCTTTAACAAGTGGTGCTGGGATAACTGGTCAACCACTTGTAAAAGAATGAAACTAGAACACTTTCTAACACAGAGTTCTTTTCTGGTTTTCTGCAGCAGTAAAAACGCCTCAATCAAACGGACTTGTGACGACAAAGATTTCTTTCTTGCTCATACGTATGTCCAGCGTGGACTTGCTGTCTCTTTGCTCCACAATATTTCCACTCCAGAATTCAGGCTGAGAGTGCAGCCCCATTGTACCATTGCTGGTCATCATGAATTATGTCTTCCAAAAGATGCTGAACCCTAAACCATCAGGTAGCAAGACAGACCAAATTAAGAACATACTTGGTCATCATACATGGCATCTGCATTTTTTCTCATGGAACAAAACTTAGAGGTGGCCACATTTAACTATAAGTGACGCTGGGAAATGTATTGCTTGGTTTGGTTATGAACTATCTGGAGAACAATATGCCAAGAAAAATCAAAGTTTGGTTCCTAAAGAAGAGAAAAGTGGCGTGAAATTTTATAAATGGAAGCCGATGTTAATTTGCTCTGAGACTTTAGACTGGAAGCCATCATTATATATATTTTTGTCCTTTCAGATTTCTGTCACTCATGTATTTTTTTTAATTGAAGTATAGTTGATTTACAATGTTGTTATCAGTCTCTGCTGTACAAAAAAGTGACCCAATTATACACATTTATACATTCCTTTTTAAGATATTCTTTTCCCTTATGGTTTATCACAAGACGTTGAATATAGTTCCCTGTGTTCCCTGGTGGCTCAGTGGTAAAGACTTAGCCTGCCAATGCAGGAGACACGAGTTCAATCTCTGGGTCAGGAAGATCTCCTGGATCAGGAAATGGCAACCCACTCCAGGATTTTTGCCTGGCGAATACCATGGACAGAGGAGCCTGACGGGCTACAGTCCATGGGGTTGCAAAAGAGTCAGACATGACTTAGTGACTAAACAACAACAACCCATCAGTACCTGTGAAGATGACGTTATCTGAAAATAGAATCTTTGTAGCTGATCAAATTAAGGTGAGGTCACGAGAGTGGGCCTTCATCCCAAATGACTGGTGTCCTCTTACAAGGGGGACATCTGAACACAGAGACAGAGACACACAGGGAGAACACCACGTGAGCATAAAGGAAGAGACCAAAGTGATACACCTTCAAGCTGAGGAATGCCAAAGAGTGCCAGTGGGCTGCCAAAAGCCAGGGGAGAGGCATGGGACACATTCTCACAAACCTATGAAGAAACCATGCTGACACCCTGATCTCCAGCCTCCAGCCTGTGAGATGAAGTCATTCCTCTTGTTTAAACCACACAGTTCACTGTACTTTGCTGATGCAGCCTAGCAAATTAATACACTGGTCCTGATGCAGAAAGAAAAGAGATGATGGCAAAGCACAAGCCACCTTCCAAAGCTTCTGCTCACATCCCCTTGGATATCATAAGGTTAAGCCTGATATCAATGGGTGGGAAGGATAATGCCCACACAGGAGTGAGCCCTTAGGGAGAGGCACCCCTGGGAGGGGCAGGGAGTATTTTGAACAGTAATATAATCCACCGCTGCACTCTCATCACTTTAGACAGACAGGTAGTGAGGTTCCTTGAATTGAAGCCCAAAGACAGTAATTGAAGAGTCCAAGCCAAGCAATCAGTGGGGCCAGCAATTGAATCCAAGTTTTCTGCTCTGAATCCTAGGCTATTTCTACTCCACTCCCAAGGAATTCTAAGACTAACCATGCTGGCTTGCCTATATTGACCTTTATCCCAGACATACTAGGGTTAGTCTCCTTCATACTATCTGCCACTTGGTGGAGGATCATAGGATTATTTCTAGAAATAAGGTAATTTGATTTATACCAGAGTTCAGCTCTTTCTTTCGAGCTTGATTAAAGCCACTCATTAGAAAACTATGTGAGCTAATTTCCCGTGCAAACACATGTGTGAAATCAGGGCATTGATTTAATTGTGGTCTTACTAAATAGTTTTGCATAGATTTTCCTGGGAAGAGAAATCTTTGAAGATCTTACCATGAGCCTGTAAACACAGCTGGCTCAGCCCTTCCAATTCACAATGTTTTGAGAGTGGGGGGTATGTGTGGGGGTTAATCAGGATGGTTAGGTCAGGCTGGGCCCACATGGGCTTGTGGCTATCCCTGGGGTATAGAGCGCCGGGAGGTCAGGGGAGGGAGGAGCCCTGTCCACAGGGTGACCATTTTTCCCTTTTGGCCCAGGACTGATGGATTTCTCAGGACATGGGATGGAAGATTAGAAATCAGAATGGTTAGTGACCCCATGCCTTAGACCTCTCAGTAAATTCAAATTGAGAATTTTAGAGATGGGAAACCCAAGACTAGAGAGGAAAGGGGAGGGGGTGCTGACATCATATATCCTAATAGTGGGGAGACTGACCATCCTTGTTTCCCCAAGACTGGATGGGGTGGCTCCAGGAAGTAGGACTTTCAGTTTTAAAACTGGATCAGTCCTGAGAAAACTGAGAGAAACTCGTTTATACTAATGGCATCTGGTCCCATCACTACATGGCAAATATATGGGGAGACAGTGGAAACAGTGGCTGACTTTATTTTGGGGGGTTCCAAAATCACTGCAGATGGTGACTGCAGCCATGAAATTAAAAGACGCTTACTCCATGGAAGGAAAGTTATGACCAACCTAGACAACATATTAAAAAGCAGAGACATTATTTTGCCAACAAAGGTCCATTTAGTCAAGGCTATGGTTTTTCCAGTAGTCATGCATGGATGTGAGAGTTGGACTATAAAGAAAGCTGAGCACTGAAGAATTGATGCTTTTGAACTGTGGTGTTGGAGAAGACTCTTGAGAGTCCCTTGGACTGCAAGGAGATCCAACCAGTCCATCCTAAAGGAAATCAGTCCTGGGTATTCATTGGAACGATTGATGTTGAAGCTGAAACTCCAATACTTTGGCTACCTGTTGCGAAGAGCTGGCTCATTGGAAAAGACCTTGATGCTGGGAAAGATTGAGGGCAGGAGGAGAAGGGGATGACAGAGGATGAGGTGGTTGGATGGCATCACCAACTCAATGGACATGAATTTGGGTAAACTCCAGGAGTTGGTGACGGACAGGGAGGCCTGGCGTGCTGCAGTCCATGGGATCGCAAAGAGTCAGACAGGACTGAGCAACTGAACTGAACTGAAAAAGTATCTTATTGTACAGACAGAGAAGCTGAGACCCAGAGAAAAGTGAGCTGTCCAAGGTCTCAAGGTCTCGTGGAAGTAGATAGCCAACAGGGAGCAGAAGGTGGTTTCCTGACCCCCAGTCAAGGGTGGGGTATGACAGTATAATGCAGACTTTTATCTATCATTAAGTGTCTACTTATTCATATTAGTTGCACAGGCTTTCAAATTTAGTTTGAACTGCTTGAAAAGCCTGAAAAGCCACCACAGAATGGGCAAGTGGCTCAGAGAAGCTTCTTTTTCTAAAAGCAGCTTCCTGAGAGAAGAGTGAAGCCTTGTTCTGGGTCTCAAGGTCTCTCTCTTCTAGAATTTCCAAACTCAGGAGGCCACTTCAATACAGTGTCCTCGAAACACTGGTCACAAACAGAGAAGCCAAACCCTTCCCCCTTTCTCTCAGAACTAAATCACTCAGCCTCTTTTTCTTTTTTAATGAGCTATATTATAGGTATATACATACATATATATATATATGTGTGTGTATATATATATATATATATATATATATATATATATATCTTATTTGGGGGGGTATACACCATATGGTATGTGGGATCTTAGTTTCCTAACCAGGGATTAAACCCTCACCCCTAGCACTGGAAGCATGGCCTCTTAACCACTGGACCACCAAGGAAGTCCTCACTCACCCTCTGCTAATGCACAATTTTACCAAGCAGACAGGATGCAGACAGCTCTAGCTCTGCCCGCTAGACTCTCTGCACACTAGACTCTCTGCACACTAGGCTCTCTGCACACTAGACTCCACACCAGTGGCCATGTTTTCTTTTTGTTGTTGTTCAGTCACTAAGTCATGTTCAACTCTTAATGACCCCATGGGCTGCAGCAGGCCAGGCTTCTCTGTCTTTCACTATCTCCCGGAGCTTGTTCAAATTCATGTCCATTGAATTGGTGATGCTATCTAACCTTCTCATCCTCTGCCATTCCCCTCTCCTTTTGCCTTCAATATTTTCCAGCCTTAGGATCTTTTCCAATGAGTTGGCTCTTCATATCAGTTTGGCCAAAGTCTTGGAGGGTCAGCATCAGTCCTTCCAGTGAATATTCAAGGTTGATTTCCTTTAGGATTGACTGGTTTGATCTCCTTGAAGCCCAGGGGACTGTCCAGAGTCTTCTTAGCACCACAGTTCCAAAGTATGAATTATTCAGCGCTTTGCCTTCTTCACAGTCCAACTCTCACATCCATACATGACTACTGGAAAAACCATAGTTTTGACTGACCATATTCTATGCCACAGTTACCATATCTGGATGTCAATCTTGATTCCAAAATCCCAGTGTCTAATGCTCAAGCTTCCTAAGGCCCACTTGAATTCACATTCAAGGATGTCTGATGCGAAGAGCTGACTTGTTTGAAAAGACCCTGATGCTGGGAAAGATTGAAGGCAGGAGAAGGGGACGACAGAGGATGATATGGTTGGATGGCATCACCAACTAAATGGACATGAGTTTGAGGAAACTCCAGGAGTTAGTGATGGACAGGGAGGCCTGGTGTGTTGCAGTCCATGGGGTCAAAAAGAGTTGGACACGACTGAGCAACTGAACTGAACTGAATGATCAAGCTATATACTGCCTACATCCCTGTGAGAAGACCCTTATACTGTAGTGGAAACAGTATATATTTTGGAGCTAGCAAGAGCTAGGTTTGAATCCCACCTCTTCTACATAATAACTGTGTGGCTTTGATAATACTACTAAGTCTCTGTGGTCTTCTGTTTTGTTATATACAACATTGTTCTCAAGATTGAAACAATAATCCCTGTAAAATGTCTGGATGCTACTGGACCCAGAGTGGTTATGGAATAAATAACAGATTGGTTTGGTGATTTTTCAATGATGTGCAGTTATAAGTATTGACAGTTTTCAGATTTCAGAGTTATTGTTGTTGTTGGTGATGCTATCTAACCATCTTATTTCTCTGCTGCCCTCTTCTCCTTTTGTCTTCAATCTTTCCCCTTCAGAATCATATCTGAGTTTAAATTTTTGGTCTGTTATGCATTACCATTATGATCAGGAATAATGTACTTATAATTGCTGGGGTTATTTAGCAGCTTTCAAATGAAGATTATTGAACTGTGGTGTTGGAGAAGACTCAATCCTAAAGGAAATCAGCCCTGAATATTCATTGGAAGGACTGATGCTGAAGCTCCAATACTTTGGCCACCTGATGCAAAGAGCCAACTCATTGGAAAAGACCCTGATTCTGGGAAAGATTGAAGGCAGGAGGAGAAGGGGACAACAGAGGATGAGATGGTTGGATGGCATCACCAACTCAATGGACATGAGTTTGAGCAAGCTCTGGGTGATGGTGAAGGACAGGGAAGCCTGACGTGCTGCAGTCCATGGGGTCATAAAAAGTCGGACATGACTGAGTGACTGAAAAATAACAAATGAAGATTATAGCTCACAGCCCTCACTTTGCATGGCCATTGTATTTGAGTTACTACAAATTGCACCAAGATCATAGCTATCATTGAAGACATGTTATCAAGATGTTGGTAGGTTAGAACATAAACTCTTTTATTCTGCCTTTTACCATCTTTCCTATCTAAGAAGTTCCCAAAGAAAAGTACACAGTGAAAGCAGAAAAGGCCAAATAAACATGATTACTTTGAGGTTCCCACCTTCCCAAATTCCCAAGGCAGAACCATGGAGAGTTCCTTTGGTCTCAGAAAGAACAAACTTTCTTTTTCCTCTAAGAACTGCAACAGACTGTAAAGTAATCAGCCTCCAACTAATACGAATAAAAAAATTAAAAGAACTGCAACAGAGCATTCTTCTGAGCTCTCCTATGTATCTTTTATCTTCTTGTTTTGGTACAAATTTATATAATTCATGGTTTTGTATCAGTTCAGATTGGTTCAGCTGCCTTTAATAAAAGACCTTATGAAACCAATTAAACAAGACAAGAAATCTATAAAACTAGTCAAGATGCAGTCAATTCAAGGCTATCTGCCACTCTTAGAGACTGAATCTTTCTAGGCTGTCATCTTCAGTACATGGGTTTCCATCCTCAAGAATTACCCATGGTAAGAAAGTAGCTGCTGAAGCTCCAGCTATCATATCTGGATTTCACTCAGGAAGAATGAAAAGAAGTTTGAACCAAAAGGCCCACTTCACAGTCACTAGACTCACAGCACCACCTTTCTATAGATACAAAGAAAGCCAGGCAATGAAGCCTTTTCCTCCGGGTCTCAATTTCTCAACTTCTAAAATGAAACATTAAGCTATGTGATTTCTATGTTCTATGTTTTCTATGTGATTTCTAGCTCATAATATTTGACCTAAAAAGACTATTTCCTGACTTTCTTTGTGTCTAGAGAAATATGCCTTTCTCTGTTGGAGAATTCTTTAAGGGGTTCACTTGGATGGGAAACCTTTAGTTGAATATATGGTGGCTCTGTACAATATGAGGCTAATATTGTTAAGAGAAAAAGGACAATAGACACTCATGACACTCATGAGTGTCTGCTATAGAATTTAATTTTGTTACAATAACACAATTGTTATTTTATAATGAGTTACTTTCCATGAGTAAATCTACCTCAACCCCTACCTCTGCTGCTTTTAAAACTGCATAGTTTTCTACTATTCCCAAACAGAAAGGAGATCAAACCAGTCAACCCTAAAGGAAATCAACCCTGAATATTCATTGGAAGGACTGATGCTGAAGCTGAAGTTCCAATACTTTCACCACATGAGCCAAAGAGCTCACTCACCGGCAAAGACCCTGGTGCTGAGAAAGACTGAAGGCAAGAGGAGAAGGGGGCAACAGAGGATGAGATGTTTGGATGGCATCTTTGACTCTTTGGACATGAGTTTGAGCAAATTCTGGGAGATAGTGAAGGACAGGGAAGCCTGGTGTGCTGCAGCTCATGGGGTCGCAGAGTCAGCAACGACTTGGTGACTGAACAACAACAATTACCAAAACTGGACACTGTATTCTCATTCTTTGGTAGAAGCCTCTGTAGAATCAGTTGAAACCAATTAGTTGAACTCTCCTTTGGGATCTGACTATGTAAAATTATATTCAGTTGGTGAAGCACATTCCCTAGGTTGTCAATTTTTGCACAGGTATAGAAATGTATGAGTTTACAGTTGACACAGTACATAACTGTTTCCATTTGTTCTACATAACCATCTTACAGTGTTCACTTTGTTGCATTCTTGAGTTGGAAAACTCCTAAACAAAATCTTCACCTATCCCCAAATAATACATTCCCAGTAGACTCACAATCACCCAGCACAGTCTGAACTGGGTATTGCCTGGATGCTTCCTTAAATAGTCTGCACTATTCAATATTATTCTACTGATACTTTAAAATACCCCAATTTTAACACTGAATATATTTTCTTTTCTAAAAAATGATTTATTCTTGAAATACAACAATGTAAATAACCTGTAAAGTAAGTTCAGTTCAGTCGTTCAGTCGTGTCCTACTCTGCGACCCCATGAATCACAGCACACCAGGCCTCCCTGTCCATCACAAACCCCCAGAGTTTACTCAAACTCATGCCCATCGAGTCAGTGATGCCATCCAGCCATCTCATCCTCTGTCATCCCCTTCTCCTCCTGCCCCCAGTCCCTCCCAGCATCAGGGTTTTTTCCAATGAGTCAACTCTTCACATTAGGTGGCCAAAGTATTGGAGTTTCAGCCCCAGCATCAGTCCTTCCAATGAACACCCAGGACCGATCTCCTTTAGGATGGACTGGTTGGATCTCCTTGCAGTCCAAGGGACTCTCAAGAGTCCTCTCCAACACCACAGTTCAAAAGAATCAGTTTTTTTGGCACTCAGCTTTCTTCACAGTCCAACTCTCACATCCATACATGACCACTGGAAAAACCATAGCCTTGACCAGACTGACCTTTGTTGGCAAAGTAATGTCTCTGCTTTTTAATATGCTATCTAGGTTGGTCATAATTTTCCTTCCAAGGAGTAAGCATCTTTTAATTTCATGGCTTCAGTCACCATCTGCAGTGATTTTGGAGCCCCAAAAATAAAGTCTGACACTGTTTCCACTGTTTCCCCATCTATTTGCCATGAAGTGATGGGACCGGATGCCATGATCTTAGTTTTCTGAATGTTGAGCTTTAAGCCAACTTTTTCACTCTCCTCTTTCACTTTCATCAAAGAGGCTCTTTAGTTCCTCTTTGCTTTCCGCCATAAGGGTGGTGTCATCTGCATATCTGAAGTTATTGATATTTCTCCCAACAATCTTGAATCCAGCTTGTGCTTCTTCCAGCCCAGTGTTTCTCATGATGTACTCTGCATAGAAGTTAAATAAGCAGGGTGACAATATACAGCCTTTACATACTCCTTTTCCTATTTGGAACCAGTCTGTTGTTCCATGTCCAGTTCTAACTGTTGCTTCCTGACCTGAATACAGGTTTCTCAAGAGGCAGGTCAGGTGGTCTGGTATTCCCATCTCTTTTTTAGAATTGTCCACAGTTTATTGTGATCCACACAGTCAAAGGCTTTCATGTAGTCAATAAAGCAGAAATAGATGAATAGATGTTTTTCTGGAACTCCCTTGCTTTTTCGATGATCCAGCAGATATTGGCAATTTGATCTCTGGTTCCTCTGCCTTTTCTAAAACCAGCTTGAACATCTGGAAGTTCTCAGTTCATGTATTGCTGAAGCCTGGCTTGGAGAATTTTGAGCATCACTTTACTAGTGTGTGAGAAGAGTGCAATTGTGCAGTAGTTTGAGCACTCCTTGGGATTGCCTTTCTTAGGGATTGGAATGAAAACTGACCTTTTCCAGTCCTGTGGCCACTGCTGAGTTTTCCAAATTTGCTGGCATATTGAGTGCAGCACTTTCACAGCATCATCATTTAGGATTTGAAATAGCTCAACTGGAATTCCATCACATCCACTAGCTTTGTTCATAGTGATGCTTTCTAAGGCCCACTTGACTTCACATTCCAGGATGTCCGGCTCTAGGTGAATGATCACACCATCGTGATTATCTGGGTCGTGAAGATCTTTTTTGTACAGTTCTTCTGTGTATTCTTGCCACCTCTTCTTAATATCTTCTGCTGGTTAGGTCCATACCATTTCTGTCCTTTGTTGAGCACATCTTTGCATGAAATGTTCCCTTGGTATCTCTAATTTTCTTGAAGAGATCTCTTGTCTTTCCCATTCTGTTCTTTTCCTCTATTTCTTTGCATTGATTGCTGAGGAAGGCTTTCTTATCTCTCCTGGCTATTCTTTGGAACTCTGCATTCAAATGGAAATATCTTTCCTTTTCTCCTTTGCTTTTTGCTTCTCTTCTTTTCACAGCTATTTGTAAGGCCTCCTCAGACAACTATTTTGCCTTTTTCCATTTCTTTCCCATGGGGATGGTCTTGATCTCTGTCTCCTGTACAATGTCACAAACCTCCGTCCATGGTTCATCAGGCTCTCTGTCTATCAGATCTAGCCCCATAAATCTATTTCTCACTTCCACTGTATAGTCATAAGGGATTTGATTTAGGTCATACCTGAATGGTCTAGTGGTTTTCCCTACTTTCTTCAGTTTAAGTCTGAATTTGGCAATAAGGAGTTCATGATCTGAGCCACAGTCAGGTCTTGGTCTTGTTTTTGCTGACTGTATAGAGCTTCTCCATCTTTGGCTGCAAAGAATATAATCAATCTGATTTCAATGTTGACCATCTGGTGACGTCCATGTGTAAAGTCTTCTCTTGTGTTGTTGGAAGAGGGTGTTTGCTATGACCAGTGCATTCTCTTGGCAAAACTCTATTAGCATTTGCCCTGCTTCATTCCATACTCCAAGGCCAAATTTGCCTGTTACTCCAGGTGTTTCTTGACTACCTACTTTTGAATTCCAGTCCCCTATAATGAAAAGGACATCTTTTGGGGGCATTAGTTCTAAAAGGTCTTGTAGGTCTTCACAGAAGCGTTCAACTTCAGCTTCTTCAGTGTTACTGGCTGGGGCATAGGCTTTCCTTACTGTAAAGTAAAAGGCTGTACTAACAGCCAATTTTATATATAAAATTTCAGAAGCAGAAGAATAATGCAAAATCTGCAAATAATACTGCCCACTAACCATGAGATGGTTTTTTTAGATTAATGGCATAGCTTTTATATTCCCATTATCCTCCTAATTTTAAATATGAAACAACCAAGACCTGAACAATCAAGTGACTTCTCCAAAGACTGTGATCCCTCACCCCACTCTCTTTGTAGAACATCTGAAAGTTTTGAGCTCATTCAGTTTGGGGTTTTTTCTGTATTTGTTGTTGTTATAATATGAATCAGGCACTTTTGACAATCCCTGTTTATGAAAAATGACTCATAGTTTTCAGCAAAAATGCCAAGTCCAACTGTGTATAGCACAGTATCAGGAGGGGAAAGTTAAATTTATCCACTAAATGAGGAAATGCAGGGGAAAAAAAACCCAGAAATTACCCTTCAACAGCATTCTGCATCAGTGTCCTGGGTGGTCTGCACTTAGTCATGAAGGGAACAACAACAACAAAAAAAACCAACCACAAAGAACGCAAAGGACTTTTAAAGGTATAAGACTCTTTCATAATGGGATATAGGGCATAAAATATAAGGGTGACAAATTCTGTGGACCTACAAGTTGAACTATGTCCTGAATTCTATCAAGTTGCTTTCCTGTGACCCTGCAAACATCCCCGCCCCCCACCACCACCAGATGAGAACCTCCGTGTGTATCCAGTTTCGTGCTGGCCCATGAGGGTGAGATCAAGGCAAAGAGGAGATCAGCAGCACAGTTTTAGAGCTTCTTAGAGTTTCCAGCAGCCTCTCCTCTCCTCTCAAGCCATCTTCAAAATGTCTCCACCTTCAATCCCTTCTGAAAAGAAGGTCACATTTAGAGACGCAATGACTTAAATCAAGGCTCGATGCCATGCTCTATGGACAAAAGTCAGATTTGAATCTCTGTGAATTATTTCGTTCTTTGTGTGAATGGGTTTACTGAGGAGAGAGGGAAAGAGGGGGCACAGTGCCACTCTTCAAGGGCCATCCCAGCAGCTGTCCTGAGGCTCCTTGCAGATACCACTCACCTGGGCACACCTGCATCACTCACTGCTCACCAGCAGTTTCTAGGAGGCATAATTCATTTGTCTCTGAATACAACCAACACAGCATTCCTGCCATGGTCCCAGGGGGACCACCTGCTGTGAAAGCTCTACTCCAACTTTCCCATCACTTGAACCACGCACTCCCAGGAATGGCAGTCTGGGGGGACACCTCTTCCAAAGTCCAAAAATACAAAGGTCCATTTTTGGTAAATCAGTTTCCCTTTTAATTTTTAAAGAATATTTTTTATTCTTATCTGAATTGAGTCACATGACAATCCTATAGAGAAGGTATCACAGATTCAATTTTATGGATGAGGAAACCTCAGCCCAGAAAGGGTATCCTGAGAAAGACTGGCTACATGTTACCCAGGTTGGTAGTTCTGGATATCCTAACCTCTGCCACATCATCCTATCTATAAAAATACCACCTTACATTTTTACTTTTACATTTTCATAAAAACACTTGATTAGTTGCTCAGTTGTGTCCGACTCTTTGCAACCTCCTGAACTGTATGTAGCCCCCCAAGTTCCTCTGTGCATGGAATTCTCCAGGCAAGAAAACTGGAGTGGGTTGCCATTCCCTTCTCCAAGGGATCTTCCTGACCCAGAGATTGAACCCAGGTATCCTCCATTGCAGGCAGATTCTTTACCCACTGAGCCACCAGGGAAGCCCAAAACTCTTTCCCTTATTATCTCACCAAATTCATCTGATTGAGCAGCATTTTTTTTTCCTTCTACTTCTTTCTAAAGATGGCTTTAGGCTGCACTTATCTCTTGGACTAATTGATTTTCTCCATAAAGAAGCATATGGAGAAGGCACATGTATAACACAAAGTCTCTTTTTGTAAAACACATATACACAGCCAGATAATCAGATGCCCAAGGAAATGGCGTGGTAGAAAGGACAATGTGTCTAGGGAATCAGGACCCTGTGACTGGATGCCAGACTCATCACTTGTTGGCTTGGACCAGTCAACCTCTCTGAACTCTTTTCAAAACTATAACGTAGGAATCAATGTGAAAATGTTTTTAGATCATATGCGTATGTCAGGGATTACAGTCATCAAATATAGTATCCACAATTGGGAAGACTTGGAATCTTGGGCTTTTTTCATCCTTGCAAGACCCCTCATAACATTGGTCCAAGAAATTGTTTTGAATAAATGATCAATTGCACAAACAACTTGTGGATCAATAGGCTGAATGCTGAAGACTTGATGCTTTTGAACTGTGGTGCTGGTGAAGACTTTTGAGAGTTCCTTGGACTGCAAGGAGATCCATCTAGTCCATTCTAAAGGAGATAAGTCCTGGGTGTTCATTGGTAGGACACCAATTTGTCCTACCAATTTGATTTTGAAGCTGAAACTCCAAACCTTTGGCCACCTGATGCAAAGAACTGACTCATTTGAAAAGACCCTGATGCTGGGAAAGATTGAGGGCTGGAGGAGAAGAGGACAACAGAGAATGAGATGGTTGGATGGCATCACCGACTCAATGCACATCGGTTTGGGTGGACTCCTGGAGTTGGTGATGGACAGGGAGGCCTGGCATGCTGTGGTTCATGGGGTCACAAAGAGTCGGACACAACTGAGCGACTGAACTGAACTGAACTGAATTGAAGTGAGAGCAGCCTGACTGGTGACTGGGAGCAACAGTGTTTGGCAGGCAAATGGTGGGGTTGGGGGCAGGGGGAGGGGGCTTCACAGTTGGAAGAGCAGCTTCCCACACACTTTCTCACATGACCTCCATCCTTCTCTGTGATGACAGAACTGATCCTCAAAGAGATTACCAAGTAACTTGTCCAGGGCTGGTGACAGGAAGAGGTGGACTTTGAATTCAGCTCAGTGTGATGCCAATTTCCTTGCTCATTCTCTGTAGTTCATTGGATTCTGGAGTAAGGAATTATATTTGTGGCCCTAACGAGCTGCTAGTACTTTCTTTGTTATGCTCTGCTTATTACAGGATTTGAAGCTAGGATTAAGAGTTCTCTAGGTTCTCCATTAATATTTCCAGATTTGGTTCTTTCATCTCACCTAAAAACCATCAGCTATTTTGATGCAAATGATTTCACCTACCATGCTTCCCTAAGGGTCACCCTTGACTTTCACCTTCCTCCCTTTTGTCCACTGAGGACTTCTGAGTCACTCTGCTTCTCCACTTATATTCCTATCTTCCTTCATGTTGATTTTGCAATATGGTCAGGTAGCCAAAGCAAAGCACTGCTCTCAATTCCTCACCTCTGAAACTTCATTTCTACTTCACTTATCACTCACTGCCATTGTTACTTCCTTAGACTCTGTCATTGCTGATAACATACTTCTTCCAAACTTTCTATTTTAAGTCTCCCAATCTCTGTCTAGTGGTTTTCTATGCTTTCTTCAATTTGAGTCTGAATTTGGCAATAAAGAGTTCATGATCTGAGCCACAGTCAGCTCTTAGTCTTGTTTTTGCTGACTATATAGAGCTTCTCCATCTTTGGTTGCAAAGAATATAATCAATCTGATTTCAGTGTTGACTATCTGGTGATGTCCATGTGTAGAGTCTTCTCTTGTGTTGGTAGAAGAGGGTGTTTGCTATGACTAATGCATTCTCATGACAAAGCTCTGTTAGCCTTTGACCTGTTTCATTTTGTACTCCAAGGCCAAATTTGCTTGTTACTTCAGGTATCTCTTGACTTCCTACTTTTGCATTCCAGTCCCCTATAATGAAAAGAACATCTTTTTGGGGTATTAGTTCTAGAAGGTCTTGTAGGTCTTCACAGAACTGTTCAACTTCAGCTTCTCCAACATTACTGGTCAGGCATAGACTTGGATTACTCTGATACTGAATGCTTTGTCTTGGAAATGAACAGAAATCATTCTATCATTTTTGAGACTGCATCCAAGTACTGCATTTCAGACTCTTTTGTTGACTATAATGGCTACTCCATTTCTTCTAAGGGATTCTTGCCCACAGTAGTAGGTAGATATGATGGTCATCTGAATTAAATTCACCCATTCCAGTCCATTTCAGTTCACTGATTCCTAAAATGTCAATGTTCACACTTGCTATATCCTGTTTGACTACTTCCAATTTGCCTTAATTCATGGACCTAACATTCCAGGTTCCTATGCAATATTTCTCTTTACAGCATTGGACATTACTTCCATCACCAGTCACATCCACAACTGGGTGGTGTTGTTGCTTTGGCTCCGTCTCATCATTCTTTCTGGAGTTATCTCTCCACTGATCTCCAGTAGCATATTGGGCGCCTACCGACCTGGGGAGTTCCTCTTTCAGTGTCCTATCTTTTTGCCTCTTCATTCTGTTCATGGGGTTCTCAAGTCCTAAAAGATGATGCTGTGAAAGTGTTGCACTCAATATGCCAGTGAATCTGGAAAACTAAGCAGTGGCCCCAGGAATGGAAAAGGTCAGTTTTCATTCCAATCCCAAAGAAAGGCAATGCCAAAGAATGTTCAAACTACCACACAGTTGCACTCATCTTGCACACTAGTGAAGAAATGCTCAATATTCTCCAAGCCAGGCTTCAACAGTATGTAAACTGTGAACTTCCAGATGTTCATGCTGGATTTAGAAAAGGCAGAGGAACCAGAGATCAAATTGCCAACATCTACTGGATCATCAAAAAAGCAAGAGAGTTCCAGAAAAATATCTAATTCTGCTTTATTGACTATGCCAAAGCCTTTGACTGTGTGGATCACAATAAACTGTGGAAAATTCTGAAAGAGATGGGAATACCAGACCACCTGACCTACCTCCTAAGAAATCCGTATGAAAGTCAAGAAGCAACAGTTAGAACTGGACTTAGAGCAACAGAATGGTTCCAAATAGGAAAAGGAGTGCATCAGGCTGTCTACTATCACCCTGCTTAATTAACTTATATGCAGAGTACATCATGTGAAATGTCAGGCTTGATGAAACACAAGCTATAATCAAGATTGCCCAGAGAAATATCAATAACCTCAGATATGCAGATGACACCACCCTTGTGGCAGAAAGTGAAGAGGAATTAAAGAGTCCCTTGATGAAAGGGAAAGAGGAGAGTAAAAAAGTTGGCTTAAAACTCAACATTCAGAAAACTAAGATCATGGCATCTGGTCCCATCACTTCATGGCAAATAGATGGGAAAATAGTGGAAAAAGTGGCTGACTTTATTTTGGGGGGCTCCAAAATCACTGCAGATGGTGACTGCAGCCATGAAATTAAAAGACACTTGCTCCTTGGAAGAAAAGCTATGACCAACTGAGGCAGCATATTAAAAAGCAGAGACATTACTTAGCTGACTGGTCTGTCTAGTCAAAGCTATGGTTTTTCCAGTAGTCATGTATGAATGTGAGAGTTGGACTATAAAGGAAGCAGAGCACCAAAAACTTGATGCTTTTGAACTGTGGTGTTGGAGAAGACTCTTGAGAGTCCCTTGGACTGCAAGGAGAATCCAACCAGTACATTCTAAAGGAGATCAGTCCTGGGTGTTCATTGGAGGGACTGATGCTGAAGGTGAAGCTCCAATACTTTGGCCACCTGATGCAAAGAACTGACTCTTTGGAAAAGACCATGATGCTGGGAACGATTGAAGGCAGGAGGAGAAGGGGATGACAGAGGATGAAATGGTTGGATGGCATCAGCGCCTTGATGGACATGAGTTTGAGTAAGCTCCAGGAGTTGGTGATGGACAGGGAGGCCTGGTGTGTTGCAGTCCATGGGGTCACAATGAGTTGGACACGACTGAGCAACTGAACTGAACTGAATCTCTATCCACATATCTCCACTCCAATACTATACTCAATATCCCTCCTTCTTCAGTAGCCTGATTCCAAAAACTCCATGAGCTCAACAAAATCTCAAAGCCATTGACCTTATCACCTTCTCACTGTCTATAACCCTTGTCTTTGTGTCCTCTCCCTTCTGGCTTTGATTTCTGATCCATCATTACATTTCTCCTGCATCAACTTTCAATTTGCACACCTCTCTCTAGACTTGGCAACATGATAACAATGTTTATACACAACTCTCAATCTATTTTATGCTCACATTCAAACAGTTAAACAAAACTGGATTGGGGGGAAAAAATCCACATTCATATGCCAAATCTCAATTTCAATTCATAATTATAAACTTCAAATGGACCTTAAATGCTACCCCAAACACAAATGCATTTATTTCATTGGCTCTCTCATGCTCTGAGGTCACTGTTTCTTACCATATCCTTCTTCCTCAAATCTCAAAACCAACCCTAGTCCTTTCTTTCTGTCAGCTGCTGGCATTTACTTCTTATTTCATTAACAAACTAGATCCACCACAAGAAGTGGCTCCATTCTTCCACCGCTGCATCTATAAACCTACCTACTATCTGTACCTAGTCATCATATAACAGACTTTTAACTGCTGGTAACAGCAAGAGTGCCGATCTGTCTGGATAGACAGCAGCTTTAAACAACCTAAGCCATCACAAGAGTGCATAACACTGAAATCGCAACACAGTCTCTGACCATACACCCTCCCTCCCCTCATTCCTGTGACACTGGACATGCAGCCCATCCCCCTGCCTTCTCTTAGGCACTTAATCATATCTGTTTTCATCAGTTCAAGACTATTGCTTCTGCAGTTCTCATTTTTGTCTTCTGCATTATCAAATGCTTCTGTCTTGGTTGGTTTACCCTCATCTACATAAAAACTTCCTGTAAGAGCCCTTATCATAAAACTTTTTGATTCCATCTGCCTCCTGACTTTCTTTCTCTGCTTTGCAACAGTTGTCAATTGTGGCTGTGAAATAAAATTCACATTTTATGGCAAGACAAGAAGAGTGTTAAAATAAAAAGGCTTCTCTGCCCTCTGGCCTTCTCTCTCCCCTTACTGCACACTGTGTATTTGCATGACTTATCAACCACATCTCCCCTCATCAGCAGGAATACCTGCTCAATCATAAAAAGCAACATTCTCCCAGCATCAACCAGACAACTCTTTAAAAGACAGCATACCTTCTTGATCCTGTAAGGGAGTCACATGACCCACCATGATGATGGTTAAGTCTGGATTATGTGAACTGTCAATAATACATCATTTGATATATAGCACTCTGTCTCAAAAACTTATATAACTTCACCTTGACTTCTGATGGGTGGAACAGTTCTGAGAGCTCTCTGAGATGCTCTTTCCCAGTTATAATCCTCAAATTTGGCTCAAATAAAAATTTTCATTTCTTTCTTACATCAACTGATTAATCTTTTGTTGACAAGACTATCTTCAGCTTTAAAAATTTTTTTTTTCCATTGGAGTATAGTTGCCTTACAATGCTGCGCTATTTTCTGCTTGTACAGCAAAGTGAAACAGCCATACGTATACATATCAGTCACTTAGTCAATTCAGTCACTCAGTCGTGTCTCACTCTTTGCGACCCCATGGACCTCAGCATGCCAGGCCTCCCTGTCCATCACCAACTCCCGGAGTTCACTCAAACTCATGCCCACCGAGTCGCTGATGGCATTCAACTATCTCATCCTCTGTCGTCCCCATCTCCTTCTGTCCTCAATCCTTCCCAGCATCAGGGCCTTTTCAAATGAGTCAGCTCTTCACATCAGGTGGCCAAAGTATTGGAGTTTCAGCTTCAACATTAGTCCTTCCAATGAACACCCAGGACTGATCTCCTTTAGGATGGACTGGTTGGATCTCCTTGCAGTCCAAGGAACTCTCAAGAGTCTTTTCCAATACCATAGTTCAAAAGCATTAATTCTTCAGTGCTCAGCTTTATTTATAGTCCAACTCTCACATCCATACATGACCACTGGAAAAACCATAGCCTTGACTAGATGGACCTTTGTGGACAAAGTAATGCTTCTGCTTTTTAATATTCTGTCGAAGTTGGTCATAACTTTCCTTCCAAGGAGTAAGTGTCTTTTAATTTTGTGGCTGCAGTCACCATCTGCAGTGATTTTGGACACCCAAAAAATAAAGTCAGCCATTGTTTCCACTGTTTCCCCATCTATTTGCCATGAAGCGAATGGGACTGGATGCCATGATCTTAGTTTTCTGAATGTTGAGCTTTAAGCCAACTTTTCCAGTCTCCTCTTTTACTTTCATCAAGAGACTCTTTAGTTCTTCTTTGCTTTCTGCCATAAGGGTGTCATCTGCATATCTGAGGTTATTTATATTTCTCCTAGCAATCTTGATTCCAGCTGGTGCTTCTTCCAACCCAATATTTCTCATGATGTACTCTGCACATAAGTTAAATAAGTAGGGTGACAATTTACAGCCTTGACATACTCCTTTTCCTATTTGGAACCATTCTGTTGTTCCATGGCCAGTTCTAACTGTTGCTTCCTGACCTGCATGTTTCTCAACAGGCAGGTCATGTGGTCTGGTATTCCCATCTCTTTCAAAAAGATGTCCTTTTCATTATAGGGGACTGAAATGCAAAAGTAGGAAGTCAAGAAACACCTGGAGTAACAGACAAATTTGGCCTTGGAGTACAGAATGAAGCAGGGCAAAGGCTAATAGAGTTTTGCCAAGAGAACCCACTGGTCATAGCAAATACCCTCTTCCAACAACACAAGAGGAGACTCTACACATGGACTTCACCAGATAGTCAACACTGAAATCAGATTGATTATATTCTTTGCAACCAAAGATGAAGAAGCTCTATACAAGAGCTGACTGTGGCTCAGATCATGAACTCTTTATTGCCAAATTCAGACTTAAATTGGAGAAAATGGGGAAACCCACTAGACCATTCAGGTATGACCTAAATCAAATCCCTTATGATTATTCAGTGGGAATGAGAAATAGATTTAAGGGACTAGATCTGATAGAGTACCTGATGAACTATGGACGGAGGTTCGTGACATTGTACAGGAGACAGAGATCAAGACCATCCCCAAGAAAAAGAAATGGAAAAAGGCAAAATGGCTGCCTGAGGAGGCCTTACAAAAGCTGTGAAAAGAAGAGAAGCGAAAAGCAAAGGAGAAAAGGAAAGATATTTCCATTTGAATGCAGAGTTCCAAAGAATAGCAAGGAAAGATAAGAAAGCATTCCTCAGTGATCAATGGAAAGAAATAGAGGAAAACAATAGAATGGGAAAGACAAGAGATCTCTTCAAGAAAATTAGAGATACCAAGGGAACATTTCATGCAAAGATGGGCACAATAAAGGACAGAAATGGTATGGACCTAACAGAAGCAGAAGATATTAAAAAGAGGTGGCAAGAATACACAGAACTGTACAAAAATTATCTTCACGACCCAGATAATCACAATGGTGTGATCACTCACCTAGAGCCAGACATCCTGGAATGTGAAGTCAAGTGGGCCTTATGAAGCATCACTATGAACAAAGCTAGTGGATGTGATGGAATTCCCATTGAGCTTTTTCAAATCCTAAACGATGATGCTGTGAAAGTGCTGCACACAATATGTCAACAAATTTGGAAAACTCAGCAGTGGCCACAGGACTGGAAAAGGTCAGTTTTCATTCCAATCTCTAAGAAAGGCAATCCCAAGGAGTGCTCAAACTACCGCACAATTGCACTCTTCTCACATGCTAGTAAAGTAATGCTCAAAATTCTCCAAGCCAGGCTTCAGCAATACATGAACCATGAACTTCCAGATGTTCAAGCTGGTTTTAGAAAAGGCAGAGGAACCAGAGATCAAATTGCCAACATCTGCTGGATCACTGAGAAAGCAAGAGAGTTCCAGAAAAACATCTATTTCTGCTTTATTGACTATACCAAAGCCTTTGACTGTGTGGATCACGTATACATATAACCTCTCTTCTTTGGATTTTCTTCCCATTTAGTTCACCACAGAGCACTGGATAGAGTTCCCTGTGCTATGTGGCTGATTCTCATTAGTTATCTATTTAATACATAGTAGTGTATCTATGTCAATCCCATTCTCTCAATTTATCCTACCCCCTCTTTCTCCGAATGATACATGCACCCCAATGTTCATGGCAGCACTGTTTATAATAACCAGGACACAAAAGCAATCTATATGAGCTATGGCACATATATACAGTGGAATATTACTAAGCCATAAAAAGGAATAAGACTGTGCCATTTGCAAACTTTAGTTTCTCTATCTTCCCTTAAAACCATTCCTATCCAATTTCCATGTCCATCACTCCACTGAGATAGATATTGCCATTATTTCCCTACTGTTGAACTCAGTTGTCAATCCTTAGCCACATTTGACGTGGTAGATATCATCTTCCTTTTCAAGATATGTCCTCATTGACTTTTAGGACAAAATCTTCTCTGGTCTCTTTCTACCAGTTGTCCCATTGGCTGTTGAATCCTTCTTATCATCCTGCTCTCTAAATGTTGCAGTGTTTCAGGACTTCTTCCTCTTGCTTCTACTTTCAAACTAACTCACATTCCTTAGGGGACCTCATCCAGGATCATGGCATTAAATCCTATTTCCCTATATGCCAGCAACTCCCAACTTTATATTTGCAACCAGATTTCTCTTCTGAACTCAAGACTCCTGTATCAAACTACCTTCTCCATGTGCTTATCTAATTGCAATCCTAAAACCATCTTTTAAGTAAAACAGAATCATTCAACTTCCCCTGCAAACCTATTGATGTCCTACTGTTTCCTGCTTAAGGTAAACAATATTTCCATTCACCCGCTGCTCAGACTGAATCTTTGTATTTTTTTCTCTTTCTACACATCTAGTTTATCAACAAATCTCAGAGACTCTGTCTTTCAAATGCATCCCAGTTCTACTTCTCACTCTTTTATAGCTCTATATAACTGTACTTTTAGTCCAGGAAAATACCATCCTCTATTCGAAAGTGAAAATGTTAGTCATTCAGTAATGTCCAACTCTTTGTGACCCCACTGACTGTAGCCTGCCAGTCTCCTCTGTCCATGGAATTCTCCAGGCAATAATAGTGGGTGGGTACTTGGAACCCTGTGATAGACTCCTAACTGTTCTCCTTTTCATACCCTTGCCCCAACCCTCCCCTCACCCCCATAATTGTATTATCAACCCAGCAGTCATGTTAGTTTATGTTCTTCTTAAATCATAAATCTGATTGAATTTCTCTTCTGCTCAGGACCCTCCATGTTTTCTCATCATACTCGGCATAAAATTCAAAATCCTTCCTTTCATGTCCTGGCCCTCCCTCTCCCAGCTCCAGATTTTGTCTTCAAAGAGCTTTCAGGCTGCTTCTTAATTTGATCCAATAGCACTTTGGAAGCCTCCCTGACCTATAGGCAATGATAGTCATTTCTTTCTCTGTGGTTCTATATGTAGCAGACACAACCTTTGCTCTCCCAGATAAGCGTGCAAATTATAATCACATCTCCAGTATGTTTCCCATGAGCCACTCAAATCTCGCACTTCAGAAAAATCCATTGTCCTCCATTTGAGCTTTTTCCAGCCTCACCTACTCTCCTTACCCTGTTCCTACCCATGAAAGTGAGAGAAAGTGTTAATCACTCAGTCGTGTTCAACTCTTTGCTACCCCATGGACTGTAGCCCGCCAGGCTCCTCTGTCCATGGGATTCTCCAGGCAAGAATACTGGAGTGGGTTGCCAGTCCCTTCTCCAGGGGATCTTCCTGACCCAGGGATTGAACCCAGATCTCCTGCATTGCAGGCAGATTCTTTATGGTCTGAACCACCGGGGTTTCTTACCCATGAACTGACTGAGAATTCTAGGGCTTGCTCAGCCTAAAGGGAGAAGTAGATGGAGAATCTTCTATTCCTTCATTAGACCCTGGACTTCTTGAGAAGTCTTTGCCCCCCACCCCAAACTAGCTCTCCTTACCAGGAAGGGAGAAGATGGTTTTTATTAATCTTCTTAAAAGACAAACAAAAATCACAAGTTTTCTTACCCATATACCAAGGCACATTTTGATTATTTATCTTAATGAAAAGTATAACTTGGTGGGACCAAAAAAAAATCTGTTTCTCTAGATAAGATTTTATTGTTGCACATAGCACAGACACTCAGGATGTTTGTTTACAAGGCTGCCTTTCCTGTTAAAGTGCAGCGTCCTTGAGAAGAGAAGTGTTTCTTATCACAAAACCCTACTTATTATCAGATGCAGAATGCACACAGTAAGCGTTAACATCAGCAGGATTGAGGATTTGTTTTAAACAGACAGACTGATAAGTAGGTATATCAAAAACAAGCCTCAATAGGCACTGATGGGCAGAGCTCTATTTTGTTTTAGGAAATATAACTGGTTGATTGACCACAGAGTTCTGTGTTTATTTTACTTGTCTCCTGCTTTCCTTTTAAAATGTGTTTAAAAGAATTAATCTTTCTCTGATTACTAGAAGGAAATGGAGCATATTCCATGCCTTTTCTGGCTTACTCATAGGTAACAGTATCTCTCATTTTAAATCACAAGCAAGAGGAGAAGCGGGCGGCAGAGGATGAGATGGTTAGATAACATTACTGACTCAATGTACATGAGTTTGAGCAAACTCTGGGAGATAGTGAAGGACAGGGAAGCCTAGCATGCTACAGTCCTTGGGGTTGCAAAGAGTCGGACATGACTTAGTGACCGAACAACAACAACAGAGTGAATCCAGTTTGAGATGTGAATCAGAGGGTGGATTTTCTTTCCTCCTTCCCCTGGCTAAAACCTATGGCTGTCTTCTTTTAAAAAAGAAGGTGTGATGAGGTCAGCTCTTTTTCCACTCATCTTGTTCCCTACTAGCTAACTGCACTCTCCAACTTGCCTGAGTGGAAGCTGGTAGAGAGAAGAAATAGGTGATAGGAAAGTTTACTCGACAGATGACTTCCTCCTTTCTGTTCTGGCTAATAGTCAAGATCAATGTTGCTTTTTAATGGGTAATCCCATGATGGAGAACTCTGTTCAAACCATTCTTTGACCTGGACAGAGCAAGTTCATCCTCAGCTCCCCGGATTCTGGCACTCGCCTCTTACTAGAAAAACTCGGTCCTCGGGGGTGGTTTATTTGACAGGAACCAAAAGGACACAATGGCTTTCTTGCTCATGTCACCATATCTGATTCATAGGAGACATTCACACATCGATTGCTCTGAAACTCTGGAGTACAAGACAGGCTCCATTATCCTGCTGCCAAAGCCGCTTGAGCTTTCTCCGTCCTTTGATCTCTCAAGGGCAGGGAATTCTTTCAAACTCTCCAAACGATCCACTGGTTGCACCCCCACATCCCTACATAACACACACACACACACACACACACACACACACACACACACACACACTCACTCTCACAACTGACATTCATACAGGGCTGAATGCAAAGGAGATTTTTGTCTTTCCCTTCCCCTTGAGTATGGAAAAGGTGGAGACCCACAGCATAGCAACTTCTCTTTCTCAAGAAAATGTCACGTATCTTGATTCTTTCATCTCTATAACCCCTCTCTTTCAGTTTCAGGAAATGCCAAGTAATTTATGATTGTCTATTGGACATCACAAATTTTAGCTTGTTGGGTGCTAGATTTTGTGTCAGTTACATGACTTAGGATAAGACTGATCCTTTCAAGGCTTGTCTGTAAGTTTGTTAGTACATATCCAGAAAGTGAAAGTGAGAGTCACTCAGTCATGTCTGGCTCTTTGTGGCCCCATGAACTATACAGTCCATGGAATTCTCCAGGCCAGAATATTGGAGTGGGTAGCCTTTTCCTTCTCCAGGGGGTCTTCCCAACCCAGGGATTAAACCCAGGTCTCCCATATTGCAGGCATATTCTTTACCAGCTGAGCCACAGGGGAAGTTAAAGAATACTGGAGTGGGTAGCCTATTCCTTCTCCAGAGGATCTTCCCAACCCAGGAATCGAACCAGGGTCTCCTGCATCGGTAGGCAGATTCTTTACCAACTGAGCTATCAGGGAAGCCATGTATCCAGAGCAGCTTCTAAAGTAAAACTAAGTAACCAAGGCTATACTAAGCACTAAGGCTAAGTCCTTCCAAGGACTTTACCCACTTCTCTGTGTTATGACGCCTCCTCCCTTAAGTTGATGGGGATGTGAATTATTTCCTTCCCTTTGTGAACTCTGGGAATCAGTCAGCCTGTTGGAGTTTTACGCCATGAATGCATACATCAATATTCAGCCAGAGATTCCTGAGGATGCTTCTGCAGATTGTTTCTATTCACTTCTTTCTCCTTAGGCTTTTGATTTCTGTTTTCCCAATCAGAGAAATCTGGGACTTCGTTTAAGCTGCCCTTCCTTAGGCTGGGATCTGGAAAATGCCTCCAGGGGGGTGATAACAGAGCCCACTAGACCTGTTTCCCTTCTCTCAGAGATCACAGTCTTGCACTGTGTGTTGCCCAATGTCTTAGAGCAAACGTTTGATATATTTTTACCAATTTCTAGTTGTTTGCAGGGGGAGAGCACTTCCTAGCCTTTACTCCTTCATGGGCGGGAGTGAGAGCCACTCTGACTTCTTTTTAAAGGTTGTTTTACCTAACTGCATGTAACTCATGAATCCAAGAGTCCAAGAACCAGTTCTCAACCATTTCTTTTATAAACTCTGCATATGGTGATGGGGCTTTGGCATTTTGGATACTATCTTATCCTGCTAGCTCTAGGGAAATTTTAATCTCCTCTTATAAAAGCTCTCCTCTTATAAAAGTCAGCAGTATGGAAAAATTAAATTTATTCACTTAATAGATCTGGAGTTAAATTTGCTTTTACTATAAACTTGCTTTACAGTCTTAGGCACTTCACTGCTCTGTGTCTCAGATTTCCTATAAGAAAATGTGGATAATAATTCTTGGCCCACTCATTGCTTCAGAATTAGATATAGATTGAAATGAAGGAATAATGACATAGCACTTTGGAAAAGGTGATGCTATAAACTGAGGAAAGGAAGAAGGGAATGTACCCATTTCTATGCCCCTCCCTTCAAATATCAGTAACCATACAGTAATGAACATCCATTGTTTAATGTAGACTATATAAATACCTCCTTAGGCAGTAGCAGTATTACCACCACTTTCACTTTATTATTCTTAATGCAACAGTTGAGAATGTGAAAGTTCAAACAATTTGCTCTATTTTACAGAGCTACTAAGGAGTAGAGCTGGAATCTGAACACTGTATTATGTTCCTTGGTTTTTAAACCAAGGTGTTTTAAAAACATCTTCCTTAAACACAAAATGCTTCCTTTCCTTTGCCTTCAAATAATGTCTTTTTAGTCTTTTATGGGCCAACTGGCTTTCCTATCATTGAATGTGTACCTGTGTATCTGTAAGAATGCTTAGAAATACATGGCCATTTACTCTGCCTTTCACCTTTAACAGTTATTGTTGAAGAAATGATGCTTTGGGGCTTCCCTGGTGGCTCAGATGGTAAAGAATCCACCCGCACTGTGGGAGACCTGGGTTTGATCCTAGGGTTGGGAAGTTCCGCTGGAGAAGGGAATGGCTACCCACTCCAGTATTCTGACCTGGAGAATTCCATGGACTGTAGAGTCCATGGGGTCGCCGGACATGACTGAGTGACTTTCACTTCACTTGTTAGAATTTTGTCTTCATCCCCCAGAAATAAGAGTTTACAAATTATAGCTGTGGCAACCCACCATTCTTATTAGTTTCCCTAGTAGGGAACCTTGAAACATTTTTGCTTATCTTAAGTTACAAGACCTCTGCAAACCCGTTCCTTGCATGAAAACTATCCACCCTGTGTCTGGCCACCCACCAGCTAGTCAAACTCATGTCCCAGGTTTGCAAATCTTTTCTGTGCTACAGTAGTGAGGTTAGTGAGAAGAGTTGAAAATTAGGCAAAATAAGAACTGGAAAAATTCAGGACACTTAAAACAAGACCCAGGAGTGACTATTAATTCCATCATCAAATATGTGAAGAGTTGCCACAGGGAAGAGGAATCAGTTGTATTGTAGGAATTCAACTAGTAGAAAAAAAGACCTCTGGTAGAATTGAAGGAAGATACATTTAGACTCAGCAAGAGGAAGGACATTCTAAGGAGTAGATCAAGAATAAAATAAGCTACTTGGATAAGTCATAGGTTCTTTTTTCCTGGAGAAAAAATCGTGGGGGAGGGGCTTGATTATCACTTTGTGGAAGATTTGAATACAAGGAGGGGTCCTTCTCTTGGGACCTACAGAAATCTCTCGTAGTTCAGAATGGGGCCCAAGAAGCTGACAAATCCCTTAAGAATTGTGTTATGAACTGAAATGTCAATTTTTTTAGGGGAGAGGGCTTATAGCTTAGAGAAATATCAACCTCAGATATGCAGATGATACCCCTCTAATGACAGAAAGCAAAGAACTAAACAGTCTCTTGATGAGGGTGAAAGAGGAGAGATAAAAAGCTGGCTTGAAACTCAACATTCAAAAAACTAAAATCATGACATCTGGTCCCATCATTTCATGGCAAATAGAAGGGGAAAAAAGTGGAAGCAGTGATAGATTTTCTTAGGCTCCAAAATCACTCTGGATGGTGACTGCAGCCATGAAATTCAAAGACACTTGCTCCTTGGAAGAGAAGCTATAACAAACCTAGACAATGTGTTAAAAAGCAGAGACATCACCTTGCTGACATACGTCTGTATAGTCAAAGATATGATTTTTCCAGTAGTCATGTATGGATGTGAGAGTTGGACCATAAAGAAGGTTGAGTGCCAAAGAATTGATGCTTTCAAATTGTGGTGCTGGAGGAAGACTCTTGAGAGTCCCTTGGGCAGCAAGGAAATCAAACCAGTCAACCCTAAAAGAAAGCAACCCTGAATATCCCCTGGAAGGACTGATATTGAAGCTGAAACTCCAATACTTTGGTCACCTGATGTAATGAGCTAACTCACTGGAAAAGACCCTAATGCTGGGAAAGATTAAAGGCCAAAGAAGCGAGTAGCAGAGGATGAGGTAGTTAGATAGTACTACCGACTCAATGGACATGAATCTGAGCAAACTCCAGGAAATAATGGAGGGCAGGGGAGCCTCCAGGGACGCTGCAGTCCATGGAGTTGCAGAGTGTCAGATATGACTTCGTGACTGAACAACAACAGAAATACTCAAAAATCTCCAAGACTAAAGACCAGAAAATAAGTATGTGAAACACAGAGAAATTACATTCTACTTCATTTTTTCAAAGGAGATTCCTATTTTGGAAGAGAGATTATATTGTCTGATTTCTGATGTCCTTCATACCTTTAACATTCTGTTTTCAAATTAAGTGCAAAAGGGACTAAACAAATGTTTAGGAAATATAAGCTGTAGTTCAGATTAACGGCAAAAATAAGATGATAGTAGAAAGAAACATTTAAACTATGCCTTGGCCACTTACTAGGTCCACTTACAATACATCAAGGTGTTTTCTCTCAGATAGAAGAACAAAATTAAAATCTGCTGCTGGACATTATCCAAAACTTCCTATCACTCAAGAACCTGATTTTGAGAGAGTGAGCTAGAGAAACAATACCATAGAATTGAAGAAACCAATTAAAAAGTGTCCCAGTTAATATTTCCCCTGTGGAAGCAGAAGGATTTTGGAATGCAACAAAATATTTGGAAAACACAAACATCAAATTTTAAAACATCTGAGAATAAAAGAAGAAATTCCAATTAACAATCCAAAACTTGAGGCACAGAACTATTTGTACCATTGGAGCATTTGAGACCTCTTGTCAAATTGGAGCTTTCAGTATCTCCTTCTCCCCATCAACCATCTTTTCTCACCCCAGCACTCCTCTCCCTGCCCCTTTCTTTGCCCAGAAACATTCCCTTGTGGATTTTGATGTGCCTGCAAGTACACCTGCTGGTTCTACCTACAGAATCAGGACCTTTAAGCCCATTCAGAGAATTTACATGACAAAAATAGCAGTAGATTTCCAGAGCTTTCAGCTTGTGTAGCACAAGATTTAAAAATACGCCCTGTACATTTCAATCCCTTATTTAAAAAGAAAAAAAAAAAAAAAAAAAACCTTTTATATTTAGAAAAACAACCTCAGTTCTATTCACCCAGGGGGATGACTCATTTCCCTAAGCTCTTTATTTTTTAAAACTTTTGAATCTCAGTCATAATAAGATTGCTCTAACAAAGCTGTTGTAAGTGCCTTGGTTTTGCCTGAAATATCTAGGATTCTCACAGCAGTTTATAACAAAGGAAATATTTAATAATACAATTTTTAAAATTACTTCATTAGTTTTCCTTTAACAAGGCAAATACAGAAATTTTTAAACTAAATTCTATATGAGATTTGGAACTTGAAATTTCAGAATCAGGATTTGGAATTTGAGGTCTCATAATATTGGACAGGAGAAGGCAATGGCAACCCACTCCAGTGTTCTTGCCTGGAAAATCCCAGGGACAGGGGAGCCCGGCGGGCTGCCGTCTATGGGGTTGCATAGAGTCAGACACGAGTAAAACGACTTAGCAGCAGTAGTAGCAGCAATATTGGACATGTCCTGACTACACCTAGAAGAAAGGAGGTAGAATTGAAGTAAAGAAAAATAAGTTTAAAAGATAAAAAGTTTCTCCTCAACTTAAATTATTTAATAAGCAAATAATATTTTTATGAAATTAAGAGGTGGAAAATCACCCAACAATAGTTACAGAACAGAAATTAATGAACTTTGGCATGTAGCAATTCTATCTTATTATGAATAGAGAGATAACACATGTCTAGTTTATTCAGATCTTATATCCTGAACTGATATGTAAGATGAGAAACAGAGTGTTGAAGTATCGAGACTCCAAAGAGGCAAGGATTAAATTAGGTACCCAAGAGAACACCACAGTGAACACATTTCCCTATCAGTTTTTACTTCTACGAAGGAATGTTAAACATACACACACACACACACACGCACATATATATGGAATGTTAAATATTAAGAAAAAGAGACAAATTTGATAAACACTAGTCAACTTGAGGATCAGATATCTTTCTTTATCTGTTGATAACCTACTGGATTCCTAGGGATTTACATTAAGATTCCAGATTCTTCATTAATAATATCCATACACCACAACCTCAACCACCAACGTTAAAACTTTATCAAAGGAAATAAAACTGGCTTCATTCTGAATTTGTTTTTAATTTGAAAGATTTCCACTAAAATTTTTACTAAGAAAAGATCATTTCTTTGAAGAAAATAACATAACTTGACTTTATTACTCTTACGTTATTGCTTGGCCTGTGTCTTTACTGCCAGTTTAATGAGAGACTAGAGGCTCTTGACAACTGATGATGCGTATGTTTAAATAGCTCCAATAAGTTTCTTCTGGTGATGACTAGAAACATCTAGAAATCAGGGAAAAAATTCTTCAACACACTTCAGGCAGTAAATGGAGCATACAAATAAATTCACTGGCAAAAATCACATGGAACTTTTCAAGGAATTGGCAGTTTAAGAGATGTGGGGACTTCCAACTCCTTTGGTGAAGCATACACCAGTTTCTGCTTCATGGAGTCATTTAGAAGTATGGTTTGGGGGGCAGACAGGAAAGCTTCTTCAATGATTTTCTGCAGATACAATCTTCTGAGCAACAGAGATGGCATTTAGAGAAGACTAGAATGCTTCCCAGGTGGCACCTGCCAATGCAGGAGACACAGGTTTGATCCCTGGGTCAGGAAGATCCCCTGGAGAAGGAAAAGGCAACCCACTCCAATATTCTTGCCTTGGAAACCCTACGGACAGAGGAGCCTGGCAGGCTGCAGTCCATGGGGTCTCAGAGTTGGACACGACTGAGTGACTGTGAGCACACAGGATGCTGATGGCCAAGATTTTCTGGATTCTACTTCATCTTTCCTGCATTGGAAACCTGTACTCATCTTTGACAACATAACTCAGGATTAACTTCCCATGAAGTCTTCCCTCTTGTCCGTCTCTGCACCCTTCCTCAACTCCATCACTCCTTCGGGTTATATTTGTACTCTACCCTGAATCAGTGATCTCTTCACACAACATTCTTGCTCCTCAATTAAATCTCCTTTATTCATTCTATAAAATTTATTAAATACCTGCTCTTCCAGGTTAGTACAGTGAACTCCTTGAGACCAGACACTCTATCTCTTCAAAACTGACTGCTCCTCATAGGCGTTCAGTAAATAGCTGTGCTGAGTTGAATTTCCTATGCCATCTCTGTTTACCCTTCTGGTGACTTCCACCGGATCTACAGTGGAATAATTTATGAGTAGGTATTGGATTGGTTGCTAAATTTCCACAAGTGTAAGTCACTAAGAAAGGAGGGAGCTTATTATTTTTCTTATAGCATAAATTTAACCACTTTTCTGCAGATATCTTACTAAAAAACATCCACTGTGGCACAGATTGGTGACTTACCATCATGTCCAGATTTTTACTCTTATTTGTGAAGAGAAAGAATTTATAATCTGAAAAATTAATTTCTCCTTATGCAATCAGTTTGGGTTTCCAGAAAGAGAGGGAGGACATTAACAAAGAGGGTCAAGATATGAAGACCATATCCATCATGGTTCTTCACTGATTCTTGGGTCTCAACAGACTAAGCTAAGCCATCTCTCTTGGGAGTGTTGCTACAGGTAACTTTTCTCTCAAAGAGTACCCCCCACCTCCCAGCTTAGGCCGCACAAATATAGGGTTCACTTCAGTAAAAGTAATAGCACTCTTCACCTCTCTACTGATCATAATCCGCGTTGTTATAGACCAGTAAAACATGTGGCCTAGGAGTCACAGGGTGAGGAAACCTGAACTTTCAGCCATGCTGCCTGCTTCATGTTGGAAGCAACAGGGAACTATGGAGGATGACTAGCCCAATGTATTAGTGTACTACAGTTGCTGTAACAAGTTTCCACTGGGTAAGTGGCTTACTCAACTTTACTATTCATCATCTGACAGTTCCAGAGGCCAGAAGTTTCACTAAATCAGAGGGTTGGCAGGGCTGCAGTCCTTCCAGAAGCTCTAGAGAAGCAGTTTCCTTGCTTCTTTCAGCTTTCAGAGCCTCCCTTCCGCCTTCAAAGTGGACAATCATAGCACTCTGACCTCTGTTTCCATTGTCACATTTCCTTCTGTCATTGACCCTCTTGACTTCCTCTTTTCCCCTTTTGAAAGCTTAGTTACTCAGTCCCGTCTGACTCTTTGCAACGCTATGGACTGTGGCTCACCAGGCTCCTCTGTCCATGGGATTTCCCAGGCAAGAATACTAGAGTGGATTGTCATTTCCTTCTCCAGGGGATCTTCCCGACCCAGGGACTGAACCCCCCGTCTCCTGCACTGCAGGCAGATTCTTTACCATCTGAGCCACCAGGGAAGCCCCTGTATGTATTTTCCCTATTATGTATTGTGATTATAATGGGCCCACCCAGATTATCTGGGATAATCTCCCCATCTCAGAATCCTTAACTTAATCTCATCTGAGAAGTCCCTTTTGCTGTGTGAGGTAATATTCAGAGATTCCAGGAACCACTGTTTTGCCTGTGACAACCAAGTACACTTAGCCAATTAAATGGAGTCAAAATGACAGTAGAAAATACTTGTTCAATAGTACTACATGCATTATTAGAAGTACTTCACATATGTTAGTTCATTTAATCCTCACAGAAAAACTGCTGAGAAATCTGAGACCCAGAGAAGTTAAGTAGCTAGGCCAAGGTCACACAGCTGGGAAGGTGTGGGACAGGACACAGACTCAGTCCATCTGATGCCAGAAGCCACAACTGTGCCCACCCCACAATGTCACTGCTGAAGCAATAAGAAAGATACCCAGTGAATTATTTGCAGAAGACTCTATGCTCCGGTATTATTTCTTTTCCTGTTACAGTATGTGTTTGTCATAATAGTGATTTATAACAAGAAATGTGTATTTGGTTTTCGTCCCTGTTTCTGGCACAGAGCTCCTAAAAGCCTCACCTTAGGAAAGTGATAAGATGGACAAAGTTGTCTTGATATTCATAACAAAACGTTTAAAAAAATTTATATATTCACCAATATCATATGATATCCCTTATATGCAGAATGAACCTACAGAAAGAGACTCACAGTCTTAGAGAACAAATTTATGGTTGGCCAGGCGGAATGGATGGGGGAAGGGATAGTTAGGGAGTTTGGGATGGACAGGTCCACACTGCTATATTTAAAACTGATAACCATAACAAATCCCTTTAACCACACAGGAGTTTGTGTTAATTAGGTGATATCTGGACTGCACTGGCTACCAAAAGAACCAAGCATGTGATTGGAGGGTTTGGACTTCCAGTTCCACCTTGACCTCCAAGGAAGGGGTTGAGTTCAACCACTGGTGTCCAGTGTTTTAATCTATCATGTCTATGTAATGAAGCTTCCATAAAACTCCCCAGAAGAGTGGGGTTCTGAGAGCTTCTGGGCTGGTGGAGATTTGAGAAGCTCCCAGCCCCTTCCCACATGCTTTTCCTTATGCAGCTTTTCCACCTGTCTGTTCCTGAGTTATACCCTCTAAAATAAACAGGCAGTCTAGGAAGCAAAATGTTTCTGAGTTTTGTGAGCCACTTGAGTAAATTAATCAAACCTGAGGAGGGTGTCTGGGATCCCCTGATTTAGAGCCAGTTCCTTTGCTATTGGTGCCTTAAGGGGTAGGAGATTGGGGGTCGGGGGTGGAGGAAGCACTCTTGTGAGCCTAAACCTTTAACCTGCAAGATCTGAAGCTGTCTCCAGGGAGATAGTGTCAGAATGAAGTTAATTTCTTGGTGGTATGGGGGGAAAAAACCCACACTTGGAATTGGAGCTATTATAATCCTAATATTTAAAGCTCGGCCTTTGTGAGTAGCAAGAAATTATTTCAACAGAATGTACAGACTGATAATAGCCCAGAATCAGCACACCCTTTCAGCAGTGTTTGCTCACATTAGTGTCCCCGGAACACGATAACGCTATTATCGAACAATAGATAGTGCTTGTCTCACAGCCTGTTAGGATCTGAAGCTCTGGTCTAATAACTGTTTAAATACTCAAGTTGTGATATAGCTTAAAGAATCTACTTGAAGGAAAATGGTACTTAATTGCATTCTATTTTTTTTCCCCCAAATCGGAGAACAGAAGAAGGGTCTTGATAGTCTCCTCTGAAAACCTGTTTCTCTTCTGTTTAGGGATGGTTTTGATATAATTGACTTCCTACAGTTGCTAATGTTTGTTAAATACAGTGAATTCTGGAAGAAAATGAAAAGGCAGAGAAAGTAGCCTAGAAGAAAATTCACAATGAACTGCTGATAAGATACACAGGGTGTTTCTGAGAGAATCTTTACAGTTGGTGGAATTAAATTACTGCTCTGGGTATCTATTTTTTAAGGAAAATGTGTATTTGCCTAATCCAATTTCAGCATAATTCATATCCCTGTAACACTCCGAGAACACTGGCATATGGTTACATGAGATATAAATTGAGAGTATGATTAAAAATCACTGGCGTTTCGATTTCAATTATATTTCACAAAATAGACTCCAGGGAAAATTGCACAAGCAAGACCACAATCCACTGCAAGACAGGAGTGGGGAAAAATCTCCTACACCCACATACACAAGCATACACACTATAGCCCTCTGTGGATCTGCCCAGGCACCATATTCCCCAGGTAAACTCCCAACACTGCTGGCCTCTCAGGAACCAGCCAGCTCTGCTTGGTTTGACTTGATGCAAGAGTTCAAAGGTTCCTGCAAGCCATCTTTGATGTCTGAACCAAAGAATAGTCCAGTCTCCTAAAAATCTAGTCAGAACTGGGATCAACTCACACTCACCACTATTTGACCTTGGGCAATTTAATCTTTCTTGAAAATGACCTTGAAGCATAATTTTGAAAACTGAGAAGTGATCTAAATTTCTGGACACATAATAGGTGTGAAACATAATATATTTAAGTCAGAACTTTTTTTCCAGCTGAGATCAGAGGCCTTGTTTTATTCATTTTTGTATCCTTAGAGCCTGGCAGGATTTCTGGCACATACTAAATGTTCGACATATTTGCCAAGTTAAAAACAAAGATTCAGGCTTTTCATTTTTCTACTCTTAACTCATCTTTAACTCTTCATGGGGGTACTGCTCCCCAAGTTATAGAAAAGGAGAAAGGTGAAAGGGGTCATTTTTATGAAAGTAAGAATTTTAAGAACAAAAATAAATTCTTCCCTCCTTAATCATGACAGATGGGAATTTCAAGTTCCTCATTTTGTTTTAAGGAGCTAATAAGGAGTTCATAAATCTCAATTACTTCTGTGAAGTTAAAAGCAGCTGCAGGTCTGCTAAGCATGATTCCCACCTCTGAACAGCCCTGGCACCTTTATTAAAACATTGGAGGGGAGAAGAAGGGCCCAGGCATATTTCAACCTTGGGCTGACATTACAGTGGTGATGTTTCCTTCTCATTTTGACCAAGTGAAGAAAAAGCACAGACAGGGCCAGGTCACCTGCAAGACGCCACGTCACACATTAAGTGACATAGAGCCAGCAGTTTTACAGTTGACCTCAGTTGAGTTTTAGAAGGGCTTCCCAGGTGACACTCGTGATAAAGAACTCACCTGCCAATGCAGGTAGACGTAAGAGACCCGAGTTTTCGATCCTTGGGTCAGGAAGATCCCCTGGAGGAGAGCATGGCAACCCATTCCAGTATTCTTACTTGGGAAATCCCATGGATAGAGAAGCCTGGCGGGCTACAGTCCATAGGGTCACAAAAAGTCAGACACGACTGGAGCAACTAAGCATCCATGCACAAGTTTTAGAATGAGCCAATCTCTGTGTAGTCAATGAAGAGACAAATTAATAAATATTTATGCCCTTGAAACTCATTTTCTTTTCCCTCCTAGCTAAGTACTCTCTTAAAAGTATACATGACATGTACAATATTTCATATATATAACATAAAAATATAGATATGTATATCACTGAAGTGACTGAAGACATTAAAAGATGCTTGCTCTTTGGAAGGAAAGCTATGACACACCTAAACAGTGTTTTAAAAAACAGAGATATTACTTTGCCAACAAGGGTCCAAAAAGTCAAAGCTATGACATTTCCAGTAGTCATGTACAGATGTGAGAGTTGGACAATAAGAAGGCTGAGCACCAAAGAATTGATGCTTTCGAACTGTAGTGCTGGAGAAGGCTCCTGACAGTCCCTTGAACTGCAAGGAGATCAAACAAGTCAATCCTAAAGGAAATCAACTCTGAATATTCATTCGAAGGACTGATGCTAAAGCTGAAGCTACAATACTTTGGTCACCTGATGAGAAGAGCTGACTCATTGGAAAAGACTGTCATGCTGGGAAAGATTGAAGGCAAAAGGAGAAGGAAGTGGCAGAGGATGAAATGGTTAGATAGCATCACTGACTCAATGGATATGAATTTGAGCAAATTCTGGGAGATAGTGACGGACAGGGAAAACTGCACGCTGCAGTCCACGGGGGCACAGAGAGTCCCATACAACTTAGCCACTGAACAACAACAACAACACATATATATTCTCAGTTTTCCAGATTAAAAAAATAATAGAACCCCTTTTCTCTACTCCTTGTACTAGTTTGCTATGGCTACTATAACAAAGTACACAGGCTGGGTTCCTTAAGTGTTTAAGCAACAAAAATTTATTTTCTATATCAGCAACAAACAGCATAGTGTTTGGCATTTAATAATGACTCAAAAAAATGTTTTTTTGGATGACGCTTGAGTGGTAAGTAACATGGTCTCTAACATTTCACATGCCTCCTCAATCTACCACTTCAGTCACCAAGAAGGAAACAAAATATTGAGTCCTCAGATACCCACTGCATTGCAAAAGTTCAAGTTATAGCACTCCATTTTCATAAGAGATCTACATTAGCACTTGTTCCGCTAACCAAAAGAAATCAGAAAAGGATTTTTCCATTTACAAAAGGAAAAAAGCAAAAGTGGCATTTAGTGTTGATTTTGTAGCAAGTAGCAGTAGAGGTAGAGTGTGCCCGAGCAGGGAGACAGGCATCGTCAGGCTCCTCCCCACAAACCACACTCAGCGTCTCAGCATCAAGCTCCCAAGGACTTGAACTGTGCTTGTGAG
Source organism: Cervus canadensis (assembly GCF_019320065.1). Classification (NCBI taxonomy): domain Eukaryota; kingdom Metazoa; phylum Chordata; class Mammalia; order Artiodactyla; family Cervidae; genus Cervus; species Cervus canadensis. The sequence continues at coordinate 79,255,299 of NC_057390.1, read as the reverse complement.
CATCTTTATCTGGATTTTGTCTGTGCTTTCCATAGCAAGATGTGTCCTAAGTGGGCTGCTTCTTCCTTGAACACCATATTAGTTTACAATAGGTTTTAGGAACACTCTGCTTTCTGAGAAATATCCACAACCTCAGATATGCAGATGATACCACTCTAATGCCAGAAAATGAGAGGAACTAAAGATTCTCTTGATGAGGGTGAAAGAAGAGTGCAAAAACTGGCCCGAAACTCAACATGAAAAAAACTAAGGTTATGACATCTGGTTCCATCACTTCATGGCAAATAGAAGGGGAAAAAGTGGAAGCAGTGACAAATTTTGTTTTCTTGGGCTCCAGAATTACTGTGGACAGAGATAGCAGCCATGAAATTAAAAGATGCTTGCTCCTTGGAAGGAAAGCTACAACAAACCTAGAAAACATGTTAAAAAGCAGAGATATCACTTTGCCGACAAGGATGCGTATAGTCAAAACTTTGATTTTTCCAGTAGTCATGTATGGATGTGAGAGTTAGACTACAAAGAAAGCTGAGCACCGAAAAATTGATGCTTTTGAACTGTGGTGTTGGAGAAGACTCTTGAGAGTCCCTTGGAGTGCAACGAGATCCAACCAGTCAATACTAAATGCAACAAGATCAAACCAGTCAATCCTAAAGGAAATAAGTCTTGAATATTGATTGGAAGGACTGATGCTGAAGCTCTAATACTCTGGTGACTTGATACAAAGAGCTGCTTCACTGGAAAATATCCTGATGCTGACAAAGATTGAGGGCAAAGGAGAAAGGCGTGGCAGAGGATGAGATGATTGGATGGCATCACTGACTCAATGCACATGAATCTGAGCAAACTCTGGGAGATAGTGCAGGACAGAGGAGCCTGGCATGCTTCGGTCCATGGGGTCACAGAGTCAGACACGACTCAGCAACTGAACAACTTTCAGAGAGCGGGGAAAACATGTATTGAGGTTTATATCTGGGTTAAGATCATGAGCATGCACTTTGGGTCACATAAATGAAGTCTGAATTCTAGGTCTAGCTGTGGACTCTTGTGCCCATATCTAAATTCTCCTAACCCTGCAGTTTCTTATCTATAGTATTGCTGATTAAAAGAAAAAACAAATATGAGTAGAGTCGATTTCATTTCATAAAGTTTTGTGAGAATCCAAGGCAATAATGCATAAGGTGTGCCTGGTACATTGTAGTATTATTTTTGGTTAATATTATGACCTCATTTATTTGGAGTACCTTCACTAGTTGCTAATGAAGTTAACTCGATGCTAATGAAGCACTTGATCAACTCAGAGTGGTGAGCCAGGATTTATCCTCCAAATAACTGAATTAATGATGTTTTATTTAAACTAATTAAATTACTACAGAGAAGTTCAACAATACACATTGGAAGTTAGTTTGACATTTTAAGATTGTTGACATCATTGCTTTCATCCTGTGTTCAGTTACATGGAGAAATGTACCATCTCTAGCTCCACGGTAATTTAGAGTAATACGGTTGTATCGCTTGTTCCCATGTGAACACCTTCAGTGAAATAGGCATTAGAAATTATTCTGTATTCCCTAAAAGATTCGGTTTAAAGAAATGTGCCTGTTTGGCGGAAGAGAGAGAGTTCTTTGGGAATTAAAATGTGTGTCTGTTGACATTCAAGACAGAAAAGATATAAATTTGACAAATTTTAGTAAAAATGCAATTCCACACTAGCTAATTTGCTAGTGCTATATTAACATTCACAACTAGCCCAGAAATTAAATTTGTATTGATTAGCCTTTCAGAACTGTCAAAGGAAGTAGATTTCCAGGGATTTTTCAAGATGACAAAGGACACCTGGAAAAACTCAGATTTGGAATCAGATTAATAGTTGAATCTCAACTCACTTATTTACTAGCTGTGTTATTTAGAGAAATGTATTTAACTACTGAGTCTCAGGTAAAACAGTTTAGATATTTACCCATAGTTCTCTGGTATATGTGTGAGTGTAGGGGGGCCAAATGAAAAAATAAATACGAAGACACCTTATAGGTGATCACCTTATATTTAAAATCCCAGGAGATGAAGTAGTAGGAAATAAGACTGTCAGGTTCGGCTACACTATGAGAAAAAACTGGGGATGTTTAGAGGCCTTCTTATCTTTGTTTCATGTCTCTCCTTAGACAGAAATCAGAAAACAGATTTCAATAACCCACCACTTACCTCCTCATCTGTCCCTTTATATTTTATCTCTGCTCAGTATCTACCTGACTACACAGAAAAGTCTAAAGACAATGCCATGGTTGCCCATGACCCAACCCCTGGACTTTTCACACTTTTTCCGAATACCAACCCCAAAACACTGTTGCTGCATTATTCCTGCATATCAATTTTCTAAGAGACTATGCCTTATAGTACTCTAAAGTTGCACACATGTTCTATGTGTCCTCAGGATTGAGTTTGAAATGACCTAGTTTTCTTTTGTGTCTCCTATAGAGTCAAAAAGAACAAAGATTTGAAGTCCAGTACTAGGGTGGTGGTTCTGATAAGAAGTGGCTGGTGTTGCTTATTTTCTTGCTTGTTTTGAAGCTGAATAGAATTTAAACCATAAGCACTTCCTTTAAAACATCTCTTCTCCGTTAACACATTAATCATATACTGGGATGCACTCAGCAAGACCCACGGGCACTCTTCATACCAGGAATTGAATTCTCTTGGTAATAGAAAACTGAACCAATATCTTATTGTCATATCAAATCCCATTATTTTTGCTCAAGTTCAATTTAGAACAAAGGTCAATTGAAAAACAAAACAGTCCAGTGAAGACCCAAGGAGAATTTTTAACTAGGAAGGCATGCTGTGATAACTTTCTAGTAACTGGAAAATTCCATCCAGGAAATTATCTCTATTCAAAGGTTTCTGTGTCACTGTTTTGTATGGCAGGTATCCTGGCAGATTAAAGAAAAGTGGTATTTATTAGATGATGATGATGGTGAATTTTGATTGTTCATTGGGCCCATCAGGGTTCAAATATTTCTGGTTCCAAAGTATCACAATAAGATTCCTTTTTTTAGTTAGAGACCACATTTTACTTAGACCTGTTAATCATTCTTCCTGGTAAAACATTTTCACCTGAGATTTTTTTTTTTTAAAAAAGCAACAATACAGGAGAGTAAATCGTAATTACAAAAACATCAGCTGCATAGGCTTAAAATATTTTGTTCTTCATTAATTATATGTTCCCTCTTCCCCTTAAATACATCATCAGGGAGCATCATGAATGATTATGTAAAAAACTTACCATGAGTTCAGGAGTTAGGAAATAAGATGTTTGTACTTGTTTACTTCAGTAAACAAATTTGGGACTAACATGTCAAAAGAGAATTAACGAGGAAATTTTTCATTTTTTATTAAGGTCAATGCAGTTCTTTACTGAGATTTTATAAATAAGGCATCTGTATTAGCTCCCCAGGGCTGCTATAACAAATTATCACAATCTGGATGGCTGGTTCAACAGAAATTTATCATTCCATAGTTCTGGAGGCTAGAAGTACAAAATCAAGATCTCAGCAGGTTGGTGTCTTGTGAACACTCTGAAGAAGAATCTCTACCATGGTTTTCTCCTAGCTTCTAGGGGTTTCCAGAAACCCTTGGCATTTCTTGGCTTGGAGATTCATCACTCCAATCTGTGCCTGCTGTCATATAGGGATCTTCCTTGTGTGCTGTATCTTTTATCTTATAAATACACCAGTCACATTGGATTTGGTATCCCTCCTACTCTAATATGACCTCACCTTAAATTATACCTTCAAAATAAGATTATGTTCTGAGGTTCTGGATGAACAGGGATTTGGGGGTGGGGGCACAATTCCATCCTGTATAACTTTTCTTGAGAAAACTGAAAACAGCACATAAACAGAATATATGTACAGAGGTGCAAAGCAATTCTATCCACTTTGATTCATTAAGCATCTATTAGCTAGTAAAAAGCAAGGCCTTGCCTTTGTAACTGGAAACCACTCATGCAGTGGTTGTAAATTTCTTTAACTCTGTTGAGCAGAGGGCAGTGATTTTTTTAGCAGACTGGGGAAGGTTTCCACCTTACACCTGCCTTCTCCACTGGTTCTTGCTTTTCCCATGGCACCACAGGAGAGAGAGAGGCTGATATCAGATTCTTTTTCTATTGGGGCATTAAACTGTCGAGGATCAATAAGAATCCTCAACTTTGTAGTCCCACTGGGAAGGATCTCCATGGGAACCCACATAATGAATGACAGTGCCTAGCTGGGTACCTAATGCAGAGAAAGAACTAGATTTATTTTTATCAAACCTGAATATGAAACATTTCCTTCAAGAGTGAACTTAGAATGGGAACGAAGAGTTGAATAAATTGGCAGATAATATGGTCAAAAAATGACTCAATTTATACATCCAACAGAATAAGAATTTGCCACATAATTTTCATGAGCCAACCCCAATGAATTTGCAGGACTGAGAGACATGTTGGAGGGGTGGGATTCAGTAAAATTATTCTGGCTCATGTATAAAAACTGCTGATGCTAAGCAACCTCATGTGTTGTAATTCAGCATTCTTCCAGTTATCTGCCTCTTTCCAGCTTTGAAGGTATTAAAAATCACACCTGCACTGATCAACAGATAGCAGTAATGATAGCTACCATTATTTATTGAGCACCTACTATATTCTAGGCTTTGTAATTTACATGTAACATATAACATTCAGTGTCTAAGACAAGAATTATTACCTCTATTTTGTAAGTGTGACTAGTTAGGCTTAAAAGACCAAGTTTTTCTGCCATCAGGCCTGGTACACATATGGATCAAATGTTATAAAGACTACTCAACAGACACAGACATAGAGAATAGACTTGTGGACACTGTGGGGGAAGGAGAGGTAAGATAAATAGGGACAGTAGCAATGAAACATATATATTACCATATGCAAAATAGATAATGAGTAGAAATTCAGGGAGCTCAAATCCAGTGTTCTGTGACAACCCAGTAGGGTGGGATGGGGTGGGAGGTGTGAGGGAGGTTCAAGACGGAGGGAACATATGTATACCTATGGCTGATTCATGTTGACATATGGCAGAAGCCAACACAATGTTGAAAAGCATTTATCCCCCAATTAAAAATAAATTTTTTAAAAGAAAAACTATTCAACAGGCACCTTCTCCTCCATCTCATCTGGACCATAAATTTAATAGCTTCAAATTTCACACTCACAATGTGTCAAGTTTTCATCATTCCTTCCAAAATAAAGCAAAAAAAAAAAAAAAAAATCAAAGCAAGTTACTTAATTTCTCCAAGCCTCAGGTTCCCTATCTGAAAAGTATGAAGAATACTACACATCATTCAGGGTGTCATATAGAAAGTACATAATAAGAGTTCAGCAAGTTATTATTTCCACTGAACTTTAGCAACAGTCTTAGCCTTCAAAGAGGCCACTGTCTACACTCTTTTCCCAGAACACCATGGCATAGTCACCTGCATCTAAGGGCAGGATGTGTGGGTGGTCAGGTGATGGAGTGTTTGGAAAATCTACGTGGGAAGAGGCGGGGGTGGTTCTGACAGACACAGATAAACTTTAATGATCTCAACGAGTTCTGGAAACCACTCTATCACCCTGGGAGTTGTTCTGTCCTGGTTAAATTTCTAGACCATCCTGAGGGTAACTTGAACTCACAGCTTCTGCTGTGGGGGAGGACAAAGCTGGAGGCAGAGAGCAGGGCCTTCTGGAAAGCAAGTCTTTTGTTGTTACCAGTTGCTAAGTCATGTCTGACTCTTTGCGACCACGCCAGACTCCTCTGGCAGACTCCTCTGTCCTCCACTATCTCCCAGAGTTTGCTCAAACTCATGTTCATTGGGTCGGTGATCCTATCCAACTATCTCATCCTCTGTCACCTCCTTCTCCTCCTGCCTTAGTCACATACATTGAAGATACCCCCAAGCGCTCAGCTGAGTGAACCTTTTATTCATTGTACAAATAAAACAGTACTGAGAACCAGTCAATTACAACAGTAACTTCTGCAGCAGGAAAATTCTGTTTGCTGATTTGTCAATTGAAATCTACATTTGAATCCATCGTCTCACAGATCTTAAATTTGGAAACGATTTTATAGATCATTTAATCTTAAAAATGGCCTTCCCTAGTGGCTCAGACAGTTAAAAAAAAAAAAAATCTTCCTGCAATGCAGAAAACCTGGATTCAGTCCCTGGCTTGGGAAAAATCCCTGGAGAAGGGAATGGCTACCCACTCCTTCTTGCCTGGAAATTCCATGGACAAGGAGCCTGATGTGCTATACACGGGATCACAAAGAGTCAGACACAACTGAGTGACTAACACTTTCACTTTTTTCAATCTAAAAATTAATATTCATTTTATGAGTAGGAGAATTAGAGCTCAGGATTAAATGATTTGCCAAAGATCACACAGCTAATTTAAATAGAGTTAGACCTTGGAACTCATTCTCTCGTTTTAAATATGGAGATAATCTCAAGGCATGTTTTCTCAACCTTGATACTACTGATGCTTTGCGTTAGATAAATGTTTGCTGTGGGGCGGAGGGCCTGTGAATTGCAGGATGTTTAGCACCATCTTTGTGCCAAATCAAAGCCAGTAAGAACCTCCCAGCATCCAGTATGACAATCCAAAATGCCTATGGACAATACCAAAGGTCACCTGGGAGTAAAGTCAGTCCTGCGGAAAATCACTACCATAAGGCTTACTTAGAAAATCAAATGAGATAACAAACAGGTTTGCTTAATAAATAATAAAGTACTGGACATCTTCTAATGGTTATTATTAGATCTAGGAGTTTTATCCCTCAGTGTGGTTCTCACACTTGTGTAGGAAGTGCTTGGGCAAGAGAGAGATCACTACCACCACCACCCCCCTCAGGGTGAAAACTGGAAAACCAGAGCTCATGCTGCCTTGGGAATTAAACCATGGAGCCAGCTCATGATGGGTAAGATCAGGTTTCTACTCTAAGATGCCCTCCCCTGATCTGAGACTGGCTGCTTGCTCTCCAGCAGCCCCTCCTAGGAAGCTTCTCCAAGTCCAGCCCACCCGAGGTTCCCAGGTGATTCCCTTTCTCTGTTTTCCAAGTTCCCTGGCATTTCTCTACTGCTTCCCTCACCATGCTGAGTAACAAGGACCTGATTATCCACCTGTCTCCCTTGGTCAACATGGCTCTTGGGGGAACTGACTGTATGTTATCCTTCTTTATATATTTAAGTCATGCTGGGCATATCCTAGAAGCTAATGTTTGCTGCATGGATGGATGGATGATGGAATTTTTTTTTAATAAAGGTAAAATAAAATAAATCCTCAGGCTTTAGCGATATGCAAGTCTATTTCAGTTCAGTTCAGTTCAGTTACTCAGTCGTGTCCGACTCTTTGCGACCCCATGAATCGCAGCACGCCAGGCCTCCCTGCCCATCACCAACTCCCGTAGTTTACCCAGACTCATGTCCATCGAGTCGGTGATGCCATCCAGCCATCTCATCCTCTGTCATCCCCTTCTCCTCCTTCCCCCAATCCCTCCCAGCATCGGGGTCTTTTCCAATGAGTCTACATCATAAACAGAGCAAAGTGTTCCTAGGCTAGGCAAAGAATTATCTCCAAATTTAGCTGGAGTCAGGAGCAAGCCAGCAAGTAGCTGCCTATAGCATTGATTCAAAGATGTCCTGAAAGATCCTTGGGTTAAAAAGAAGTGTGTGTGTGTGTGGTTGCATGTGTTTTAGAAAAAAGTGAATTTAATCTATGAGAATCTCTTTCATGGAATAGCTTGTGGTTAGAGAGAATCTTATGTTAAGCCAGACTCAACTAATAACATATTAGTCACTCAGTCATGTCCAACTCTTTATGATCCCATGAACTGTAGCCCACCAGGCTCCTCTGTCCATGGGAATTTCTCAGCAAGAATACTGGAGTGGGTAGCAAGTTCCTTCTCCAGGGAATCTTCCCAAGTCAGGGATGGAACTCAGGTCTCCTGCATTGTAGGCAGATTCTTTATTCCATCCGAGCCACCTAGGTCAACAAATAATAGATGACCTTTAAGCTGCCTTCTTGAGAAGGTAGATCCAGTTGTCTGCTGAGCACTGTTGGTTGGAAGGGAAAGCCTAGACTGGTCCAGAGAGGAAGCGCCTGAACCACAGACGCTGAGCCCTGCTTCCCAGCCTCTCCCATACACACAGCTCAATTTATCCTCTGAAGAAGTGCTGAGCAAATATTTGACAAATATCACTCTGAAGAGATGCCAAATGATTGGCCTGGTCCCAATTTTAATGTAATTGGAAGTGTTATCACAATTAAAGAAAGATGCCAGGGTTGGTGTGGGAAGAACGTCAATAATGGAAAGCTGAGGGGGCCACTGAAGGGGCTGTCCATGGTGCCCAGGGTCAAAGGTGGCCCATTGGAGACTTCAAGGATGATTCCATTATCCCAACACTGAGCATTATGTATGGTGATGGTGGATGCATGAGACCTACCCACAGTTAATGAAACTTGGCCTTTTCCTGATACCAGGATTACTGGGAGTTTGGCCTCCCTGTGGAGTTTGCCTAAAGGGCATGAACTGATTATGCCAAGAAGAATGGCTGGGGCCTGTCAGTTCTATTTCCCCTAGTAAATAAACAGTGTTGTTCCCAGAGTCCATGCCTGAGTTTACTCAGTATGCTAACTTGCTTCAGTCATATCTAACTCTTTGTGACCCTATGGACTGTAGCCTGTCAGGCTCCTCTGTCCATGGGACTTCCCAGGCCAGTTCTGGAGTGGGTTGCATTTCCTCTTACAGGGGATCTTCTCGATGCAGGGATTGAACTGGTGTCTCCTGTGTGTCCTTCATTAAAAAGCAGGTTCTTTACCCTTAACACTGCCTGGGAAGCCCTTACTCAGTATTAACTGGCCTTCCGGAATATGGTCAACCCTGAGACATTGGTAAGGTTGAGTCTCCAGAGCAGTGAGACTGAGGGGGCAGACCTGGGACTCTGTGGTTTCACCAAGGTAAATAACCAAGCAGTCAGACTTCCTACGAGCCCCCCATCCGTCCTTGCCAATGCTTTTCTTTCCATTTTCTCCAAGGAGCACTAAAATACCCATCCTTGGGATTCAGTCCAACTGTTTCATAACAAATTACAATTATAAACTCCTACGTTATGTCACAATAGCATCAGTTCGATCATCATTTTCTTGCCAAGGAAGTTCTCCTGAATAGAACCATGATTGTTTTTCTACAGAAACCACTCCATCTGGGATGCACAGACTCAGAGAGAGAAAGAGAGAGAGAGAGAGAGAGAGAGCCATGAGCCTCCAAATCTGACAGGCATCCAAGACAACTCACTTGAAATTTTCTTGTCGCTCGTAATTTTTTAAAGTGCCAGCTCTTCCCAGGATTTGGAGAAATGTTCTGGTTTTGTCATTTTAAAGCTGTTCTTTCTCTACAAATAGGATCTATTCATTGGTGACGGACAAGTCTTAGAAAATACAAAAGAAAAACTGAGATTGACTAATGCATTTTTAATATTGACCGGCACAGACCATATGTGCGTGTTGGGTCTACCGCTTGGAGCTTGCTGGAGTTAGAAACGGGAAATAAGTCACTTGAAAAACTCTCTCCTTTGCAGGGGGCAGGGTACACACACCTCCTAGAACCCCTTGCAGATCGTTATTTCCCGGTATCACCCCGTGTGTGGTAGATTCCTAAGTGCTACCTACAGCTCAAGAAAAAAACACAAGCTATTTATAAACACTGATACGATTAAGGCAAAGGGAGCAAATGCCGAGACCCGGAGGCATCTGGAAAATTCTGACTTTCTCCCCACTCCTCTCCCTCATGTTATCTCCTTCCCAACAGTGCTCAAGCTGGTTTTCTTCCAAACTCGGGGAAAGGAAGGCTGCTGAGCGGTTCCACAAATCTCCCAGCATCGCTGCCAAAACCCTCTGACGAGTTGCACCGTCTCTTCATCGTCAACAGCTGCCGGCATTGTTACGACCTGTCTGCTGGCTCTATCTGAGGTGTGAACAGACCTCAGAAACCTGCAGCCCCGCCCCTCCTATTCACAGAGCATCTCTGATTCTCAGCGGAGAATCTTTGTTCTCGCAGATCGGCCTGGAACTGTCTGGGAAAATGGCCGTCCTGAGGAAAAGGAAAGATAATAATAAAGCTTCCGTCGGGGGAGTTTCACAAAAGCAGAGTCACATTTCAAAGTCAAACTGCCCGAGAGATAAAGGCAGAGGGCGGCAGCTGCCGGTCCCCAGTGAGGGGACCCGGGAAGAGACAGCCGCATCTGTGAGCGCCTGTTTACTTTCTGTCTGAAACCTGCCCGAGTCCGCACGCGGCTCTCAGCCACCAGGTAATTAAGGGACCCAGGATGCTCCATGCCATACTTTGTTGGAAATATCAGATTGTGCCGGGGAGGGCTGAAAATGTATTTCCGCATGGAGATCACTTTAAATATTCCGCGTTTGAATTCCTAGATTTCTGTATCTGTAATAGATGATGTTTTTACGGCATTTTGCAGTTTATAAATCACTTCCCTCTACAATCTGCCTTAACTCTGGTCACTCATCAGTGAGAGGTTAACTATTAAGTAAGCGCAGAAATAAAGACTCCTGTCAATGAAGTACCATTTCTTTGTGATTACACAGAAAAGGGAGACTCAGACTGAATTCCTAGACTTGTGATTCCAAACCCTATTCTCTTCAAATCTTGAAATACAGAAAGTTTATGTAAGTAGAATGTACAGCTCTTTAATGGGGGTCCCCAGGCTGTAACTCTGTTAGGCCTTTTAACCTGCTCCAGAGTCACCTTGTTGTCCAGTCACTCAGCTGTGTCTGACTCTTCGACCCTATGGACGGCAGCACACCGGACTTCCCTGTCCTTCAGTATCTCCCAGAGTTTGCTTAAACTCATGTCCATTGAGTCAGTGATGCCATCTAACCATCTCATCCTCTGTCACCCCCTTCTCTTGCCTTCAATTTCCAGAGTCACCTGGAAATATCCCATTTGGATCTGAGGAATTTCTGAGATTTACTGACAAATGTGTATTACATCAGGTGTGTACACATATTATATAATACATGAATATATACCTACTTCTGTGTGTATCAAACTATAGGGATTTTTTTTTCCCTCAAACAAAACCATAATAGATTATTTTCCCAAAGTGGCAATCTAGATGGTACTTGGGAATGAAGACAAGGTATGTTTGGCTCTAAGAACCAGGAGACGCAGAGAAGACTAGGTCCAGGGTAGCTGCTACTTGATGAGAACTTATTGAGGTTGGCATAGGAAAGAGAGAAGATGCCGTTTTAAACAACTGATGAGCTTAGAATGAGAAGATGCCATTTTAAACAAGTGGTGAGATAGAAAGAGGAATTGAGAAAAGAAAACTGGGGTGTTGTAGGAGGGCATTAATGACTAGAGGACATTTCCTTGGGGGAAGGTTGGGGAGCAGAAGCGCTTCATCCAGAAAACAATGGTCGCAGTCCTGGTGCCATATGTGAGCACAAAGGTGCACGAAGCACAAACTGGAGCTGGCAGCAAATGAAGACAACAACAGAGAACTCTGGGGCAGTGCGATAAGCCCGTGAGAGGCCGGAAGAGGCGCATCAATCCTGCTGGGGCATCCCAAGGATTTAAGAAGGAAGCTCGGAGTCAGGAGCTCACTGGATGGATAGGGATGGCAGGATATTCTGGGCACAGAGAGCAGCATGCAATTCACAGACACATGTGCTGCTGCTGCTAAGTCGCTTCAGTCGTGTCCGACTCTGTGTGACCCCATAGACGGCAGCCCACCAGGTTCCCCCGTTCCTGGGATTCTCCAGGCAAGAACACTGGAGTGGGTTGCCATTTCCTTCTCCAATGCATGAAACTGAAAAGTTAAAGTGAAGTCGCTCAGTCGTGTCCGACTCTTTGCAACCCCATGGACTGCAGCCTACCAGGCTCCTCCATTCATGGGATTTTCCAGGCAAGAGTGGGGTGTGGAGTGGGGTGCCATTGCCTTCTCCACAGACACATGTGAGGAACCACCTATGGATCTGACATGTCTGGAATGAAGGGTGTGTGCAGGGAAGTGATAAGAGAAGGACTGAAACTGATAAGCAAGAGTGGATCTTGAGTTTTTCCTACTGGTCACTAGGCCATGGGGGAGAGGGTGGGATGGAAATGATCTCAGCATTTTAAGCTCAAGTGTAGGGACATCATCAGATTGCATTTAGCAATCCTCCTGCAGTGGTGCCCACAATGACTTGAAGAGTGAGCTGAGGAGACTATCTGCAGTTGGTTTAAAGAGATTTGCTGAGGGCTTGAAAGAAGTAGGTGGGGCTGGTGCAAATTGGTTGTGAGTGATAGTGTGATGAAGGGGCCCAGCCCTCAGGCCTTGGATCTTCTGGGTTCCCTCTTCCACTATCAGACCGCATCCACAGAAGCCAATCTGGACCCAGGATGATAGCTCCTCACTACTTTCTACCACTGGCCAAATTGATTGGTCCCAAGCAGTGGGTAAATAAATAAAGCTGGACCAGTCTGGAGGCTTTTCAACCAGAGCTGGGGAAGGAAACCCCTTCACACATTAAGATCCAACACCAACAGTCACGCCTCCCAGTAAGAAGTAGCCTCCCTATAGTAGGCAAGAATAGTTCACAGACAAAAAAAAAAAAAAAGGCTTAGAGAATGCAAAATACTTTGTGATTCCAATGTCTGTAATTCTAGATGTTTATAAAGCCAGCTCAACCTTGACTATACTGTATGAGCCAATTATGTCCTCTTTTGCCCATGTTTCTTTGATTGGGAGGAAGTCATCTGCAATTCTCTAAAATTCTTAGGGAAAAACTATGTGAATGAGAAGAGAGAAAGATTTAGGAGATCTGGAAAAATAGAATTAATTAGAGTACATGGAAACAAGAAAATAAGGGGCAGCAAGTCTATATGAACTAGAATAGGGGTTGACAAACTTTTCCTGTAAAGGACAAAACAGTTATTATTGTAGACTTTGCGGCCCATGTGGTCTCTTGCAACTACTCAACTCTGCTGCTCTAACATGAAAACAGCCAGGGCCACCTATAAGTAAACGGGTCTGGCCATGTTCCATAAAATTTTATTTACAAAAACAGGTGGCAGGTCAGAGTTAGCCTGTGAGCCAGAACTTCCCAAGCCAGGAGTATATACTGGGTTGGACAAAAAGTTTGTTCATGTTTTTCTTTGCATGCTAAGTTTCTTCAGTCGTGTCCGACTCTTTGCTTCCCATGGACTGGAGCTCACCAGGCTCCTCTGTTCATGGGATTTTTCCAGGCAAGAATACTGGAGTGGATTGTCATTTCCTTCTCCAAGGGATCTTCCCCATCAAAACCTGAATGAACTTTTTTGGAAAACCCAACCAATTGCCTTCTTTTGCTTTCATTCCAAGCTCATCAAGCACTCTGTTGACAATTACAAGTTCCCAGATTACCTTGGTGTTAGGTGAAGAGGTGCCCTGGATGAAGGACACAGCCATCTTACTCAGAAAAGGATACCTTTGATTATCAGTCTAAATTGGCATCTGTTCATACACTACTCTTTCAGGACATCAGTGAGGGTTTGGCCACATGTTAGCTGTCTGTGGTGGTACTAAGAAAGTCCAGGATCTGGGCCTCACAGCCAGATGTCAAGGCCATTGGGGTGATGTCCCCCACCTACCTTCTCTTCCCTATATGCCCTGCTCCACACAGACGGCCACCTCCCCTCTTGAACTTCATCAGCAACGTCAGGCTAAGAGAAACAACATTCTTACTGACTGTAGGAAGCAGCTGCATTAAGAAGTAGCCTGATGTCCTATTTCCAACTGAAGTTGAATTTACCCCCTGCCTACTCTTTCTTACACTATCAGTTCCATCTTAATGCTTGTTACCTTCTGTTCACCCTGTTTCAAACTGCTAAAAGGTACCAGATGCTCCATTTTTCACTTTAGGCGCATCTCTTAGCTCCCTTTAATGACACTGCACTCATCTGCAAATATGGGAACTAATCTTTACCTCCCAGGGTCACTCAGCTAGTTAAGTTAGATAACAAATGTGAGCATGCCAATCACAGGATCGGGCCCATGGTAGATGCTCGGAGCATGTGGTGTGGCCCTGGAGAGCAATGGGGATCCTGGGTAAAGGTTGCAACCTCCATGGCTCTGGATCTTATGCTCCCCATAGAAAGGTGCTTGAAAACTACTCATTCAGTAGGTTCTTTATTCTGCATGTGTGGTCTGGGACCTGTTGAGACAGGTCCAGACAGGTCCAGATCTGGGTAAAGGCCCAGATCCTGGACTTTCTTAGTACCACCATGGACAGTTGACATGTGGCCAAACCTTCACGGTTGATCTGATACCTGCATGTCTCTGAAGGACAGAATCTACAGGAAACCAATCATGGGTGCTGTGTAAGTAACTGGAGTGACAGATGGGTGGAGTTAGATATTTTGTCAACATAGAAATCACTTTTCCAGAATGAGTTTCCCCATCTAAGGATAGTGTCCTTAATTTCTACAATTAAAACTACCTGCCATATGTTACACTGTCTTCGGTAGCAGCTTTGAAGTGGAACCACACATTCCCTGGAATCCTTTGTGCATAGAGGCAATTGGAATAAAACAAATTGGGAAACTTGGATCTGCTCACCCCCACCCTTCCTGCTTTCAGGGGCGCTGGGCCAGGCAATACCCACATGGGCCTTGTTTCCTTAAAAAGATCGTCAGTGATTTCTAATGTCCTCTGTTGAATCAATCTCTGATTAAAGCACATTGCCCAAAGATTAGACTGAGGAAGAGAACAACTTCCAGAGAAAGATGCCCTTGCAATAGGTTACTAGGAGTGGGGGCATGTGTGTTCAGGGTGGACAGGTTCAGAAGGGTATGAAGTTCAGTTTGACAACGGACATCCAATACATATAGCTCAGATGCCTTGTCTGAGATACAATGGCCTTCAGAGCCAGTGAACCCCAATTCCCAATTTAGTCACTTTAAGTACTTTAGCAATTTATTTACTCCAAGTCTCAGGGAACTCACATTGATAATGGGCATCAGACAATACATGTGTTCCAAGATGTTCTGGTTAATCAATGAATTCTGAATGATGTCCAGTGTCCTGGATGGGCATTCCACAAACAATAGTGAACCTGGATCCCAGCCTCTAAGTCAAACATTTTCCCAAAGAAGTCAGGCTCTCCCACCTCCCATCCTTGATTCAAAGTGCTCACCATCCATTTTAACCCATAGAAATTCTATTGCTTCAAGATATAGCTTCCAGAAGTTTCTTCAAGAAACATTTCTTCAATCTCAATTGCCATTCACTGCACAGTTATCGACTACTGTGTCAGAAACCATGCTTGTTAATAGAAGCCTGATCAGTAGACCCAGCTTTTAAGGGTGCTCAGTCAAATGAGCATCAAGAACATGAGGCCAGCTCATAGATACCACAGGGTAAATGCTGCGATAGGAAACAGAGGCATATATAAATATCAAGGTGGGGTGCAGAGAAGAGGAGAAACTTCTGCCCAGGCTGAGGGTGGAGGGTATCCCTCTCCTTCCCAAAGCATGTGTAAGCTCTCTTCTAGCACTTTCCTGGTTACTGTGATTGTGGCTGTGTCTACATCTCCCATTGATCTAGAATTTGTCTCCTGTTCCCTGGCACCCAGCAGAAGACCTAGATGTAAGCAAGAGATGGTGGAGAACATTCCATCCTCTGTAGTCAAGGATTCCTTGGCAATCAAGTGATAACAGTCTGGTGCTGGGCTGTAGCCAATTTCTAGGTCAACCATCAAAGCTATCACAGCTGAATTAGCAGCACTATTTAGCAAAGTGAGCCAACGCCAATGATAGGAAGAAAACACACCCTCTGTGTTTTCAATGGCAAGTCTCTGGGGACTTTTCATCATTAAGGAAGAAGACTGACCTACATTCCAGCTAGAATGATTTCATGCCACATTTGGCCTGGGCAATGACAAAGTCATCTATCTATGATCTGTGTGCCCAGTCAAGTACCTGGCATGACCAACTTTTACAAACAAGTCAGAGCAAAAGCACAAGTTTGAGGAAACTCTTGGGGTTAGCAACACTTCTGGGAAATTTCTCTGGGACTAATTTAAAAAGAGAGGTGACCATGGAATGTCTTCAGCCATTGTCATAAGATCTACTATCAATGGGTCAGATGGTTCACGACTGACACAGTATTTTCACACACATTTTTTCACTTGAACTTTGCAAATTTAAGAAATACTATTGCAAGATGGTTGTCTGAGGAGACCTTACAAATAGCTGTGAAAAGAAGAGAAGCAAAAAGCAAAGGAGAAAAGGAAAGATTTAAGCATCTGAATGCAGAGTTCCAAAGAATAGCCAGGAGAGATAAGAAAGCCTTCCTCAGTGATCAATGCAAAGAAATAGAGGAAAACAACCGAATGGGAAAGACTAGAAATCTCTTCAAGAAAATTAGAGATACCAAGGGAACATTTCATGCAAAAATGGGCTCAATAAAGGACAGAAATGGTATGGACCTAACAAGCAGAAGATATCAAGAAGAGGTGGCAAGAATACACAGAAGAACTGTACAAAAAAGATCTTCATGACCTAGACAATCACGATGGTGTGATCACTCACCTAGAGCCAGACATCCTGGAATGTGAAGTCAAGTGGGCCTTAGAAAGCATCACTATGAACAAAGCTAGTGGATGTGATGGAATTCCCGTTGAGCTATTTCAAATCCTGAAAGATGATGCTGTGAAAGTGCTGCACTCAATATGCCAGCAAATTTGGAAAACTCAGCAGTGGCCACAGGACTGGAAAATGTCAGTTTTCATTCCAATCCCTGAGAAAGGCAATCCCAAAGAATGCTCAAACTACCGCACAATTGCACTCATCTCACACGCTAGTGAAGTAATGCTCAAAGTTCTCCAAGTCAGGCTTCAGCAATGTGTGAACCGAGAACTTCCAGATGTTCAAGCTCGTTTTAGAAAAGGCAGAAGAACCAAGATCAAATTGCCAACATCCGCTGGATCATCGAAAAAGCAAGGGAGTTCCAGAAAAACATCTATTTCTGCTTTATTGACTATGCCAAAGCCTTTGACTGTGTGGATCACAATAAACTGTGGACAATTCTAAAAAAGAGATGGGAATACCAGACCACCTGACCTGCCTCTTGAGAAACCTGTATTCAGGTCCGGAAGCAACAGTTAGAACTGGACATGGAACAACAGACTGGCTCCAAATAGGAAAAGGAGTATGTAAAGGCTGTATATTGTCACCCTGCTTATCTAACTTATATACAGAGTACATCATGAGAAATGCTGGGCTGGAAGAAGCACAAGCTGGAATCAAGATTTCTGGGAGAAATATCAATAACCTCAGATATGCAGATGACACCACCCTTATGGCAGAAAGTGAAGAGGAACTAAAAAGCCTCTTGATGAAAGTGAAAGAGGAGAGTGAAAAAGTTGGCTTAAAGCTCAACATTCAGAAAACTAAGATCATGGCATCTGGTCCCATCACTTCATGGGAAATAGATGGGGAGACTGAAACAGTGTCCAGACTTTAATTCTTTGGTGCTCCAAAATCACTGTAGATGGTGATTGTACCATGAAATTAAAAGACGCTTACTCCTTGGAAGGAAAGTTATGAACCAACCTAGATAGCATATTAAAAAGCAGAGATATTACTTTGCCAACAAAGGTCCATCTGGTCAAGGCTATGGTTTTTCCAGTGGTCATGTATGGATGTGAGAGTTGAACTGTGAAGAGAGCTGAGTGCCGAAAAATTGATGCTTTTGAACTATGGTGTTGGAGAAGACTCTTGAGAGTCCCTTGGACTGCAAGGAGATCCAACCAGTCCATCCTAAAGGAGATCGGTCCTGGGTGTTCATTGGAAGGACTGATGCTGAAGCTGAAACTCCAGTACTTTGGCCACCTCATGGGAGGAGTTGACTCATTAGAAAAGACCCTGATGCTGGGAAGGATTGTGGGCGGGAGGAGAAGGGGACGACAGAGGGTGAGATGGCTGGATGTCATCACCAACTCGATGGGCATGAGTTTGAGTAAACTCCAGGAGTTAGTGATGGACAGGGAGGCCTGGCATGCTGCAATTCATGGGGTCGCAAATAGTCGGACACGACTGAGTGACTGAACTGAACTGATTGTCCCCACTGCACAAGAAGTGACATATATACAGCTCAAGTGACCTGCAAGGTCACACAGGTTCTCCTCCCATGCTCTCTCTGCCAACAAGGACATACATCTGTGTCCCCAGGTGCATACGGGAAGTACAGAGTTTCCCAGCTTCTAGCAAGAGCCACTTCCACCCAAGGTTATAGCTTCTCCATGCCATCACTGGAATTGCAAGTATGCTTCACATCCAGCACAGCCCTGAATAAGCCATCAGAGACCTGGGGATGCTGAGTGAGATGCAGAGGAGATGGCAGGTGCCATGGAGATCCAGAAAGCCCCGCCAGAAGGAGAAAACAGACTGACTTTGGGTGACCCCAGAGGTTAGAAGAAGAACCCGAGAATGTGCAACAGGCAAACATGGCCAGGTTCCATCTAGAGAAGAAATCTCTTCTCTGATGTTCACAACTGATCACTTTTGGAAGCCGTGAGCTTACCACTGCTGAGGTGCCCAGGTAGAGGCTGGGAGATATCTTGCTGGCAAGATGTGACAGAAATTCAAACATCTGCTGAGCCTGGACCAAATGATTCCTTTAAACCTGGTCATCTAGTGGACTTCTGCAATCCTTTTGTTAAATCCTCTTGCCCGCTCAGTGCACTTATCTCTGCCTCCCTGGGCTAGTCAGAGGAGGTGTCATCAAAATGCTCCCCCCTTATCATGGTGACCCTGGGGCATACAGACAGCAAGCCTGTGCTCCCAGGCCCCTCGACACCCCCACACAACCCTCCTATCTCTGCCCCTGGTAACTGTTAGATCATGACTACCAACCAGTCCCATCACCCACATGTCATAATACAGCTCACAAATGCCACATGTCATTCCTAAAAGAATGCCAAACTCTGGTCTACATCGAATTCTCTTTCTTAAGTTCATGTGTGTATCTGCCTTTAGCATAACTTCCATTTTACCAGCTCTGTACATTTTATAACAGAAATTGAATAACCTATTTATATGTTTATGTCTAATAAGAAAATTGATAACTATGAAAAATATCTGTCCCTTTATTAAGTGACTGCTCTATAGCAGGAACTATGCTAGAGATTTCATATAAATTATCCTGATTCCCCATCCTGGCAGTCATATGATGACCTACCCATTTTACAGATGCTCACAGAGATTTAAGTTCCCTGACAGGTTGGTCTGACATCAGATCCCAAGCAATTCAAACTCCATAAAGTCAGAGATCTTCCATTGACCACATTGCCTGTTAACAGCTGGGATTCACCACCAAGTCTGACTCCAAAGCTGGTATTATTTCCCACTGCAACATGCTGGAAGCTTTCCTAAATATGCAAGCAAAAGTTTTGATTCTAAATTTTATTTTAAAAGGCAACTTGTATTTCAGAGTTCTAGTAGGAAAAAAGTAGTTGGGGTAGGGGAGGAAATATGATCAAGAAATGAGGTTCCAACCCCAGGTTGTATGGTTATTTATTACAAGAGCTGATTTTTTTTCTCTCTCTCTCTTTCCATTATTTACTTGTTCAGGGAGCTAGAAACAGGAAAGCAGCCCTGGCGATTCAGCAGTTATTTAAATAGAACAGTGCTGGGACTGTGCACTCCGTCTGCTGTAATTGGAAACCATTCCTACCATGCACCAATATTTCAAAGGCAATACAACCCAATTCTCTGACCCATGAATCAGGGTTTTCCCCTCTCCCAGTGTGAAAGATTGGGGCCAGGGAGGACCGGAAGAAAGATTTCTCTTAGGCACAGCTTTTCCAGAAGAAAGCTGACAAAGGAGAATCTAGTTAGCCGGATTTTTAATTGTATATTAAAATAAAGTAATTGTATTAAATGTATGGCATTAGCTTTTCTTGTGCAGTGAATCCATGAGAAAAACAGGCTCTGTCTTCTGCAAACTGAGTCCCATCCTCTCTGAACACTTCTCATAGTGTCTATAACTTGGTGTCTTGAGACAAACTCACTTAGCTAGCATGATTTATGTTCAAGCAAGATATGTCACTGGCACAGTCAACCCCCTTCAAATTCATGTTAATTCTGCTCTTATTCAAATATGATTTCAAGGCTGTATCCCTGGCCTCCCCTCTCATCTTTGGGGGAAGTGAAATTGGGGCTCTGAAACTGAACAAACCTGACATTGCTGTGTGAGTCCAGATGGGATCCTTTATCTCTCAGAACCTCAGTTATCTAATCTGAAAGCTGGCCTCATAAATGAATATCACAAACAAGTAGTGACAGACCAAGGGAGGTGATGAACAGAAAGAAGTTAGCATAGTGTTGGATGCCCTGGGGGTTATTCAATGATACTGGTTGATGATTACTGGTGATGCCCAGTAAACATCACCTCTGCTTTCTTAATTGTGATTTCTTTCTTTTCTTTACTGTGGTTAAAGGTGCAGTGAACATTTCAATTTTTGATGTAGGCTTCTGCAACCATATATAAATGCAAACAACTCTTTGTGATATGTGCCTTTTCCTAACCTAGAGTAGGGCTTCAATCAGTTCAGTCACTAAGTCATGCCCAATGCTTTGTGACCCCATGGACTGAAACACGCCAGGCTTCCCTGTCCATCACCAGCTCCTGGAGCTTGCTCAAACTCATGTCCATCAAGTCAATGATGCCATCCAACTATCAGCCTCTGTTGTCCCCTTCTCCTCCTGCCTTCAATCTCTCCCAGCATCTTATCCTTATCCATCAGAAGACAGACAGAATGAAAATCAAAATTACAGAAAACTAGCCAAACTAATCACTTGGATCACAGCCTTGTCTAACTATGAAACTATGAGCCATGCTGTATAGACCACCCAAGATGGATGGATCATGGTAGAGAGTTCTGACAAAATGTGGGCCACTGGAGAAGGGAATGGCAAACCACTTCATTATTCTTGCCTTGAGAACCCCGTGAATAGTATGAAAAGGCAAAAAGATGTGATACTGAAAGATGAACTCCCCAGGTTGGTAGGTGCCCAATATGCTGCTGGAAAAGAGTGGAGAAATAGCTCCACAAAGTGCAGGGCTTGCATTCCCCTTTTTTCCTATTCATCACCAGCATGGCTTTCCCACACCAGGCACCCACATTCTAGACCCTTTACAGTTTTTATCCTTTCTAACTTAATCCTTTTGATACACTGGGAGATTGTCAATGTTATCTCCATTTTACAGATGAAGAAACCAGAGCTTAGGAAGGACAGGTAACTCTTCTGAGATTAAACAGCTTGTAAACAGCAGAACCAAGAATCAAATCCAGGTCTGTCTGTCTCTAAATGCTATACTTGTGTGCATGCTCAGTCACTCAATCGTGTCTGATTCTGTGACCTTCTTATGGACTGTAGCCTGCCAGGTTCCTCTGTCCCTGGGATTTCCCAGGCAAGGATACTGAAGTGGGTTGCCATTTCCTCCTCCAGGGGATCTTCCCAACCCAGGGTTCGAACCGAAGTCTCCTACATTGGCAGTCAGCTTCCTTAACGCTGAGCCACCTGGGAAGAAAATACAATGTGCTTACTCTTTAAATATCCTGACTCTAGGACAGTGATGCTCAAATGGGAGTAGTTTTGTCCCCCAAGGAATATTCAGTAGTACTTGGAGATATTTTTAATTTCCACAATGTGGGGATGAGGGAAATCATGCTACTTGCATCTAGTTTGTGGCCAGAGATGTTGGTAAACATGCTACAATGCACAGAACAGTGTCCCGCCCCACCCCCCTCCCCGCCTAACAATGAAGAATTATTTGATCCAAAATGTCAATGTTTTGTTGTTGAAAAATTTTTTTCTGTTGAAAAATTTTGCTCCAACATTTATCAAACTTTGTCTTATTTTAATATAAGTGAATTTAATATCATATTTTTGAATTCAGACTTTCATTCCTTATTGATGTGCAGATACCAAAAGGCCTTATTTTTTTCCAAGTCTTCTGCAAGGCAGAAATGTTCCCACAGTGTGTTACATGTTCATACTGTCAGTTTCATTCATTTCCACAGCACAATATCTATTGTCTCATGGTTTCCATGGTAAAAGGTCTCTCAGTTGTTTGCTTATTTTTTTGCTTGTTCATGCCATTTTGAAAACATTTCTAAAAATGAAACTGCCAAGGTCAAATCCAATATAGTCTTCCCTCTGTTTCTGTTATTTATTTTTTTCTTACAAAAAATATATGGCATGCCCTGGAATTTAGGCAGTTTACAATATCTGTAAACTGGGTGCCAGTTCTAAGTTATGATGGAAGGCATTATTTATAAAATAAAAATGTAATATCTGATACAGTCCTTGGAAGTCTAGTTCACTCCCTATTTCCATTTGACAGAGAAGGAAGGAGACTCCTAGGTAAGCCGTGATCTACCCAGAGTTAAATGGCTAATTGGCACAGGCCAAGAATAAGAGTGGGCTTCCCAGATGGTGTTACTGGTAAAGAATCTGCCTGCCAGTGCAGGAGTTGCAAGAAACACAGGTTCGATGCCTAGGTCAGAAAGATCCCCTGAAGTAGGAAATGGCAACCCACTCCAATATTCTTGACTGGGAAATCCCATGGACAGAGGAGGCTGGTGGGCTACAGTCCGTGGGGTCAGACACAACTAAGTGACTGAGCGCAGCACAGCAGGAGCAGGAATAAGAGCACATGTGTTCGGACTCCTGGGCTGGCACTTTCTTCACCCCGCACCATGGTTTCACGCTCTAAAATCCAAGCAGCACACACACTTGGGAGTGCACACACACAGGCAGACAACATGCACCTGCACATGCACACATACACACACAATGTATTTTCACTTTCTTTTTGAAGATTTCAAATAGTGATGCTTATCAATATGTTAAATGCAAATTTAGAGTCATGAGTCACCTGTGTTCTGCTCTACTGAGGAGTTCAGAAGGACTAGGAATTTTGGACAACCTGATGTTCAAAATGAGAACTCCAGATCACCAGACTGACTACACTAGACATCTGTAGCCCCAAACCTGAGCTCCTGGAATTTATGAAACCTGACAGAGAATGCAAAGAGTGACACTAGATCAATTTCCATTTCTCTTCCGCATTACCACTTCACACTGTCTCTACAGTTTCCTTTATGAAATATAACAATGATATATGAACACCTGGCTCCAAAGACTCTGACTGCCTCCCATTTCCTAGATGAAAGCTAAGATCTTCAGCATGGAGTGCAAGATGATCTTAGCTCCCTAGCCTGCCCCAGACATGGATCCTGCTCTCACCTCTTAAGTCTCAGAGCTTCCCAGAAGATTGCATCTCTCGAGCCCTGAAACAGGTTCCTCCAGTCCTTCCACCCAGCTACCTGGGCAAGTCTTCATGCTGCTTCTGATGTCTGTCCGAGAAGGAATATTGACCTCCCTAACACCCCAGCTTGTATCACAGGGAGGTACACTGACCTCCTTAATTCCCCAGAGTAGAACTCAGACCCAAGTTATGTCAAGAAGACATACTAGAGACCCCAGTATCTAACAAAGGAGAAAGGATAATTTGCATTTTTAGAAGCTGCAAATAAAACCTATTGACACAAATCTAACCTCAGAATCCCCACCCAACTCCTGCCCCATTTCTTGTCAACTCTACCTTTACCCAAGACCTTTCAAAGCATCTCCACATGTATGAGTTTAGATTTCAAGTAGATATATGTCTCAGTCAGCTTAAGCCACTCTAAAAGAATACCATAGAACTTCCCAGGTGGCTCAGTGGTAAAGAATCTGCCCGCCAGTGCAGACACAATTTGACCCCTGGGTCAGGAAGATCTCCTGGAGGAGCTAATGGCAACACACTCCAGTATTCTTGCTTGGAAAATTCCATGGACAGAGGCATCTGGCAGGCTACTACAGTCCATGAGGTTGCAAAGAGTTGTACAGGACTGAGCAACAGATCACAGAAGAACACTGTAAACTGGTGGCTTATAAACAGCAGAAAGCTATTTCTCACAGTTCTGAAGGCTATGAAATCCAAGATCAGTGCATGGACCAGTTCGGTATCTGGTAAGGATTGCTTCTCGGTTCTTAGACAGCCATCTTCTCACTGTGTACTTACATAGTGGAAGGGGGAGGGAACCTTCTCTGGGCCCTTTTATAAGGGCACTAATCCTGTTTATGAGGGCTCCACCCCTATGATCTAATCACTTCCCCAAGTCCCACCTCCTAATATCATCACACTGGGACTAGGATCTCAACATTTGGGGGGACATAGACTTTCAGTCTACACTAACAAGAAAATCTTCCTCTCCCTTACTACTAAGAACCACAGTATTTCTTGCTCAGGATGGCTGACAGTGGGATGATCCATTTCCTTCTGAGTAAGTCCTAGCCACAAGGTGAAATCTAACCACCATCCTCTCCCCCCATTGGAAAACTACGCTTGCCTATGGTTTGTTTAGATCCAGAAGCATGTCTCATTGGCCAAACTCTTGACGAGTTTCTGCAGCTGTCTTTCCTCCAGCCTCTCAGGTGTGTGACCTGAGCTTCCTTGTGCTCTGCAGGAAATAAATCTTGTCTATTCCCAAATTCTCACTTCACAGATAAGGAACATGAAGCAAGAAGGGACGTGCCCAAGGCACCCAGCAAGTCAGCAGTAAATCTAGGACTAGAACTCAGGTCACACAAAGTCCAGGCAAGTACTCTTTCTTTTAATATTTTCTTGAAATCTCAATAATAAGACTTTTAATTTTATATTTACATGGATACACATATGAGTTTTCAGCAAGTGAATGGATATGAAAACTCTGGGAAGTTGTATTCAACATATGAAAACCAATTCTGGGTCACAATACTCCTTGGGGACCCATCATTCCTTAGCCACAAACATAATAACTGAAGTGGGAAAGTAAATTTCAACAGCAGAGGTACAACACACACTGTAATCAAGTTAGAAGATGTATATAGAGACTGTTAATAATGCATGTAAGATGCTGAATATTACTTTCCTCATTATAAATATTTAAGAGCATATGGTTTTTAATAGCACAAGATATTACACAGTGATCAGCTCGTATAAATGGTTACATGAACCCCAAGGAAAGACATCCCTTCCTGTACCTGGAATGATCACAAAAGTGACATTCTTAAATGAAAAAATAAAGTCCATAATGAAAGACCCCAGAGTTACAGTTTTAATTCATGATAACTCTATCATCCCTTACCACAGGAATCCACAGACTTAGTCATACAAACATTTTTCCATGGGATCTCCAGGGATAGTTTCCTGCTTTGCTTTTTTAAGGATTTTTTTTACATTTGCTTTTCCTTTATTAAATCTACTTCAGTTCAGTTCAGTCACTCAGTCGTGTCCGACTCTTTGCGACCCCATGGACTGCAGCACACCAGGCTTCCCTGTCCATCACCAACTTCCAGAGTTTACTCAAACTCATGTCTATCGAGTTGGTGATGCCATCCAACCACCTCATCCTCTGTCGTCCCCTTCTCCTCCCACCTGCAATCTTTCCCAGCATCAGGGTCTTTTCAAATGAGTCAGTTCTTCATATCAGGTGGCCAAAGTAATAGAGTTTCAGCTTCAGCATCAGTCCTTCCAATGAATATTCAGGACTGATCTCCTTTAGGATGGACTGGTTGGATCTCCTTGCAGTCCAAGGGACTCTCAAGAGTCTTCTCCAATGCCACAGTTCTACTTAGTTAATTTTTTTATAATCGAGTGTAATTGCTTTACATTGTTGTGTTAGTTTCTGCTATACAATGAAGTGAATCGGCTATGTGTACACATATATCCCCTCACTCTTGAGCCTCCCACCTGACCTCCCACCCGTCTAGGTGATCTCAGGGCACCAAACTAGACTCCCTGTTCTGTAGAGTAGCTGCCCACGAGCCAGCTATTTCCCAGATGGGACGTGATTCTATGTCCAAACTGCTCTCAGTTTGTCCCACCCTCCTCTTGCCTCTCTGTGCCTTCTGGATAATTAAACCTTTCGTTCGAGCCACTTTTTTGTGTTTTCCTTCCTGATAAAAGGATTGCCTATCGCAGCCAGGACTGTAAACCATAAATATCCAGATTAATTCCCAGCTGACCATTAACATGAAGGCTTTTCCTTTAAAATACTGGCATTACAAGAATGTAAGCGGCTCTGCAGAAGTAACTTGAAATGGATTCTTCTTTATCTTACATTGAACTGCTTCCAAAGCTAAGGAGGGTCTTTTGAAGTCTCCTGCATGCATATAGTTTGTCCAGAGCCTCTCAGAAGCAGCTGATCTTCCCTGGTGTCAAGTTATCCTGAACATGACCCCTGGCCATGGGCACGAGTTTCAGAGCTCCAGACTGTGGGTTCAGCCCACAGATTCTATCAGTGAATGGTTTAGGGGAATGAGGCTGTGGCAGGATATTTGGGTTATCTACCCGTATCTGGTTCCTGCCTCTCGCCCTCAGAGCAGAATTCCCCTCCATCCCAGTCATCACCCCTCACCCACCCACATGCCTCAGCAGAAGGAAAGCCCACCCCAAACCCAGGAGGGGTTCCTGTGTGGCTGCTCCAGAAATGGACCTGAGACTCAACAAAGACCAATTTTACTTCAGGAAAAGGGTATGATGGAATTTCTAGAAAAGGTCTTCCTTGTTCTGGGAAATATGCAGAAAGGACTATCCCTTCTGTTTCTAGACATTGTCATCCATGAGGGCCAAACTGCTGAGAACAGGCTCAGAAACAGACCAACTCAAAGTGAAGGGCAGTGCCAAGGGAAGCAGAATGGAGCTGGAATCCCTGGTTATATCAATTCTGAAATGCGTGTTTCCTCTGGACTTCCAGATATGAAAAGCTATATAGTTATTTAATCTAAATTAAGTTGGATTTTGCAGTGCTTTCACCCAAGAGCATTCTAAATATTAAAGGGAACTTTACCATTTAAGGGAATAAAACCCCTCACTGGGTTCTCTAATATATAGAAAAACTAAGTGGAAGTAAATAGTTGAAATGTGCAGTCTCTAGGAATCAGATTTAATCAAGACTTAAGGAAGAATGATATTGACCCATACAGGGTGGGGGGGGGAAGGTTTTAGATCTTTCCTTCAGAAGAAGTGCTATGGGAGAGTACATGAAAAACGAAGAATGACATCTCGATTGAGCTAGACGAAGAGAGGGGTTTCCTCTGGAGAAAGGCGGTGAGCTTCAAAGCCATGAACAGACATGAAAAGGAAGAAGAGATATGTCTGGACAACACTTCTTTTAAGAGAGGAAAGGGGGCCTTTCAACCATTACTCCATCAGCATGGAAAACAGATCCAGGGAGACCCAGCAGAGGAAAGGCTGTTTTGAGTTGAAGGGGTAAATCAACCACACTTCTCTCCCCTTCTGAGTTCCAACTGAAATGTGAATCAGTTCAGGATAAAAGAAAAAAAAAAATAACAATGTGTATCAGTTCAGGATACATTAGAGTTAGTAGAGGCTCTGGGTTGGAGAACACAGTTTTAATCTTGGCCATACACAACTTTTCTATATCCCTGCCCCAAAACCCCAGTAGTCAAGTATGGATGTGAGAGCTGGACCATAAAGAAGGCTGAGCACTGAAGAACTGAATTTTTTAAATTGTGGTGCTGGAGAAGACTCTTGAGAGTCCTTTGGACAGCAAGGAGATCAAACCAGTCAATCCTAAAAGAAACCATCCCTGAATAGTCATTGGAAGGACTGATGCTGAAGTTCTGATACTTTGGCTATGTGATGTGAAGAGCCAACTCATTGGAAAAGACCTTGATGCTGGGAAAGATTGAAGGCAAGAGGAGACGGGATGACAGAGGATGAATTGATTGGATGGCATCACCAACTCAATGGACATGAGTTTGAGCAAACTGCAGGAGACAGTGAAGGACAGGGAAGCCTGGCTTGCTGCAGTTCATGCGGTCACAAAGAGTTGGACCTGACTTAGTGACTGAACAATAACAACAACCCCATACCCCACCTCTCTGCCTCTAAGTTGTCATGCATATGTGCTCAGTTGTGTCTGATTCTTTGCAGTCCTTTGGACTGTAACCCCCCAGGCTCCTCTGTCCATGGAATTTTTCAGGCAAGAACACTGGAATAGGCTGTCATTTCCTACTCCAAAGGATCTTCCCAACCCAGGGATCAAACATGAGTCTCCTGATGCTCCTGCAATACAGCTGGATTCTTTACCTGCTGAGTCACTGGAGAAGCCACTGGGATTCCACCTCTAAGTAATTGAATGTATCTGCCCAGGTAGAAGCAGAGCAGTAAGATCTATCCAGGCATGCTTCTCTTGTTTCATCCTCCCTCCTACCCCCCTGCAGGGACAGAATCTGCCTGTTGAAAGGCTTGTTCCATGGAAGAACAGAGGGAAAACTTACATTCATTGCTATCAAGGCAGCACCTCAAGGATGAATGAGGTCTGGATACCTGGAGCAGTGTTATTTATTACTCTCACCTTGCTTAAATGAGAAAGATAGTCAAAGACGTCAGACTCCCAATATTCCACTCATGAGCTAAATCACTCTTCCTCCTCTCGAAGGTGTAGGGGGCTGACAAGAGGGTTGTAAGTGCTATCCCAACATCACCTATGGGAGTCAGCATTCCCTCATGGATGCAGGAGGGCAGGGGGATACTCTCCCCTAACAGGAGACAAGAATCAAGGAGCACACTGGAGTGACTCTACTGCAGAGAGTGCCCATCCAGTGCTGAAATGCCTCTTAGAGCTGTATAAGAAGGTCCATCATAAGGACAACTGGGCAACCCACCCTTTACTGCTAGGCGAGCTATGTCACGTGGAGGTGGGAGCAATGGAACAAAGTTCAGTAAAAAGATGGGCAAGATCAGTGTAGCAAATGTCAGATGTCATTAGGTATATTTCATGATAGCAAGATTTATGCCCCTCTCACTCTCCTTAGGTGGGATTGCACTCCTTATACCTGCCTCTAAAGGACAGCTCCAAGATATGTACATATATATACTCTTGAAATGGTATGGTTCAAAAAACTAGGTATACCTAAAAATTATAAAACTCTTTAGATGAAACAAATGTGTGAACCAGGTAGGACCTAAGAGAAGGAAGTCTTTTAGGCAGGGAAGCAGCAACCATAGTATACCACTATGGTGCAGGGTTGCAAATGGATTGGGGCAATGCAATGCAGAGAGAGGAGCAAAACGTGGAGTTGAGGTGGGGTGTGGATACAGAACCTGGCCCTTTCCCCATGCAAGCCCACTCAAAACAGGGCAGAGCCTAGTCCCCACACAAACCTACATCAGTTCAGAACTGGGGACAGAGGAATGCCCAGGACTCAAAGAGAAGTTGGGGATTTGGGGATTCAGATGTTTAAAAGTTCGGAATGAACCTTAAGTGGGGGTGTGTGCAAGAGGACTTATGGAAGTATTTAAGTCCCAATGATGGGGGAGAGGGAACTACCAAAGAGAATGCTCGCACCTTTTCAGGAAGCTAGGAATGTTTCAGGAAGCTAGGAATGTTATTCTCTAAAAGAACAGGCTGTCTAGGATAGGCAGATTTTACTCCAGGTACTTTACCTCCTCAAACCCTTGATGAGTCACTCCTTCCTCTTACATTTACCCTACATGTAAGATGATTTCTGGACTCCTGACACAACTAGGATGGCATCCAGCAGGATTGAAACATGCCATTGTTTCATTGTATTGTATGTGTTGTCTCTGGATAATATTCTTCCCCTAGATGCTGCTAAATCTTTGCTATGGTCTCTGGCTGGCAGAAGCTATGTAGGTTTGGTTTTATTGCATATTTCATTTCAGAAACACAATCTTACTTGAGATTGCTTCTAAAAGTGTTGGGAGTGTTGCCTTTTTCAAATATTCTCTAAATATCGTGGGTGCGGGTTGTTGTGATAATTTTATCACACTGCATCACTTACAGACTGTTCAAAACATGGGGGATTGAGCAGACTCTGGGTCAGTTTAGGAATTTAGGAGGTACTGAAAGAATTACACTCACACACTCATTCCAATAGAAGAAATGAGGGTTGAAGCTACTGTAGGGACCCAATTCTACCCAAACATCCAAGTGAGACCACCACTGCCCTAAACTAAGTACAATACAACATTGAGGTGAATAGGGTTTTGGACATGAATGACTTTGAACTTTAACTTCTGAGCCTCAATGTCATCACCTGTGAAAGAAGGCTAGTCATAGCCTAGCTCATGTTACTGTAAGGTGAAGGAGAGATATTATTTGCAAATCATATAGTGTGATAGTTGCTCAGTCATGTCTGACTCTTTGCAACCCCATGGGCTGTAACCTGCCAGTCTCCACTGTCCACAGAATTCTCCAGGCGAAGCATATAACCGGTGCATGGAAAATAACAGGTCTTCTCAAATAAGTGTTGTTATTTAGCTCAGGTCTCAAATGTCAATAATCTAATGTTTGAATAAGCCTGGTCACAATTGCCAATGAAGAAACATCTTTTCCTTCATCCCTAATGGGGGAAGAGAGAATCCAGAGATGGCTAATTCAAACCTATAATGACTTGTTCAGCAAATATTTATCTAGTGAATACTGTGTCCCAAGCACTATTATAAAAACAGGGACTGTAGCGGTGAAGAAGTGTTCTTCTCTCTAGACCATAGGATGGAGCCTCAGCAACTTACTTTTTCCCCACCCCTCTAGATGGCAAAACTTCTAAGGGCAGGGGGGTAAAATTATTGCTCTTATATTCACTTCACATTCACTAGACAGAGAAAAGAAACTATTGACGCTTTTTGAGTTACCTTGAGTTGAGCAGAGAGAAAGGAGCCTTAGTAAACCACACAGGATACTGATAAAATTGCAGAACTGAAAGAATTCAGCCAGGATGCACAGATAGCCCTGGCAGGAGAGACTTCTAAATAAGCTTTCAAGGTAACCTCTCCTCCCACTGCTTAAGATATGTCTGTGTCACATGGCCTTCCCTGAGCTCTCCTGGGCTGGGCCTGCAGTGATTTTATCCAACTTCTCTGGCATTGCCAACCATGCACTTCACCCCCTCTTACCTCTCAACAAGTAGTAGCTTCCCAAATGTTTATTGAGCGCCTACTGTGTGTCAGGGGGTTCCCTGGGGCTCAGTGGTAAAGAATCCACCTGCCAATTAAGGAAACATGGGTTCAATTCCCGGGTTGGGAAGATCCCCTGGCATAGGAAATGGCAACCCACTCCAGTATTCTCGCCTAGAAATTTTCATGGACAGAGGAGCCTGGTGGGCTGCAGTCCATGGGATTGCAAGAGAGTCAGACACAACTTAAGTGACTAAACAACAGCAACGCTGTGTGCCAGGCCCCAGGCAAGTGCCTTCTTCTGGGCACCTTTCTTTAATCGTCATCGTAAATCCACGATACAGGTGTTGTGCAAATACGGAAATAGATCCAGAAAGGATAAGGGATACATTCAGGGTCACAGGGTCAGGCAGATGATGTTTTTTTGTATTCACTGACTCAACAGTGATGAGACTCCTCCTTCCCAGACTCAAAACACAACTGGTTAAACTGGTTTTCAAACCAAAGGGTGGAAAGAGCAGATTTGCCCAGGTGATTGATCATAGGTCTCAACCTTCAGGGTACTGGGCTAACCGGATAACCCAGAAAACAGGCATGCTCTTAACATTTCAGCAAAGCTGTGACCAGAGGGCTAGAAGGTGACAAATACTAAACACCGACTACAAACTGGGTTCAGTATTTTCATATAGTGTTACATATGTGGCAAAATATTCCTATAACAAAGGAGGTTAGAACAACGTGTGATAAAAACAAAAATTGTTGTCCTCGAGGAGGACAGGGGAGGTAAACAGTCAAAGTATGTGTTCATTTACATAAACACATATATATACACACACACACACACATACATGTACACACACACACATACCTACATATTGGAGGATTTAGTGGGTAGTAACACTGTGGAGGGAAGAAAGCATCAGGAATGGAAATAAGGAAGCTCGGGTGGTACACTTTCTCTGTTGATGGCCTTTCTGACCTCAGCCTCCCCACCTGTAAAACAAAGGGTAGACCCCAAGCCGCTTTCATCACTGGCATTCTTTTACACTATAACACACTCAGTCTGTGTAGGAATTGGCTCACCTGTAAATGTTTTTAAAAGATAGTCTCTTGTGAGTGAGCAGTGTTCCCATCAGCCATGAACGCACTTTGCAGGTCATCTCTCCGCTTAGTGGCTATTGGCATCCTTTCCTTCTTGATAGCACTAGTCACAGCTGCAGTTTCATACTTGTATGACTGACTAATCACAGTTGAGGGATGGATAAAGAGGATACGGCACATACATACAAAGGAAAATTACTCGGCCATAAAAAGGACACAATAATGCCACCTTCATGGATGGATGGATCTAGAGAATGTCATGCTGAGCAAAGTAAATCAGACACAGAAAGATAAATAGCAAAGGACATTGCTTATATATAGACTCTAAAAAAGTAGGTACATATAAACTTCTTTACAGAACCGGAGTCACATATTTAGAAAACAAACTTACAGTTGCCAGGGGATAAGGAGGGGAGGGATAGACTGGGAGATTTGAGTTGCCATATACACACTATACAAAATACATAACTAATAAAAAAAAAAACCCTGCTTGTATAGCACAGGGAACTCTACTCAATACTCTGTAATAGCCTACAAGGGAAAAGAATATAAAAAAGAGTGTATATATGTATAACTGACTCACTTTGCTCTACACCTGAAACTAACACAACATTGTAAATCAACTATATTCCAATGACATTTTTTAATAAAGAAATATTTTTTTTAATAAATTAAGTCTGTTACCCCAACTGAATATCTGTTTATATTCAGTATCTTACTTTAACGGTTGACACAGAACTTAGTCAGTCTAGTGCAAGAACAAGTAAGCTGGGGCCAAGTACATGCTCAACAGAATAATGGTGGAGTGAGTGAATGAATGAATGCATGAATATGCTCTATTTCATCTTCACCAATTCAATTCTACAGACCACTGATGTTTTTCTTTCCTTGAGGATTCCTTCTTTAAGCTTTTCACTGATGCTTTCCAAAGCTCTCTTTTTATAATGCATGCTGTCAAACCCAGAGGATCTAGGTACATATTCATTCATTCTCTAGACAGTAACATCTGGTTTACACATGATGGAATGTGTGAGCTGAGAGGGAGGAAATGAATTTGCATAGCACAAATTCTGAAGATGTTTCCTTGCAGGAAACAGAATGGCACCTGAGCGTGCACGCTTACACACACACACACACACCTTCTCTGATTTACAAAGAGAGGAGTGAGTGAAGAGGGCAGATTTACGTCCTGCCTCAGGCACTGGGCTCTCCTTCCATGGCTTCTGGGCATCTCCCTGTGGGCTCCCCCACACAGAGTCTATAATCGTAAGTAAGGGGCTGTCCTGAAATGAAGACAGCCCAGCTTTAGTGGAGACAGTGTTACCTATGAGAGCAAGTGGAAGCATTAGATGACATGACACTGCTGGACTTCATGGAATCCATATAGATGAGGAGACATAGAAAAAGACTGGACACTTGGCAACTGATGCCATGAGGTCATCTAGCCAAAATCCTTCTGGCCTATCCAGATTTTATAAACTTTTTAAAAAAAATTCCTTTATAATTCACATAATTTTATACATCAGTCAGTTCCTTTCAGTCGCTCAGTCATGTCTGACTCTTTGCGACCCCATGGACTGCAGCACACCAGGCCTCCCTGTCCATCACCAACTCCCGGAGCATACTCAAACTCATGTCCATCAAGGTATTGATGCCATCCAACCAGCTCATCGTCCATCATCCCCTTCTCCTCCCACCTTCAATCTTTCCCAGTATCAGGGTCTTTTGCAGTGAGTCAGTTCTTTGCATCAGGTGGCCAAAGTATTGGAACCTCAGCAACAGTCCTTCCAATGAATATTCAGGACTAATTTCCTTTAGAATGGTCTGGTTGGATCTCCTTGCAGTCCAAGGGACTCTCAAGAGTCTTCTCCAACACCACAGTACAAAAGCATCAATTCTTCAGTGCTCAACTTTCTTTATAGTCCAACTCTCACATTCATACATGACTACTGGAAAAACCATAGCTTTGACTAGACAGACCTCTGTCAGCTAAGTAATGTCTCTGCTTTTTAATATGCTGTCTAGGTTGGTCATAACTTTTCTTCCAAGGAGCAAGTGTCTTTTAATTTCATGGCTGCAGTCACCATCCACAGTGATTTTGGAGCCCAAAAATATAAAATCTCTCACTGTTTCCACTATTTCCCCATCTATTTGCCATAAAGTGATGGGACCAGATGCCATGATCTTAGTTTTCTGAATGTTGAGCTTTAAGCCAACTTTTTCACTCTCCTCTTTCACTTTCATCAAGAGGCTCTTTAGTTCCTCTTCACTTTCTGCCATAAGGGTGGTGTCATCTGTATATCTGAGGTTATCAATATTTCTCCTGGCAATCTTGATTCCAGCTTGTGCTTCTTCCAGCCCAGCGTTTCTCATGATGTACTCTGCATATAAGTTAAATAAGCAGGGTGACACTATACAGGCTTGACGTACTCCTTTCCTGATTTGGAGCCAGTCTGTTGTTCCATGTCCAGTTCTGCTTCTTGACCTGCATACAGATTTCTCAGGAGGCAGGTCAGGTGGTCTGGTATTGCCATCTCTTTAAGAATTTTCCACATTTTGTGGTGATCCACACAGTCAAAGACTTTGGCATAGTCAATAAAGAAGAAATAGATGTTTTTCTGGAGCTCTCTTGCTGTTTCGATGATCCAGTGGATGTTGGCAATTTGATCTTTGGTTCCTCTGCCTTTTCAAAATCCGGCTTGAACATCTGGAAGTTCATAGTTCATGTACTGTTGAAGCCTGGCTTGGAGAATTTTGAGCATTACTTTGCTAGCATGTGAGATGAGTGCAATTGTGCAGTAGTTTGGCATCACCTTTCTTTGGGACTGGAATGAAAACTGACCTTTTCCAGTCCTGTGGCCACTGCTGAGTTTTCCAAATTTGCTGGCATACTGAGTGCAGCACTTGCACAGCATTGTCTTTCAGGATTTGAAATAGCTCAACTGGAATTCCATCACCTCCACTAGCTTTGTTCATAGTGATGCTTCCTAAGGCCCACTTGACTTCACATTCCAGGATGTCTGTCTCTAGGTGAGTGATCACACCATCATGGTCATCTGGGTCATGAAAATCTTTTTTTGTATAGTTCTTCTGTGTGTTCTTGCCACCTCTTCTTAAAATCTTCTACTTGTTAGGTCCATACCATTTCTGTCCTTTATTGAGCCCATCTTTGCATGAAATGTTCCCTTGGAATCTCTAATCTTCTTGAAGAGATCTCTAGTCTCTCCCATTCTATTGTTTTCCTCTATTTCTTTGCATTAATCACTGAGGAAGGCTTTCTTATCTCTCCTTGTTATTCTTTGGAACTCTGCATTCAAATGGGTGTGTGTGTATATATATATATGTGTGTGTGTGTGTGTGTGTGTGTGCGCATTTATAAATATATATGTGTGTGTGTGTGTGTGTGTGTGTGTGTATGCCAAAGAGCATAAATTTCTCATTGTACAATGTGGATTTGGCCACTTTCAACGAGGTGTACAGCACATTCAAAATACTGAAGACACTCTGGGTGTCATGTTGTTGAGATGTCTGTACTTGGTGGTCCCCACTTGGCTGTTAGAGTCAAGTTCTGGCCCCCTGGGCAAGGAAGGGATGACAACAGGGTCCTATTTCCACTCGGCCCTCTTAAAAGATGATGCTTTTATTCTGATAAGTGAGTGGCATTACAAAAGTAACTAGCAAAACATCTGGTAGAACATAGAGACTCAGACCCTAGTGGTTTTCTGACAACAAAAGCGAAAATCAAACAACCATAAACCCCCAAAATCGTTAGTGCTCTCCTTTGCTGCTAACAAGAAAAACAGGGTGACAGGAAAGACAAACCTTTTTCTAGCAGCAACTTTTAAGAGGCAATCGTTCCAGAGAGCCTGACAAAGGCTCATGGAACTATGGCAGGGATGCTCTTTTAGTAGCTTTTTTATAGAAGATATAGAAACATGCTTTATTTAGTCATTTCCTATATGGCCCCTCGATAAAAGAAAAGAACATCCTCTTAAAATAGCCCTTCCCTGGAGACATGTTTACAGGTGTGAGAGTAATGGGATGTGGCCTGTAGCCTGTGGTGATCTGAGTGGGTACAGAGTTGGCTCGCTGATGCTAAAGGGAGAGAGGAGACCACACTGCCCATCTCAAGTACTGCTCGGCTGGGCTGATGAAGGGAGTTGGGCCTAGCCATTCAGCAGAGAGAGCTGGGATGGGACTCTGCCCTATAAAACCTGGGCCTTTTCTTGGGCAGTGGCTTCTCTCTCTTTTTCTCCTTTAGTCTTTTAATTCTTCCAGCATCATTTTTTTAAAAGAATTCTTTAAATACAGTTACCTTACAGTGTTGTATTAATTTCCACTGAACAGCAGAGTGAATCAGTTATTAAATATATTCCCTCCTTTTTGGATTTCCATCCCATTTAGGTCCCACAGAGCACTAGTAGAGTTATCTCTGCTACACAGTAGGTTCTCATTAGTTACCTATTTATCTACATTTCCATCAGCAGAAGAATGGATAAAGAAGATGTGGTACATATACACAATGAAACATTACTCAGCCATAACAAGGAACAAAAATGAGTCTTTTTGTAGAGACATGGATGGTCCTAGAAACTTATGCAGAGTGAAGTAAGTCAGAAAGAGAAAAGCAACTCTCGTATATTAACACATAAATGTAGAATCTGAAAAAAAAATTGGTATGGATGATCTTATTTACAAAGCAGAAATAGAGACAAAGATGTAGAGAACAAACATATGGATCCCAACAGGGAAGGAGGGGTGGGATGAATTGGGAGACTGGGATTGACATATATACACCAGCATCATCTTTGAAAACCTTCTTTGTTTAGGCACAAAATTGCCCTAGACCGCAACATCGGGAGAAGGAAGTTGTTGCCATGGCTGCTGGAGTCTTGCTCCAAAGCTGGCATCCTCGAAGGCTTGAGTGGGTTTTGAGGGTTCACTTGGGTTACTGAACAGAAGAAACCAAGTTTATCAAATTTCTTGCAGTCATGGTCTCTCTCAAAGTGTCACATAGAGAAGCTTGCAAAGATTGAGTCTCAGTAAATCAGATAGTCACTGAAGGAAGGACTTATACCCCCAAGAAGATATATTGAAGTCCTAACCTCCAGTGCCTGTAAGGGTGACCTGATGCAGAAGTGTGGTCTTTGGACGTATAAACAAGTCAGTATGAGGTTATACTGGAAGTCGGTGCACTCGAACACAATGAGAGCTATCCTTATACGAAGAGAGAAATCTGGATACAGAGAAACACAGCGAGTGTGCCATGGGAGGTTGAAGGCAGAGACTGAAGTGATGCATGACAAGTCAAGGACCACCACAGATGGCTCACGACCACCAAAAGTTAGATAGAGGCAAAGGAGGATCCTCCCCTAGCACCTTTGGAGTAATAATGGCTTTAATATCAGATTCTAGATTCCCCAAATGTGAGAGAATACATTTCAATTGTGTTAAGCCATGGAACCTGTGGTACTTTATTATATCTGAACAAGTGGTCCCTAAGAGACCTCTAAGTATAACCAGAGAGATGGAGAAATGGAAAAACTAGAAGATTCTGAGTTCATTGGGATTTATTTTTTCCAAACCCATGACTGTTTGGAGATCTGCATGATCTGGCAAATGCAATACAAATTATAAAATAACGTTTTAGCATTAGAGTACTGATGGTATAATCTCACCAAATGTGTGAGATGCCAGTACCCTGAGGCTGTGGGACCTACACTGTCCTGAGTCCTGCCCCGTTTTCAGTTCGCCCTGGACCTGGCAGCCTTCCCCCACTTCACGTCATAGGAAGGAACCAAAACAACTTCACCACCTACCTTTCAAGGGCATTGGGAAGATCTGTGTCTCCATAATGTTTGTCCAAGAAATTGGAGCTTCCTGGAGTCCTGTCAGTAACTCAATGTAAAGTATGTTATTATCCCTGCAAACCTTGGCACTTTTTTGTCACTTTCCTTTTGAAAGGAAAATTATACTTACCCAAAGCATTTCATTACCACCTGAACTGTCTGCTTGATATAAATTTAGAAGCCTAAGTTTATATAACCTACAGCCAGATGCATTAGCGTTAGAAGCCCAGGGCACCTATAATATTGCTATTAGAGAAAATAAATTTTGGCAAGTGGCCTTGCATGACTATTCAGTCTAAACTCTGAATCAGTTCAATTAAGGGAAGTCCCCTCACATGATTTTGTGGGATACTTTGCCTGCCTTTGTTTACATTGCCTATGACAGTTTATTCCAGGTCTTAGAGACGCATTAACTGAAAATTCTATTACCATCCAACTGAATATTAGGGATTCTTTCTTTGATGTAGCTATGAAAAACAAAGTCCCATTTAGGGGAGACATATGAACATATCGGACATATGGACATATCGGACCTTCTTGACTCGCTGAAGATGTATGTTGAGTACATGCCACAGCTGGAAAGCCCCATGGATACTGCGAAGTTCCCTACCCCCAACCCTGCTTTGGTAGCACTTTGGAAAGGGGGGAGTGGATCATGTTGGTTAGGCTGTGTTCCTTTCTTTTAAACTCATGTGTTAGTTTTCCCTAATCCTGAATCTCTTTGGACGGAGGTGTAGACCTAGATATCAAATCCTGTGTGTGGCATGTGCATTGGTGCCTCAGTTTCCTCATATATAAAAATGGGGAAATAATATCTAGCTCATAGGATTGCTATAAGAATTAGATAATTCTGTTAAGGGAGTTAAGATGGTTCCTAGAATATAGTATTCATTAATAAAAGTTAGGTATTGAAAGAAAAAGGAGATAATAAAGAGGAAAAATGTATTGTTAGTGGTGGCAGTATTAATACTAGGTTCTAAGTTACCCCCAAGATACCAGAGAGACATGGCTAGTAGAAAAGAATGCAGTCGAGGTTACAAACTGGACTTGGCATGAAAGTTTTCTCTTGAATTCTGTGGACATATCAGGAAAGTCAGTCAACTGATCACAAGCCAGCCAGGGGCTCTTCCAACCATGCTAGCTGTCCCAAGCAAAAGAATGAATGTTATCAGGGCCACATGGTTGAAAAGTCAAGCTGCAGTTGCCAGACCCACCATCTGATGTGTCTGGCAGAATAATGGCTTAGCCAATGTCCACGTCCTCATTCCAGGGATTTGTGAATATGTTATATGTCAAAAGGGAACTAAGGTAGCAGATGGAATTAAGGTTGCTAATCATGTGGTCTCAAAATAGGGAGAATATCCTGGATTATCCAGGTGAACACGATGTAATCACAAGCATCCTTAAACATGGAAGAGAGGCATAAAAGTCAACATTCAAAGGCTGTTCTGTGAGAAAGACTTGATCGCCGATTGCTGGCTTTCAAGATAGATGGGACCATGAGCCAAGGAATGTGGGAAGCTTCTAAAAGCTGGAAAAGATAAGGGATGGCTCACCCCCATAGTCTCCATAAAGGAACTCAGACTTAATGCACCTCGAGTTGAGCCCAGGGAGACCCATTCTGGGCTTCTGACTTCTAGAACTAAAAGATGGTGATTTTATTTTAAGCCACTACATTTGCAGTACTTTGACCATAAGAAACCCATACATCCACCAATAATCAGACTGAAGTGTATCCTAATCTACACCCACCCCAGGGCTGTGCACCCTCCACAAACACAAGAACAGTTCATCAGAGGAGTATCATTTTATGTGATTTAACAACAGACCTTCTAAGAGAAGCAAAGTGCTTGATGGAGTGAACCCTTGAGAGACAGAAGCTTGAACACAAGAGAACAAGCCCTTCACTTTGTTCCTGCCCCTGACTCTCTGAAGCCCTTTGCTCCCTGAGTCCCTGGGAGCTTTCCTCTGGAGGTGGCTCTCTGTTCAGTTCAGTTCAGTCACTCAGTCACGTCTAACTCTTTGTGACCGCATGGACTGCAGCACACCAGGCCTAGGCCTCCCTGTCCATCACCAACTCCTGGAGCTTGCTCAAATTAATGTCCATAGAGTCAGTGATGCCATTCAGCCATCTCATCCTTGATTGTCCCCTTCTCCTCCTGACTTCAATCTTTCCCAGCATCAGGGTCTTTTCCAATGAGTCCATTCTTCACATCAGGTGGCCAAGGTATTGGAGCTTCAGCATCAGTCCTTCCAATGAATATTCAGGACTGATTTCCTTTAGGATGGACTGGGTGGATCTCCTTGAAATCCAAGGGACTCTCAAGAGTCTTCTCCAACACCACAGTTCAAAAGCATCAATTCTTCAGTACTCAGCTTTCTTTATAGTCCAACTCTCACATTCATACATGACTACTGGAAAAACCATAGCTTTGACTAGACAGACCTTTGTTGGCAAAGTAATGTCTCTGCTTTTTAATATGCTGTCTAGGTTGGTCATAACTTTCCTTCCAAGGAGCAACGTCTTATAATTTCATGACTGCAGTCACCATCTGCAGTGATTTTGGAGTCCCCAAAAATAAAGTTTCTCACTGTTTCCATTGTTTCCCCATCTATTTGCCATAAAGTGATTCAACCAGATGCCATGATCTTAGTTTTCTGAATGTTGAGTTTTAAGCCAATTTTTCACTCTCCTCTTTCACTTTCATCAAGAGGCTCTTTAGTTCTTCTTCATTTTCTGCCATAAGGGTGGTGTTGTCTGCATGTCTGAGGTTATTGAGATGAGCAAAACAACCCTG
Organism: Cervus canadensis; assembly: GCF_019320065.1. Lineage (NCBI taxonomy): Eukaryota > Metazoa > Chordata > Mammalia > Artiodactyla > Cervidae > Cervus > Cervus canadensis. Next base: position 79,214,486 of record NC_057390.1, on the reverse strand, counting down.
GGAATGTGAACAGTGGAAGTGTCCCTAGGGATGAGTTTGAACTCCTCTGTTATCTGGGGACTCCCATTTCATGGAAAGATTCATTTTTGTTGTTGTTGTTTAGTCACTCAGTCATGTCTGACTCTTTGCCACCCCAGGGGCTGTATAGCCTGACAGGCTCCTCTGTCCATGGGGATTCTCCAGGCAATAATACTGGAGCAGATTGCCATGCCCTCCTCCAGGGGATCTTCCTGACCCAGGCATCAAACCTGCACCTCTTATGTCTCCTGCATTAACAGGCGAATTCTTTACTGTCAAGCCACCAGAGAAGCCAATGGAAAGGCTTGTAGAATTTTCATATTATTGAAGATTCCAAGGGACATTTGAGGATATCCTCAATAATGTCAAACCCTCATATCAGATATTAGATAGGAGAATGTTGTACAGATCTGATGCAAATGTGGTGGTGTCAGTATTGTTAAAGGCTTAAGTACTATTTAGTGGTATTTTTATTATTATAGTAGCATAGAATATGGGGGAATTAAGGGGATCATGTATTGTATTAATTAGCAACAATTTATGCTTTTAGTAACACCCTTAATCATTAAAATCTCTGTCTTGGGGGGCAAACAGCTAACACAAGACTGTAAAAGAACTACCTGATTCGACCTTTTTCTGTGAGCAGTAATTGTGTTTTAGGAGCTATCTCATTTTATATGGGAATCCTATATAATTAATTGCAACTTTGATTTCAAGAGGACATTTTACTATATTAAGTAAGAGTAGGGTTAGTCTTCTGGGAAATTCAGGAGAAGGTGTTTACATAAGGAAATGAACACTAATTCCTGTGTAATGAACACTCTTTCAGAACCTCTTCCTTCCCCTTCTCCCTACCCCCACTCCATCCCACTGAATCTGCAAACTTTACAGCAACCTCTATAAGATTTTTGAGGGAGTCATACACAACACCATACTAACATACGGTAGAGTGCTCAGCTTAATATTGCATTCCATGGACAATACTTATTAAATTTTTGCCTATCATGTTGAGAATGAAAAACATTTGTGTGACCCACAGGAGTAGAGGCAAGGAAGATCTCAGCAATAGGGGACCAACCTAGAAGCCATGGCTGCCCCAACCCCCACCCAGCCAGCTATGGAACCAAGGAGATTATCTAGGGCCACTTCTAACCATGGGGCACATCACACAGCCTGGCTGGGAAGGTCTGACATGAACAATAAGACAGCACAATGGAAATGCAGTGTGGCACAGAAGTCAAGCCCTGGGTGCTGGGGTCTGATCTAATCTCTGCCAAGTTACTTACCACTCCATACCTACCCTTCATTACTTATATTGGACAACAGTAACAGTATCTACTTTATAGAATTGTGGTGAGAGTTATAGTCGTAAAATATTTAGAACACTGCCTGGTGTGCAGTGAGTCCTAAATATATGTTTAGAGGCAAGAAGCCTTGGTTCAGGTCCTAACATCCTGTATTACCTTGAACAAGTTGGTTTGCCTCTCCAGGCCACATGTCCACTGTCTGTTAGTGAACAAATATTGATAAAACTGTTTCATCGTTAGAGCATCCCTCATCCTTGTTCTTCTGGGAGAGTCAGATGTGGGGTGTGGTCCCAACACTCGTCCCCATTTGCCCTGAAAGTGGTCCTGCAAAGTGTCTGAATTGGATGGTTACTGCATGGTCATCTAAGATTCTTGAGTATTTTGATGTGCAATTTATTTGGCAACTGGGAGGTCATGGTTAAGAGCTGATTTGGAGAGGAGAAGGGACAGAAGTCAAGGTGCAGAGAGCATCAGAGGGAGGGTGCAGAACTAAAGATGGTAAACTTAGAGCCTTGGTACAGACTATCACCATAGATGTTGGAAGAGATGCAGAGGAGGAAAATGGGGCACAAACTGGAGGGAATGTGGTTGAAGGAGAGGTGTGTTTGCTAAGACAGATGCGTCTGTCTTTCCCCGCTGTGAGTAAAGCAGGGCACAGGACTCAGACAGGAGGGACCACGACTGACTGATGGAGTTAGACGCCGGAGGCTGTGGAAGGAAAGCAAAGGGTCTCAGATCCTCTCTGCAGGAATTCTATATGGGGAACTGGATGCTTTAATTGAGCTCTCTGATTTCAGTGAATGCCCATGAAAGAGATAAGCACATGTAAAATTCCCAGCTATCCCCAGCTGATCTCTGTCTTGCAGTTGGTGAAGAAATAAAAGCAAAACTGATAGAGATTGATTTCCAGCTTCTCAGGAGGCCTGGCTGGCACTGATAATGTGGTTGATACTATAATTACTCTGAGAGTCTTTGGGCCAGAGGCCCTGGAACCCCCTCCTGAGTAATCCTAGGGGAGTGTCACTCTCCACAGGGTCCCACCACCTCCAGGAAAGTGCACTCACCAGGCAGATCTGTAATCCCATCAAGCCTGCAAGTCTGTTAAGGGAGCACATCTAAAATGAATTTGATTAACAGACACCCGTCTCCAAATAGTAATTCCAAGGCTGCTCTTCTGATATCAGGCCCCATGGCGTCCTGCTCTCTTCAGTCTGTCCAGCTCACTCCATCACCAGAGAGGACCTGAGTCATCTCATGCTGGCCTCTCAATTCATCTCTTGAATTTGGCAACTGGTTGCTTCAAGGCCTCTCACTGCTGCCTTTTCTAACCTTTACTGTACCTACTAATCTGCATGGCCTGGAGCAACAAGAGATCCACTCACTCACTGTTTTCTTCATTCCTTCATTGACTGATTGATCCACAAAGTACACAGGCTCTGAGGTGGGCACTAGAGACTCATAGATGCTGACGACACAGGGTCCTCAAGGAGCTCGACATCCAGTGTACAGTCCCCTCCTGGAAGACTGGAGCTACCCAAATGTACAGAATAAGCATTTCACAAAGCCTGTCCCCTGGAGAAGGAAATGGCAACCCACTCCAGTATTCTTGCCTGGAGAATGCTGTGAACAGAGGAGCCTGGGGCGCTACAGTCCATGAGGTCGCAAAGAGTCAGACGTGACTTATAAACTAAACCATCACCACCACTCTTCCTGTTACCCCTCCTCGCCTTTTTCCAAGTCCTCGGGCAGCCCCATCTCTAGGAATCCTTTGACTTTATCCACTCTCCCATCAAGTCTATAACCTATGTATGTGCTTGGTCTCTCAGTCCTGTCTGACTCTTTGTGACCCCATGCACTACAGCCCTTCAGGCTCCTCCGTCCATGGGATTTCCCGGGCCACTTCCTCCTCCAGGGCATCTTCCCCACCCAAGGATCAAACCCTCATCTCCTCCACTGGCAGGTGGATCCTTTACCCCTGAGCCACCTGGGAAATCCCAAGTCTGTAACACTCTCCCTCTATCAGTTAGTTTGCTTTATGTTTCAAATCATAGGGGAAAAAAAACAATTTAATCGTGAATAAATGACTTGGTTCACATCATCGGAAGTCCAGAGGTAGAGCAGACCTCCTGGCTGCCTGAAGCCAGTGCCTCAGGCTGCTTCTCTCCTATCACTCATCTGTGTTCTCCTATGTGGCTTGAATTCAGTTGTAGACTCACAGAAGTAAAGTAGGTGTAGGAGGATCAGAGGAATGGAAAGCTACACTCCAAACTTTTCAACACATTTCCCTTCACATCTCGTTGACCGGAAAGTGACTATGAGGCCATGATAAAAATGATCCCCGGAGCCAGAAATAGCTGTGTATTGGATTGATTTAGACCTGGGAAGCCCACACCCATTCCTATAGCAAGGCAATAAGATTTCTGATTCATTAGGCAAATCAGAGCTCATTCTGAGAGCTGAGGATGGAGGCATTGCTCAAAATTTCACTGCTTTGGGACTTCTCTGGTGGTCCAGAGGTTAAGACTCCATGCTTCCACTGCAGGGGCCAAGAGTTTGATCCCTGGCCATGGAAATAAGATCCTGCATGCTCTGTGACCAAAAATAAATATATAAATAAATTCATAGCTGCCCTACTAAGGAAATAATGCAGGATGGATGTCAGTTGATCACTGGATGATGACATGACCACAACATGGAAACAGGAACACTCACTATGGCTCTGACCTTGACATGAGTGGGAAACACCTGACAAGTCTTCTGGATGCAAGTCTCCATAGGACCAGGTTCCAGAGGGCCTCAGGATGCTCAAACACCCTTCATCCATTGCACTCTCCCCTTCTCAACAATATCCGGGATATCTATTCCAAACATTATTAACAGGCAGATCAGAAGCACAACTGAATTATTCATAAACTGTTATATTTGTCTGCTGGTAGCTTGGCCTCTGATGTGAGAAGAGAACTATTTCCCATATGGCCTTAGTTGGAGAGGTCATTTTTTTTATCTGCATCACACAGTAACTTTCACAGGGCAAGGGGACAGTCTCAGAATTACCCCACAACCATTGACTTATTTTCATGTAAAGGTTAAAGGAAAGACACCTTTTTGGAAAGCTTTCTGTTTATGAATGACTGGAGTTGGGTTTGCAGGATTTCCTGAAAAGAATTTGTGAACAATGAGGTAGAGAAAAGCCTCTAGGTGTGAAGTTCAGCCTCACCTATGGGCTTGGAGAGGAGGAGGAACCACAGCATGAAGCAAAGAGGCCTCTCAGGAGATGACATGGGCCTTGGGTCATTGTCCAAAATATTAATAGCATCACTTGCTTTGCTCCTAGAAGGTGCTCTGTGTGTGGAAAAGCCTTCAAGGGATGGCAATGAAATTATAGCCCCAGCTTATCAGAACAGGAAGGACTTTTGAAAACAACTAAAGCCAAGTGAAGTTAGGTGACTCCTCCAAGATGATTTTCCTAAGGGGGTAACTGTTTGGAAGAGTCAGAGATGAAAAGAAAATAGGATTTGGCAGGGCCAGAATGCACGGTGGGCCAGACCTATTACAGACCTTTGAAACTTAGGGTTGCCACCAAGAATAGACAATAGTGCTCAAACAATAGCTCACTGAAGGTCACTTCAGAGGGAGTTGGGAATCTTAGGGTCAGACACACAAAGCCAGTTTTGGATCCAAAGAGGAATTCTGCCAAGTGGCTTATAGGCTGCCCCCGCCAGGGTTTACTGTCTGCATCTCTCCTGTATCAGCTGTTGCAATGGAAGGATTTTCAGGGTGTTTGGTATCTGTGGTCCTGAAAGACTCCATCCAGAAAGGAGAAGGAGGAGGAGGCTGTACAAGTAGTTGAACGCTGATTTTGTGCTCAGTACTGTACATTTATCGTGCGCTCCTATGCCACCCCTTCCCCCCTCCTACACACACGCACATGTACACACTTTAATTGGTGCTGCTGGTTCCCTTGTCCCCGAGTCTTTCTGGACATGTCACATTCCCAAGGCCCCAGAGCTCTGAGCAAAAAAATGAGTTAAAATTATGATGCTCCCAATTGTTTTATTGAAGAAGGATGACCGTGGCCTTTGGCTCCCAGAAAGGCTAGATACCTTGTTCATTTCAAGAACAATTCTGAGCATCTACTATGTACAAGTAAGCTGTTAGACTGGGGCTACAGAGAGTGGGGTACAAAAACGATTTTCCACGTATGTGTGGGATCTAAAATGTGACACAAATGAACTTATCTACAAAATAGAAACAGAATCACAGACATAGAGAAAAGACTTGTGGTTGCCATTCAATATCTTTTAATAAATCATAGTGAAAATAATATGAAAAAGAATATATATAATATATATACACACAGACACATATATATATGTATAGAAAGAAAAAGAAAGTCACTTAGTCGTGTCCGACTCTTTGGAATCCCATGGACTGTAGCCCACCAGGCTCATCCATGGGATTCTCCAGGCAAGAATAATGGAGTAGGTTGCCATTTCCTTCTCCAAGGGATCTTCCTGACCCAGGGATTGAACCCAGGTCTCCCACATTTTGGGCAGACTCTTTACTGATGGAGCCACCAGAGAGGCCAATATATATATGTATATATACACATATATGTATGTATAACTGAATCACTTTGCTATGTGCCAGAAACTAAACATAAAATTGTAAATCATTTATACTTCAATTTTTTAAATATTATTATCTAGGAGGAAGAAATAGATAAACAATATGCCTATTCAACTCAAACACATGAAAGATGTGATACCTAGCCTTCACATTAGCTTTGAGGATTCCAAAGAGGGAGAGAGAGTACGTCTGACTTTCATGACATACTTTCAAGGGGGCATTTTGACTGTGTATTTCAGGTCAAGCAGGACCTTGACTGTGGATCCCTGGAGGCTGAGGGAAGCACAGGAGCAAAGACTCCTGGGTAAAATGTGCTAAGTGTGCCTACCTATTCCTGAGGGGTGGCAATTTACCTGAGGTAGGGGACATGCCACCCTCAGAGAAATGAGGCACCTACCATGCTAGTGTTTCACACCTGGTTGAAGAAACTCTTCCAAAAAATTAAGTGTTTCTGCCTTGTTTGTTGGGAATTTTTGCAGCCAGACTACCCATCAGCAGGGAACCCTGGAGGGCCCCTCTTCCATTCCATTCCATTCCACTCCTCACAGGCTTCCTGCAAGCATCTGGCCAAACTTCACATTAGTGCAGTGCTTCCTTCATCCCACACCATCTTTGAACCAACTCCAGTCTTCCTCTTATATCCTCACTGCAAACCTTTATCTTCACCCCCTGGATGACGTTTGTAGTTCCCCAGTCTCCACTCCCAGCCCAGGTCCTCCGTTAGGGCAGCCACACTTCCCACAGAAGCCAGCACTGGGACCTTTCTGGAAATCAGCCATGCCGTTTCCCAGCTTAAGGCCCTTTCAGAACTCACTACTGAACACAGACAGCTAATAAGTTCAATGTGTTCTGATAGGGGGAGCCACTTCTGATAGAAGTAGAACAGCTCAGGACTTCCTGGGTGGTTCAGTGATAAACAATCCGTCTGCCAATGCAGGAGACATAGGTTCGACCCCTGGTCTGGGAAGATCCCGTGTCCCATGGAGCAGCTAAGCCTGTGCACCACAACTACTGAAGCCCATGCTCTAGAGCCGGGAACCACAACGGCTGAACCCACATGACACAACGGCTGAAGCCCACACACTAAGGCCTGTGCTCCACAACAAGAGAAGCCAGCACAGTGAGAAGCCTGAGCACTGCAGCGAAGAGCGCCCCCCACTTGTCTGCAACTAAGAGATAGTCTGAGAGCAGCAATGAAGACCCAGCAAAGCCAATAATAAAGAAATAAGTAAAAATTTTAAAAAAGTAGAAAAGCCCAGAAAATGTCCAGCCAGATTTCTGTCCATTCTAAATAATGATTAGAATTATTGGGCATAGGGCATCCAGGCAAAGGACAACCAGGAAGTGTATTCTAAACAGGGAGCAATAGGTGGAAGGAACTTGGGGCTCAAAGCACCCACATTCAGGGAACTCCACGTATTTAGTAACACTGCAGCAGGGGCTGATGGGACAGCAAAGGTGAGCAGTAGGCTTGGGAGGAAAGCAAGGCCCTTGGACTCTCCGAAATCCTACAATTCCAAGATTTCAGTGGTCACATCGTTTACATTCCAGGTGAGTGTGCCTCTTACTGCCTCAGGCCTCCTGTCCCCAGGCACCTCCTGACCTCACCTTTCTTGGATCTGGGATTCTTAGAATCATATTCTTGCCCTCCTTCAATTAGATCAGCCCCTGCAGCTCAGACAGAGAAGGCAATGGCACCCCACTCCAATACCCTTGCCTGGAAAATCCCATGGACGGAGGAGCCTGGTAGGCTGCAGTCCATGAGGTCGCTAAGGGTCGGACACCACTGAGTGACTTCACTTTCACTTTTCACTTTCATGCATTGGAGAAGGAAATGGCAACCCACTCCGGTGTTCTTTCCTGGAGAATCCCAGGGACAGGGAGCCTGGTGGGCTACCATCTATGGGGTCGCACAGAGTCGGACACGACTGAACCGACTTAGCAGCAGCGGCAGCAGCTGTGACTCAGATGGTAAAGAATCTACCTGCAATGCAAGAGACCTGTGTTCGATCCCTGGGTCAGGAAGATCCCCTGGAGAAGGAAATTGCAACCCCCTCCAGTATTCTTGCCTGGACAATTCCATATACAAAGGAGACTGGCAGGCTACAGTCCATGGAGTCGCAAAGAGTCAGACACAAATAAGCGACTCTCACTCACTCACACTCTGCAGTGTTTTTGTCTCATTCCAGGGCATTCTCAGTATTTGATTAAGTCTTTCTAATGTGGAAGCAGGGAAAGGCTTTGGAGAAAACTCCTTCACTGATGATGAAGGCATTCAGAGGCCAAGAGGGGAATAAAGTTCTATTAGTTGGAAGACCCAGGCAGGTGAAAAGGATTTCTAAGAGCCTGCAGCAGAAGTGTCTATGATTCATGGAGTCATGTCATAACCTGTCATATGAGCCTCCCATGAAAAGAATTGTAAGGGAACTTGAGCTCCAAGAACAATTGCTCTATAATGCACTCAACGCCATGGGCTTTCAAGGCTCAAAAGAAAAGATGAAACCCCAAGGGTACAGGAAAACAGTCTCTATTTGTCAGAGAACATAAGCCTGCCTCCACCCACACCTCCAACACACCAGCTTTCAAAAATGACCTCTACCCAGACCTGGAAGGGCTTGTGTTCATATTCAGTTCAGCAGTTGTCTTTGTGGTTTAGTCATTCAATCCCACTTAATTCAGTCTGGTGGATTTTCATAAAGCCACTATTCTGGGTAGGGCACTAGGCTCAGGCTGAGGAGACAGGGACAGAGGAGGACTCCAGAATTATTATGAATTCTGGAAGAGGACTCCAGAATTATTGTGCCCAATAATTCTGACCTTCAAGGAGGTTAGATCCTAATCCAAAGAGACAGACATATCACTAGGTTACAGGCAAATGTCTGTTCAAAGAATTCCAAATCCAGGGTGTGGGAGAGAGCATCCCTCCCCAGCTCCAGGCCACGCCAACTGCCTTGAATCCCAGGTCAAGACGCCTCCTCCACAATCCCACCTCCACCTACAGTGGAGGCAGCAAGGTAGCCCTTGGAAACCTGATTCTCCCTGGAGAGGAACTGAGGGCTTGCTGGAAGATTTCAGAATGTGAAGGGCTTCAGGGAAGGGGAAATGTTGAGGCATGAGGACAACTTTTATAGGACACTCATGTCTTCCTACATCACAGTTTAAAATCCAAGGCCTTGCAGAAGCAGCACTGCAGTTTTTCTGACTTCGTAACCCTAAGGTCTAAGCAGGGACCATCGTCAGCACTTTATAAAGGAGGAAACAGGAGCCTGGAGAAGCTGAAGGTCACAGAGAGACACCGCAGAGCCAGAGCATGGCCCGGGCCTCTTCCCAGTACCCACGTCCGTCTCCTCAGCTGACCCCAGGAGCTGTCCCAAGTGGTGAATTTTATTCCCTGGGGTGAGACTTGGAACAGAGCAGACATCCAGCAGGTGGGAGCGGGTCACAGTACCAGATAAGGGAAGAAATTTGAAGCTTAGCAAAGGGTGGCATGCCTGAGGTCACAAAGCTAAGTTCTAACAAACACAGGTTTCCAATACAGGTCAGTTCTCTGCCCCCTGGCCTTTCCCAGACACCACACCCTTATAGGCTAAGAAATCAGACATCACCAGTCTGGGTGATATCTCTTTCTTCACTGACACCTTAGTCTTCCCGCATGGAAAGGAAACTCTTTCCTAATTATTAATAAAACATCAATTAGAGAAAATTGCCAACAATTTCCAGAGCAGCAAGCAGCATCTCAGAGACTCTGGCAGGGAGAGAAGAGCTTTGATGAATTTCCATAAAGAGAATTCCTCAAGCCCAGAAATGTGTGGCTGTCCAGTTTACTCAGGTAGCAGCACTTTGAGCGCCTGCTGCATGGTTCAACATTTATGAAAACCCTACCATGTGTTGGGCACTCGCCCAGGTTTCAGGTGTCAGAGACACACAGATAAAAAACTACAGGCCCCCATAACCATCCTAAAATGCAGTGGTACCTTGCCATCCAAGCTGGGTGACAAGTTCCTTGAGAAAGGGATTATGCCTCCTAACTTCCTGGAGTGTCCCCTAGGTCAGGTGCCATCCTGGACACAGAGAAGTGGATGAAGGGCCTTGGTTGCCAAAAAATCAGATCACTCTGGGATTCCATGCCCAAGGTTCTGCCCCTGGGAGTGTGTGCCATGCTTCTTCCTTGCTCAGAAAAACAGAAGGTAGGATGGAACCACCAATCCTGGGAACCACCACCAATAAAATAGAAGCTGAAATACCAAGCCAGAAATATAAGCCCCATAAGCTTTGTTAGGCTGCATGCTTCTCTTAAAAAGACCTAATCTTCAGTACATATATGTCTTTACCAGGATCCTATACACTCAGACAATCTTCCAGGTACATGTACATCCATCATTTTATTTAACACTCCCAACCCTTTGGTAAGATGGGCATAAGCATTCCTATTTTGTAGAAGTGAAATACAAAGGGACCTGTGGCCCAAAGAGATCAAATGTCACACCCAGGAAGGGGCAGACAGGAATTCCAGCCAAGGTCTCCAGGCTTTACAGCAAAACTCATCACCTTGCATTTGAGCAACCTTCCCCCCTCCCCCAAATAGATGTGCACAGGCACACACAGATCAGCACAGTATCTAGAAATTGATGCTGAATCAATTCTACCCCAGGATAAATGAATGATGCTGAACTTTCTGCAGATTCCCACCATTTACGACAAGCCTCATGCACACATCGAAGATGGTAGAGCCAAGGGGCTATGAGCATAGGATTCAGAGCCAAATGGTTTCCATCCATCCATGGCCAAATCACCAGCCTCTTTGTTCTCAATTTCTTCATTCATGCAATGGGACAACACCGATTATATCCACCCCATAGGGTTGTGGTAAAACATAAATTAATTAAAAGAGGTAAACCAAAGAGAACAGTGCCTGGGGCATGGTTTGACTTACTAAATATAGCATGCTTTACCATGCAGTGGGCATAACACTTCATGTATGTTATCTCTACTCTGTCCAACAAGCCAGCAGGGTCAGTTCATCACCCTCATTTTTCAGGTGTGAAAGCTAACACACTGAAAGTTTAGATCACTTGTCAAAGGTTACACAACTGGGAAAGATGAGAGGAACATTTTGACCAGTTCCAAGCTGGAGAATAACAAGTCCAAAGGACCAAGCCAAGATGAGCTCTTGAGTTCTGATCACCAGGAAAACAGTTTGGAATGCCTGTGTCCTCACACATGAGTGAGAACACTGACCTATCTCAGACTGAAAGCTCCACCAGAAGTCTTGGCTGATATCCACTTCCTACATCTTTGCTCTTCAGACATATCACATTCTCAAGGCTTCGTCTTCAAATCTGAGTAAAATGAAGCACCATTCTCCCATCCCTCACAGGATCAGGACTAGGGAAGAATTTCCCAAGAGCCTTGCTTCTCCATGATTGTTTTCTTGAACACCTCAGGGAGTTTGAATATCTTGGCTTAAAAATGCTTCTAATGTTCATCCCCATGCTCTTTCCAGTCATCTGTTATTTATTCTTTATTAGTAACGAAAGAGTCAGCAAACCCCATTCGGCAAGCTTACCTGAACATCTGGAACTAAGAGCATGTCAAATGCATTCGTTTTGGTTTTTTTTTTTTCCAGTGGGTTTTGTCATACATTGATATGAATCAGCCATGCATTCGTTTTAATGTGCACATTTCAAATTATGGATTTATGGTGACCTATCTTGTAATGCTTCAGGAGTTTCAAGCTAGCCCTTATCAAAAAATACAACCTTAGGAAATTGTTTCACACCCCTACTGCTTTCCTCCCACATCATCATCACCATCACCATCATCAAAATAATGGTGATTGAGAACCTATGCTAACAGTTCTTTCATGAAATAAGGCATAATTTACATGCAATAAAATTTACATTTTGAAGCATTCAGGTGAATGAGTATTGACAATTAAATCCATCAAGCATTTTCACCCAAAAACATTTCTCTCTGCCGCTCTGCAGTAAACTCCTCTCCCAAGTTCCCTGGCCCTATCACTGATCTTATTCTTGTCTCCACAGTCCTATCACTTCTAGAACATCATAGAAACAGCATCATACCACTTGTGGTCTCTTGTGTTACTTCTTTCACTTAATGTTATGCTTCTGAAGTTCATCTTTGTTAGACTCACTGGTTCTTAACCTTCACTGGGCTTCTGAATCTCCCGGAAAATTTTAAAACAATTCAGATGTGTACTCTCCCCAAGAGAACCAACTTCACTTTGTCCCAGGTAAGGGCAATTTTATTTTAAAAGTTCCCATAGGAATCCATGTTTGAGAACCCCCACATTTACCATTCCCCCATCTGTTATACCTAAATCAACCCCCATCCTCACCATAAACTTGAAAGGTGTCATTGTCCCATTTCACAGTTGAGGAAAACAAGGTTGGGAAGAAGATTCAATATCTTGCCTGAGATCACACTAACATTAACTGGAAAAGTACATTTCAAACTCGAGTCTTTCTTTTTCCTCAACCCACGCTCCTCCTCCTGTACTGCTTCAGGCTAAAGAAAAAAGCCTCATACTGTGACAAAGAACTGGTTCTTGCTCTCAAAAGAGGCCATGGAAAATTTTTACTTAAAAAAAAAAAAACAACAAAAAACTAGCTCCTGTTATTTGGCTAGAGGTGGGTGGAAAACGTCTAAACAATTTTTAGAGCATGATAACTATGCTTCATGCTTCAGCAGTGGAGAAATGGCTAAGCAGAAACTTACCAAGTTTCAGGAAGAAAAAAAAAAAAAAAAAGATCACCTGTGGGCTCAGAACAAGCTTGAAAAATTCCAGCCCAAAGGGTGAGCTGGAGAATGCTACAGATTGCCGAGACACAGGCTGGTCATAACGATGCCTCTGTTTGATCACTATAGCGAAGTCGGGGCTTTAGGACAGGCAGGCTGTACTTGGAGGTCAGATGGGCCAGAAATAAAATGACAAGTCCCCTCTTGGCTTGATTTTCTATATATACATTGCTCACTGGGCTTGTCTGGGAAGAAGTTTCTCCCTGTTGTCTGTCTGAAAAGGTCCCTGAGGACCACAGACCTTTGAGAACGAAGAGCAGACTCTTTCTATTTAGCTAATGGCCCTAGAACCAGAGTTTCAAGTGACATGATTTGAGCTCTTTAAAATTGGAAAAACTGTCATCTTGAACAGTGTGTAGTCCATGTCAGGCAAGAATGCATTTGCAACTTTGGCTTTTTTGTGTGTGACGTTAAGTACTAGGATGCTACACCAGCAAAAAAAATGTTTAAGCAGAGGAATGTCAACAAATGTCTGTTTCAATAAGTGAACAGTCCCATCTTGACTAATTCATCATGGTTGCCACATGTCCAACCATCCCACGAGAGACCTGAACACCACCAAGCAAGTCAGCAAGGGCGTCAGGGGGCCAGATGGGAGAACAATGCCTGTGGCCTCCCAGGGAAAGGACAGATAGGGAGATGGAACTGGGCATCCTAGCCCCACCCCATCCTCAGAAGCCACTGAAGGGCTTCTGAAATGTTCAGTTCTCTGGGCTTTTCCCCCGAGAACACGTTCAATGGGAGCAGGATCAGGCAGTGTGTTTGTTTCCTGGGGTTGTCATAACCAAGGACCACAAGTTGGGGGCTGAAACTACAGAGACCCATTGCCTCCTAATTCTGGAAGCTGGAAGTCTGAGACTAAGAGGTCAGCAGGGATGGTTCCTTCTGAGGGTTCTCTCCTAATTTCTGGTAGGTTGCCAGCAATCTTTGGAGGTCCTTGGCTTCTGCTGTATCACCCCAGTCTCGAGATGCCTTCAAGTGGCATTCTGTGTGTGCCCACCTCCACGTCTAAATTTCCCCTTTCTATAAGGATGCCAGTCATATTAGATGAGGGGCCCACTTCATGCAATATGACCTCATTCTAGTTCAACAAATTACAGTTGGTGTAATTCTATGTGCACCAGTCCTATTTCCTAGGGATGAGGACTTTGAGAGGAATGTCGGGGAGGGCAGGGGGATGGGGGCAAGGGAGGCACAATTCAACCCAAAGCAGGCTGGGACTGTCCTTTTAAGTTAATTGCCCAAGTGAGCTTCTCAGCCCTGTTTGAGAATCACTAACTCACAGTAGGGTTTCCTGGTGGCTCAGGGGTAAAGAATCCACCTGCCAAGGCAGGAGATGAGTGTTCGATCCCTGGGTCAGAAAGATCCCCTGGAGAAGGAAATGGCAGCCCACTCCAGTATCCTGGCCTAGGAAATCTCATGAACAGAAGAACCTGGTGGGCTACAGTTCATGGGATCGCAAAAGAGTCCGACACAACTTAGTGACCAAACAACAATAACTCACAGTAGAGGCATTACTCTGTGATAAACCCATGCCCTTCACAGAAGAACACACACACACACACACACACACACACACACACACACACACACACACACACACACACACACACACACACACACACACACACACACACACACACACACACACACACACACACACACCCCTCTTTACCTCTTTCTTCCTAAATACCTTATCTTTGCTTCTCTAATACCTCTTTCTCAGACTACAGGAGAAAAAAAGAGATTTAGAGAGTGGCAGGGTGGGTCTACAGAAGGTGGTTACAAAGAGGGAACATTTTCAACAGGGCAGAGGGGCCATCTTCTCTACCTACCCCTCCCACCCCGGCTCCTTGGTGACCACAGTAAGGGCCAGAGGTTGTTTTTACCAAGAAAGTGTTTTATATGAGATGATGTTCAAGGGCTGTGAAAGTTTGTTCTCCCTAAAGATGTCTGCTACTCCAAACACCAAATGAAATTGGACGTCAGTAAATAACATGTTCTTCTCTGTGACAAATTCAAAGAGATGGCATTTGCTCCTTCAGCCAATTGACTTATATTCAGTTTTCTTGGAAACGGGTGCAGGCCAAGGTCAAACATATGTTGTGCATGTGTAGAACAGCATGAGGGAAAAAAATAAAGAACAGCATGAGGATAACAGATTTGATAACAAAGAAGGAGGAAAGGGGGGAAATTTACAACTGTTATTAAGATTTCCATAAATATTTACTCCAAACAAAGAGAAAGGCTTTAGGTTTTTGTTTCTGTTTTTTTTTTTTTCCTTAAAAAGAAGTTTGTAGCCAGGGAAAAGCATACAAAGACTATCCACCAATTAAAAAATTTGCTATGCAGTCTATATGTTACAAATCTTTGCATTCAGTCTAAAAGTGTGGCTATGCAGAATTCTGGGTCCTTAGCATTCCAGTCTGCACATAAGTCTTGCATGCTAAGTTGCTTAAGTCATGTCTGACTCTGTGACCCTATGGACTGTAGCCCTCCAGGCTCCTCTGTCCATGGAATTCTCCCAGAAAGAATACTGGAGTGAGTTGCCACATCCTTCTTCAGGAGCTCTACCTGACCCAGGGATCAAACCTTCATCTCTTCCATCTCCTGCATTGGCAAGCTGGGTTTTTACCCCTGGCACCAGTTGGGAAGCCCACACATAAGCCAGAGTGATTATCAAAAATGCAAACCAACTGACATCAGCCTCCTGGCCAACCTGCATCAGAGTTTCCATCTCCACCAGGAATATAGTTCAGAGCCCTTACTCAACGTGACCTCCGCCTGCTTCACCAAGTCCCTCCAGCGCCACGCTCACCCTCACTCACTGTCCTCCAGCTGTGTGACTTTCTCTTGTTCCTCAGACCGACAGAGATGGTCCCAGCCTCCAACTGCTGTTCTGACTCTGCCTTGGACATGCGCTCCACATCTCATTCCATCCTCAGGTCTCAGCAAGATACTGTCACCTCTGAAGAGTTCCCCATTACCCTAGCCCCATCCTCAGCCCTTTTCGATTCTGCAGTGATTAAAGTGCAGTGAAAGTGCAAGTTGCTCAGTTGTGTCCGACTCTTTGTGACCCCATGGACTGTACAGTCCATGGAATTCTCCAGGCCAGAATACTGGAGTGGGTAGCCTTTCTGTTCTCCAGATCATCTTCCCAACCCAGGGATCAAATCCAGGTCTCCCACATTGCAGGCAGATTCTTTACCAGCTGATTTTACCTGGCCTGTTCTCTTCCTCTCTCTTATGCAGCTCACCGTGGTCTTGTTTGAAAACTGCCTCCTGGTTCACATTGCCTCCTCTCTATAGAACGGAGCACAGAAACAGCCCTGCATCAACCTCACTTCCTAATGCATCCAGACCAGACCCCTGCGCTGTTAAATGAATACATGAACCATTAAACGGATTCACCTTTACCCTAAAGACAGAATGCCATCAACCTCCTGTCATGGTGCAAGTATCCTACTTTTAAAGAATCTAATTTATAATTCTGGTTAAACACTCTGGTTCACCATCACATTTTAAATAGGAAATCTTTGTAAAATCCACGAAGGGCCCTGAGATCTCGTCTTTTGCCATCTCTGGGGACTCAGTCTTCACCTGCCAAGGTGTGAGAAGATGGAGAGAAGAGGGATGGCTGGGAAGAAGGGAACCAGGCATCAGCGCTCACGCCAGGGATTACACGGACTAATTACAACGCGGAGCGGCCCAAGCGCCCCATTTCCAAAGATCAGCAACGCCAAGAAGTCAGTGAGGCTAGAAGTTCAAGTTGGCAACTGGAGAGAGCAGTGGGGCTCCCGGGTGGGAGCGGGAGTCTGGTGGAATAGCGCCAGCCAGGCAGGCAGCTCCCACTTAGAGAGACGAAACGCTTTCTGATGGCTGCACGTAACTCATAATAACATAATTTTATTCTTAGAAGTGATTTCCATTACCGGCCCTGTTTATTATCACATTATTTTCTCAATAGCAGCAATAAACACACTAAACTCTCCCTGTTTGCTCACATTTTTATTACTGTTCACAGGCGTCAGGAAAGGGTAAGCTGTGAAGGATGCACTCATTATCCAGGAGCCCGTGTGTTGCTGCACTTTCTTCCAGCCTGAAGAACCCCTGCTCTTTGGCCTGGAAGGTGGCCCAGGAGCTGAAGGAACCTTCTAGGAGACGGGAAACGGGAAAGGAACTGGGCAGAGTGGCCCAAGCTGATCGGAGCCAAGGCTGATCAGTGAGGAATTGGTTCCAATTTCTCTGTTTCTGTTTTTGACCTAGTATACAAAGTGTAAATACCCCAAGCAAATCTCAGCTGGGGAAGAATCTGCCTGCAATGCAGGAGACCCTGGTTCGATTCCTAGGTCAGGAAGTTCCCCTAGAGAAGGGATAGACTACCCACTCCAATATGCTTGGGCTTGCCTGGTGGCTCAGACAGTAAAGAATCTGCCTGCAATGTGGGAGACCTGGGCTCAATCCCTGGGTTGGGAAGACCCCCTGGAGGAAGGCGTGGCAACCCACTCCAGTATTCTTGCCTGGAGAATCCCCATGGACCAGAGGAGTCTGGCAGGCTACAGTCCAAGGGGTTGCAAAGAACCGGACATGAATGAGTGACTAAGCACACAATATAAATAAATACCCCAAGCAAATGTATGAACACTCTGTAGAGTGTTCCTCAAACCCTAGGCTGTGGCCCTTCACTGGGTTAGGAAACAAATTTAATGGGTCTGGACCAGCATTTTATTATTATTTAGCCTAATTTTTATTTTATATTATAGTTGATTGACAATGCTGTGTTAGTTTAAGATGTGAAAGTGATTCATACCTGCCAAGAGATTCAGTCATACATATACCTATATCCACTCTTTTTCAGATTCTCTTCCCACATAGGTTATTACAGAGTATTGAATAAAGTTCCCTGTGCTATATAGTAGGTCCTTGTTGATTATCTATTTTATACAAAAGTGTGTATACGTTAATCACAAACTCCTAACTTATCTTTCCCCCTACCTTCCCCCTTTGGTAACCATAAGTTTGTTTTCTATGTTTGTGAGTCTGTTTTTATTTTGTAAATAAGATCATTTGTATATCTTGGATTTCATGTATAAAGTGATATTATCTGATATTTATCTTTCTCTGACTTAACTTCGCTTAGCAGAACTAGCATTTTAGAATAAAATGGAAAATAGAGTACATGGCAGCAGAATATTAGTTAAAAACATCTTTTTTTTTTTTGGTTTTGTGTGTATCCAAGAATGTGTGTACAGGGATGCATATTTAAGCATGATGATCTCTTAGAAGGGCCTGATGTCAACAATGTGGATAAAAGCACAGCTGAGGATTCATGCCTTCCAGGAAAATGGCAGAGTGAAGACCCAAGAAGAGCAGTTGGCTTGAGAGCTGGAGAGAGTTGTGTCTGAATCCCAGTTTCCCCACTTAGGAGCTATGTGCCTTGGGGCTTAACACTTCTAACTTCAGCTCCGCCATCTGATGATGAGAATACAACACTTGCCCCATCAGAGCTGTTGTGAGAAGGTGGGGGCTGCTATGCTCAGGGGGCAGAGCGGTGGGCCTGGTATCAGAGCCCCCAGGCGGTCAGTTCAGCTCCATGATTCATCAGCCCTGACTAAGCAGCATGCTTTATCTCTTGTCTTCAATGTCACCATCCGTAACATGTGGATAATGACATCTACCTCACAGGTTGCTGTGAGGGAGGATGAATGAGATAAAAAGATGTGAATGTGCTTGTGAATGGAAAAATGTTGTAAAACATGAGGGCTTGTTATTTCTATTTTTATCCGATGTGGTGTAGAACAGGAAATGCTGTTCTTAGTGGACACCAGTAGGTTTGATCCCAGGAGCTACTGATCCCATGCAGCTCCTAGCCTGCATGTAGCCCTGTATCCCATGACATGGGAGTGTGACAAGTGTTGGCCTTAGACAGAAAACCAAGATCTAGAAAGCTGTCCCCCAGCCTTATTCTCAACTACAAAGACTTCAAGGAGTTTAGAGGTATTTCAAGGTACCCTTGGGGCTCAGAGGTTAAAAGTGTCTTCTTCCAATGAGGGAGACCTGTGTTTGATCCCTGGGTCAGGAAGATCCCCTGGAGAAGGAAATGGCAACCCACTCCAGTATTCTTACCTGGAGAATCCCATGGATAGAGGAGCCTGGTAGACCCCAGTCCACAGGGTCACAAAGAGTTGGACACGACTGAGCAATTTCACCTTCACTTTTCTATTGAATAGGGGAAAGAGGTCACTTTTCTATTGAATAGGGGAAAGAGGCCACTTTTCTATTGAATAGGGGAAAGAAGTAGAGAGTAGGCAGATAGCCCTATACATATGTGCATGCTCAGGTGTGTCTGACTCTTTGTGACCCTATAGACTGTAGCCCACCAGGCTGCTTTCTCCATGGAATTTTCCAGGCAAGAATACTGCAGTGGGTTGCCATTTCCTCATCTAGGGGATCTTCCTGATCCAGAGATTGAACTCATGTCTCCTGAGTCTTCTGCATTGGCAGGCGTATTCTTTACCCCTGCACCACCTGGGAAGCTGAGATACACCAATAGGAGACTCCATTTTACATGCATCAGATTTTCCAATTACAAATATACACTGTTGGCTGCAGACTTTTAAAAATATTCCAGTCTGCTTTCAACTTAACCACAACAGTTCCCAAGCCTTGCTGAGTATCAAGGTCATCAATGCAACTATTTAAAAATAAGAGGCCACTACATGCAGAATGTGTGTCACTTGGCCTAAAATGGCACTTATTGAGGTGACCTTTCTTAAAAGCTGCTCAGTTGACTGTGATAACACACCCAGTTTCCCAACCTTTGCCTGAGGAGGGGAGACAATGCAGATATCCTGAGATGGAGATTAGGTCTCTGTAGGGACAGAGGCCATTTCCTTGCAAGGTGGTTCTCTCAAACTTGGACATGCTGAAGAACTTCCCCAAGGGGATTATCAAGTTGACACGATCCTGAGCCTCAGCCCTAGAAATTCCGTCCAAGTTGAGGCCAAGGATTCCACAGGGCTGACAAATGTCCACAGGGCTGATAAATGCCCCCAGGTGCTTCTGGGACAGAGGAAACAGAAACCAGATCTTTGAAAAAATACATAAAATAGCTGACAAATCACTTCACCTCTCTGAACCTGCTCCTCAGCTCCAAATTGCAGACAATGTTGGCCCCTGTATGTCTCCCTTACAGGGCGGTTGTGGCATTGAGTGAGAATGCAGGGGTAGGGTATAAGTTGTAAATGGCTCTGAAGGGTGCTTATTGCGGTTGACCAGATAGCTGTGTATTTCAGAACAGAGAAATCTGCAGGGCAAAAAACTACATGTTTCCAATTGATCTCAAACCGAATTCTTAAAAGATCACAACTCCCTTGAAAACCAAACAAGATAAATGGAAAGACCAGACCGCATCTATTTGGTTTCTTACTCAGTTAGCTGCCTGATTCTTATTGAAATCACCCTAATTTCTTTCACTTTCAGAACTATGGGGCTGTGCTTATTTTCAAGGACAGGATAAGAGAGTATATTTCAACCTCACACGAAGGATTGTATAAATTAAAAACTCTACATGTACAAACTGCTGCTGGCAAAATATATAACTGAAGGCTCTATCTTCAGGGACCATCATTGTATAAAACTGGGTTCCAACAAAGACCTAGACTCAGAACAGCAGAAAAGGGAAACCCTGAGAAGTTCACGTCATTAGCAGTTACAAAATCCAGTTCCTTTGATTCCCAAGTTACTCACCTTCTCACCCCAGCAAACCTTAATAGAAACACTTACTGGATGTCCACCATATTTTTTTAAGCATGCACTTGGGATTCAAGAATGGCTTAGACAGTCTAGGGAGGTAAGAAAACAAAATCCAGTGGTAGCAATTCAAGGTCAGGCAACTTGCACATAAGAGCAGAAAGGGTAAGTGCTAATGATGCATGATGGCCAGAGCAAGCCTCCATTGGCTGGACTTTGAAGTACACAGCTGGGCAAGGACCAGGGAGCCATGCCAGCTGGGCAGAAATAACCAAAATCTACTTTGGGGAAAAGGAAAGAACAGTGGTCTCTAAAGATCAGAACACATAATGGGAAGAATGGTTGGAAAGAAGGCTGAGTTAGATGATGAGTCTGAAACACCAGCATGAAGAATTTAGATCACATGGAGAGTGAAGAAAGCAACCCATAATTATAGAATCAAAAAATGAGCAAGAAAGCAACCCATAATTATAGAATCATAAAATGAGAGAGCTAAGAGGAATCTCAGCAATGCTTCTCAAGCTTTCCAGTAGATTGCATCACCTGAGGTCCTTGCAGATTCTGATTCAGCAGGTCTGGAGTGGGACCTGAAATTCTGTATTTCTTACCATATCACAGGTTATAAGACACTGCTGGTCAGTGGACCACATTTGGAGTAGCAAGACCAGTGCTCATGATAGCCTAGTGGGTATCAACTCTGGCTACATATTAGCATGACTTATGGAGCTTTACAGAAACTGCTGATACATATGCCTTACCCTGGAATTCAAGAAAATCAAAATAGTGGGGTAACATCAACATTGATCATTTTAAATGCCCTTTGATGATTCATTCCACTGTGCAACTAGAGCTGAGATCTTAGTTCCAGAGCAACCTCTCCTCACTGCAGAAGAAAGAGAGCCAGAAAAGAAAGTGACCAGCACCAGATCATTTCATACAAGAGGCTGAAAGGACCAGGTGCCGTGTCCTCACAATGAGCTTTCCTACCCTATCACACAGCCTTCATGTAGCAATCTCTAAAAGTTGTGCAGAAAATGGCAGGAAGCTGCAAATATTCTGTGGGGTATTTTTCTGGCAATGGTTTGGAGTAACATTCTGTGAGGTTATTCTCATATATTGGCCTTTAATCTTTTTGATTAACGAGTGAAGAGAAACCCCTATGAACTCCCCATCCCATTTTGGCAGCTGCATGATCCTGTAACAAAGTATGTGGGAAACTTAATAAGAAAAACTGGCAATGTGTTACAATTATGCCTGGCTGGCTAGAAATTGAATTCCACAAGTGTAAATAATTTAAAATGTAAAGAAGTTGGTAGCTAGAGTTTTCACTTCAGAAAAATAAAAGTGAAATTTGTCTGTTTGACTTTTTTCCTTATTCCTTAAAGGGAGCATGAGCTTCCCTAATGGCTCAGCAATAAAGAATCCACCTGCCAATGCAGGAGACATGGTTTTGATCCCTGGTCTGGGAAGATCCCTTGGAAAAGGAATCTTTTCCACCCACTCCAGTATTCTCCCCGAAAGAACTCTATGGACAGAGGAACCTGGTGGGCTACTGGTGCATGGGGGGTCACAAAGAGTCAGACATGACTCCATGAATGGACAACAATAGCAAAAGGGAGCATGCCCCCATGGGATGAGTGCTGGATGGGGCTTTACTTGTGGTTTCTAACTCATTGTGTAACCTTGGGCAAGTTAACCAGAGTTTTGAGCCTCAGTTTTCTTATCTGTGAAATAAACAGGAGTGGTTTTAGATAATCTTTAGCCCCTATAT
Source organism: Cervus canadensis (assembly GCF_019320065.1). Classification (NCBI taxonomy): domain Eukaryota; kingdom Metazoa; phylum Chordata; class Mammalia; order Artiodactyla; family Cervidae; genus Cervus; species Cervus canadensis. The sequence continues at coordinate 79,192,190 of NC_057390.1, read as the reverse complement.
TCAGAACTGCTACAATTCTAAGTAAAATCTAATTCAATGGGAGAAAAGGAATCAACAACTTAAAAAAACAATCCAGCATAGTAACAACTTACAAAGTGTGCAGAAAGGACAATGAGAAAGAGAAAACTTCACTACTGGCAGACAGACACTGATTGCTGCTCCAATATCCAAGTTCCCATTCTTCCTTCTGATCGGAAATCCACAGTTATGTTTCAGGGAGGAATGAGCTAAGATGAAAATTTCATTTTTCAGACGCTGTTGCAGCTAAGATTGACCATGTGATGTAATTCTGGCCAATGAGACATAAGCTAGGGCAGGCTGAAAATTTCTGGGAAAGTTTTGCTTTTATAATTTAGATGCTATCTCTTTCTCCTTTTTGTTGTGTAAATTACTTCTTCTTCCTAAGTGAGGCATATTTATAAATGTCCAATTCATGGTATCTACAAATGCTTTCAAGTAGTTACATTCAAATTATATAAAAACTAGTAAGCATATAACTAGATCATTACTAGGAGACCACTGTGGTGTTGCTATAGTCATCATCCCTGATTTGCCAAACTACCAGTTTGCCGAGTTATCGATCCACACAAGATGGTTTCTATTAACCAGTTATAAAATTTGTAGCATTCCTGGTTCCTTTGAGGATGATTAATATTTAACATATTTTTGGCTCATAATTTTTCTATTTTAAATTCACCTATAGAGCAGGTCACAAACATTAACTATTGTATATTTATAAATGATAGGATAAGTTTCTTTCACACAGTATCTTTTCAATCCAGGATACTGTCTTGTCTACTTAGTTGATGTATTGACATAATTTCATAGTTGAGAGAAAAGAGTTGGTACCACTTGAATTGTGTACCAAGAGTGGGAATATTTCATTCATTTATCTGTACGTATTACCCACCCACCAAATCAGTACACATACCTCACCTTATGCAAACAAATTCACTCTAACCCACATCCACAGACCCAACTTTCTTAGTCAGGCTGACAAATATATATTACGACACTGTAGACCGTGTAAGGAATATCTGAAATGAGAAATATATCTTTATTTTTACCTTTGTTGTGAAATATGTGGATTGTCTGAAAATTTAATTCAGGAGAAAGGAACTCAATTACTTTTTATTTTTCAATTATACAGAAATTATCCAGCACCCGTGGAAACAAAGATGGAGACACACCATTTAGTATCCTATTGTGATAAGTGGGTCATTTAAGATGAGAAATTGTGTTGTTTTACTCCATGTAGTGAACAATTTGCAGAGAATAGTTAGAGCTCCTGTATCTGCATGGATATATACATATCTGAGTGATGTATGTATAATAAGGCAAAAGTGTGGAAGTGTTCATGCAAAACCCTCCCCAAGCTCAAAATCCAGATCTCCTCTGTACAGGTCGCTCATTTTTCTCCTACTCAAGAAAGTAAATTCATGGACTGAAAAAAAGAGGGAAGACAGAAGACTGGATTTAACATACACTTGGAGAGAGTCCACACATTCATTGAAATCCTTGACATTCACTTTGTACACTACAGTGAAACTTGAAATTCACAAACTGTAATGCAGAAATGCACAGAACATTAGGCCAACCTCAGTCAAACACAAATAACTGGTATACACTTTCTAAGTAGTTAATTAAAAAGTTGTTGCTTTTCCTTTGGTTAATTATTAGACAAAAGGATCCTTTAACAAATTATTCTACTGGTCATTTGCTATTAAATTCTGTAGAACTGGAGTTGGGCCAATGGGTCACTCCAAGCTAAAGTAGTAAACTATTCAGTAAAGAGGCTTGTAGTTGATTGTCAGTGAATTCACCTAGGGCTTCCCATACCTTGCATCTACCAAACTAGAGTGGAAAAAAATCCTCCCTTTTCATGGTTCAGATCCTGCAAGTGATCTGTGTGTTACACACCATTCTTGTCCTACATAATCTGTACTTCAGTTGTGATTTTGCTCTAACAGTACAAAGAATTTTGTTTCTATCTGCAATTCGCTCCAGTTCTCACTTTAATGTAGAGTTGTCAAGTACATTTACTTAAATATGATTTTTGAAATGCTAGGCACAGGTACTGATTTCAAAGAGGCATTAGAGGCTTCTGTCTCTGAGTAAGCTGATATTGTGTTCTGCTTCTGGGTGAGTGTGTGTGTGTGTGTGTGTGTGTGCAAGCACCTGTGTATTCACAATGTAAATCGCATTCTTCCTGAAAGGAAAAGCGATATCATAGTTGCTTCTGAACTGAAAATGAACTGAAAAAGGGACCTGTCAAAAATGAAGTCCCTCTCACGTCCTGCATCACCTTGTTAAACTCCCTGCCTGCTGCAGTGGCTCGGGGACTCCTGTTCAAACATTTCACATCCACGTTCTTCTGGCTGCCCTCTAATATAAAGGTTAGGAAGGAGATTTCCAAGTCATCAGCCATCTCTTCATTTATCCACAGGTCCTTCAACTTCCCGATAGGACTCAAAGTTTTACTCCTGTATAGTTCTCAGGGTTCATCTTTCTAAATTTAAAATCCAAATTCATGACCAGACTACTTAAAAATATCTGGTGAATTCCCATCTCTTACAGGGTAGAGGGCAGACTCCATGCCATGGTAAACCATGGTCTGCCAAGGCTGCCACTGATGGCCTGGGAAGCCTTTCCTCTGAGTGTCATGGAAACTTGAATGTTTTCCCCACTTGCTCACTGTCCCCTCTTTCTTTGCCTTGGCCCTGCATGTGTGTGTGCTAAGTTGCTTCATGCATGTCTGACTTTTTGTGACCCCATGGACTATAGCCCATCAAGCTCCTCTGTCCATGGGATTCTCCAGGCAAGAATACTGGAGTGGGTTGACATACCCTCCTCCAGGGGATCTTCCCAACCCAGGGGTTGAACCCATGTCTCCTGTGTCTCCTGCATTGGCAGGCAGTTCTTTACCACCGGTGCCACCTGGGAATTCCCCCGTCTTTGTCCTAGAAAGTTCCCTTCCCTGATATGGCCATTCCCATTCCTACAGGATGCCTTATCATCCTTCAGAGTCTGTTTAAGCAAGTCACCTGCCAAGTGGAAATCCCCAAAACAGTGTCTGTACCGGAACCTCAGCTGCACAAACCATACTACGTTATGCACCTTACTCAATCTCTCTACGCCTCTAGCTTGTGGTCTTTAAAACAACGATAATAACAGTGCCCAACACAGTTTGTTGTAAAAATGGAAGAACACAGGTTTTTCCCAGGATACCTGGCTGAATCAGTCACCACCTCAGCAGCATTTAACCCAGATCTTAACATACTGTGACTTCTTGATTTAAGATAGTTAAGTTTCTAAAGAATCTGAAATGAAAAATTCTTTTTCAGAAGCTGTTATCATCTCTCTCCTGATAGGCACAAGACTTTCCAGTCCCCATCATGACCATCTTTGCCCCTAGGCTTTGGTTGGTTTTTTTGTTTTGTTTTTTTTAACGAATTTATTGGCTGTGTCACATGGCGTGTGGGATCTTAGTTCCCTGACCAGGGATCAAACCCACACCCTGTGCATTGGAAGTGTGGAGTTTTAGCCACTGGTCCACCAGGGAAGTCCCTGTCCTTGAGTTTTACAGGCTGCATAATGCTTAGCTTCTGATTTTTTTTTTCTCCTCACAGGAAACAAAATTGGAGTTTTCATCAACCTTAGAAAATCCCATATAACCATGATTCATAGTTATAACTAATCTATAGGCTGTGCTAGAAAGAAACTGAAAGGAAACACTGAAGTCATTATCTGCAAAAAGAAATAGTCTGAAATCACTTCTACTGAGTGCAAAGGCAGTAATCTCAGCTGAATTTCTGGAGGAACATATGTAATTGTGTAGATAGTTTCCAAGAACATTCAAAGTTATAACACCCCCAGCATTTAATATATAGGAGTATGTTATTCTTTCACTAAATCCTGACTATATTAAAGTTTCTGATGATGAATGGATCCAATGAAAACATCTCTGAACGCCCCTTGTCATTTTTACTACTTACCCACTCAAAGAAGTTCCAGTCAAGTTATTATTTTGCCGTTAAAATATCCTCAGATACTAGGGTTCCAAAAACCCAGGCCTCGTTCTCAAGAACATTCTCATAATTTAGATGCAGACTTTTTATTAAATATATAAAGGAGCAAAATTTATAAACCTCATAAACAACCTTCCCATTTCTGCTCCCTGTATCTGACTTGCTACAGTCCCCTTCATCCTACACAATCATTAATGCGGCGTGGAAGGCAACCTGGATGATTTAAATACCTTTGGAGCCTCTTTTTAAAGGGAAAAATGTATCTGTCTATGTACTAATTGGTGACCTTCTGGAAGTAAAGGAAGGACAAACAGTGCTCTTCACTCTTCCCTGTGGCTCAGAAAGAGCCCAAGAAAGACCAGTGCACAGAATGAAAAGCAGGGATTCCAGGAGTTTGCTTTCTTCAGGCAATGATTTCTTCTCCTCTCCGTTAGCATCTTAACAGCATATGGACTAGAGATCATTGAGCTGCACCACAGTAAGATCAAGTCAAAAGCGCCAATAAAGGGACAGACAACTTGATGAGAAATTACCTGCCTGTCCTCAGAAGTGGATGGGGAAGGAAGTGACCTCCCAAAATCTCCCCTCCAAGACATGTTCCAGGAGCCTTAAAAGAAGCTTCTTAATCTCTTTGGGAAGCAGGGTTACTAGTGCTATATGGGTCCCAGATAATTCATTAAATGAGACAATGTATGTAAAAACACTTTGTTATTTTAATAGTTTTTATGCTTTTTAAGGTTAACCTCAGGTGTAGAGGGTCATCCATGCTCTTTGTAAATTACTCTGTGGATTGAGGTGAAGTTACTATTAGAAGGGGAAGCTTGTTTCTGCTTCCCACTGCTCCCTGAGGCTTTGTTACAGATGGGCAAATAGCTCTTGATGCCTCTCCCCGCCCCTCACAGAGACTAGGATGAGGAAGGGAGCAAAACCACGCTGAGAATTTGGTCTGGCCCAAGAAAAAGATAAAACTGGAAATTGAAAGCATGCTCCTAGTCTTTACACACCTAGTGGGAGTGATTGGAGATCAATGAGATCACTCTGGAATGACACTGTTATGAGCCCCACTTCGCATGGGCCCCTAGGTCCCTGGGTCCCTGGCTGCAGACGAGAAAGGGAGGAGGAGAGAAAGGAAAGGAAACTTGCTCCAGAATGCAAAACACCATCCTCCTTGGGACCAGGAAAGATCCTTGTAGACTGTATGTATTTATGTTTCTACAAGGAAGCTGCTGCCTCTTGGATCATTCCTGATCAGATATTGGGGCAAACCCCTCTTTTCACAAATATCCTAGAGGAAGTTTTCTCCTACTTACACGACTACCACTTGTTAAGATTCTAATTATCATCAAACTATCCCATAAATATTTATGGCGTTGAACAAATGGGATAATTTATTCACTCTCCAAATATTTACTGAGTGCTGACTCTCAGCATACACAACACTTTCCCCAAAACATGTACACATTATCTTCACATCCACACACATGGGCAAACCTTCCCATACCCACCCATGTAGAAGTGTGTACATACTCATGCATGTACACGTGTACCATAGTCTCCTAATGTACACATATAAGCACATGGAATATAAAGAAGGATACACGCTCCACATGCTCAGAAATTCAAATATCGGCTATACATTGTTGATGATCTAAGACCCGAGGAAGCACTGGCAGAAGGTGAGCCTCCTAACCTCTTTGGTGCCGCCTCTTCCCAGTTCTGTGCTCTGGCTGCAGGAATCTTGGCAACACAACAGCTCTGGTTCCTCCTCCTGACTGATAGACCTGGCCTTCAGAGAGGTTCTGAGCCAGAACCTTTGACTCTGAATGCCAGAAACCATTTTTTCAGATACCTGGGTTTTAGGCAAAAGATTTCTAAGTTGATCCCAGCCCCCATGAGGTCTCTGTCACTTCCTGGCCTTCTGCTCTAATGCTAATCTGTGCTGCCAGTTACTGACTTGGCTTTCTACTGGGCACACACAGCCAGAACCAAAAGCAGATGAAATTGAAAGAGGAAAGATGTCAATAAAGGCAGGTAAAGACTCCTAGGGAAGAGGAAAGGAAGATATAAATAGTAGATTAACAAGAAGATCAGTTGTCAAGGGACATGATAGAAGGGAGACAGGATTAAAATACTGAATTAATTAAAGGAAAATTTAGAACCTAAGTTGGGAAATATTGAGAAAGCAATGGAGGGGGTGGGGGAAATCTTTATATCCAAAGACTTCTATCTTGCTGAGGTGGGAGCAGCTCCATGAAAAGAGATAGTGAATACTGAGCAGGCTAAATTGGGATTCATCTGAAATATTCTGTTTTTCTTTGGATTTGGGGTTTGCACAGGTCCAGCATCTGTACACACTTGTGCCCTTGGAGAACTTGGTAAATGGTAAACCAAAACAATCAACCAGAAATAATATGGAGGGGGTTTCTAATGGGGAAGAACAAATGGCAAAGTTGAGACTTTCGCCACTTGTAAAAATGAATGCATTACATCTCTGTGTTCTTTTTTTCTTATTTGTTCTACTGGAGGAAATAATATTATCCTAAGACATTCTTATAAGTGCAGGCTAATTGTTTCTTTTTCAGCTTTCCTATTTTGGGGAAGTTTTCATATTAAAGAAATCATTATTTATCTGACTCCTTTTTTTGGACAATTAAAATAGTGGTGATTTTACTGAGGTTAGAAATATGATCAGGGATGTTATAAATATGATAGCAATAAAAGAAATTGTTTTATTACCTTTAAAATGATATATATTCATTATGATATATAATAAACATTTATCTGCAGTTAATATGTTAAGGCATAAAAATGAATATTTTATATTAGTTATCAGCAACTTAGTTTAAGATTTTTAATTTAATCTCTCCAGAACCTGTTTAAAGTACTTACTATCCATTACCAGAGATGGTTGGGCCCTAACAATTTGACTGTCAATGTAACAACTATCTACTGATTTCAGAAAATTTTAGAGGCTGTGTAACAATTTATAAATATTTTCCATAGTAAAAGGAATAGATGCCAGGATTTATTCCCTACTCTCTAATTAGTTCAGAATACTTTATGAAGTGTGGTGTCACAGAGGCCAAGGGAAAAATGATATTCCATAGTTTGCAAAGTTGAGTACCATAGGGAGTTTTAGTAGGATAAATCCCGACAAACTCTCCAGGATCTGGAAAACAGGAGACCACCTGCATCTTTTCTGTGAGAATGAATGAAAGGACATGAAAAGAGTAGGAACTAAGTTACAGAAGGTTGAGTAATGGGAGGCAGGGAAGTGGGAAAATCTGCAGATGATCAACAGTGTCTGGGAAACACACCTCTACTCCTCCTTTTATATCAAAATAAACATATCCTGCCCTGTGGGCTTTATACCTGTATTAGTTACCTCACTCAGCCTCCCATGCATCCATATGTGCTCACATGATAATCCATCTCTACATTATGTCTCCTTGAGGGGAAACCTGCTAATCAACTTTTTTTTATCATTCCTATGTCTAGCAAGACACCTGGCCAACAGCATATGTTCGGGGTTATTTCAATTCAAAGTTCTCCTTTTTTCCCTCCTCATTAGCAGTCTTGCAAAGACTAGGGGTCCAGCTAGAACTGACAGAAAGCATTGCCTGTTCTCACCAGACATCACAGAATCTGGAATTGCAGAGAGTGATGCCTTCACATGATCAGTGGACTGAATTAAGGTCTTTGCAAGTAAACTCATGGTAGTTGCTTAACTGGTGTGTTCCATCCCCATCTTCATGCCCACCCCTCACTCTCAGCCCTACTCCAAACTCCAAAGAGTCTTTGTTTACTGCAAAAGATGGAAACAATCCCTGAAGCAGAGTATGTCAGTTCTGGCCAGGATCTTAAGATACTTCTAATCCTTTGGTTCTCATATCTCGTTTTTGAAGCATTCTGAGTTAAACAGAGACTATCCACCACTGAAATCAAATGAGACAACCCTAAGGGAGCATCTATTACATACCAATGAATAAGATACTCTACACACATTGTCACATTACATTCTATAAACAAACCCATGAGGCCTTTTACCAGTTTTCATGGGGAAAAAAAGTGGGAAGCTACTGAATAAATTTCTCAACAATAGTATTTCCTTGCACAACCTTTCATGAACTTTTATTTCCTTCTATTGCTGATCTGCTGGCAAGGCAATAAAATTTAAAAAACACTTAGCTGATAAAAATCACACCTGACATCAACTGTCTTTCCTCAGCCTGGCAGGCTCATTTTTTATTGTATATGTGGTAAGTATATCATTTTTATCCTGCTCATATGTGATTTCGTAAAGATAGATTATGTGGAATTTCCATCTGCGATTCAGAAAGATGAGTAGATGTAGATTGTTTTATGCTAGAGAAATCTTTCCTGTTGGTATATAGGAATTAGAGTCATTTCATTTGGGAAAAGAGCACCCTACCTTCCTGTTACTCTACTGTAAACAGAGTTAAGAGAGTAGATCATTCTGTGCAGTGCTCTTCATTTATAGAGGAGGAAAATGATACTTAGAGAGAAGAGAGGACTTACTCTAAGCCATACAGTATTTATTGTCAAGGCAAGATTAGAACACAGAGAACTCATTCTTTTGAACCCAAGTCCAATCTTCTTCACTCCTACAACACAGAAATATCACATTCATGCTAAGGACCTACAACAGGGTTTTCTTAGTAATTTTTCTTAGTAATTGTTGAAACTGACAATCTATCCAAATTTGAATTCTGAAAAAGCCACCAGGAGGGAATGGAACTCTTCCCAGAACAATTTCTGTCAAGTTACACACTTAGATTCAAAAGGGAAAAATATATTCAAGTGGCAGAATATTTCCATTAGTATCCAGAAAGGTATACACAGGATAAATCCATGGATATTGCTGTTAATCCCCACATATATATGAGGATCATGAGGAAGAACAATATCATCAACAGTAGGGTGAAACCCTCACCCCAGGAAGACACTTGCCATCTGTAGTGGGAAGTACAGGATCAGGAATAAGGGGCAGAGTTATGGGTCACATCAGGACAAAGGCCCATATTCAAGGCTTTGCTGATTCATCTAAACCTCTCAAATGGGGGCACCTGACAGTTTAGCACCCATCACTGACAGCAAACATGTGCATGAACCAAAATATCTAGAGGCAAACAGGAATGACTTCAACAATGCTGTGATCCAATCCCAGCTGCCTTTTTCAGTTGTGTAAACTTGAGCGCAGTTATTTCAATTCCGTGAATTTCAGTCCTCTGTAATCTGGAGATCATGAGACTGAAATGATATGATATAATGTAAGGCTTTGGAACATGGCAGGTGCTTGGTGATTTTTCCTCTCAGCCTTCCCACCTCCACTCTGAAGTGCTCATGTCCATTGTGACTATCCAATATCCCTCTCCTGCTCTTATATGATGACTCTGAAGAGGTTCTGTTATCTAAGCAGCACCATTCCTTCCTCCAAGGATGCCTACCCTAGGACCACACTGATGCTTCCCTTTTCACTAAATCCTTTCTAAGCCATCAAACCAAAGATGAAATGACAATCATGCAATAGGAGCCGGAGGCTGACTCAGCAAATCTCAAACGCACTTTCCTGGATGCAAAAGCTATTAATAGAACAAAATGTTTTGGAACACATTTTCTTTTTCAAAACCCCAGAAATCTCACTTTCTGAAGCTAGCTGAAAAAGCTGATGAAAAATCAATGGCATTTGATTGTAAATCTGTCACAATGATAGTGACGGTAGTACATTAATGATGACTCCTGGATATCGATTCCGCCCCCTTCCTTTTTCCATCATCACACATCACCTTCATACTAATAACAGATTCTTTTTTCTAAATTAATCTCCAGACAAGGGGAATCAATAGTATTTACCGTGTGTAAATTTTCTTGGCCTCTGGAGCCAACACTTCCCATTGCTTCAAACCATCTGTAGCAGCGCCATCTCTAGCACATGCTACAAGAGGGGTTTCTGACTATTTAAAATGCCTGCAGAGCCACCTTGGAGCAAGGGCCATACCAATCCAACAAATAACAGTAAAGAAAGAAATTCCATGGCTCCCCATGATGGAAATAGAATTTTCATGTAAAAAGAGGTTTAGGAGAGGCCGAAGAAGCCAGGTAACCAAAGTCTAGAATCACTTCCTGATAGAAAAATCAGACCTATTTCTCCTCCCCAAAACTCACAGAATTTTGGCAAATAGTAGATCTGAAAGAAACATGAGGGGATACCTAGTTCCCTGAGTTCCATCTTTGGGTTCCGCTTTGAAAATGAAGAATCATTTTGCCCACCTCTCTGGTGGTCCAGTGGATAAGAATCTGCCTGCCAATGCAGGGGAACACAGGTTTGATCCCTGTCCTAAGAATATTCCGCGTGCTGCAGAGCAACTTAGCCCATGCACTGTGACTACTGTGGCCCACGTGCGGCAACTACTGAAGCCTGTGTACCTAGAGCCTCTGCTCCACAAGAGAAGCCACCTCAATGAGAAACCCACACACCACAAGTAGCCCCAACTCACCACAACTAGAGAAAGCCCACGCACAGCAACGAAGACCCAGTGCAACCAAAAATAAAAATAAATTATAAAAAACTATATATTTTTTTATTTAAATGACACTAAAGAAAAACGTAAGATTTTATAAAAGATGTTGTTTTAAGGCGTTTGGAAAACACTGACCTAGTTCAACTCCCTCAGCCTAATACTGGGGAAGCTGAGCTCAGTGCAAAGAAAGTTCTGAAGTTCACTGATGGTAATCATTTTATGATAATACCAGTAATGATTATATATGGTTATGATAGTATCAGTAATAATTGTAATAATAGCTAAAACTTACTGAGCATTTATTTTGATGGCTAGTATGGCTAGGCACTTTATATAGGTATTTCTAATTGTTAGAGCAATTCTACATGGTAGCTACACCACATTAAAGTTGAAAAAACAAGACTCAGAAATGTCAAATAATCTATGCAAGATCACACAGCAAATCATCAGAAGATCTGGGATTTGAAACTTCATCTGTTTAGCTCCAAGTCTCCTGACTCGGCAGTTAGTTATAGCAACCATGAGTCTGGTACATCTTTGTACAAACCAAAGATGGTCTTATTAGGAAATAAGGTATGGATACATATAGAGGTAAGTAGTATTATATATGGCATAAATATTTAGATAACCAGTGAGTGAAGCATTGGGTAGGTAGGAGTAGGTCCTAAGAAAGATGGGAGAGTTTTGAACAGGAGCAAATAAGGGAAGAATATTTCAAATAGAAGTGGATAACCCAAACCACAGACATAGGAACAATGAGACATAGTGGAGACTGTAAGGAAATTCTGGAACCATCAGGTTCATGTAATAGAAAAAGAATAAATGAGATGGAAGAAGAGTATGAGATTGCTTTGGGAAGAAGGTCAATTGTTCAGCCAAGAATTTAGGCTGCAGGGGAGGAATATGGAACACAAATTGCAAGGTTAAGAGGCAAAGAAGTTCGCCAAAGATTATTTCAATGGCCTCAATATCAGTCTATAAGGACCTGGACTCTAGCAGCTGGAAAAAAAAAGGATAAATGGAAAAGACATTATGGAAGAAAATTTGCATAAAATCAGATAACAGTAGAGAATAGAGGACAAAGGAAAGACACCTGCAGACATGTCACATTGATGCTCATGAGATGAGGATTATGGTAGCAACAGTAGCAAAATAACAGTAATATGAGAAAGTCTATGAGACTGCCTACTTTGTACAGTGGTTTTCTATTAACAAGTTTCTTTCCTATACATTTCTTAGAATGTTCCTGAAAGGTTAGCTAACTAGATGTTATTCACATCATTCTAAAATGAGCACTCAGGAGCCCAAGGGGTTTAAGTGACTTGCCCAAGGCTGTGTGATCTTTTGATATGAAATCCCTGAGAAAGTTTATGCAATCCATGTGGTGAGATGTTGAGTATAAGGTCACAACTGAAACCCAACATCTAGAGACTAAGGAAGGAACAAGAGGATCTGGGCATCGTCTGCCCAGAAGAGCTAATGTCCATCCAGGATCACGCATTTTGTCCTGAGAATAAACATTTTGATCCATTTCATCATGTCTGCCTCCCTTGGACTTGTTCAGCAGCCTCCTGACAGGTCTTCCTGCTTCAGTCACTGGCCCCTTCAGCCTACTCTCAATGCAGTAGTCCAAACAGGCCTGCAGAAATAAGCTAGTTCACTTTCATCCTCTGCTCCAAACCTCGACCACTTTCCCTCTAAGTCAGAGCCCAAACTCTAAGGTCAGCACATGATCTGTCCTGTGACCCCTCCAACTTTGCCCCTTAGCTTCTACTGGACTCACTAACCCCACCCCCACAGCACACACACACACACAGAGGTCTTCTTGCTGTGACTCAAACCTGCCACACTGGCCCCATCTCCAGGATGGCCATTCCCTGTAACAAAGCAATTTCCCCTGGACCGTCCCAGGACTCATGTCTCCACCCTCTTGGTTCTTACCTTATCTGCCCTTCCCTGACTGCTCTCTTAACTAACACCCTTGCTGCCCCTTATCAGCTCCATTTTCTCCACCGAATTTTGTCTCCATTGTACATACTGTATGGGTTTGGTATCTGATGTGCAATTCCAGAATAATTGCTGAAAGAAAGCAGATTTTTGTCTTTTTTTAATTCACAACTATAGAAAAGATTTTGGTTTTCTCTCTTTTTTGGTCCTTTTTTGTTTTTTTGAGTATCTTATGCTTTGGTTTGGGGATTTTTTGTTTGTTTGGGTTTTTTTTTTTGGTTGGTTTTTTGTCTAATTTTTGTTTGTTTGTTTTTGGCATACAGTAGGTAGATTCTATAGCACTGTGAAGTAAGTTTGTTCATTTTAGTATCTGATCTGTATAAGGCTCAAGTGGCCAGAAAGATCCACCCTTGTTTGTCTCTATGTCACTAACTGGCCCATAATGAGCTGCCAGGGGCTATGTACTATGACTCCTAAGCATAACCCACTTGAGTCTGCTCTTTCACCTACTCCACATGTCATCTGGGGTGAAGCAGGATTGAAAGAAAGGGTACTTGCAATATAGTCACATTCAGACTTAGTCATCTACTAGTTAACTTGCACATTTGACCTCCCCAAATCTCAGAGACCATGTCAATAAAATGAAGAGAACAGTAGCTTCCCCGAGAGCTTGGAAATTAAACAGTTTGTAGCTTAGATGTGATAAAACAAATGATATTTTAAATTAGTGTAACCTATAGGGCCTGCACTTTAAACATATACACAAAATGTCTTTTAAGCCAAAATTCTTAATTATGTCACTGCTATCCACACAGAATTTAGCCTGAGTTTTGAATTCAATCTGGAAGTTAACATACTGCATTCCTGCAGGAAATGAAATGCTGTGAGAGGGGAATCTTGCCCAGGTGCTTCTAAATTTGACTTGAAGAGTTCAGAATTTTTAGGATGACATTGCCGCATGCAAACATAAGCATAAAAGTTCTTTTAAAAAGTCAGATAGAAAGATCTGGCAATCATTTGTTCTCCTGAATTATCAAAGCAGCTATGCCTTTTGGAAGAACAGCTCTTAGAAACTTCTTGAGAAAGCTTGCTTTCATCAAACGTTTACCAGAGGATAAATTGCTCTATTTTAGGCTCCTGATATTTTCAAAGGACAAGTTAAGGCTCTTTTTTCCCCTTCAGATAACTTTTCTAATTCCTTTGGGCCGAAGATAACTAGAATCTAATCATTTCTCCTGTGGCATTGTGATTCACTGCTCATGTATTTCAGGCATCTATTTCCTCCAATAGACTACAAGTGCCATAAGAATAGACCTGAGTTTTCCATCTTGGTAAATTTTGTCCCTGATTGTGACATAATTATGTCTGGAGCACCAGACCTATTATTGGTGCTCAATGAATCATTCATTAAAGAATAAAAGATGAGAAAGCAGGAAAAGGGGGAAGAGAGAAGAGGAACACATGATGGAAGAAGAAAAGGAAGGAGGGAGATGGAAGGGTAAGAGGGAGAAAAGATAGAAGAGAGAGAGGCCAGAGAGGGAGGATTCTACCATAAAACTTAAATATAGCCATCTTGCAAAGAAAAACTAACTAAGCTATTTTTCATGGTTGGTAACTTACACATGCATTTTGGAAAATCTGCAACAATGTGAAAAATACTCTCCACCACATCCCCCACTGTTGAGATTGAAATGATGTTGCTGCCAGAAGAAGGGTTTCAAATGAGAAGCCTTCCTTGGTATTCTGTGAGATTTCCTTCCCTCATCTGAACAAACATCAATAACACGGAAGCGTCTGTCCCTGTACTGTCTTTACAATTTAGCACTTGTAGAAATGAGACTTTCCAGCTCACTAATCTGCTTACGCAAATAGAGCCCCAGAACTAGGTAATCCCCCAAAGTGACTAGTCTTGTTTTCATCGTGTAATGACTTGCATGCCTGGACTTCAGCCTAAGCTAGACAGAGACTCCTCACAGCCCAAGTGGACTGCTGGAGAGCATCTTCAAGAAAACTAATTTAGTGTGACAGGTCCTCATCATTTTCAGAAAATGACAGAGGACATCATTATTCAATCAGAAGGCAAGGCTGCAGCAGCCAGGGTAACATAGTGATTGATCTACACGAGATCATCGCAAAGATGCTTGAGCTGACATCCCCAAGATCCACAATCAGATTGGAGTCCCTCATTATATATCCATAATTCCTTTCTGAAGGCATTTTATAAAGTACTCTCCTTTTACGTATACACGTGTAATAGTTCTTGTGGCCAAAAAATCTGCCATTATTTAAATATGTTTAACATCCCTGTCCTTTAAAAAGTTGAGAATTTATTAACAAAATAATGACAGCAAGTTTGCTGTTACAACTCTCACACTGAACACCAACTACCTCTCTACTTTCTGAAGCATGGAGTCCACAGCCCAACCTCCTGAGGATATAGTGATAGAAATATTTGTAACTTTAGCCTTCTTAAGTTCTGAAAACTACTGGGTCAATTACCTTGAAACTGTTTGTTACTTACAGCCAATACAGGTAGGCTTAGCCATCTTAGAGTGAACATGTGAAAATAAAGGAACTCTAAAAGTAATTGTCCGAGATAGGATAGGCCGCTGTGCCTTGTGAATGCCTCTATTTTGATCCTTTTGTTTGCTAGGTCATCTTCACTTAGAGAAAAAGCACCAGGAGGGCAAAGCAGGGTGTGATTTGTGGGTGCTTTTCATTCATCTTCATACCTCTGGTGTTGGTGGACACAGCAGCTGTTCAGCAAATGCTTTAAAAAAAAAAAAAATGAGTGAAGCTAGAAATTGGACAAAGCAGGGGAAGTGTAATTGATTTGCCACAATGGGGCAGCAAACTCTCTGGGCTAAAGCTGGTTGGGCCCTGGAATGGCTGAAGTTGCATTTATTGGGTTCTTACTGTTTCCCCAGGCACTGAACACGGATTATCTCCCAAATCCCTCACAATACCACCGATGAGATAAAATCAGACCAGGTAATGGGCTTGCGTAAGATCATTCAGCCAGGAAATGGCTCAACCAGGATTCAAAGCTAGGACTGTGGGAATCCAGAGCACACTCCATCACTGTTTCACACACCACCCACTTACTGCTAACTTCTTTGTGGTCACAGACAAGCCATTACTTGAAACGAGCCTCATTTTCCACCCTGGTAACATCAGAGCTGGGGGACCGGCTGTTCCCTAATGTCTCATTCAGTTCTGATATTCTATAATCCTATCAATCAAAATTAAGGAACAGTTGCTTTTGAGCCAGCCTCTGTGACAGGGAATAAAATAATTGCCCATTTATGGATTTCTCTCATACCAACCAAATAGCCTGCTTTGCAATGTAAAATCTTGAGACTTCTTTTTAAAATCCTTTAGATATTTTTTTTAATGAAAGCCAAGAAGGGGAAGCAATGATTTTTCTTTCTTGTCTCTAAAAAGAGCTCTGTATGATAGAAACAAAAGTATCTCAGCAGAATAGAATGCTATATCCAAGCCATTCTCCAACTCCCAAGAAAGTAGACACTTCTGAAAGAAAAAAATCCAGGAGGCCTTTTATATAACAGTCTTTTTAGAGCTTATTCTTGATGTACAGTTGCCTATAAAAATCCATGAGAGTGGAATAAAAACAAAACCAGCACCCTTGATGAGTGAGAAAAAAATGAGTAATTCCAGTGAGATAACAATTGAGCATTTTGTTGTTGTTGTTTGGTCACTAAGTTGTGTCCAACTCTTTTGGGACTGCATGGACTGTAGCCTGCCAGGCTCCTCTGTCCACGGGATTTCCCAGGCAAGCATACTGGAGTGGGTTGCTATTTCCTTCTCCAGGAGATCTATTTTCCCAACCCAGGGATAGAATCCACCTGCCAGTGCAGGAGATGGGTTTGATCCCCAGCCCAAGAAGATACCCTGGAGAAGGAAATAGCAACCCACTCCAGTATGCTTGCTATTTCCTTGAGAAATCCCGTGGACAGCGGAGCCTGGCAGGCTAAATCCATGGAGTCCCAAAAGAATCAGACACAACTTGGTGATTAAATAACAACAACAAAATGTAAAACATTAGACCGTGGTAAGATGTTTGCCCCTTGATTCCTTTTTCCTTTTTCTCCTGCTTCTTTCTGGATTAAATTTTTTATGATTCCATACTATATCCTCTGTTGGCTTATTAGACAAAACTGTTGTGTTATTTAGTGTTTGATTTAAGGTATATAATATACATCCTTGACTTATCACAATCTATCTTCAATTTAAGGGAATTCATTCTGTTTAAGAACCTTACAAATTTATACCTCCATTTCTTCTCTCCTGTTGTCATATACTTTACTTCCATTTTTAAAACAAACTCCAAATACATTTCTATTACTTTTTTCTCTAAACAGTTGATTCTGAGAGAAGTTTAAATTATAAGATAAATGTATTTATATTTATCCACTTACCATTTCTAGTGCTTTTCATTCTTTCCTGTAGAGCAAGATTTTCATTTGTTATATTTTTATTATGATTAAAGTTCTTCTCTTAAAATTTCTTGTAATACAGTTTTGCAGGGGTAAATTAGTTTAATTTTTATATAGTTGGAAAAAGAATTTTCCTTTCTTTTTTGAAAGATACTTTCTTTAGTTATGGGCTTCCCTGGTGGTTCAGCCAGTAAAGAATCTACCTGCAATGCAGGAGACCTGATTTCAATCCCTAGGGTCGGGAAGATCCCCTGGAGAAGGAAATGGCAACCCACTCAGGTATTCTTGCCTGGGAAATTCCATGGACAGAGGAGGCTGGTGGGCTACAGTCCATGGAGTTGCAAAGAGTTGGACACAGCTGAGCAACTAACACTAATACTTCATTGGACATGGAATTCTATATGTTTTTTCTTCTAGTACATATAGAATGCATTGTTTCTCATGATAAATCTACTGTCACTGTTATCTTTATTCCTCTCTATATAAATGCACCCTCTCTCCCTGCTCCCAGACCTGCTGTCCTTAATTTTTTCTCTTTAGAGCTGGTTTCAACTTGTTTAGATTGTAATTTCCCTCTCTGGATATTTTTGGGGAGAGAAAAGAGTAAGATTTTTTTTTTTTCCTGATTATAGTATTTCTCTCAGCTCCTTTCCTGTCCTTCAGGAACTCCAATTACACATATATTCCTTCAAGTTGCTTTACAACTTTGTTCATTTTTTCATTCTTTGTCCACTTCATTTTAAATTGTTTTTATTGTTCCTGACTTTAATTTCATTGGTATTTTCTTCTGCAATGTTTAATCACACTTCTTCAGCAGAGATCAAATAAGGTAACACTCTGCCTTCTAGTTTCAGCTCACACACTCTAAACAAATTTCCTTTTTTATGGTATAATTAGTACCATGTTTTTCATAATTTTGTGGTTTTTATTCATAATCTTGCTACTTAAAATGGCCCCCAAACACCCCACTAAAATGCAGTCTAGAGTTCCTAAGCACTGGAAAGCTGCAATTTGCCTTACAGAGAAAACACACATTATTCACTTTTTTCAGCATGAGTTATTAAAGTTGAACTGATGGCCAACAGCACTATGAATCAACTGTATACATTAAATAAGATATCTTTGCACAGCAGCACATATAAAATAAAGTTATACATCAATTGGCTGACAAAAATATTGTGATCAGAGTTTCAAAAGAAACTAATGAGAGAGGAGAGTGGAAAAAGTTGGCTTAAAGCTCAGCATTCAGAAAACTAAGATCATGGCATCTGGTCCCATCTCTTCATGGGAATAGATGGAGAAACAGTGGAAACAGTGTCAGACTTTACTTTTTTGGGCTCCAAAATCACTGCAGATGGTGATTGCAGCCATGAAATTAAAAGACGCTTACCCCTTGGAAGGAAAGTTATGACCAACCTAGAGAGCATATTAAAAAAGCAGAGACATTACTTTGCCAACAAAGGTCCGTCTAGTCAAGACTATGGTTTTTCCAGTGGTCATGTATGGATGTGAGAGTTGGACTGTGAAGAAAGCTGAGAGCAGAAGGATCGATGCTTTTGAACTGTGGTGTTGGAGAAGACTCCTGAGAGTCCCTTGGACTGCAAGGAGATCCAACCAGTCCATCTGAAAGGAGATAAGTCCTGGGTGTTCATTGGGAGAACTGATGCTGAAGCTGAAACTCCAATACTTTGGCCACCTCATGTGAAGAGTTGACTCATTGGAAAAGACCCTAATCCTGGGAGGGATTGGGGGCAGGAGGAGAAGGGGATGACAGAGGATGAGCTGGCTGGATGGCATCACTGACTTGATGGACATGAGTTTAAGTAAACTCCAGGAGTTGGTGATGGACAGGGAGGCCTGGCGTGCTGCAATTCATGGGGTCACAAAGAGTCGGACACAACTGAGCGACTGAACTGAACTCAACTGAACTGAACCTTGCATTAACCCCAGGAGCAATGGTTCATTCAGTATTTACTAATTCAACATGCATGGTGATTTCACAGACTATAACTACTATGAATAAAGAGAATCACCTATATTTTAGCTCTGATGTAAAGTAAATCAGTGTAGGGCATGCTCGATGTTCAGTCATGTCTGATTCTTTGTGATCCCATGGACTGATCCCACCTGGCTCCTCTGTTAATTCTCCAGGCAAGAATACTGGAGTGGGTTGCTATCTCCTTCTCCAGGAGATCTTGCCAACCCAGGAATCATATTCCCATCTCTTGAGTCTCCTGCACTGGTAGGTGGATTCTTTACCACTAAAGTAGATCAATATCCATGTTCTAATAGAGGTTGCCCATGCTATGCTCAGTTTGGTAAAGAGATGGAATAATGAAAGCTACACAGATATAGCTGTGTAAGTGGCAGAGCTGCAACAAGATTAAGTATCCAGAAAGAAGAACAGGTTTGAAGGGTGTTCAGAGTTGTGATCTTACTGCCAGAACCATTGTTTCCCAAAACAGAATGATGCTGTTGACTAGAGGAGATAACTAATTTCTCTCAAGCTTTCCTCGCAGGCTCTTTTACAGATACCTTCATAGTTTATCCATTCCATAAACTTTCACTACACCTTTATGATGTGCCAGACATCATTTGGGCTAAGGAACTAAGAAGACTGAATCTTTGTCCTCCACAGGATCAGAATAAGATGGGAGGAAACAGATGAGCAATATCAGCACCATATGGTAAGGATTAGGATAGACACATCCCAGGATATCATAGAAGCCCACTCCTGGAGTGGGAAGCTCTTGGGACATATTGGAAGGAGTGAAATTTAAGTTAACTCTTGGGAGGTTAAGTAGGAGTTTCTAGAGGGAATGGAAGTTTGAAGAACAGCATGTCAAAGATCCTAATCAGATCTAGAGAGAGATGAAAGAGGTGATAGTAGAGAGGAAAGCAAAGAATATCATGCAAGATCTTATATAGCAGGCTAAGGGGTCTGAGCTTTATTCTGTAAACAAACCAGAGCCATCAAAGAGTTCCAAGCAGGAGTGTGACATGGCCAGATCTGCACTTTTGAATGGCCCTTCCAGTTGTTGGGTGGATGATGGATTTAGTGAGGAGCACTCCTGTTCAAGCTGGTTTTAGAAAACGCAGAGGAACCAGAGATCAACTTGCCAACATTCGCTGGATCATCACAAAAGCAAGAGAGTTCCAGGAAAATATCTATTTCTGTTTTATTGACTATGCCAAAGCCTTTGACTGTGTGGATCACAATAAACTATGGAAAATTCTGAAAGAGATGGGAATACCACACCACCTGACCTGCCTCTTGAGAAACCTGTATGCAGGTCAGGAGGCAACAGTTAGAACTGGACATGGAACAACAGACTGGTTCCAAATTGGGAAAGGAGTGCATAAAGACTGTATATTGTCACCCTGAGTATTTAACTTATATGCAGAGTACATCATGAGAAACACTGGGCTGGAGGAAGCACCAGCTGGAATCAAGATTTCCAGGAGAATAATCAATAACCTCAGAATTGCAGATGACACCACCCTTATGGCAGAGAGTGAAGAAGAACTAAAGAGCCTCTTGATGAAAGTGAAAGAGGAGAGTGAAAAAGTTGGCTTAAAGCTCAACATTCAGAAAACTAAGATCATGGCATCTGGTCCCATCACTTCATGGCAAATAGATGGGAAAACAGTGGAAACAGTGGCTGACTTTATTTTTTTTGGGGGGGGGGGGCTCCAAAATCACTGCAGATGGTGATTGCAGCCATGAAATTAAAAACACTTGCTCCTTGGGAGGAAAGTTATGACCAACCTAGAAAGCATATTAAAAAACAGAGACATTACTTTGTCAACAAAGGTCCATCTAGTCAAGGCTATGGTTTTTCCAGTAGTCATGTATGGATGTGAGAGTTGGACTATAAAGAAAGCTGAGCACCGAAGAACTGATGCCTTTGAACTGTGGTGTTGGAGAAGACTCTTGAGAGTCCCTTGGACTGCAAGGAGATCCAACCAGTCCATCCTAAAGGATATCAGTCCTGGGTGTTCATTGGAAGGACTGATGCTGAAGCTGAAACTCAAATACTTTGGCCACCTGATGCGAAGAGCTAACTCATTAGAAAAGACCCTGATGCTTGGAAAGATTGAGGGCAGGAGGAAAAAGGGACAACAGAGGATGAGATGGTTGGATGGCATCACCGACTCGATGGACATGAGTTTGGGTGAACTCTGGGAGTTGCCGATAGACAGGGAGGCCTGGCGTGCTGCGGTTCATGGGGTCGCAAAGAGTCGGACAGGACTGAGCGACTGAACTGAACTGACTGAGTGATTCTGGAGGCAGAGAGATGAGTTTGGAGATCACTGCAACAATCAACACGGGGAGAGAAGAGGAGCGTGGAGAAGGTCAGTGCTGCTCACCACATTCCCACCCATTTACCATTGCTTAAGTCACATCAACCACCTAGTACACCCCATACAGATCATTTCCTTCATGCCTTTGTGCTTTGACATGCCATTTTCCCCTTGCCTACAATTTTATTCTCTGGCTTTGTTTGTTTGGAAAGTTCCCCCTCATCCTTAAGTACATCTCTATATTCAACCCTTTGCCCACAGCCTCAGGTCAAGTCAGCCTCTCCCCAATCTCTCCTTTCATAGCCCACCTCCACTACAGTAACCTTCAAAACTGATAAATACTCACTCATCTATTTAAGAACTCAACTAGACTGAGATTTGCTTGAGGACAAAGATTACCTCCTGTCCATCTCCCAGCTGGGTGGACACAGGTGTTACTATATGCTGTAGATCCACGGCTGTCAGACTTTACAAAGTTCATCAGAGTCACCTGGGGAGCCTGTGCAAACATAGACGGATGTTCTCCAGAATTTCTGATTCCATAGGTCTGAGATGAGAACTGAGAATGACCTTTCTAATAAGTCCTCATGTGGTATTGATGCCAGGCCAGGGCTACGCTTTGAGAACCACCACTGCAGAGTTCCAGACGTGACTTACTAGGTCATAAAAATCTCCACCATTCCATGTGTCAAGACCTCCACTGTGTGCATGCCTGTGTGTGGACATAAGTGGAAATGTTGAGCAAGAATGTATGTGCCTTCCCTTATTTCCAACATATCTATATTTCAGAAGAAAGCTTGTTAGGTGTAACTGTCATTTTGATCAGTTTAAGTCATTCTGCTGAGAAATGGAATATTTCCTTCCATATCAGTAAACAAGAACATTACAGTCATCAGCAATCGCAGCCCTCCAACAGGATCCAGTGAGCCCTGAGGAAGCAGGAAACGAACACCTGTCATCCAGCAGCCATCAGACTATAGCCACACCTTATGGTAAGTCCCTAGGAAACTCAGAATGTAAAAACACAGGATGCTAGCCCAGATAACTGAGGTGCATATCAAAGGAATGATTTCAGTGAGCCCAAACTCTTGCATCTTCCCATACATAGAAAAGCACTAAATTCCTTAACTAGGGATGTCTGGTTTTCTTTTTTTTTTTTTTTTTTGTCATCCATTTGTTTGTTTTTCATTGTCTTTTTTTTTAATTTTTTTATTAGTTGGAGGCTAATTACTTCACAACATTTCAGTGGGTTTTGTCATACATTGATATGAATCAGCCATAGATTTACACTTATTCCCCATCCCGATCCCCCCTCCCACCTCCCTCTCCACCCGATTCCTCTGGGTCTTCCCAGTGTACCAGGCCCGAGCACTTGTCTCATGCATCCCACCTGGGCTGGTGATCTGTTTCACCATAGATAGTATACATGCTGTTCTTTTGAAACATCCCACCCTCACCTTCTCCCACAGAGTTCAAAAGTCTGTTCTGTATTTCTGTGTCTCTTTTTCTGTTTTGCATATAGGGTTATCGTTACCATCTTTCTAAATTCCATATATATGTGTTAGTATGCTGTAATGTTCTTTATCTTTCTGGCTTACTTCACTCTGTATAAGGGGCTCCAGTTTCATCCATCTCATTAGGACTGATTCAAATGAATTCTTTTTAATGGCTGAGTAATATTCCATGGTGTATATGTACCACAGCTTCCTTATCCATTCATCTGCTGATGGGCATCTAGGTTGCTTCCATGTCCTGGCTATTATAAACAGTGCTGCGATGAACATTGGGGTGCACGTGTCTCTTTCAGATCTGGTTTCCTCAGTGTGTATGCCCAGAAGTGGGATTGCTGGGTCATATGGCAGTTCTATTTCCAGTTTTTTAAGGAATCTCCACACTGTTTTCCATAGTGGCTGTACTAGTTTGCATTCCCACCAACAGTGTAAGAGGGTTCCCTTTTCTCCACACCCTCTCCAGCATTTATTGCTTGTAGACTTTTGGATAGCAGCCATCCTGACTGGCGTGTAATGGTACCTCATTGTGGTTTTGATTTGCATTTCTCTGATAATGAGTGATGTTGAGCATCTTTTCATGTGTTTGTTAGCCATCTGTATGTCTTCTTTGGAGAAATGTCTGTTTAGTTCTTTGGCCCATTTTTTGATTGGGTCATTTATTTTTCTGGAATTGAGCTGCAGGAGTTGCTTGTATATTTTTGAGATTAATCCTTTGTCTGTTTCTTCATTTGCTATTATTTTCTCCCAATCTGAGGGCTGTCTTTTCACCTTACTTATAGTTTCCTTTGTAGTGCAAAAGCTTTTAAGTTTCATTAGGTCCCATTTGTTTAGTTTTGCTTTTATTTCCAATATTCTGGGAGGTGGGTCATAGAGGATCTTGCTGTGATTTATGTCGGAGAGTGTTTTGCCTATGTTCTCCTCTAGGAGTTTTATAGTTTCTGGTCTTACATTTAGATCTTTAATCCATTTTGAGTTTATTTTTGTGTATGGTGTTAGAAAGTGTTCTAGTTTCATTCTTTTACAAGTGGTTGACCAGTTTTCCCAGCACCACTTGTTAAAGAGGTTGTCTTTTTTCCATTGTATATCCTTGCCTCCTTTGTCAAAGATAAGGTGTCCATAGGTTCGTGGATTTATCTCTGGGCTTTCTATTCTGTTCCATTGATCTATATTTCTGTCTTTGTGCCAGTACCATACTGTCTTGATGACTGTGGCTTTGTAGTAGAGTCTGAAGTCAGGCAGGTTGATTCCTCCAGTTCCATTCTTCTTTCTCAAGATTACTTTGGCTATTCGAGGTTTTTTGTATTTCCATACAAATTGTGAAATTCTTTGGTCTAGTTCTGTGAAAAATACCGTTGGTAGCTTGATAGGGATTGCATTGAATCTATAGATTGCTTTGGGTAGAATAGCCATTTTGACAATATTGATTCTTCCAATCCATGAACACGGTATGTTTCTCCATCTGTTTGTGTCCTCTTTGATTTCTTTCATCAGTGTTTTATAGTTTTCTATGTATAGGTCTTTTGTTTCTTTAGGTAGATATACTCCTAAGTATTTTATTCTTTTTGTTGCAATGGTGAATGGTATTGTTTCCTTAATTTCTCTTTCTGTTTTTTCATTGTTAGTATATAGGAATGCAAGGGATTTCTGTGTGTTAATTTTATATCCTGCAACTTTACTATATTCACTGATTAGTTCTAGTAATTTTCTGGTAGAGTCTTTAGGGTTTTCTATGTAGAGGATCATGTCATCTGCAAACAGTGAGAGTTTCACTTCTTCTTTTCCTATCTGGATTCCTTTTACTTCTTTTTCTGCTCTGATTGCTGTGGCCAAAACTTCCAACACTATGTTGAACAGTAGTGGTGAGAGTGGGCACCCTTGTGGTTTTCTTTTATTCACAATAACCTTGACATTCAGACTACCTGACCTTTATTGCAAAGTTTCTATATAATCTGGCTCCTTCCCTCACTTCCTTGGAGCAGTTCACTCAGGGTTACTTGAGGCCCTGCCTCTCGAAGTCCTAAAATTTCCTGCTGAATAAAACATAACTCTCAGCTTTTAGGTTACATGTATTTTTTTTTTCAGTCAACAGTACTTTAGAAGAGCTATTCCATATACCTTCTACCACATACCACAAACCCACCTATGGTTAACTGCACAGACCACTCTGAATTGCTCACCCATTCGCATGTGACCTCCTATGATTTTTCTCCATTTTCTGCATTACAAATGAAAGTAATCACACACACAAAACAAATTTAGCCAAAATAATCAAGGAAATGTTATGACTCCTTTTTAAAATTTGAACTCTTTGTCCTTGTTTTTATTACTAAAATGCACACAGGCTGATAGTCCAGGGGAATAAGAGAAGGTCGGAAGGAAGAAATGGACCTCTCTAGGCAATGCCTCCCAAATGACCAACAACCATCTTGATTTTTTTTTTTTTTGTCTATGTGACCCAGTGCTGATCATTCCATCACATCATCAAAGCACTTTTTCTCTATAAAATCTATTCCACTTCATTTTCAGTTAGTTTTCAAACTTCTCTGGGGAAACATGTTCTACTCAGTTCATTTATTTTGTGAAATTCTACATCACATTTTCTTTTGTTCTCCTTGCAGTCTTCCAGTATCTTCACAGATTCTCTATAAAAAACAATAACAATCCCCCCCACACACACACACACTAAGAGAAATGATTTACATAATCCTTTTCTGTTCTTTACTTGGAACCAATCTTATGAATGTCCCTAAGGCCTAACTATGTAAATAGTTGTGGGGTTTGGGACATGCTTAGTACTCTCACGGTTTCAAATATAATTATTTAAATATCTCCATTATGACATGTTCTCTTGTATTTCTGAGTTTTTCATTGAACTTAGAATGGTTACAAAGTTAGCAATTATCTTAAGGTAATTTCTATTTACTATGGAGCCTAATTTCCCTTGGGGGTGGTGGTTCTCACACAGTTGTTTTGATCAATATCCAAACTCTCTTCTCCAGCTTATTCTAACACAAAGTCACTTTCCATGTACATTATCTTGAGCCCTTTACATTATCTTGAAGACTTTCCAGATTGCACATGAGCATGCATGCCTTTGTATGTGTGTGTGTATGTGTGTATGAAAGAGAGAAAAGAAACATGAATACTGAAAACTTCTGTATCTGCTTCTCTTTTTGATATATTAGCCCTCAGGGGCAGCTGTGCCACATGGTTGCTAAGCTATTTAGGTTTATCATCCCTGTGGGGCTTCATTTCAGAAAGAACATAGATTTTTTTACATGATTAAGGTCTGACACCTAAACTTTTTGAAACATATAATATAGCTAAGAAACTTAAGCCTTAAAATGTCACATGAAAGCAAAGCAATGCATCTGAGCCTGTATTTTAGAACCAAACGGACCCAGGCTTGAAAGATAGCTCTGTCATTCATGAGCTATATGACAGTGGGTAAGCTACAACTTCTGAGTCTAGGTGTTCTTAGACACACACACACACACACACACACACATATGCACACTTACAGTTCTCAAATGTTAAATATTTATACTGTTCTACATTTTTAACACCTGCCACTACACATATCTTCTATCCTTAATTCATAGACAACATGGTTAGATCAAGTATCATAGTTATTACACAAATATATCAACGTATATATTATACAAACATATATAAGAATGAATTTGGTTACCATATGATCCAGCAATCCCACACCTGGGCATCCATCTAGACAAAACTATAATTCAAAAAGATACATGCACCACTAAGTTCACAGAGCATTGTTCACAATAGCCAAGACATGGAAACAATCTAAATGTCCATTGACAAGTGCATGGGTAAAGAAGATGTAGTACATATGTACAATGGAATACCACTCAGCCATGAAAAAGAATAACACAATGCCATTTGCAGCAACATGAATGCAACTAGAGATTATCACACCAAGTGAAGTAAATCAGAAAGAGAAAGACAAATATATCCCTTATATGTGGAATCTAAAATATGACACAAATAAACTTATCCATAAAACAGACATAGAGAATAGACTGCTAGTTATTGAGGGCAATGGGAGAGGGATGGATTGGCAGTTTGGGGTTAGCAGATGTGAACTGGTATATATATGATGGTTAAACAGCAAGTTCCCACTGTATAGCACAGGGAACCATAGTCAATATCCTGTGGTGATAAACCTTAGTGGAAAATAATATGAAGAATATATATATGCATGTATAACTGAGTCATTAGCACAACACTGTACTTCAACTATACCTCAATACAAAAAATAATGACTTCTTACTGTTCATCTACTTTGTACTAGACATTAGGCTTTATTTCATGCTATAACAGATGTATAAGGACAGGACAGGTTTTATCCTCCCCAGTCTTTGAGAAAGAAACTAAATTCAGAAAAGTCAATTAACTCAGACAAAAACACAGACCTCGTAGTGTAGAGCTAAGATGATTCCCACCTTCACTGCTGTGCCCATAACGTGGAGATGACCTGGGTTCAAGTTTAAACTCTGGTCTGGTTAGTTGTGCTATTAGAGAAAGTAATGCAATTTCAATTTCCTCACTAGTTAAATAGGATTAAACATGGTATCTTGTTGCCAGGGCTTCTGTGAGGATTAAATACATTAATTCCTCTAAATCTCCAGCACATAGCAGAGACCTGATAAGTATTATCTCTTCATGATTTTATACGGCTTCCTAGGTGGCTCAGTAATAAAGAATCTGCCTGCTAATGCAGGAGCTATAGGAGACATGGGTTCAATCCCTGGATTGGGAAGATCCCCTGGAGGAGGAAATGGCAACCCACTCCACTCCAATGTTCTTGCCTGGGATAATCCCATGGGCAGAGGAGCCTGGAGGGCTACAGTCCATGCAGTCGCAGAGTTGGACATGACTGAGCATGCAAGCATAGCATTCATGATTTTACAAAGTGGAAAGAGAAGTTATGTCTTCTGCAGGTCAGAGTGAGTGTGATTCATATTGATTAAATAAAAACATATTTTTACATGAGGCACACTTCTGTAGATTTCTAACATCCCCTCTGCCCAGAAGAGAGATTAATTAACCAAGTGGAGCTGCTGATTGCAGATCAGAACTAAGGTGAGGTCATCCAAGCATCATCCTATCTCCCTTACCTCTCCCTGCCCTGTCATGATGTGGGACTTATCTGGGAAACATAGCAAAGATAATGGAAAAAAAAAAAAATCAAAGGATTTTTTTAACAGAAAGATGAAAGAATTGGGCTTTAGAAAATGATTCTCTATCAGAGGGGATTTTGACCACAGAGGGTATTTGGCAATGGCTGGAGACAGTGTTGGTTGTCATGACTGCACTGGCCTCTAGCAGGTAGAGCCCTGGGATGCTATCAGACATCCTACACTGCACAGAAGCTTCTCTGGCTGCAGCAGAGAGTTGTCCAGTTCAAAATTGGCAAAGTGGTGAAGTCAAGAGTTATTGATCTAAAAGTTGTAGGATAAATGACTGTAGATGGGGGAAGAAAAGAGGAGAGAACCCAATGATGTGGCTGTTGACAGTAACCCCAGAAGAAAATGATGATACGACGCAAGAGGACACAAAGACAGTGGTTCCTGACTCGGTGAATGGTTAGCTGTAGTAGGGTTATTATTCAACTTGGGCTCCATAACAAAATACCAAAGTGGGGACTTGAATGACAGAAAGCTATTTTCTCAGTCTGGAGCCTGGAGGTCAGAGGTCCAAGATCAGGGGTGGGCAGGTTCAGTTTCCTCTGAGGTCTCTCTCCTTGGCCTGAAGACGGCCACCTGCTCACAGCATCCCTGGTGTCTCTCTGTGGGTCTCCCCTTCCTCTTCTTAGGACACCATTCAGATTGGGTTAGGACCCACCTGGAAGGCCTTATTTTAACTTAATCATCACTTTAAAGGCCCAATCTCCATACATAGCCACATTCTGAGACAATGGGAGTTAAGGCTTTAATCCTATGAATGGGGGTGGGGGGTGGATGGAGCACAGATCAGCCCATAAAAGATGTTTGGCTAAACATTAGTTCTGGGTATATGCTTATAAAGAACTTTCCAGATGAAATTAACATTGGAATCAGTGGACTGAGAAAGCTGTTTGCTCTCCCCAGTGTGAGTGGGCACTATCCAATCCTCTGAGGGCTTGAATAGAACAAAAAGGGGGAGGAAGACCAATTCAGACCTTCCTGCCTGATTGCATGACCTTGGACATCAACTGCTGTAGGGGCCCCTGACTCTCAGGTCTTTGAACTTGGACTAAATTACACCACCAGCTCTCCTGGGTCTCCAGTGTGCAGACAGCAGACAATGGGACTTCTCAGCCTCCATCACAACATGAACAGACTCCTTACATTAATAAATAAATCTCTTCCCCTCTCCGTAGATACACTATCAGTCTGTTTCTCTAGAGGAATCTCACACACTGACTTTGAAAAAGCAAAAGACAAGTTACTTGGTTCCTAGTTCCTTCCTTTTCAAAAGGCAAAATCCAAGCTTGTTTGATAAGAACACCTGGATATCAAACTGCCAAGTTCGTTCAGATCAAAACACAAGATTAGTTGGGAAGCTTAGAGAATACTCATTCACATCTATGATCCAAAATGACTTCATTCAAAATACTAGCATAACTATATTGGCCCAAACATGGTCCAAACCACTAACTACCAAGAGTTGCTGGAGGCTGAGCACACACAATCCCAGAGTGAGAGTCAAATGTGTCTTGCTTTGGGAAGAATTTCTTTACAAAATATATCTAGCTGCTGGCATTCATGGTTTGTTGTCAGCCAAAGTCTGTCCATTGGGAAAACACCCGAAGGCTGTGTCAACAATGAATAAGATCTGAAGTTGCTGATTTATAATTTTGAAATAAGAAATCACTTAATCCAACCCTCAGTCTCCTCTCTCTCTCTGATCACTTATTCTTTTAAAGTAAAATCACCTTCCCTCTCCACTTCCAACTGCTTCTTACATGCTGCTGACTCTCAGATCTTCATCTCAAGCCCAGATAGCACTTCTCAACTCCAGACCCACCCTACCCTCTATAATCCAACTTTCTACAGGATACATCAATCTGGAAGAACCACAGGCACCTCAAATCCAACAAATCTAGAACTCAGTTCATCTCAGATGCAAATGTCAGCATCCCAAACTACATCCTCCTTCTCTGTGACCAATCTTATTCAGCTGCATGTCTATCCAGCCAGGAAACTAAATTTGAAATCTGTGAGCCAGACCAAAGTGCTCCCATATCCTCCTACCCCTCACATAATTGGTGATTAAACCCTGTAATTTTTACGTCTTAATTCAGTACATTCTCATCTCTTGGCAATGTGGTTGCAAAAGCCAGACAACTGGTCTCCCTGCAATTAATCTTGACCCTGTCCATTTCTTCCCCTGAACTGTAGCCAGAATGATTCCTCCAAAAGTAACACCTATTTTGATTATCCTCCACTTAAAAATTTTCAGTGGATCTCCCAACCTTGTGAAATAAAACCTAAACTCCTTTAAGCCTAGAAGGTTTCTTGGGATTAGCCTTTTTGTTTCCATTGCCCCTTCTACTTTACTCTCCCATCTATATTCTCTGAAAATCTCCCACAGTCAAGAGTGCCAAGAGTTTATTGTCCTATTTTTAATTTCTTCTGCAAGGAAGAGCTTCCTCCCATCATCTGACTGGCTCCTACTCATTCCTCAAGATTCAACCTTAGGAAACAAGTCACACCTGACCCCATGCTGTCTGCTGAGCCCTCCTGAACAGAAACCACTATGTTGTGTGTGTTTTACCACATTTCTGTCCTTCCCACCTGGTGGTGCCTTCCCTGGGGAGCAGAGATCATAACCTATTTCCCTCTGCATCCCCACAGCCCCATAAGCATCACTTCAGTTTTAGAGAGACAATGTCAATGTTATGACACCCAACTCTGCAGGTGTGAAGTCAGTTAGAGCTGCCAAAGTTTAACAAATGGGAAAACAACTCATCCTCTGAAATTCCTCCTCTGCTGCCTGGACCAGAAGAAGTCACAATCCACATTCCATCTGACAGGGTTCCATAAAGTGGAGGTGAGATCACACCATCATCAGCTCTTGCTGAGGCTAGAAGAGAGGTGACTTTTTCTCCATTTCAATGTGTTTGCCATTTATCATTTCCATTAAGTCACTTCTTACTTGGTTGAGTCTTCAAAATGTTTTCCTATAAGTCTCCTCACAATGGCATCCTATGTTGTCAAATATCAAGATTCTCTGCCTACAACCATGAAGACTTTTGCACATCACTCACCTGGAATACTCAGCATCTTCATCTACTTCCATCCCAATCCCCTCTACCCACCCCGTCTCTAAGTAGAAAACTCCTCATTTTCCTCCAAGACCCAGTTCACTGATCATAAACTCTGAGAAAACATTCCCTCAATTTTCAAAACTATACTTTTCCTTGTGTATGCTTACTGCACAGTATTGCATGTGTCTGTCTTTTATATAAGATGATGAGTTATTTGTGGCAAAAGACAGGGGTCTATTCATCTTCAGATCCCACTGCTTTATTTGGTAACTAGAGTACAGGAACTCCTAACAAACCTATGTATGAGTGAATGAATACATGAATTTGTGAGTAAATAATGTGATGGGGTAGGGGGAGAAAGATCCCTGATATATGTAAATATTGGAGGGTTGACACAAACAGGAATTAATGTAAGCAATCATCTATTGTTTGCAAATGTGCTCTTGTGTTAAATTTATGCTCCACAGTTATTGCAATTAGAATTGAATAGAGTCTCTGAACTGGAGAAGGCACTGGCAACCCACTCCAGTACTCTTGCCTGGAAAATCCCAGGAATGGAGGAGTCTGGTAGGCTACAGTCCATGGGGTCACACAGAGTCGGACATGACTGAAGCAACTTAGCAGCAGCAGCAGCAGAGTCTCTGAACTGAATTAAAAAAAAAAAAAAATTGGATTTCCAAGGTTAAATTTCAGTTCTGCAGCTGGCCATGGCTGTGACCAGGGGCAAATCAGCCTCTCAGGAACCTAATTTCCTCACCAGTGGGGTGGGGATGTGAGGTTGAGTATTCATCAGGTATACTTCCTGCTCTGCACATCTATAAGCTCATGATGCTACTGTTTTTCCAGACTCTGCATTTCTCACCCACATAGCCCACTCGTCCTGTCCCCTGAGCACCCTGTCACCACCTTCCCACACTTGCTGCTTCTCACAGCCCCCACTTGTCCTGGCTCCATCTGTTTGATGGGACGGATCTCAAAACCCACTCACCCTGTCCTCCAGCACTGTAAGTCCTCAGTACTCACTTGAAATCACCTCCTACTTCATGTCCAATGAGCTGTCTTCTCACCTCCTTCAAAAAATTCCTCAAGGTATTTTTCTCCCCAAAACTCAGCTTTATCCTGAACCACTTTTTACAATGTGAAAATGCAGATGTGCATGTGACATACATAATAACAACACTCATCGTTAGCATATCCTAATTGTTCAAAATTCTATCTGGCCCCATCATCTCACCTACTTTTTTCAATAACCCTATACTGTAGTTAATATTATTAAACATAATTTGGCAGGAAACTGAAGCTCAACATGTTTATGTGGTTTTCCCAGACTCACAGACTTAGGTTATGGAAGAGTAAGGATTTGTTCTCAGGTCATCTGACCCCGGTTTTCATGTTCTTTCCACTCCTCCCAGCATGCCTCTCACAATAGAGATCCTCTATACAGAACCAGAATGAAAATCTTTACATACTACAAGAAGTAAATGCTGTTTCCTCATTTGCTTTATTTGTGACAGTGTCAGTGTCTAAGCCCTACAGGAAAAGCATGAAATGGTTTGACGGCCAAACTCCTACAAAGCAGCCGGTGGAGAAAAGTAAGTCCTGAAGCAGCAAGGCCAGTTCCTGAGGGTCCCTAGAGGTGACACCCAGGAAGGGGCCACAGAATTAAAAACTCTCTGCCCCTAGGGTCCTGAAGCACAGACCTGTATTCCTGTGAACTTGAAATGTTTCTCTATATTTCAGCCTTTGAACAGGTACAGCTTCTGCATGAATGCCTGTTCCTATTCTACTCTTTTTTTTTATCTAAACAATCCCTACTCACTCTTCAAGACTAAGGTCAAGTTCAACTCCTCTACAGAGTTTTTCCTGAACAGCCTAGGCTCAGCCCTATGCCATTCCTTTCTGCTGTTTCAGTGTGGATTTTTTCCTATAACCCCAAACAATTAACTCAATCTTAACACTCTCTACCGAGAAAAAGTGTTGGATCCTGTAAGAATGCCCCCCGACCTCCCCTCCTACTTCAGATGTCAATCATCAATCCAGATGATTGTTATTTGCACCACTGATTGGCTATAAATTAGAGGTTCCTATGACCGCTCCTAGAGTTTAATTTACAGAAATGCCTCACAAAACTAAGGAAAACATTTATTTTATGCCTATCAGCTTAGGTGGCTCAGATAGTAAAGAATCTGCCTGCGATGCAGGGGATCCAGGTTCAATCCCTGGGTTGGGAAGATCTCTTGGAGATCTTGCCTGGAGAATTCCATGGGCAGAGGAGCTTGCTGGGCTACAGTCCATGGAGTGACAAAGAGTTGGACACGACTGAGTGACTAACACTGTCACTTTTTTCACTTTCACCAGCTTGTTATAAAAGGATATAACTCAAGAAGAGCCAGGTGGAACAGATGCACTGGGTGAGGCATGTATTAATACACAGGCACATGGAGTTTCCACATGTGCTGGACGTGCCACTCTCCCAGAATGTCCATGTATCCACCAACCCAGATGCCAGAAGCTGACTCAGGGATTGAACTGAGTCTCTTATGTCTCCTGCATTGGCACAGGTTCTTTACCACTAGTGCCATCTGGGAAGCCCATATAATATATATAACAGGTCTAACTTGAATAACGACCCTCACTCTAATACAAATTTTCCAAAGAACTGAGTAGGTAGTATTTATCTCACTGAAATAGAGGGACAAACTGGGTCATCTGTCAGTTGAAACTTTGTACTCTATTTTTTTTCCTGTTCTTACTACTGCCAGAAGGAACTGTCAAAAACAGCAGTTTTCTATCTCACCAGGAAATGGCTTCAGTTTTGTTTTCCCAGAAACCTTGTTCCCAAGTGATTTCACCCAAATTCTAATGTCTTGTAGCTG
Organism: Cervus canadensis; assembly: GCF_019320065.1. NCBI lineage: Eukaryota > Metazoa > Chordata > Mammalia > Artiodactyla > Cervidae > Cervus > Cervus canadensis. Next base: position 79,158,246 of record NC_057390.1, on the reverse strand, counting down.
TGGGACTGTAGAGTTAAAAGGGACACTGAAGATCCTTGAGATAGGAGGCTCTTAACCCTTCATGGATTCATCTGAGAATGTATTGAATGGTATTTGAGCAAACTTCAGGAGATAGTGAAGGACAGAGAAGCCTGGTGTGCTGCAGTCCATGAGGTCACAAAAAGTCAGACGTGACTTACCAATTGAACAACAAAAGCAAACAGATCTTTATCCCCAGAAAATTGTACCTACACACATTATTTTGCATATACCTCTTACATAGACATCAGCCCCCCAAACGCTATAAATCCCCAATTAAGCAAACCAAATCTAGCAATCTAATCCAACCCACCATTTTATTAAGGAGTGAGTGAGTGAGTGAGTGAGTGAGGTCGCTCAGTCGTGTCTGACTCTTTGCAACCCCATGGACTGTAGCCTACCAGGCTCCTCTGTCCATGGGATGTTCCAGGCAAGTGTATTGGAGTGGGTTGCCATTTCCTTCTCCAGGAGATCTTCCTGACACAGGGATTGGGTCTCCTGCATTGCAGGCAGACGCTTTACCATCTGAGCCATCAGGGAAGCTAGCAAATTCTGCCACTTTCTTGTTCCCATCCACTTTCTTCCCGTCACATGGTGTGACTTCCCAAAGAGAATTCCAACAACATGAGCACCTTGAATAGGCAATGGACATTTCAAGACTAAAACCTCAATTATAATATAAAATTGTAGTTTAAGATTATAGATCATACCTAAAGCAAATCACTAAAATGAAGCCATCATAATAACACACCAATTATCAAACACACCAGGCAAGTGTTTGATAAAGATAAAATATTTTCTATGAAGAAAGCTGAGCACCAGAGAATTGATGCTTTTGAACTGTGGTGTTGGAGAAGACTCCTGGAGTCCCTTGGACTGCAAGGAGATCAAACCGTTCCATCCTAAAGGAAATCAGTCCTGAATATTCATTGGAAGGACTGATGCTGAAGCTGAAACTCCAATACTTTGGCTACCTGATGCGAAGAACTGACTCACTGAAAAAGACCCTGATGCTGGGGGAGATTGAAGGCAGGAGGAGAAGGGGACGACAGAGGATGAGATGGTTGGATGGGATCACCGACTCGATCGACATGAGTTTGAGCAAGCTCCGGGAGTTGGTGATGGATAGGGAAGCCTGCCATGCTGCAGTCCATGGGTCGCAAAGGATCAGACACAACTGAGAGACTGAACTGAACTGAACTGATACCAGGCCAACTTCTAAATATAATACTGCATTAACCTTCATCATTAGCCTATGGCAGGGGGGCAGGTATACCGTTGTCATGCTTCGTGTACAGAGAGGCTGAGTGACTTGCCCAAGGACACACACAGGCTGTAAGTAACGGAGCCAGGGCTGGACCCTAGAATCTGGGACCAGAGTCCGTGCTCAGAAACACAACACTGCCCAGACACAAGCTGAATTACCAAAACAAACAGAAATTGTATATACGATTTTTTTTTAGCAAAGTATACTTTTATTCCTGTCAAGAATCTACAGGGATGCAATTTAAGCAAAGCATGTTCCACAGGTCGCATTAATGAGTAGTTAAGAAAGGTTTGCAATTAACCAATCAATTTTTTTATATCTAAATCCATACTCTTCAAGAGTTTCAAATTACTTGCAAGTGTTCTCTCAAGCATTTTAAACATTTCTTTCTATAATCTCATTTACACCATTCATTTGTAAAACTTAAAATGAAATTGTTTTACTTAAGTTTTCATTTCCCCATTATTTGTAACTAAATTAAAAAGAATCAGAATTTGCCATTTTTTGTTAAGAGGAGAAAAGCATCTTACAGATCATTTAATCTGACCCATTCATTTTATAATGAGGAAACAGAGCCTAGATTAAAAGTGATTTTTATAAAGATCTCACAGCAAGCTGTTAAAAAATCGGGACTAAAACTCAGTTCTGCTTTTCTATAGCAGACCAGGGTCTAATCCCATGTCCTACTACAGCTCTCTGAGCTTTAAAATTTTCCATAAGATTATTTCATTCTTTTTAAATGAAAAGCAAAGCCAAGTAACAGTAGAATTATTTTTTAAGAAGTTAAAATTGCATCATATTTGAGTGGCAAATTAACAAGCAGTAAAAATATACTGGCTTTTACTCTTTTTCTTTTTTTATGATACTTGAAGCACAGGTTTTCTTAAACTTTAGTTACAGCATCAACCATCTTTCCTCAGAACTTCAGATGATAATTCAAAGCATTGCCTCAAATAAAATTTAAAAGCAACAGTAATGTAAACATTTGCCAGCAAACTATGAAATCTTTCAACCAAAGATTCAAAATCAGAACCAGAGAAGAAGGAAACCGAGCCTCCACAAGGCACTGCTTCTCTGATGCTCTGACCAACCTACCCAGAACTTAAAGCTCTGGATGTCCAAAGCCAGTCAGTCCCAAGCAGGTAGAAAGGAAATGAACATGCTTCAGGGCCAGGAGAGCAAAACATAGCCCCAGACACTCTGCAAACAAGCAGCGTCTCCATCCACGCCCTCATTCCAGCATCTCATTGGAAGCCAGGATTATTATTCCTGCTTCTCAGGTGATCACACTGAGGTTCAGGGACTAAGGAACAGGCTTAAATCTCATGTGTAGTCAATAAAGCAAGAACTGGGTGTGGAGCCTAGATTTGTTGATTTCAGCATAGGAGCTCTTTTCTAAAAATACCACCTTGCTATTACAGGCAATTGTGGGCCTTCCAGGGGGTACAATTGGTTCAAGCTTAAAGAAAAAATATCTTTAAATATAAGTAAAAGTAGAAATATATAAGTAAGTAAAATAAACTATAAATAAAGCTATTATGAGTTTTACCTCTAAAATGACAGCTTGTGCACTAAGTATAAAATCTGGAAGATGCCTGGTAAATAGTTACAGAAAATGGAATGAAGAGCAGGAAGGGAAGAAGGGTGAGAGGGAGGAAAACACTCAAAACCAGGTGGGAGGGTGCTGTAGATCACAGGGAGCTCAGCTCGGTGCCCTGTGATGACCTCGAGGGTGGCTTACGGGGTGGGAGAGAGGTCTAAGAAAGAGGGGATGATATGTATACATACAGCTGATTTACCTTGTTGTAGAGCAGAAACTAACACAATATTTTAAAGCAATTACACTCCAATAATAAAAATAAATAAACATATATTTTAAAAAACCAAGTAGTCTCAACCCTTGTTATTCAAAGTGTGGTTCAGGAACCGCCAGCAAGGAAGCTTGTTAGAAGTGCAGACTCTCGGGCCCCATTCGGATTGCTGAGGCAGACCCCGACTTCCACTGAATCCCCCAGGTGATATGCATACACGTAAAAGTGTGAGAAGGGAGGCTTAGACTAAGTAGCAAATAGCAAATACCACTGGAATTCCAAAAAGGAAGAAAGCAGTGATGATCAGAGAAGGCACCATGCAAGTGGTTGAATCTGAGTTAATCTTCCATGTGATTATGCAGAGAATTCCTATGAGGAAATGTTTTAGAACTCTCCCAGGCAGTGAGGAGCAAGAGAAATGTATGAGAAAGAATAGGTGTGCAGGAAATGGAGTGGATTCAGGAAAAGCAAGCAGATCCTTCTGCCCAAGGTGAAGGGTACCTGAGGATAAATGTTTGAAGTTTTCCTTTTGTGTTCTTACTAGGCTCCAGCATCACACAATCCTGCATATAGGATTTCAATTTACAGAAAGAAAGCTATTAAAGTAAAGTGTGTGCACGTGGAAAAGACAAGTACTCTTGGGGAATAAGAGCCAGCTGGGTTCTCCTAACACATAGGCGAACTGATGGTTGATTCTGCCACCTGAGACACCGGTCCCTGATGTGAGCAAGTCCAGTGAATCCATGGTGCAGCGGAAAGCCCTGTACCAAGCTTGACAAAGTTTTCATATTTAACAGGTTTTATATAAAGAGGTTCTGAGGACAGGATCCATCTACCAAATGTGGTTGCTACCCATGTAAAGTAGGGAGCATGTGGTGACTGGTTGACTGGGGGTTAACCTGGCCCAGTGCCTTTCTCCAGATGAAGCAGATTTCACCAGCGTCCCTGTGGCCTCAGTGATTTGCTGTGATCATTAACTAAATGCTGATCACCCAGAAATGCCATAGGTTATGGCCTTAGAAATGAGCCCTGTCTCTCCAAGTCCACGATAATCCATTTGCGCACAAAACAGACATTTGCTGGGGTTGACCTCATGTCAGGGCTTTGCCAACTACTGTGAATTTGAGAACAGGAAAAAAAAAAAATGGTCCTTGGATTCAAGCAACTTATACTCAATATTTCAGACAGCTAAACAACTGAAAGCCTTTAAGAACTTTGCTAAATGGGGGAAAGGCAGGGTTTTATAGGAGTTTAGACGAAGGAAGTCATCAGTCATTCCAGAGAAATTAATAAGGATCCACAGAGGAGTCAGGAATTAGGCTGAGTGCTGGTAAGTTTGCCAGGTAGAAAGAGGAGAAAGGACAGGAATGTTCCAGGCAGAGAAAGCAAGTTTGCACAGAGCTGGGAGGCATGAGTGAGCTTGAAGTGTTGGGAGCTGTAGAGGTTTAAGAATACAAGTTTTGGAATCTCATGGTCCAGGGTTCAAACAGGCTTTGCAACGTAGTGCTACAGAACCTCAGAAACTGTGAGATAACAATTTGTTGTTTTAGGCAGCTAAATGCGGCGGTGGAGAGATGATCAGTTACAGAGCAATAGATAACTAAAACACTGTGAAACTAATGAAGTTTCAGGGCTCCTTCCTCGCACTGGGCTCTTTCAAAGCCCAAAGGGAGTGGCAGCCCTAGCCATGTGTTCACACAGTCACAAGTTTTATAGATATGCAAATATAAGATAATAGATTTTCTAATCTCTGAGACAGTTCTTCACATTTTAAATTTTTTAATCAGTTGTGCTTTTAAAATTTATTTTAATTGGCTGGGCAGGGTGTGGAGAAAAAAGAACCTTCCTACACTGTTGATGGGAATGTAAATTGGTACAGCCACTATGGAGAATGGTATGGAGCTTTCTTACAAAACTAAAAACACAACTACCGTATGACCCAGCAATTCCACTCATAGGCATATACCAAAAGAAAACCATAATTAGAAAAGACACCTGCACCCCAGTGTTCACGGCAGCACTGTTTACAAGAGCCAGGACACGGAAGCAGCCTCAGTGTCCATCAACAGGCGAGTGGATAAAGATGTGGTACATATTTACAATGGAATATTACTCAGCCACAAAAAAGAACAGAATAAATGCCATTTGCAGCAACATGGATGGACCCAGAGATTGTCATACAGAGTGCAGTCAGTCAGACAGAAAAAGACAAATATAATATCAGTTATGCGTGGAATCTAAAAAAAGGGTACAAATGAACTTACTTGTAAGGGTTCTTAAGGGTTGGGGGGACAAATAAATTGGGAGATTGAGATCAACATATATACATTATACAACATATGCACACTATATATATAATATATAAAATAGATAACTAATAAGGACCTACTATATAGCACAGGGAAATCTACTAAGCACTCTGTAATGGCTTATATGGGAAAAGAATCTAAAAAAAAACAGTGGATACATGTATATGTATAACTGATTCACTTTTCTGTACATCTGAACCTAACACAACACTGTAAATAAACTATAATCCAATAAAATTTTTAAATGTATTCTAAACATCAACTTTTATATATAAATGTATAATATATAAATATGAAAGTTTATAAGTATGTAAATTTCAGTTCAGTTCAGTCACTCAGTTGTATCCAACTCTTTGCAACCCCATGGAATGCAGCACACCAGGCCTCCCTGTCCAACACCAACTCTGGGAGCTTGCCCATACTCATGTCCATTGAGCTGGTGATGCCATCCAACCATCTCATCCTCTGTTGTCCCCTTCTCCTCCCACCTTCAATCTTTCCCAGCATCAGGGTCTTTTCTAAACAGTCAGTTCTTCCCATCAGGTGGCCCAAGTATTGAAGTTTCAGCTTCAGCATCAGTTCTTTCAATGAATATTCGGGACTGGTTTCCTCCAGGATAGACTGGTTGGATCTCCTTGCAGTCCAAGGGACTCTCAAGAGTCTTCTCCAACACCACAGTTCTAAAGCATCAATTCTTCAGTGCTCAGCTTTCTTTATGCTCCAATTCTCACATCCATACATGACTGCTGGAAAAACCATAGCTTTGGCTAGATGGACCTTTGTCAACAAAGTAAGGTCTCTGCTTTTCCATATGCTCTCTAGGTTGATCATAGCTTTTCTTCCAAGGAGCAAGCATCTTTAAATTTCATGGCTTCAGTCACCATTTGCAGTGATTTTGGAACCCAATAAAATAAAGTCTTTCACTGTTTCCATGGGTTCCCCATCTATTTGCCATGAAGTGATGGGACTGGATGCCATGATCTTAGTTTTTTGAATGTTGGGTTTTAAGCCAGCTTTTCACTCTCCTCTTTCATTTTCATCAAGAGGCTCTTCAGTTGCTCTTCACTTTCTGCCATAAGGGTGGTATCATCTGAATATATTTCTCCCTGCAGTCTTGATTCCAGCTTGCGCTTCATCCAGCCTGGCATTTCACATGATGTACTCTGTATATGGGCTTCCCTGATAGCTCAGTTGGTAAAGATTCTGCCTGCAATGCCGGAGACCTGGGTTCGATCCCTGGGTTAGGGAGATCCCCTGGAGAAGGAAAGGCTACCCACTCCAGTATTCTGGCCTGGAGAATTCCATGGACAGTCCATGGGGTCACAAAGAATAGGGCATGACTGAGCGACTTTCACTTTCAATCAGTATATAAGTTAAATAAGCACAGTGACAATATACAGCCTTGACGTACTCCTTTCCTGATTTGGAACCAATCCATTGTTCCATGTCTGGTTCTAACTGTTGCTTATTGACCTGACTACAGATCTATCAGGAGGGAGGTAAGGTGGTCTGGTATTCCCATCTCTAAGAATTTTCCACAGTTTGATGTGATCCACACAGTTAAAGGATTTGGTGTAGTCAATAAAGCAGATTTTTTTTTTTTTTCTGGAATTCTCTTGCTTTTTCAATGATCCAGCTGATGTCGGATTTGATCTCTGGTTCCTCTGCCTTTTCTAAATCCAGCTTGAACTTCTGGAAGGTCACAGTTCACGTACTGTTGAAGCCTGGCTTGGAGAATTTTGAGCATTACTTTGCTAGCCTTTGAGATGAGTGCAATTGTGTGGTAGTTTGAACATACTTTGGCATTGCCTTTCATTGGGATTGGAATGAAAACTGATCTTTTCCAGTCCTGTGGCCACTGCTGAGTTTTCCAAATTTGCGGGCATATTGAGTGAAGCACTTTCACATCATCTTTTAGGATTTAAAATAGCTCAAACGGAATTCTATCACCTCCACTAGTTTTGTTCCTAATGATGCTTCCTAAGGCTCACTTGACTTCGCATTCCAGGATGTCTGGCTCTAGGTGAGTGATCACACCATCATGGTTATCTGGGTCATGAAGATCTTTTTTGTATAGTTCTTCTGTGTATTCTTGCCACCTCTTCTTAATATCTTCTGGTTCTGTTAGATCCATACTGCTTCCATCCTTTATTGTGCCCATCTTTGCATGAAATGTTCCCTTGGTATCTGTAATTTTCTTGAAGAGATCTCTAGTCTTTTCCATTCTATAGTTTTGCTCTATTTCTTTGCACTGATCACCGAGGAAGGTTTTCTTATCTCTCCCTGTTTTTCTTTGGAACTCTGCATTCAGATGGAAATATCTTTCCATTTCTCCTTTGCCTTTCACATCTCTTCTTTTCTCAGCTCTTTGTAAGGTCTCCTCAGACAAACATTTTGCCTTTTTGCATTTCTTTTTCTTGGGCATGGTTTGGATCACCACATCCTGTACAATGTCACGAGCCTCCATCCATAGTTCTTCAGACACTCTATCAGACCTAATCCCTTTAATCTATTTGTCACTTCCACTATATAAGTGTAAGGGATTTGACTTAGGTCATACCTGAATTGTCTAGTGGTTTTCCCTCCTTTCTTCAATTTAAGTCTGAATTTGTAATAAGGAGTCCAAGGGACTCTCAAGAGTCTTGTCTAACTCCACAGTTTAAAAACATCAGTTCTTTAGCACTCAGCTTTCTTTATGGTCCAACTCTCATATCCATACATGACTACTGGAAAAACCACAGCTTTGATTAGATGGACCTTTGTTAGCAAAGTAATGTCTCTGCTTTTTAATATGCTGTCTAGGTTTGTCATAACTTTTCTTCCAAGGATAAAGTATCTTTTAAATTCATGACTGCAGTCACCATCTGCAGTGATTTTGTAGCCCAAGAAAATAAAGTCTGTCACTGTTTCCATTGTTTCCCCATCTATTTGCCATGAAGTGATAGGACCAGATGCCATGATCTTCATTTTTTGAATGTAAATTTAAAATATGATAAATATACACATAAATGCACACAGGTTAAGTCACTTCAGTCATACCCAACTCTTTGTGACCCTGTAGACTGTATCTAACCAAGCTCCTCTCTCCATGGGATTCTCCAGGCAAGAATACTGAAGTGGGTTGACATACCCTCCTCCAGGGGATCTTCCCAACCCAAGGACTGAACCTGCCTCTCTTATGTCACCTGCATTGGCAGTCATGTTCTTTACCCCTAGCACCACCTGGGAAGTCCCATACCCATAAATATGTAAATATAAAACATACTCATATACATGAGACAGCGTGTTTAATGTTATGTAGTGTGTATGATGCTATGCTTAAGTAGATGTGTGTTGATACTATATATAAACCAGATATCATTTGGAGAATTAAATAAATTTCATTTCCTGAATGTGGATTAATCCAGAACCATGTCAGGCCATCTCTACTCTTGCCTCTGTCTTTCCATTCCTTTCTTGTACCATCTCCATGCAGAGCTCACTCCTCACCATCTTCTTGAAGGAGTCCAGTCTTACCAAACAATGTGTGGTTTTCTAATGTTTCAGGACAGGCTGGCTGAGCCATGAGAAAGAGACCACCTTCTGCCCCTCTAAGGCATTCCATCCCCCTGTGGCCAACCTTCTGTCAGAGCCCATCTACTTGTCATTTGACCCCACCCCCAAAGCCCCGAAAGAAGGGCCTGTGCTGTCACTTGCAGAACCCTACTGGTTGCCTCCCTGCTTCTGACTACTTTTTTTTTTTTTTTTTATGTGTGCATGTATGCTCAGTCATGTCTGACTGTTTGTGACCCCATGGACTGTATAGCCTATCAGGCTCCTCTGTCCATGGAATTCTCCAGGCAAGAATACTGGAGTGGGTTGCCATTACCTTCTCCAGGGGATCTTCCTGACCCATAGATTGAACCCACATCTCCTGCATGGTAGGCAGAAGACTCTTTACCACTGAGCCACCAGGGAAGCTTGCCAGGAGATACCTCCCTGGAATTCTAGGAGACAGCACATCACAGCCACTGTAAATTTATGCTGGACTATCTGGATAGTCACATCCTTAAAAACAAGCCTGAAACATGACTCCACTGGCCCTGTTTACTTCAGGTTAAAGTTCATATCACATTCAGAAGCAGAACTGGATGTAATTGAAAGGGTTAATGAGAAAAGTCAGAAGGGAGCGAGCTTCCAGTATATCACACTCCTTCCAAATAAACACAAGTCATAGCATGGTATAGAAATTAAAGCTTTGCAGCAATGCTAAGAGAAAAAATGAAAAATGGAACTGTCACAAGCAAATGACAGGATAGTCCTGTGAGTTCAAAAGAGTTTGTGTCTTAAGAATCGGTACCTTATTCACCTGTGAGTGGTGACTTCATTTCATCAAAACATCATCTATTTTCATTAAGTCAGTAATTGTCAATTTGAATTGCTTTTATTGTGATAAGTGGAATATTTCCTGCCATATCAGTGAACAAGGATGTCACAGTCATCAGTGACTTTAGCCATAGGGATTGCAGCCACTCCCTATGGTGAGTCCCAAAGGAGCTTAGGATGTGAAAAAACACAGGATACAAGCCCCAGGTAGCTGAGATATATATGAAAGGAATGATTTCAGTAAACCCATCCTCTTGCATTTTCCCATATATAGAAAAGTGCTAAATACCTTAACTTGAGATATCTGCTTTTCTTTAACAACAATCTTTGGATGTTCAGACTACCTGCAGTTTGTTGCAAAAGGTTCCTTCCTGCCTTGCCTCCTCAGTGCAGTTCTCTTAGTGTTTCTTGAGATGCTATCTCCTGGGCTTGAAGTCCTAAAAATTCCTACTGAATAAAACATAACTCTCAACTTTTAGATTGAGACTTTATTTTTTTAAGTCGACAGTAGCTTTGTTAGTAGTATGTAGTTTGTAAATGTGGTTTGGCTCTAGAGCCATATAAGAACTATAAGCATAAGGAACATAAATACATTTCACATTTGTTCATGTATAAGTCAACATTTGGTGGGGCTAGTGGTATCCTATGGGCAATTTTTTTCAGGTTTACAACATACCAGCTTAACAGTTTAGAAAATGAAAAAACAAAAACACAAAAAGGAATGTTCACTATGATCTCAGTTATTCATTCATTCATTGACCCATTAAATACATATTTATTGGATACTGATTACATGTTGCCAGGAATCATTTGAAATACTGGATATAGCAATACATGTTAGGCAAGGTCATGATTCTCCTCCGTCTTACTTTCAAACAAAAAGGAAATTTTTTTTTAATGTTTTTAAAGGTAATTTTAGAATTTGACATATGCATAGAAGCAAAGAAACCAGGGTGATCTGGTAACAAGTGGCTGAAGAGGCTGCTTTGGTTCAAGGAGCAGGAGAGATCACTCTGTGGACATAACATTAGCCTTGAGACCAGGGAAGGGACAGCCTTCTGCAAAAACCAGAGGATTAACTTTCCAGGAAGAGGAAATAGGAAATGTAAAGGCCCTGAGGTGAAATGACTAGAAAAGAATCCATGCAGGGAGTAGTTGGGAGGGTGTAGGTAGGGAGATCAAACCACACTGGATCTTTTTAATGATTTGAAAGGGATCTGGATTTTATTATAGGTACTTCTGGAAACCTCTGGAGAGTTCTTTAGATGGTAATGATAAGGTTTAATATAAACTGTGAAAAGTAAAATGAAGTCTATGAAACAAACACGAGTGAAAACCAGATGAGTTGGAAGGCTACTGGAATAAACAAAGTAAGAACTGACAATGGCTGGGCAAGGAGGTGGCAGTGGAAATAAAAAAGTGGATGAATTTGAGATATAGGTAGAGATACAGTCCACAGGTCTTGTGATGGATTGGATGTTAAAAGGTGAAGGAGAGAAAGATAAGATTCAGAGGTGCTTTGAAGATTTAGGAACTGAGGCGTTAGTGCTTTTTGTTTTATTTTAAAATAAAACAGCATGGATATAGCAATAATTCTGAATGGAAATAAAACATTAAAACTCAGTATGTTTGGACAGTGGAAATAAAGTTTCCTTTTGTGTGGATATAGATTTCTAAATGAAAATATATAACTAATACTTTTTGTTTAAATTTCCTGGTGATAAATATCTTTTCTCTCTCTTTTTTTTTTTTTTTTTTTTTTGGCAGAGTCAAGGCTCAAGTCATCTGAGGAAGGCAGAAGTCTGTTAGAAGTCTGTATAGGAGAGTCCCAGAATAGAAGAAACCAAGGCTTAAGGCACGAAGTAAGGATGGGGACCTGGGTCAATGGATGATATTATAGAAAGAAGGTCACAGCAAGTCAGAAAGGGAGCTTGAACTTGCTAACTCGGTAGTCCTAATCTACCTGTGCATCATGACTGCTTTTAAAGAGCTGGCAATACCCTTCTGTTCATGCCAAGCAATAATAAAGCTCAGTATTAGTATTATTCTCTCTCAATGAATGGGAGTTTCTACCACTAAAATGCACAACTGGTACCAATCTACTCCCCTCTTTACCACTCAAAGCACAAGAAAGAAGACAAAGGACAGGGTGGCAAGGAGGTCATACCCAAATTGTGTATTTTATCCTCATTATTATTCATGGTCATTAAAATTGCCAACCTGAAATGGTTGTATAGATGGCAAAACTGGGAAACAAAGTGCTCTGTCCATGAGATTTTTCCCCAACCTCAAAAAAAGAGAGAGAAATAAAGTGCATTTCTAAGATTACACAACTGTCTGGTGACTGAGTCCTATTTTCTCTCCATCACAGTGTGTTAAACACAATGGTTCGGTACTTCCCAATACTTTTCACACCATGCCATACGTAGAGACTGATAGTTTTACAGGATAGTGGGGCAAATGGCCAGGGATGCTCCTGGCTTGCTATTTCCTCAGAGTGCCATCTGCCCCAGGGCTTATGTGACCACACAGAAACTAAATGGGTAAACAGCTAGACACAACTTTAAGAAAACTGTACATTTGTTTACAGGAGACTTAAACTGGTGATTCCTGAACTTTCCACATTTTGGAAAACTTTTAAGACACAGATCCCCAAGGCCTTATCCAAGACATATTGGTAAAATTGCTTACGATTTCAAGTAACAGGAGATACCCACTCAAATTGTGTTAAGCAATTAATAGGAAGTTTAAGCTTTGGTCAGTTTTAACACTAATTCAGTGTCTCATCCACAAAGTCATGCTGAGCGGATCAGCTTTGTCTTCCAGTTGCTTCTCCTTGTTAATCAAAAATGGTTGCACCTCTTCTAGGCAAGATAGTTTCTGTTATACAATCTTCAGCAGTGTAAAGAGGCAGAAGGGGCCATGTTTTCTTACGTCTCTCTAATTTAGAATCTTCCTCTGAACCCTTAAAGCTGACTTAGTCTCATCTAATTAGCCTCATATACTTAGCATGTGTCATCCTTTGTTCAGTAGCTAAGTCCTGTCTGACTCTTTGTGACCCAGTGGACTGCAACATGCCAAGCTTCCCTGTCCCTCACTGTCTTTCAGAGTTTGCTCAAACTCATGTCCATTGAGTTAGTGATGCCATCCAACCATCTCATCCTCTGTGGCCCCCTTCTCTTCCTGCCCTCAATCTTCACCAACATAATTAGCTTTATGTAATTGATAACAACTGGGTCACATTCCTACCCTTGAGCAAATCAGTAGCAAGGGGGATGGTTCATCCTGATTGGTTTATGTCACTCATGATTAAAACTCTCGAGCTAGAAATTCAGTTACCAAACTAAGTCAGGAAATACCCAGATAAAACTAGATTTTGCCCCTTAGGAAGTAGTGTAGGTAAGCAACAATTATTGAATGCTACATAAACAAAACCAAAATCTTTGAAAAGCCCTAACATCTATATATTTTTGTTTTAATTAAAATCATTTTGACGATGGGCCACCTTTGGGAACCACAGTTCTCAACTCAGGGTGCTAGCCCACTTGTGGCCTTTGTGTAAATCAGCAGAGAAGGCCTCCTCCAGCTTGTGGCATACAGCTGTGAGCAGAGGGCAGTTTTGTTTGAGTGAAAACAAAGTAGTCCCTTCCCGCTCACATTCACATCAGGGAGCAGGCCAGGGGCTAAATTTTAACCCCTCGTTCCTCTCCCCTCACTGAGCCCAGCGGTGTGCTGATCAGTGTTTCTCAGTCAGCTCCCTGATCTGCAGAGGCTGCCAGTTTCCGTTGTGTTCATTCGCCCAGCAAGGCCGAGTTTAAGCTACTGTTGTAATGTCACTGAATGTGGAGCTGGGAAGTGATGTTCATAGTCAGGGCTCAGAAGGAGCAGTCAGCATCATCACACCTTGGACATGGACACACCATGTTTCACAGCCAAGCACAGTGCCCGCCTGTAACCACGCTTTAATCCACACGGGGAGAACCTACCAAAATAAAGCTATATAAAATTGGCCAGAGTTTTATTATTTTTTTTTATAAAGAGTCCCTAGTTCTAAACACAAGCCCTAGTAACTGCATTTTAAAAAGCATTGTTTCACAACCTCCACCCTACCTTAAATGATACTCCACTTGGAAATTAATAATGCACAGAAACTTCATATATTTTAAGTAACACAATGATCAAGAGTATAATTTATTACTCATTAGTGGGAAAGACAACTTGATATAAAAAAAGTAGAACTCATAAAAGGCTAAGTAAAAAATGAATCACTTTTATAAATAATGTCAAAGGAAATGATTATATCTTTGAATTTTGGGAAAAGCACAAAATTTATTGAAGAAAAATTCCTATCTCTGATGCTACCTAATAATATAGAAGAAGCTTAAACAATCTATTACTTGGTCATACAATTTTTCCTTTGCCTCAAATACTTGCTTTAAGTCTTGCTTTATATAAATGTGGATATGCTTCTCCTTTTCATATTGGCATAGAGACCAAAATACAGGAAGCTGGTATAACCTATGGTGAAAGTGTCATATTTTATGTCAAGCTACCTTGGATGAAGTCTCAGTTCTACCACCTGCCAATGGTATAATTCTGGTCCAGTCACTTAACCTCTCCTAATTCCAATATCCTCATGGGTAACTCCAATATCCTCACAGGTAACATCAAGGGAATAACAGCACTTACATCATAGGGCTTAGAAGCAGTGTAGATGAAATAATTCACGCCTGTACTCAGTACCGTGGCCAGCATATAGTACATACTCCATAGACATTGGCCACAGGACACTTGGTCACTTGGGCAGAGCTGGTGTCTAAAAGCCTGTAGACATCTGTCCAAGCAACCAATCAACCAACCATCATGGTAGCTACACTAAGGACCTCTAAGAATTTATTCTCATCCTTGCTGAAGGAAACCAAGAGGTGACAGTGATTGGACAAATAGTCTATATCAGGCCCACAACAAAGTAGTCTAACTCAAGTGTTCTTACTGTGTTTCACAAGCATGACTGTGACTATGTATTTATGTTTTCACCCCTCCCTACTCACTCTTTCTAGTTCTCTGAGGGTTTTTGTCTCCTCTGCCTCCATTTCCTACTGTGTATTTGTCGCCCATTAGGACTTAAAGAAAGAAGAAACCACTGGCCTAAATAGCAAAAAAGATGGATTTCTATGTTTGTTTATAAAATATGGTGCCTTGTTGGTAGGAACGTTTTTCGTTTATTTTATCTTTTCTTGCAGAGATCAGATAGACCAGCTAAGCAAGAAGTGGAAGATGAACTTGGACAGGAGAGGATGAGAACGTTTGGTTCAACAGTGGGAGGAAGAAGGATCTTCTATCAGGAGGACCAGAGAGCTGACAGCAAGCAGACCCGGGGCTGTGCTTTAGCAACGAAAGACCTGTTCTCCTGCCCACTCCCATCACCTCTCCATCATCTATGGACAACACACATTCAGTGATCTGGCCCCTAGACTAAGCTTCCAGAAGGAAGGTGGATGGACAGCTTCTATGGCAGAAGGCTTCACAGAGGCACTGGCTAGGATCAGTGGAAGTCCCCTATGAGTCATGGCTGTTGTGGACACACCATTCCTATTATATAGGCATTAGCGCAGGTATTTGACAGTAGGGTTTCTAGACCTCAGCACAACTGACATTTTGATAGACAATTCAATGTTATTTGGAGCAATATTATGCACTGTGGTAGCACCTGCCCTCTACTTGTAAACACCTAAAAAAATGTTTCCAGATATAGCCAGATGTCCACTGGGGAGCAAAATCACCCCTGGGATGTGGGGCAGGGAACCAGTGTTCTACACAATAACCTCTTAACAGTGCTACAATCCCCACAGCACAGAAGACAAGACTGAAGTAGAGGTAGTCAGTAGGTTGTCCAAGGTCTCAGGACCAGTGAACGGTTTGCTTTGTCTGAAGCATGTGTTTCTTTAGCATTCTGCCTCTCTTCATGGGACTCCAAAGTCTAGCTCAGAATCTTTAAAATAATAGGCATTTCATAAATGTTTGTTACGTTAAACAATAAATGAAGGAATGACAGGATTTTCCCATTTTAATTCTCTAGGTTCTTATCCTCCATCAAAGTAAATAGGCAGAAATTTTATAGTCCGTAACAAGGACCACTGAGCCTGAAGCAGTGATAATCAGCCTTGTTCACATCAATGTCCAAAGGTCTCTCACCTGGAGTGGCCCAGGAGGCATGAGGTTATTCTGAAAAGCTACTGATAGAGACCAGAGAGATCACACCAGCTGTGGGAGAGCCTGAGACACAGGTGATCTACAAGAAAGAAGAAAGTTTTGCTGTCATTGTTATCACTACTCCCTTGGGTAAACAGTCTTTGTATCATACCAGATAAATAAAAAAGCAGCAGGGGGACTTCCCTGGTGGTCCAGGGGTTAAGACCTTGCCTTCCAGGGCAGAGGGTACAGGTTCCATCCCCGGTGGAGGGGCTGAGACCCTTGCATGCCTGCCTCCTGGCCACAAAGACAAAATAGAAGCAATGTTGTAGCAAATTTAATAAAGACTTAAAAAATGATTCACATCAAAAAAAATCTTAAAGAAACAGAAACAACAGCAGGACTCCTTCCCCTCCTTTCTTATATGAATCGTTGAGGTGTATACGCCATTCTTACACAGAAGAACTTTGGCCTGGGAGTCAGGAGACTTGGATTCCAGGCCTGACTCTAATTAACCATGGGACACGAATACATCATTTGGCCCCTGAGACTGTTTCATTGTCTGACATTTAGAAATGGAGATACATGATGGCTCAGATCTTTTCTGAATCTCTTCTTTGAACCCATGTGTATAAGACGACCATCTACTGTTCTTTTCTAGATTTCTTGTTCTTTGGACTTCTGTATATAAGATTGCCATTTGCTGCAGTATTAAAACCATCTACTCTAAACCATTTCTGTGAATTGTTATAGAATTTAGATTAGAGCTGTAAAAATCAATAACTAAGTCACCAAACATATAAGTTAGCTCTCATGACTTGATTATTTCTATGCATTGCAAATAGCTTGGATTTAAATATTTATGATTTTGCAGCCAGTTCAGGCATGTAGTCTTTCTGTCATGTATTGAATAAAAAACAATCAATGGAAAATAATGCCCTCATCAAGCTCTAGTCAAACTGAATGTTGAATAGACTAACTGCAGACATGGCAGATTTTCTTTAAATCAATCTTCCAACATAAGTCCTACACTTATAAATACCCAACAACCACTCTTTCCTGTGGAACCACTCAAATTTCTGTCTCTGCTGCTGCATTTGTGACATTCTCTCCATTCTGAATATTCTAGCAACTCTCAAAAGTCTACTACAGATGGACAGTGAGGTCTCTTGAATCTTCTCATGAGTGGTAACACTTTCTGCCTCTGAATTCTTTCAGTCAAAAAACATTGAGTACTTTCTCTGTTATATTCCCTGGAGCTCAGAGCCGAGGAGATGATTGCTGAACCCCACAGAGGTACATGCAAGGTGTTATAAGAGCATCTATGCGCTGTAAGACTGTGAGGTTACCCAAGTAAGGTAGGGAAATGGCATAAGACAAGGGTGACAGGCAGGAGAAAGGGGGACAGTTGATGCCACTGTTTCATTCTGCAATCACTGCAGCTTAATAAATAAGACCCTGCTTCAGAAGCATGAACCGTAAGAAAGCATCATTCATAAACCCATAGAGGAAGGTGAAGGATGATTTGTGTAAGATGGCATAAGCCAGTGCAAGTCTAATGAGGGGGTGGACATGATCAGCTTAGTATTTTACAGGAGAGCCCTCTGACAACCGCATGGAAGATAGAACAAAGAAAGACATGACCAGCTAGGAGAAAAGTGAGACAGTCAGGAGGCTGTTGAAGTGAAACAGATCAGATATCCTGATGGTGAGCACAAAGGCGGTAATCAAGAAGTGAACAGGAAGGTTAAGTTTAGAACATATTAAGAGGTAAAAGTCCACCAAACAGTATTGTATATGATGATTAAAGAAAAGACAGGAATTTGTGATGACATCCTGATTCCTGGCTTGGAAGATGAAGTGGATGATGGTGGTTTTCACAACTTGAGGGACTCAAGAGGCAGAGCCGATCTGGGGGTAGAATGAATTTATAATCTGAGGTATATTGAGTTTGAAGTGCCAGTGGCACATGTCAATGGAGAGGTCCTTTAGGCATTGAAATACATAAAATCAGAAACTCAGGAAAGCGATACAAGCTAAAGACATAGATTCTCTAACCTTTTTACTGTGAAATATAGCACATACCCAGAAAAGTATACAAAAATAAATGAACAGTCTAATGAATTATAAATTAAACATTCACGCAACTCAGGTCAAGAAATAAGCTCCTTCCAATTTCAAAGCCACTCAAATACCTTTTCCTAATCACAGCCAAGTCCCTCCCTCCCAACAGAATAACCATCTTGATTTTATGGTAATCACTTTCCTATTTTCTACTTTTAGCACCTAATTCTTAATCACTCCAGCTTAATTGTACCCGTTTTGATCTTTATAATGACGTGGAGTGCATATTTTATGACTAGTGTCTTGTCTCCTATATATTTGCAAAATAAATCCATGATGCTTGCTGTGTGTCACTGTGGTTCGTTTTCATTGTAATATAGTACTCAGTTTTATTTTTTGCTGGTGGATCTTTGAGTTGTTTTTTCTGTTATGAATAAAGTTGCTATGAACACAGTTAGAATTATCACCTGATAGACATATCCGTTAGGTAAATAACTTGGAATGGAATTCCTAGGTCGAAAGATAGCATAGATTCCTAAACTTCAGTAGAAGATATCAACCATGGTCTTAGTAACTGTACCACTTTACATAAACATCAGCAATAAACAAGACCTCCAGTTGCCACACAATCTCACCAACACTTGATAACGGGTGCCTTTTTAATTTTAGCCATTCTGATGAGTAGAGGTATTACATGTGGCATTTTGCTGATTAACTAGTAAAGTTGAGTGCCTGCATATTAATTTCTATCTATTTACTAATCATTTAAATATCATTTTGGGGGGAATGTCTGTTCCGATATCTTACCTGCTTTTTTCTCTGCTGGTTGTCTATATTTCTGTCATTGGCTTATGGAAAATCTTTGTATTTTCAAGATGAAAGTCCTTTGTTAATTATATGTATGGCGAACCTGTTTTCTGGTGATGGATTTTTTTTCAACTCTATAAATAGAGTTTATTAGTGAACAGAAGTTTTAAATTTTCCTCAGGAAATTAGATTTTTTGGTTTTTAGGTTTAGATCTCCAATTTACCTGAAATTAATCTTGCATATGGCTTGAGGTTGGTATGAAGTTTCTTTTTTTCCAAGTAGATATCCAATTATTGCAGCACCATAAATAAAGTGCTCTTGTGTGTGTGTATGTGTAGTTTTATGAGATCTCTAGTCTGTTCTGAAGGCCATTTGTCTATCTTTTAATCACTAGCTTGCTATTTTAATTGTTGCAGCTTTAAAGCAATCTTTATATTAAGTAGAGTAAGTTCTCTTTTCCAAGGATATATTGGCTATTTTGAGACCTTTACTGTTCCATGTAAATCAAATAATTCTGCACATATTCACATAAACCATTGGATTTTAATTGTGAGTACAATGTATCTATAGATATATTTAGGAAGAATTGATAGATTTATTGTATCGAGTCTTCCAATCTGACATGAAGTATTTCTCCATTTACTTCAGTTTCCATTAATGTCTCCCAAATTTTCTGTATAAAGGTCATGCACATCTTTGAATAGGTCTAATCCTAGAAATCTTTCAGTTATACGTAGCAAGTTTTTTTTTTTTCCCATTTATTTTTATTAGTTGGAGGCTAATTACTTTACATATTGTAGTGGTTTTTTTCATGTGTTACTGTATATAAAAATGAAATGCCTTTTACTTTATTAACAACCTCACTAAACTCCCTTTTTAATTTTACTAATTTCTCTGTGTGTCCTTTTAGATTTGCTGTATTAAAACCATATCATTAGCAAATAATGACAGTTTTATTTACTTATTTCTACCTTAAAACTTTTATTTGTTCTTCTTGACTTTGCTGCAGTGGCTAAACCTCTCAGAGATAACTAAAAGTGGTGAGAGTGGGAATATTTCTTGTTCTCAATCTCAAATGGAAAATCTCTGTCACGAATACATACGCAAAATCCTTAACAAAATATGAAGAAACAGAACTCTGTAACATATCGGAATACATCATGCCCAAATTGAATATTTCAGAAATGCAAGTTCTTGAGTCAGGCTGACCTGTGTTTCCTTTTCATAATACTCTTGTCAGATTTTGCTATTCAAGTCATGCCAGATACATGGAACTAACAAGAAATATTGCTTCTCTTCCTTTTCTCTGGAGGATTTTATATAAGATTTCTCTAATATTTGGTAGATTTACTGGATAAACCATGTGAGCCTGGAGTTTTCTAGGCAAGAAAGTTTGTGTTTATGGACCTGTATCACAGGCCTTATACAACTTTGTGCCTCTGTTTTACAGCTAAATTTTACTTCTGTGAAGGATTAGTTCCCTACTAGTATACAATTTTCTTGAAGGCCAGAACTGTGTCTCCAATGCACATCTTGGAACCTTGCACATGGCAGATGCACCATGAATCTAACTGAAATAACTACAGTATTCATTTGGGAGTCATTTTGAATACTTAATCCCAACATAATATGTATGAATTCTGTTTTATGGTCTTTATTTATCTCATTGGCATCTATGGGAAAGGTTAGTATACTCTCCAAGGACTAATAAGAGCCACGAAAAGTTATGAGCGTTTAGTACATGCACATCAGCCATCTGGGTGTGAGATGAAACCAAGGAATGGGAAGCCTTGGTGATCTGGCTGAGTGGTTTCCAGTCTGGAGAAAGAGGCAAGAAATGCACACGTCCCTTTAGGAAAGCAAAATATTTTTTTTTCTAGTTCTTATAAAACATGGACTTTAGATTGTGTCCTTGCTTTCAATAGCTGCACTGAGCAGACTTAGCTCTTCAACAAGTACTCCTTTGAGAAATCTCAGGACGATGCTATCCCCTCAATAATTTACGTGTTCTATTATGTAGTAACTTATACTTTACTACTGGGCTTAAAAATTTATATTGCATTCTTTAAGAACCTGGCAAAGTACTGCAAAACAGGCAACGTGAAGCACCTTGGAAATACTTTCAGAATACCAGCATCTCTCATCCCTGGTGGCAAGGGAGGTGAAGCAGGGTTGTCTTGCTAAGTATAGGCCCTAGAAAGCCCCAGAGAAATATAGGACTTCTCAGACTCAGTGCTCTCAGCGCCTATAACCAGAAAACTAGGACCACAGAGCACACCTAGAAGACCAGTCTAAGCCATCAAGAAAGCGACTGTGGCCCGGGTGGGGATTAGGGTAAGAATGTGAAACCAAGGGTCAAACAAGCAAAAAATGGTTGAATTCGTAAAACAAGGAGACACAGATCATGACACAATTCAAGAAGGGAGATCACTGGCTTTGGTTCTCAGCTGCTCCTAGCATTCTGAGTGTCAGCCAGATTTATTTTAAGAATCTATCATGAAATAATTAACTTTTAGATAGAGAGAGAGAAAGAGAGATCATAATTTCTACAGCCAGGGAGGTCAAACTTTTCTTGGCCTCTTAATAGCTGTGTGATCTTATGAAAAAAAAAAAAAATAAGTAGTTTATCTAATTTTCAGGTTCTTCATCTGTAAAATTAAAAGTAACTAAGTCTCAAGGTGGTAACCACAGTTAAATGAGATAGTGCATATGTAATATCCTAGCACAACATTGAGCATATAAAAGGCAATTAATAAATGCTATCTCCACACTACAACTCGTGCTAATCAGGGTAATATTGATAAACAAGATCCTACTGTATAACACAGGGAACCATATTCAATATCCTATGATAAACCATAATGGAAAAAGTAATTAAAAGAACGTATACCACAATGAGGTACCACTTCACACCAGTCAGAATGGCTGCTATCCAAAAGTCTACAAGCAATAAATGCTGGAGAGGGTGTGGAGAAAAGGGAACCCTCTTACACTGTTGGTGGGAATGCAAACTAGTACAGCCACTGTGGAGGACAGTGTGGAGATTTCTTAAAAAACTGGAAATAGAACTGCCATATGACCCAGCAATCCCCCTGCTGGGCATACACACCAAGGAAACCAGAATTGAAAGAGATAAGTGTACCCCAATGTTCACTGTGACACTGTTTATGATAGCCAGGACATGGAAGCAACCAAGATGTTGGACTAGATGTCCATCAGCAGACGAATGGATAAGAAAGCTGTGGTACATATACACAGTGGAATATTACTCAGCCATTAAAAAGAATACATTTGAATCAGTTCTAATGAGGTGGATGAAACTGGAGCCTATTATACAGAGTGAAGTAAACCAGAAAGAAAAACACCAATAGAGTATACTAATGCATGTATATGGAATTTAGAAAGATGGTAAGGATAACCCTGTATTCGAGAGAGCAGAAGAGACACAGATGTATTGAACAGTCTTTTGGACTCTGTGGGAGAGGGCGAGGGCGGTTTGATATGGGAGAATGGCACTGAAACATGTAAATTATCATATGTGAAACCAGTCGCCAGTCCAGGTTCGATGCAAGATACAGGGTGCTCAGGGCTGGTGCACTGGGATGACCCAGAGGGATGGGATGGGGAGGGAAGTGGGAGGGGGGTTCAGGATGGGGAACACATGTACACCCATGGAGGATTCAAGTCAATGTATGGCAAAACCAAGAAGTATTTGTGGTACATGGAACTCTGCTCACTGTTATGTGGCAGCCCAGATGGGAGAGGAGTTTGGGAGAGAATGGATACATGTATATGTATGGCAGAGTCCCTTTGCCGTCCACCAGAAACTATCACACCACAAACTATCACAGTATTGTTAATTGGCTATACCCCAATACAAAATAAAAAGTTTAAATTAAAAAAAAAAAAAAAAAGAATGTTATATACACGTAAGGGCTTCCCTGGTGGCTCAGCAGTAGAGAATCCACCTGCAGTGCAGGAGACATTGGTTCAGTTCCTGGGTCAGGAAGATCCCCTGGAGAAGGAAATGGCAACCCACTCCAGTATTCTTGCCTGGAGAATCCCATGGACGGAGGAGCCTGGTGGGCTACAGTCCATGGGGTCACAAAGAGTTAGACACGCCTGAACAACTGAACACACACAAAGTTAATATAGATACAGCACCTAGAACAGTTCCTGGCATGTAGTAAGGACTCAAATACTGTTATTATTATTACAGTGTACAATTGAAAATGTTCACCAGTGCTACCGCTCTAAGGCACTCCCTCTAATCCAGAGACTTCCTCAAGGACCGGCCTTGGGAGGGACACGTGTAACATGTGACTCTTGGTCACTCAACTCTTCAATCAGAGCAGCTCTGCTTTTCTCTTTATCATTCCTTGTCCCTCTGTAGATGGATTTCCCCCAACAAGGGTTTCAGAGTTCAAAGTACACAGAAACCACTTCCCACTGTTTTGTGGCTTCCTTAACTAGACGAGCAGAGAAGGCAATGGCACCCCACTCCAGTACTCTTACCTGGAAAACCCCATGGATGGAGGAGCCTGGTAGGCTGCTGTCCCTGGGGTCGCTAAGAGTCGGATACGACTGAGCGACTTCACTTTCACTTTTCACTTGCATATGCACTGGAGAAGGAAATGGCAACCCACTCCAGTGTTCTTGCCTGGATAATCCCAGGGATGGGGGAGCCTGATGGGCTGCCGTCTATGGGGTCACACAGAGTCGGACACGACTGACATGACTTAGCAGTAGCAGTAACTAGATGAGAGCTTAGACAACTCACTCTATCCTCTCTGGGCTTAATTGCCTTATCCAGATAGTGGTGGGGGAGAGAGTGGAGAAAAATAATAATTCTGCCTCATTGCACACTTTCTGCGACACTGACATTATACATCCTTTGTATGGAGAACATTCTCACCAGTTCTCAGTGACTTACATTTTATTGTAAGTGATTGTGCTGGTGGGGTCTGGAGGGAAAGAAGTAGGAGGGCAGGAGGAATCTATGGGGCGGCTGAGCAGTGCAGGCTCTGCCCTTGCAGGGAGAAGAAAACTGTTTGGGGTGTTTTAATCAAGTGGGTAATAACAGGAAGACCAGACTTCCCTGGTTGTCCAGTGGCCAAGACTCCACTCTCCCAGTGCAGGGGGACAGGGTTCGATTCCCAGTCAGGGAACTAGACCCACGTGCTGCAACTAAGAGTTCGCATGCTGCAACTAAAGATCCCAAGAGCCTGCAACTAAAACCCAGTGCAGCAAATAAACAAATATAAATTTAAAAAAGAAAAAGAGAGCCTTCCCTGGTGACGCAGTGGTAAAGTGTTGCCTGCCATTGCAGGAGACATGGGTTCAATCCTTGGTCTGGGAAGATCCCACAGCTAAGCCTGTGAGCCGCAACTACTGAGCCCATGTTCCACACAAGAGAAGTCACCTCAACGAGAAGCCCATGCACTGCAACGAGAGAGTAGCCCCTACTTGGGGCAACCAGAGAATGTCTGTGCAGCAATGAAAATCCAGCACAGCCAAAAATAGAAATAAATAAAATTACTTTTCTTTTTAAAGGAAGAAAAAAAAAAAAAAAGACTGGAGAAAAAGAAACCAAAACATTAAAAAATAAATAGGTAAAATAACAGGAAGACCAACTCTGGCTATAGATCACCTCATATCCTCCAACTTTGTGATACTAGCCACAATTTTATCCCCAGCTGTCAGTCTCTTCTGTCTGTTTCTCAACTGATTCCTATTGCAGGGAGGAAGAACATGTTTGGTTACTGGTTTGTTCTAAGCCTAGCCACATAAGCCTAGACTAAGAATAGCAGTAATATTATACCTCTGTATATTTACCTAGAAAGTCCTCTATTCATTTTAAAATGCGAGAACAAATTCCAGAGGTGTTAAATGGCTTGCCAAAGAGCTCTTATCTCAGAAATGGCAAGAGTGTAAGTGGGGTCTGTCTTTCCCAGTACCTAGTCATATATTCTTCTCTCTCTTTCTACTTAATCATGTGTTGATTAACATGTAATGGTCAAATGAGATTATGTGGCTAAAAATTGACCACTGAGCGTGTAGGACTTCCTCTTGAGACAACAGGATCTTCCTGAAAAAATCCTTCTAAGCAGATTTAATGACCATCAACAACCAGAGTCAATACTCATTTGAACCACAGAAAAAAATAGATTATCTGAGATGGGCTTTGGCTTAGCATTTCAATGATATCAGCAGGATTCAGAAATGGCCCTGGGGAGCTCTGATGCTAAGAGACTACTAACCAGTCACAGATATAACTGTGACAGTATGAACAATAATAGTGATATATACTTGACCATTTTAGTCCTAGAAACACTACAGAATTTTATGCCCCAAAGATCCTTGAATGGTTTATAAGCTATGCAGAGAAAGGAAAAGCAAACAGAAGAAATTTTAAGAGCTTAAGAGCAGCAAATAAAACCTGCCATCAGGTAAATGAAACAAGTTGATATATCATTAAGTGGAGTTCACACACTCATCTGTGGCTGGGTCGAGAAGCCAGCCTTCCTGGCCACATTCCAGGAGTCAATAAAATCTGAGCTGAGCCATAGAAGCTTTCTGAACAGAAAGCAGTCCAGAACATTTCTTGACAGCTTTGTCTCTACACGATGGCTCAGGAGAGTTGAGGGGCTACAGATTGGCTGATTAATTATGTAATGTTTGCAAACAATATGAAAAGTCCAAGGAAGCAAGCAGTCAGGCGGTCTCTTGGGGAAGACCTGAGCGACTGGCCTAGAAGAATAAATACATAAATGTTCCACCTCAAGACCCAGCCAAGGGCAAACATCTTCATTTGGCAGAGTCTGTGTTTTGACTGTGATGCTTTCAGATTCCTGCCATGGCGCCTCCATTTAACAGTTCAGCGAGCATCCATGAGCACAAGCACGCACGTGCAAGAACTCTGTAAACTGCCGAGTGTGTGAAAGTAAGGACTGGTCATTATCATTAATTAGCAGACTTCCCAGATCTCACACATCATTGAGTTTTAAACATATTAGATTATTGTCCCTTTTGACAATAAGATAGATTAGATTATAAGATAGATTATTGTCTATCTTCTGAGAGTTATGTTTTACTATTATAAAGAAAAGATAATTCCCTTGGACTGCAAGGAGATCCAACCAGTCCATCCTAAAGTAAATCAGTCCTGAATATTCATTGGAAGGACTGATGCTGAAGTTGAAACTCCAATATTTTGGCCACCTGATGCAAAGAACTGACTCATTTGAAAAGACCCTGATGCTGGGGAAGAATGAAGGCAGGAGAAGAAGGGGACGACAGAGGATGAGATGGTTGGATGGCATCACCGACTCAATGGACATGAGTTTGAGTAAACTCCAGGAGTTGGCGATGGACAGGGAGGCCTGGCATGCTACAGTGTATGGGGTTGCAAGGAGTCAGAAACGACTGAGTGACTGAACTGAACTGAACTGGATGTTTCTACCTTTTTAATTTACTTATTTTTCTTAAATGTGTTTGAACAGATTTTTCAAACATAGGAAATTTCCTATTTGACCAAATACTATATTCCTGGAATTATGGTTTTCTTCTCTGGCAGTCATGACAGCCAGGCAGAGGCCAAGAAAAGAGCATGTCTACAATCAACCGAGGAAGCTGGGATTCAAACGGAAGATTTCTGGCTCCATGTTACTCAATTCTAGACCTTGAGGACAGGTACCTTTGCTGGAACACCTGTCCTGCCACAGACATTGCTGTGTGTTTTACATAGAGTATCTCAATTGTTTAGCACCACTTTACAGCTAAGGAAATGGGAGGTCAGAGAGGTTAAACAACCTGCCTAATGTTACTGCTTATAAACGGCAAAACTGGAAGCCAAATCTGCATGAATCCTGTTCCAAAGCTTTGATCTGTCTCCCACTCCAGGCACCCCACCTGGTCCATACAGTCGGGGATCCAGATGAAGGATGGCATTTGTTATTTCAGGGCAGCTTGATCAGGTTTTGTCTTTTTAATATTTGAAGTTGCTGTGTTAATTTTTGAGTGTAACAGGACAGTAATAGGATTTGTAGATCATGACTGAAGTTTCACTATGAGAAGTTGTTGTTATTCAGTCACAAGTCATGTCCGACTCTTTGTGACTCCATGGATGGCAATTCACCAGGCACCTCTGTCCTCCACTATCTCCCGGAGTTTGCTCAAATTCATGTCCATTGAGTAAGTGATGCTATCTAATCATCTTACCCTCTACCACCCCTTTCTCTTTTCGCCTTCAATCTTTCCCAGAATCGGGGCCTTTTACAATGAGTTGCTCTTCACATCAGGTGGCCAAAGGATTGGAGCTTCAGCATCAGCATCAGCCCTTCCAGTGAATATTAAGGGTTGATTTCCTTTAGGATTGACTGGTTTGATCTCCTGGCAGCCTAAGGAACTCTCAAGAGTCTTCTTCAGCACCAAAATTTGAAAACATCAATTCCTCAGTGGTCAGCCTACTTTACAGTCCACATCTATACATGACTACAGGGAAACCATAGCCTTGACTAGACGGATCTTTGTCGGCAAAGGGATGCCTCTGTTTTTTAATATGCTGTCTACATTTGTCATAGCTTGCCTACCAATGAGCAAGCATCTTTCGATTTCATGGCTGCAGTCACTGTTTGCAATGATTTTAAAGCCCAAGAAAATAAAATCTGTCACTGTTTCCCCTTTTTCCCTTTCTATTTGCAATAAAGTGATGTGAACAGATGTCATGATCTTAGTTTTCTGAATGTTGAGTTACAAGCCAGCTTTTTCATTCTCCTCTTTCATCCTCATCAAGTTCTTTAGTTCCTTTTTACTTTCTGCCATTAGAGAAGCCCTCCATGTAAATGACTAATAATGACTTACAAAATAAAAGCCCATAGAAAAGTACAAAAATATATTTATGTTACTCATGTGCGGTACCTGAAAATCCTTTCTCCCTAAAGTTGCTGTCCTGAGACTTCCTCATTTTTCTGCAGCTGAATCTGTAGGTGTGGACACTATCGGCTCAGCAAGTTACAACCTAGGACTCAGGAGCCCTCTGTGGGTGCTTCGGGGACTGCACAGGGGTGTCCTCTCCCTCTCTGAACTTAGTCTAACCAATAAAGTACAAATGGCTTTGCTCCTAAACTGTCTTGCACAATTCATCTCTCTGGCCTTGTCTTCCCAATACGCCTTTCCATCCTTTTTCTTTTCAAGTTTTTAGATAAATATCACTGCTGAGTTAAGCCATATTGAAAGCTGATACAAACCAAAAATGTACACTTCTGTGTACCTGTTATGTAATGCATACTCAGAGATATTGCAGGTTAAGTTCCAGATAAAGTGAATATCATGATAAAATGAGTCACACAAATTTTCTGGTTTCCCAGCGCCTATAAAAGTTATGTTTACATTATAGTCTATTAAGCATGCAATAGTATTATGTCTAAAAAACAATGTATGTACCTTCATTTTAAAATATTGTATTGTTGAAAAATGCTAACCATTATCTGAGCCTTCAGGGAGATGGAGCAGTAATGAAGATCACTGATTATGATCATGAATCACCATAACAAATTAAATAATAATAATGTTTGAAGCATCATGAGAATTACCAACATTTGACACAGACACACAAAGTGAGCTGACGCTGATGGGGAAATGGCGCTGATAGTCTTGTTCAGTACAAGGTTGCCACAAACCTTGCATTTGTGAAAAACACAGTATCTGCAAAGAACAGGAAAGCAAAGTGCAAGAAAATGATTTATGCCCATAGTACTTAATGCTGACTTTTCCGAGAACATTAAGGCAGTTAGAAAAAATATATTGAAAAATTGGAAAGTAGGTAGATTAAATTTAAAATAATACTGTGAGTACTGAATATTTTATTTATATTCAGATCTTATTATAATTTTACTTTGGCTTAAGTTATTTTTTAAAAAATGTTTAAGATTACCGCTTGGTCAAAAGAAATGATCAGACATGGGCATTCTCTCAACTGAAAACAACAAAAGCAGAGGAATAAATTTTGAAAATACTATTCATGAGTTTGCTTCTGTTAGAACCAAGGGCATCTATTTTACTTTTGCCTAAGCTCCTCTATGGCTCCTGGGCACTGTTTAGGAGATACATCTGTAGTGTCTTATCTTTCCCTTCTTTATCACACAAGGTAGCATACTATGGATGGATACTTCTTACACTTTGCTTTCTTTCATCCTAGAAAGGCTCATGTCAGTTTATAAAAGGTCCACAGATGCTGAAGGGAGTGAACTCTGGAAGGTCAGGCAAAGGGCACAGTGTCCAAGCCAGGGTATCAGAGGTGTGTTTGTGAAGGTGTCATGAAAGCAATCACTGAGACCCAAGGCTGGCATCTGGGCATCTACTGCAGGAAGGCACTGATGCCAGATTAAATCACTTTCCATCTTTCTTCCTTTGGAAAAATATATTCCTCATCCCTTCCATTTGGTTCTAATAAGTCTACAAATATAAAAGTAAGCTTTGCCTTATAGTACAAACTAGGGAATGGAGAGAGCGCTGATCCTCACCCTCGCAGTTTAACCATTATCGTGAGAAGAGAAGACGCAGAAAGATGAACCTGGGAAAAGACGAGAGTTTTCCCCAAAGCAGAGAAAAAACTTGCCAAGTTATTTCATGCCTCCTTTTCCAAGGTTCCATACTGTTTCCAAACTGGAAAGAGCCTCTTAAATGGGGACACGTCTATGCTGCCAGCCACTTGGAGACAAAGAAAATGTGAGGTAATCCTCAAAGAGAAATGACCCAGAGAACGAATCAATACAAAACAGGTCCTTCTGCACAAGAAAAAATTTGAATCAGCTTTCTTACCAAAGATTCAGCGTCTAGCATTATGGCCTTAACTGGGAGGGGCAATTTTCCCCTCTCTCCCTCCCGAGTTCTTGTCTATCTTGCTGTTTATCAGTAGACACAAGACAGATTAATAGGAGAGAAAGAAACAAATTTCAACTCATGTGCATGCAGGTCTCATATTAATAGAAATGGGAGTTAAGAAGTGGCCAAAGCAGGTAGTTTTTATACTTTTTAAGAAAGAAACAACAAATTTCTGAGCAACTGACAAGACAAATTTAGGTTTGGCATGCTCAATTAGTGAAAAATCTCAACAGAATTTGGCCTTGGGGAGGTAAGTTATAGAAGTTACAAAATTGGTGATACAGGCTTCTCAGCTCGAATTCTTTGTCTCTGGCGTTGAGGATATCCTTCTTCCTCTAGACGCAGGAAGCACCCTCTTCACATAAGGGATTTATTTCTTGTTTCAGGGAGACAAAGAAAGGAGGGTCAAACTGTCCCTCTTGTGTTGGCCATTTCTTAAGCAACTCAAAGTAACCCAGAAGCCATGAGGATGTTTTGGGTGATCTGTCCTGGGTCCCCAGAGCCCAAATACAGATTCCTGAGGGTAACTTTTTAATTCCCCCTCAGAAGGTTACAGGAGAGAGTGATGCCTTTCCCAGGGGGAAAAAAAAAATAGGCCTTTAACAAATGGCAAGCTTATAGTGGGAGTCTGATAAATTTCTGTTAGTGAAGTGAAAGTCACTCAGTCGTGTCCAACTCTTTGCAACCTTATGGACTATACAGTCCATGGAATTCTCCAGGCCAGAATACTGGAGGGGGTAGCCTTTCCCTTCCCCAGGGGATCTTCCCAACCCAGGGATCGAACCCCAGTCTCCTGCATTGCAGGCCGATTCTTACCAGCTGAGCCACAAGGTGTCAAAAAAATGCAACAATATGATCTCATCCTCTGTCCAGTGAGAGCCATATCCATGTCACCTGTTTTTCTTCGGCTGCCGACCCACACTTTTGTTATTTTATCATTCACATGAACCACTCTGCATCTCTTAGTAATAATATTTGTTTACATGAAATCTAAAATTAGATTTCACAAGGGGAGACAGGAGGCATTAGCACACAGTGACAATATATACAACGGTAAAATGTGTGTGAAATATGTCAACTTAAGCATCTGCCTAATTTCACATTTACATATTAAAGATTCTATTGAAAGAATCATGGTAATTTTTATGCTTAGTCCGGATAAAGGAAATGAAAAGAAGTTACAAGGTGAATACACATCTCTTCTTTGATAAGCATTTCCTTTTCCTTTGCAAACGTGTGCATATTTTCTCCAGAAAGCATCTTCATTATATTTCTAAGTCATACAACAAGGGTAGGATGATATTAAAACATATGTATCACAAAGTTAGTATTTGTGTTGCTGTTTATATTTTGTTCACTTACTCTGAACAGTATATTTCAAATGCTTAAATGCTTTAGGCTGGCAATTTCTCTTGCCTCCTTTTAACATGTAAGACATACAAGGAAATTCCTTAGCATACTTAAGTCAAAGTTGCTCTACATTTGGAAGTTAAAACAGTGCTAATCCCTACAGGGAAAAAACCTAGGAAATGATTCCTGACATCAAGGTCATGTCCATGGGCAAAATTTGGGGGCAAAATGTCATTAAGATTCAGAGCCAAGAAACAAGAATTCTTATATCAGCTCCATCACTAGAGGAAACAGGCCTAGGGATGAAGAGCAACCTCTCAGGACGTCTCCACCCTCCCCCCAACCAAAAGCTAGATATTAGGAGGTGAGAGAATTTGAATACAACATGAGAGTGGAACACTGGATACCCATTCAGAGATAGATTGGAGGCCTCTTGCCAGGAGAACACAGATTCCCTTAAGGTCCAGGATGCCCACACCTGCCTTGGTCCAGCCAGGCATTCTCCCCAGCACTACAAGCTTCATTCAAAGATGAATCAAAGTACCAGTTTTTATAAAGAATTAGGCTTATGCTCACTCTTCAGCACAGAGCTGTTACAAACAAAGCCAGAATATAACAGATTTTAGGATCTGGGAACTACTCCCATACCCTAAACCTAACTCACACCTGCACCAACATCTGAGCTTGAGACTGGAGCAAAGTAGCAGGTGTGAAGAGCGATGGAGAGGTTCACCTGCAGGAGAAAGAAGAATGGCTCCTGAGCACACGACCTTTCACAAGCACACTCACTAGAACAAGTCCCAGAATCTGACCACATCAGAACTGGGGCCACTCACCCCAGGAACAGTGAGGGACAGGATGAGGGATGGGGGAAAGAATAGAAACTCTGTCAGTAAATTTATGTCATTTCACTACAAGGAAATGGTATATAACATCTAGCTGAACGAATATTCTAAAATTATAAGATGCTCACATAATGCATGTATGTACCTATGTGTGAGTATGGACTCTAAACAAACTAAAATCCTTCCAGAATATGTGTTTTGAGGTAATTAAGCAAGTTACTTGAAATGTAATAAAGCAATTAACTAAGCAAGTTACCCAAAATGTATTAATAATAATGTACAAGTTTCTGACAAGAAAGCCTTCCAAAGAAAATGGAGAAGGAAATGGCAACCCACTCCAGTATTCTTGCCTGGAAAAATCCCATGGATGGAGGAGCCTGGTGGGCTACAGTCCATGGGGTCGCAGAGAGTCAGACACAACTGAACGACTTCACTTTCTTTTCTTTCAAAGAAAATACAGACCTTCTGCTTGCAAATGCTAATACCTATCTTCCTGAATCATTTCCCCTCATCAGTGGAGACTATGAAAAGAAAAATTTATCCTTTATTCATAATTCCTAAGGATTTTGTTCTTTAGAGCTCAAAGATTCATTTTACAAAAGAGATAATGAAAGATTTTTAGCCAAGGAAGTAGAATGTATCATGATGTAAGATATAAATTTCCATATCTTCCACACAGCAAAAAACTCTATCTTAATACCAGCAAATGTCCTTAGGAAAAAAAAAAAAACATAATGCTTAGCATGTAGCATATTTCATAATTTAATTTTTTTAGCAACCCTAAGCACTTTTTACTGATAAGGGTATTACCTGTGTATTATCTACAAGAACTTAAAAATTATTTTGCTGAAAGTTGCAAAGTTAAAACATATTAATGGTAGTTGGTAACCATTTACTCTTAGAAAAGCAGGCACTAAAAATCAAAGTGTAAAACGCCTTAGACTTCAGTTTCAATTGTACCCTTTCGTAAATGAAAGATTATTAGTAGCAAATCTTTTTTAGAATAAAAGAATTAAAGTTAATTTCTATAAAAATTACCACCTTCTTTCTTGCCAAATTGTTCCCTGAGAGATTTGAAGTTGAAAGGAAAGAAAGATTCTGAAATTGCTGCTGCTAAGTCGCTTCAGTCGTGTCTGACTCTGTGTGACCCCATAGACGGCAGCCCACCAGGCTCCCCCATCCCTGGGATTCTCCAGGCAAGAACATTGGAGTGGATTGCCATTTCCTTCTCCAATTCACGGAAGTGAAAAGTGAAAGTGAAGTCGCTCAGTCTTGTCCGACTCTTTGCCACCCCATGGACTGCAGCCTACCAGGCTCCTCTGTTCATGGGATTTTCCAGGCAAGAGTACTGGAGTGGGGTGCCATTGCCTTCTCCCTGAAATTGCTATATTAGCATAAATATGCCACATCTAAATTTTTGGTTAATTCTTCATGGCCACGGGATGAGAAACGCAAAAAGACAATACTGCTTTCTTAAAGTATCTAATACCTAATATTCCCCTCCACATACAGACACAGGATCTGACACAGAAAAGCCCCTAATAAATACCTGTAGAAAGAGGGGATTGTCCTAGTTTGAAAAAAAGGGAACACACAATGTTGAAGACATTCACTAACTTCAGGCATTTTGTCAAACATTCTACATACAGGATCTTAATCCTCAACCCTATCTATGAAATTTACATGGCCATCCCCATTAAGCAGTAAGGAAATAGCCGGAGGAGTAATCCAAACATTCTTACCTAATAAACAGCAGAAACTGGAACTCCTCAATCCCACAGCTACACCTTTCCCTTCACTCAGGACAGCCTTGATTCTTTCCCAGAATCCAGCTTAGGAGGAGGGCTCGGGCCCCGTAGCACGTGTCTTCAACAGAGAAAACCTGGGCTGTTACCTACTTGGCCATCACCACATTCTACAGTTTTCTGTAATTCTCAAGAAGGCAAGAGGCAGCTGTGGTGTGGTGTGAATTGCAGTGGGGTTTGGAATCAAGTAATGTAGATTCAGGCCCCAGCTCTGACATTTATTTGCTGACCAAAATCATTTCCCCTTCATTTCATCAAGACTCAGTTTCCTCTTTTGTAAAATGGGACTGACACTTCCACCCAGCATCATTGCGAGACAAGCCAGCTAATCAGGGTGTTCTATAATTGCCTGACCTGCCACACAGAACCCAGGAGATGCCCAAAGAAAGCATTTTTTAAAGAAAATTGAACTCAGAAATTGTAGTCACCCCTCACGCATGAGACAACGACTTTGTTGAAAGTGTTGATAAATCTCCTTTTCAACAATAAAGCCTTCAGCATATAGAATGGTCACATAAAGATAGAGAGGGAAGAGGAAAGAGAACAGGAGGCAGCAACCCTCACATTACTTACCCAGAGGGAAACACAGATTTTCCATTTCCTCTGATGGTAAAAATAAAGGAAGAAAAAAAACACCTCAAGGTCACACCAAGAAAATGTTGCAATCTCAGGCTAGAGCATAAATATAATTATGCCCCCAACTCTGGGTAAGTAAGTTGTCCAGTGGAAATAGATCAAGATTATATAGAACACCTGAGTTCTCCTGCTTGCTCTGCTCGTAAATCACGACTAATTTTTAAATCTCTTCCTAGGTACCTCATTCTTCTTCTACACAAGTTAAGTGTTTGGACTATACTGTCTTTATGATTATTGTATTTGTGCACACAGACTGCTTTAGTCCTAGTTGATTTAGTTTTAATTAGGAAGTTCTGCTTAGCTTAACAAATGTCTTTTCAGCAACAATTGATTTGACAATATCATCTTTCCTTCTTTATTTTGTATATAATATATATATTGTATATAATGTATATAAATATAAATTTTATATATAATAAATTATGTTTTGGCTGGCCTCAAACCATCTTTGCATTTAGGGGATAAACCCTGCTTAACATAATATATTATTCTTTAAATAGTCTGGATTCTATTTTTATCACTTTGTTTAGACTTCGAGCAACATTATTCTTAACAATGGTCTAATGTTTGTTCTTTTTTTTTTTTTTTTGTCCTTCCTTATCAGCATTAAGTATCAAGACTGTGGTCACTTTTTAAAATGAATTAGACAGATCTTTTTCTAAAGCCTGGGATAGCTTAATTAACATTAGGATCATTCATCCTCTAAAGGTTAGGCAAAAAATTATTAGCTGTGAAGCCATCTGCTCAGGAAGCTTTTAAAAACTTTGATCATGGGTCTTCTTTCTAAAATCTTTTACAGTAGTTGGATTTTTCAAGTTTCTACGTCTTTGTGGATTGGTTTTGGTAATTTGAATTTTAAGATAATGAAGTTTCACGTGTAAGGAAATAGTTGCATGTAACAGTCCCTCTTAGTCTCTTCCATTCATATAGCCATTACTTTTTCGTTTCTAAATTTTAAGTATTTTTAGTCTCTCTTTTCCTTCATCAGATTCTTGAGGGCTTTCTCCATTTATGTGGCCTTTTTCCAAAAAATGGCTTTTGGATTTACACATCCTTTTTGCTATTGCCTTGCTTTTTGTATCGTTTATTCTAATTTTTATCTTTAATATTTCCTTCTTTCTAGTTTTATGTTTATTTTCTAATTTTTTAAGATAGGCAATAATACCTGTATTTTTATCTTTTTTCTTTAAAACAAATATGAATAAGGCTATAAGTTGGCCTTTGAGGTCAACCTTAACTGTGTCTCATAATTTTGGCAGGAAGCATATTTTGTTCTCCACTTTTACTCAGCATTTTCATTTCCCATCTTTTTCTGCTCTATTCTAAGCTTCCAGAACCCTACCCTCCTGGACTATATCATCCAGATTCTCTTGCTGGACAGATTTCAGTTGAGTTTGGCCCATGGGAGGCATCAACAAGAAGAAGGAAAGAGGAGTCCCACCCTGCTTCCTCCTGTTCCATCCCAGCAGATTTCGCAGTGGCTGTGGCTACACTGCTCTCGGGCAGCATCTCTCCCATAGGTACAGCTCAGGCTGTAGTCCTCTAACACTGTTTCTTCACTTTGTCTGCTCAAAACAGACAGCACCCTTCTATTGTCACTAGTTTTGGGGTGCCCCAACTGTCTTTATTCTCTTGGCTTTACTGAAAGCTTTTAAATAATCATTTTACAAAAAATCTCAGGATCCATCAGGATGGAGTTCTGCTTCCTGCTGGGGCTCTGACTAGTACAAAATATGCATTGCTCTCTAAATAGTTCAATTCAAAATGTATGTCTTTTCTTTTGTCCAGTGCTAAGTGGATTCAGTGGTGTCCAACTCTTTGCGACCCTATGGACTGTAGCCCACCAGGCTCCTCTCTCCATGGGGCTTTTCAGGCAAGAATACTGGGGTGGGTTGCCATTTCCTTCTCCAGGGAATCTTCCCAACCCAGGAATTGAACCCACATCTCTTATATCTCCTACATTGGCAGGAGGGTCCTTTACCACTCGCATCACCTGGAAAGTCCCTTTGATCCAGTATCCATATATTACTTAGGAGAGTATTTTTTAATTTGCAAAAATTAAGGTTGTTATCTTTTCTTTAACACTTGTTAGAACTGTAGAGACTCGGGGAAAAAAATGTATACCTCTCATGCATGTCTACTTAGTAAGTTACTAGAGGATATGCTCCATCAAGATAGGAAAGTAAAGCAAGAAAGAATTTATAGGACCCAGAAAACAGGATCTAACAGGCAATAGGCTAAGAGACTTCCCCAGTGATTGGGATGGAAGCCCTCAAACACCAACAAAGCAATCTAGAATGGAGCAGGAATACTGGGATCACCAAATGATATTTCTAACAAGAAAAAAATGGACATTTGGAACTAGTATATGTTTGGCTACATTGAGGGAAGACGTATAAATATTTTTGAGTTTAGAAAACATTTATGATGAACACCTAGATAACTAAACAAATGAAAGAAATAACTCAGTGTTCAAGAAGAGTGACAAGTTGTATGAAAAAGGAAATACCTGAGAACACTACATGGTTTATCTGTGAAAAATGTTTACATGATCACAAACATATAAACCCTGACTACTGATTTAACCAAAAACTCATATATTGTGATTTGAAATAGCTCAACTGAAACTCCATCACATCCACTAGCTTTGTTTGTGGTGATGCTTCCTAAGGCCCACTTGACTTCACTTCCCAAGATGTCTGACTCTAGGTGAGTGATCACACCATTGTGATTATCTGGGTCATGAAGATCTTTTTTGTACAGTTCTGTGTATTCTTGCCACCTCTTCTTAATATCTTCTGCTTCTGTTAGGTCCATACCATTTCTATCCTTTATTGAGCCCATCTTTGCATGAAATGTTCCCTTGGTATCTCTGATTTTCTTGAAGAGATCTCTAGTCTTTCCCATTCTATTGTTTTCCTCTATTGCTTTGCACTGATCGCTGAGGAAGGCTTTCTTATCTCTCCTGGCTATTCTTTGGAACTCTGCATTCAAATGGGAATATCTTTCCTTCTTTTCTTTGCTTTTTGCTTCTCTTCTTTTCACAGCTATTTGTAAGGCCTCCTCAGACAGCCATTTTGCTTTTTCGCAATTCTTTTTCTTGGAGATGGTCTTGATCCCTGTCTCCTGTACAATGTCACGAACCTCCGTCCATAGTTCATCAGGCACTCTATCAGATCTAGTCCCTTAAATCTATTGTGATACTGTGAGGGAAGTAGCATGAGGGAGAGAGAGGTTGTGTGTGTGTTCACTCACTCAGTCTTGTCTGACTCTTTTGTGACCTCATGGGCTGTAGCCCACCAGGCTCCTCTGTCCATGGGATCTTCCCAGCAAGAATACTGGAGTGGTCTGCCATTTCCTCCTCCAGGCATCTTCCTGACCCAGTGACGAAACTTGCGTCTCCTGTGTCTCCTGCACTGGCAGGCAGATTCTTTACCACTGAGCCACCTGGGAATCCCTAGGTATAGATAGAGATTATAAAGGCATGAATTCCTTAGTTTCACAATAGAATGCCAATTGACAATACATAAATTGATACTTTTTAAAAGTAGCATAATAAGTAAATTATTTAGGAATCTGGAGGTAAATACCAAGAGTAGCTTACAACATTGAAGGAGAGAGAAAAATTACAACTAACATTGTAATTTACAGTCTCATTCAGGACTGTAAAGGAGAGGGCAAAAGACTTGTGTGTTGTGGTAGCTGTTATAAGCCTTCTTATTCTATTTGACTTTTTAAACTACATAACTACATTAATATAGCTATGATGTGACTTTTTAAACCATGTAAGCTGTATTATAAGTTAAAAGTTTAAAATAAAAAGACAAGGAATCTAAGAAACTCAGGTTTCCCTCACTCAGGCAACCAGGGAAAAGAATTATCTGGGGAAAAATGAAACCTTTAATATTATAGTATGAATTACATTAATTGTCTCCTATGTCTACATTTCAGCAGTCCATTGGTTCAGGGTTTTCCAGGAGGTTCTTTAGGACGTGTGGGGAAGATGTGTAGCCCAAATCTGCTCCTCAAAAATCTTAGAGACTTTGCTTCAGCTTAAGACACACTGTTTCGTGTTCATAATATCAACATTCATTATACCCTAACTACCAACTCATGTATGTATTATTAATTTTTTCAAATTTGGTAATTTACTGCTTGAAACTTGAGAGCAGCTTTACTGTTTTTTTCATAGCAATTAAATTTTCCCCTTAGTCATCTGCCTCCTACACTCTCACACTTAACAAATCTTCCTCCAGTATGATGTGGGGAAGGTTTTATAGCATATATCTGAAAGAGCCCATTCTCAGCACAACAAACCAATTAGCTGCTAAGAAAAACACTGCAGAGTTCTCTTGCCATTTATTTTGACTTAAATCTTGTGTTTTAATAATAGCTCAGCAAAACAGGGAACACTGACAATGTAACAGCACTGCAGCTGTTGAAGCTTCTTTGTAGACTATGCAGGACCATCTTAAGCAAACAAGAGGCAGGACCCCAGGCCTGCGGATCATTAACAGTGGAAGTCTGCAGATCATTAAGAAGGTGGAGTTGGGGACTTCCCTGGCAGTCCAGTGGTTAAGAATCCATCTGCTAGTGCAGAAGACACAGGTTTGATCCCTGGTCTGGGAAGATTCTACATGCCTCGGGGCAGCTAAGCCCATGTCCTACAACTACTAAGCCTGTGCTCTGCAAAAAGAGAAGCCACTGCAATAAGAAGCCCAGGGACAACTAGAGAATAGCCCCCTCTCGCCACAACTAGAGAAAGCCCACACGACAACGAAGATCCACAACAGCCAAAAATAAATAAATAATAATAATCAACTTTAAAAAGAAAAAAAGAAGATGAAGTTGATATTTTTAAACACTTGGGGTATGGATCACAACAACCAACCATAGATTATTTACTACGATGATTCTGTTGATAATCTAT
Source organism: Cervus canadensis (assembly GCF_019320065.1). Lineage (NCBI taxonomy): Eukaryota > Metazoa > Chordata > Mammalia > Artiodactyla > Cervidae > Cervus > Cervus canadensis. Next base: position 79,118,962 of record NC_057390.1, on the reverse strand, counting down.
AAGCTTCTTAAGAGAAATGTCCTAATGTTTCATAAAAATTGCCACAAAGTTTGACCACATAATGTGAAAGAAAGGAAAGAGTCCTAGTTCACAGATTTCCAATTCTAGTTTGAGGACCCTAGAATTGCAGGAAAATTAATCAAGAGCATCCACGGCAGACAGGGTAGACTGACAATGCAGCTCCAGAGTCCTTCAAAACCTGCACATTCCTTTTTTATTCATCATCTCCACCTGAAAAAAATTAAGGCCTCCAGGAACGAAGAAAAAGTTACCCAACATCACACAGCTAGCAGATGGTAAAGCTTGAACCGAATTCAGGTCTGTGGATTCCCGGTTTAATGTTTTGCCACCATCTTTTGCTGCCTTTCTTATTTTAGGTGCTTTTCTACATATGGAAACTAAAAATGTATCCCTTTCTGAGAGTTACGGGAGATGCTGCTACTCTGCATTTTCCCTAAGGAAAGAAGTTTGATAAATTATTTAAATATCCACTTTTCTCTGCTAAAATGTACACTATGTGTTTCTCTAAGTAAAATGTGAAAACACTTATTTTACTGAGCCATTTATATTCATCATTTCTCTTCTGAAAAGCTTCCCTTCTCCCATATCCATTGCTTTGGAAACCTCTGGAGATATTATAATGAAATATTGATTGCCCTCTCTCTCATCTCCACCCTATTCCTAGTCTAATAACCCTACAACTCCAGAATAATTTTTTGTTGAGGAAGCAGTAATTCAGAAATTTGTTTGTACATTTTTTAATTAATTTATTTTTTATTGAAGGATAATTGCTTTACAGAACTCTGCTCTTTTCTGTCAAACCTCAACATGAGTCATTTTTTAAAAAGAAAATTACACTGACCGGGGACTATGCACCAGCATTTCACACATTAGCTATTTGGAGTGTCTCCTATTGTGATACTACATTGCACTAACAGGCAGAACTCTGAATTACTGGGTCCAGAAGGGAATCTTTCAAGTCCCCGGGGATGATCGAATCAATTAAGATGATGATGGTTAAAAAGCAGAGTTTTCCACAGAACAGCCCAGGAAAAGCCCTGGTCTACACCTGTTTTAGCTTTAGTCCTCCCAGCAAAGTCACCAGGCACATACCATATGCTAAGGATGCTCCTACACAAGGATACTTCTTCAAGACCAGGAGAGGTAACTGTTTCACCTAATTCAGAGACAAACACAGGAAATTAAACAAAATGAGAATTCAAAAGAATGTGTTCCAAATGAAAGAACAAGATAAATCCCAAGGAGAAAGACCTAATGAACAGTGATAAGTAAATTATTTGATAAAGATTTACAAGCAAGAGTCATAAAAACACTCACTGAACTCAGGAGAAGAATATAGGAACACAGTGAGACTTCAACAAAGAACTAGAAAATATCAAAAAGAGCCAATCAGAGCTAAAGAAAACAATGAAACGAAGAACACAGGAGAAGGAATCAGCAGCAGATTAGGTCACACAGAACACATAAGTGACACAGAAGACAGAATAGTGGAAATCACCCAATTAGAACAGCAAAAAGAATTTTTAAACATGAGAATAGTTTAAGGGACCTCTGAGACCATATCAAGCGCACCACATTCACATGAGAGGGGGTCAGAAGGTGAAAAGATAAAGAAAAGGGCAGACAACATATTTGATGAAATAATGACTGAAAATATCTTCAATCTGGGGAATGAAACAAATATCTGGGTTCAGAAAACACAGAAAGTACAAGCAAAATGAACCCAAAGAGAAAGAAAAGAGAACCCTACCACACTGTTGATGGGAATGTAAACAGCTACAGCCATTATAGAATATATTATGGAGGTCCCTGAAGAAATGAAAACTTCAAGCATGATTCAGCAATTCCACATCTGAGTATTTATCCCAGGAAAACAAAAACTCAAAAAGATATATTCAGCCCAGTGTTCACTGAAGCATTATTTACAAGAGCCAAGATAAGGAGGCAACTTAAATACCCTATCAATGAATGAATAAAGAAGATGAAGTATGCAAATACAATGGAATATTACACAGCCACATGAAAGTGAAAGTCACTCAGTCATGTCCGACTCTTTGCGACCCCATGGACTATACAGTCCATGGAATTCTCCAGGCCAGAATACTGGAGTGGGTAGCCTTTCCCTTCTCCAGGGGATCTTCCCAACTCAGGGATTGAATCCAGGTCTCCCACATTGCAGTCGGATTCTTCACCAGCTGAGCCACAATGGAAGCCCACTATAAAAGAATGAAATTTTGCCAATAGCAAAATACGGATGGAACTGGAGGGTAATAGGTAAAGTGAAATTAGTCAGACAGAGAAGGACAAAATATTGTACATTTTCATTTATGTGTGGAATCTTTAAAAAAAAAAAAAAGCAAATAAACAAAACAGAAAAAAGCCTCACAGGTATAGTGAACAAACTAGTGGTTGCCAGAGGGGAGGAGAGTGAAATCATGTGTGAAACGGGTAAAGTGGATTGAGAGGTACAACCTGCCAATTATAAGTCATAGCACAGAGTATACAGTCAATCATGTTTTTAATAACTTTGCATGATATGTAATCTATAAAAGTACCAAATTACTATATTCTACACTTGAAACTAATATAATATTGTAAATCAGCAATATGTTAATAAAATAAATAAAAATAAATTGAGAAAAAATAAAATCTGATTTTAAGCTTTGGGAATGAGGAGGAATCATTTGAGACTCCACTGTAAAGGATGCAAGTTTAGCTCCTGAGTAGGACTGGGGTTTATAAGCCTTTCATAGCGCATCCCTGCTTACACCAGCTCAGAATGGAGAGCAGTGCTGAGGGAAGGTCCCAGGCTTCTTTGGAAAGGGTCCCGAATCACTTTTGATCTGATGAAATATGTTCTGGATTTAGAATCAGAATCACCTAGTCTCAAAGGTCACTCCATTGCCTACTGAGTCAGTGAACATTTAACTTCTCCTCAGTTCTCCCATTTGTAAACTATTGATAAATGTGGACCATATTTTTACTGATATTGTGAAAATTCAAAGAGATAATTCATGTTAAAAGTCAACATATGCCTACAGATCCTTAAGAAACGTAGTCTTCTTTCCCTTGAGAACAAAAGGTTAAAAAAAAAAAATACAGTGTTACTGTTTCTAGAGAGACACTGAGTAGTTTTTCTCAATAAAGTTAAAGTGAAAGTTAAGTCGCTCAGTCGTGTCTGACTCTTTGCGACCCCGTGGACTGTAGCCCCCCAGGCTCCTCTGTCCATGGGATTCTCCAGGCAAGAATACTGGAGTGGGTTGCCATTTTCTCAATAAGGTGCTAATAAATCAGTCTCCCATGGATGGTCATTATGAAATGGGTCCATTTGTGAAATTATGCCAGTAAAACTACAAAGTAGCAGAAAGCAGAAGGAAGTCTAGACTAGAAGGGCTATTCTGCTTTTCAATTGCTGCATATTTTTTAAATAAAACCACCCTAAAAGTTAGCCACTGAGATCATCAAATGTATTATTTATTTCATGGTTCTATAGTTTGAACTCAACTGGGAAGTCCTATGGGTCTTACTTAGGGCATCACGTAGTTTCAGCCACATGGTGGCTAATGGGGAGCTACCCTGGAAACTGGGACAAGTGGGCCTCTCTCCTTGTTCACAGGATCTTGGTGCCTCTCCTGCCCACATGGTCTCTCCAGCAGGGTAGGTGGACTTCTTCTGGTAGCTTACTGCGTCCATAATTATGTATTCCAAAAGGGGAGAAGAAGCTTTTCAGGCCTTCCTAATGACTGGATTCAAATCCTAACAATATTACTTCCTCCACATTCTGTGGTAATGCAATCCCAGGCCCAGCCCAGATTCAAGGGGTGGGAACCAAAGATCTATCCCACAGGCCTTGGGGTCCACTGCAAAGTCTAGATGGCTGATGGTCCCAAATAACAGTAGCTCAGAGTCATGCATACAGAACAGGTTCACTAAGTAAATGTCAAATGACTGGATACATACACAATTCTACTTACAACAGATGAATGTTTCAGATCTTGATTAAATAAAATCAAAAAGAGTTAAATCTGTGGCTGGCATACCTACAGCAGCCACCATTTAGAATGTTGTTAGGTTCAGCAGTCCATAGGCTTTTCACATAGATTCTTTTCCACTTTTTTCCAATTGCCCATTTAACCAGCAACTGAGTTGATGGGCCAGTTAGAAGCTTCCAGTAGAAATACTGCTGATTTACCACCTACTATTTTAAAAGTAAATCTATTGCTGATTCATGTCAATGTATGACAAAACCCACTGAAAAAATAAATTAAAAAAAAAAAAAGTGAATATGTCTTGGGACTTCCCTGGTGGTCCAGTGGTTAAGACTTTGTCTTCTAATACAGAGGGTGCAAATTAGATCCCTGGTCAGGGAGCTAACATCCCACATGCCTTTTGGTCAAAAAAAGAAAAAAAAAAAACTGAAACATAAAACAGAAGCAATATTGTAACAAATTAAATAAAGACTTTGAAAATGATCCACATCAAAAAAAAAATCTTAAAAAAAGGGGGGAATATGCCTTGATGTGGTCATAACCAATTTAACTTGGATTTGTATATATGGTTGCCATTGTCAAAATACTTCTGCTCTTTTCTTCCAGGTCCTTTAAAAAGCAGGATTGCATTGATTCTGTTTGTTTGTTTGCTTTGCTTTGTTTTTTGTGGCCCCAGGGATCAGGTCAATGTTTCCCTGGGAAGGAGGTCGCCCAGAACAGGTAGTTTTAGGAGCCTGGAAAAAGAGACCCACAAATCCGGGACTCTCTCTGATTGCTTCCTGGGAGCAAAGTGTTTGATTCTACAAAGTGTCAACTAAAAACTTAGTCATAAGCCAAAAGTAAAGAGTTATTTTATTTGGTTGGAATGTTAAGGACTTCGAGCCCTGGACACAGCATCTCAATGACCTGGAGAAAACTGCTCCGAGGAGGCAGGAGAAGGAGTCAAGCTATATACAAGTTTGCAACAAAGAGGGAAGGCAGTCTAAACATCAAAATTATTGTTAAGTAAAGGAAAACCTTCCCAGCTTCTCCGGTGGCTCAGTGGTAAAGAATCCACCTGCAATGCAGGAGCCACAGGAGACCTGGATGGGGAAGATCCCTTGAAGGAGGGCAAGGCAACCCACCCCAGTATTCTTGCCTGGAGAATCCCCATGGACAGAGGAGCCTGGTGGGCTACAGCCCATGGGGTCGCAAAGAGTCGAACACAACTGAAGCAACTTAGCATGCACAAAGGAAAACCAGATATTAAGCTAAGGAATTTACCTTTCTTCTATGTATGGGAAGGTACATGCCTTTGGGCTCACTGAATTCATTCCTTTCATATGCACCTCAGCTATCTGGGGCCAAATCCTGTTTCCTGATTGTTTACATCTTTGATTCCTTGTTCACCATAAGGAGCAGCAGATGTAGTGGATGGCTGCTACTTGCATTACCCCACTTCCTCAGCAATCATCATGGGGGTAGGTGGCATCTGCTGGATTGCAGGCGATGTGTTGTCTGTTAGGAGCCCTCATTCACATTTGGGGCTTCCCTGGTAGCTCAGCTGGTAAAGAATCTACCTGCAATGCAGGAGACCCCGGTTCGATTACTGGGTCAGGAAGATGCCCTGGAGAAGGAATAGGCTACCCATTCCAGTATTCATGGGCTTCCTTGGTGGCTCAGATGGTAAAGAATCCACCTGCAACACGGGAGACCTGGGATGGGAAGATCCCCTGGAGGAAGGCTTCACAGCCCAGTCCAGTGTTCTTGCCTGGAGAATCATCACAGACAGAGGAACCTGGTGGGCTACAGTCCATGGGGTCTCAAAGAATCGGACATGACTCAGCAACTAAGCACGCACAGCACAACATTCACATTTGGAAGTCCAAAATCACTAATGGCTGTGACATTTCTTGCCCACCAATATGGCGAGAAATACTTCATTTCACAAAAGTAAAGCTCTGGTTTGGAAGGATAAACAGCGTAGAATCCTCACCAAGGTATCCATGGCGGTGATGTTGGTGGTGCTCAGTCGTGTACAACTCTTTGTGATCCCATGGAGTGTACACAACCACACTCCTCTGTCCGTGGAATTTTCCAGGCAAGAATACTGGAGTGGGGTGCCATGTCCTCCTCCAGAAGATCTTCCTACCCAGGGATCAAACCCATGTCTCTTGCATCTCCTGTATTGGCAGGCAGATTCTTTACCACTGCACCACTTGGGAAGTCCCAAGATACCAGTGACCACTGCTAAATGCTCCAGGAGATCAGGTTACAAAAGGATGTTAGAATAAGAGCACCCTAAAATGTAGAGAGAGTGCATAGACATGAGGATCTTGGGGTAAATTTTCAGTTGTATCCTTCCTCTCTTCTCCAAAAGCTGAGCCTGCTTGAAAGTCAAGTTAACCAGGAAATGTTGACTCTATAAACTGACCCAGCCAATCCTTCAGGAAAGACAACCCTTCACCACTTGCTCAGTTTCTTCTTTCCCAAGTCCTTGAGACTTTTTTAGGCTGATACTCAAGAGGCCCTCCATAATCCATCCTACATTTCTACCCTTCTATTGTAAGATACATAGGAGACCCAACAAATACCTGTGGGAGGAATAAAAAGTAGGAATGACACCATCCCTTCCCACTTAACATGCCTGCATTGGCCACAGTAAAGAGCTTACTATTGTCCTCCCTGCCTCCCACACACACACACAAATTACCACTTTTACCTTTTTTTGTACAGGTGATCCCTCCATCTGATATGCTGTATCCCATGAAATTTCACCACTGAAATTATATTTGTACTTCATAGTTTGGCTATAAATCCCTGTCTTCCAGGACCCTTTTCTTCTAGGTCAATCAGTTCATCATAACTTCTAAAAAACAAACACGAACTATGACCAGTATTATCATTAATCTGACAGAATTTTCTGAATGATAAATTAGGAACTAGGGGATACAGATCTGAATAAGGTAAAGTGCTATTCTCAAGGAGTGGAAAATCTAGTTAGTAGACAGAGTTTTTAAATAGTCACAATATTGTAAAATAAGAACAAAAGTATACATAAGATTTAGAAAGCAGAAAAGAAAAACTTTGGAGAAATGTAAGCATCAGAAGACTTTGAGAGGAAGTAGAGCAGGATTGAGGAAATGGAAAGAAGGCATTCCATCCTTCATACTAACCATTGGCAAAGTCTTGAAGATCTGAATCTCCAGGCCAAGTTTGCAATTCCATTTGGCAAGCAAGTTGTAACTGATGCTAGTGGTCAAGAGAAAGAGATGAGAGCAGTGACAGCCTTGGGCTCCACCTGACGGGCTTGAACTTCTCATGGATGTGACAGAAGGTCATCGTCACATTTCAAACAGGAACATTGATCTTTTCTTGTCCATCTTTGTAACCTAGGGTCAACAAGCACAGTGCCTGGAAATAACAATAATCAAACAGACATTTATTGAGTGCTTACTGTATGCCTGTCACTGTTCCAGGCATTTTGTACGCATTAGTTAGTAGGCACTGAATAAAAGTTTGCACCATTAAATTAAATGGAATTGCAGCTCCATCCCAACCAGACTGAGTGAAAATAGAAACAGTCATTAGATCTTTAGCAGAGTGAGAGAATTATGAGTTTAAAGAAGTTTGGTAATGAAAAGGGATCAGAATAAAAGAGAGAATCTGATTATTCCTCAACTAAAGGCCAAACCAGAAAGACTCAGGTAATAAAATAAAAAGGACAGGTAATATTTTAAGTGGTAAAAGAGCTAGAGAGGATTTTATAAACACTTTAGAGAAGAAATAGATAAACCACAGAGAAAAATAGGCCTTCTAATAAATGAGTAGGAAAAGAGAATTAACAATAAATGAGAACAGCTAAAATATTGAACTCATCCTTTGCAAGAAAAATGAGAGAAAATAACTTAGATTCTTAGCAAGTAATAAAAATCTTGCAAAATACTTAATAGGGGTAGAAATCTAGTGAGGAAATATTCATTAACGTTAATTCATCATTTTAAAATAGCACAGAGCCCGCACAAGGTATGTTTCAACCAGGAATCAGATCAGAGTTAGTTCTCTCCTTCCTCAGTATGGCTTCCAAAGACATTGACTCTTAGGAGAGACTAAATGTACTGGGAGATGGTCCACATGTGAATGTGGCCTTTGGGACACTGCCAAGAAAAGGGGACGCTGGGAACAGCAGGCGTATGTGGGGGCAATGCTAGAGTGGGGGGTAGGGATGACTCTGTTCTCACGATAACACCCTCCTCCAGTAAGAGCACCACTAAGCTCCTGAACTGCTCAAACTCTCAGCTGGAAGGCTATTTCTCCTATCTTTCTGAATCGGGCTTTTTGTTTTTTGTTTTTTGTTTTTTTTTCCTTTCTGCTGTAGATCAGGAGTGCTTGATCGATGCAAAAATAATTTCTTTTGTTCTTCCAGTCCATCATTCCAGTCCATCATTTTCTACATGATGTTTTCTGAAGAGGGAGTAGGAGGAAAATGAGAGCGAGAGAAAAGGCAGTGGGGCAGGAGAGAGAAACTGTGTATGTGTAGACATGTTACTGGGATAATATCTCTGCAAACTCTGGGAAATGTCCTGAAGCATTGTTTACTGGCATAACTGTCAACCTGAGAATTTTATCTCACCAGCAGTGAGGCCTGACTCACTGACCACAGTGATGACCAGCAACACAAGAAAACTGAGATGTCTGGAAAATTGGGGAAGGGGGAGGACTGCAAGAAAAAGAGAACCAGGAGGTTAGGAGGAAGGTGATCCAGGTTGAAATTAATAGATAATAAATCAAATAAGCATGATTTTCAGGGTTTCTCAGGTGGCACTAGTGGCAAAGAACCCACCTACCAGTGCAGAAGGTATAAGAGATATGTATTTGATCCCTGGGTTGGGAAGAGCACTTGGAGGAGGGCATGGCAACCCACTCCAGTATTCTTGCCTGGAGAATCCCGTGGACAGAGGAGTCTGGCTGGCTACATTCCATAGGGCCACAGAGTCAGACATGATTAAAGTAACTTAGCATGCATGTATGATTTCAAAGTAGAAAATCTGAGGGGGAGGAGGTCCCATAAAAACAACAAAAGGAATTCTTATCAGAGCAAGTTAGCTGTTCTGGAGAAAATAAAGTAGGGACATTATGTCAAAGAACCAAAGGAATAGGCAGTCACATGGTCAAGACACTGTAATAAAAACTGGGCAAAAAGAAAGAAAGACAGGGAAGCCACAGTTTGAACCAATGACAAAGACCAATCCCAATGAAGCACAGTGAGTGTCAAGAAGGCTCTTGATAAATGAGTAAATGAACAAAGAAATGAGTAAGTAAGAGAATAAACCAAGTGTCTTGGTATCCTTGGTGTCCCAGAAGATAATGGCCAATCACAATACTCTATGAGACTTTTCTACTGAAGGTCAAGCCTTTTGATGATGGTTCAAGCAATTCTACCTGCAGATGACAGGCATGTTCAGATTATGTCGCAGAATCTCAAATCCTACAGCCAGACTCCTTTTTGATTTGTGAAATGAGGCTTACAAAAATATATTGAGAATTAAAGTCAGAAATTGGTCAAGAAAAGCTAAATGAAAAATATATACAAAGTATTCTCCTGAAATGTTGCAGAGAGGCAAGTGTGTTTAGAAGATAAGCCCCAGGTGAGAAAATGAACCTTTCCAGTTTCAGCAAAAGCTGCTCTGGGGTGACTCTTTTTTTTCTTTTTTTTTTTTCCTCTGGGGTGACTCTCACTGCTTGTAAACAGGACACATTATTGACATTTAGTGGAAATCCAGAAGAGAAAAATATAGAAGGGGAGCAAGAATCTTATAACAGCACTGTCAACATCAACCCCCCTAGGTCAGCATTTCACTAGGATGGAAAAGAGACATTCTGAGGGAAAAAAATGCTGCCTTAGTACAGAAGTCAGGCAGCTGTTTTCATAAGAGCAAAATAATGGTTCCAAAGACATCAGGGTTGGGGTTTTCAACTGGGGAGTTCATCACTGACTTTTTACAGCTGAGACAAACAGTTCAGGGAAGAGTTATGGTGGTCTCATGGGCTCCCCTGTTGGCTCAGTGGTAAAGAATCCACCTGCCAATGCAGGAGAGGTGGGTCCAATCCCTGGGCCGGGAAGATCCCCTGGAGAAAGAAATAGCAACCCACTCCAGTATTCTTGCCTGGGAAATCCCATGGACAGAGGAGCCTGGTGGACCACTGCCCATGGGGTCACAAAGAGTCAGATATAACTAAACAACAACAAATGGCTGTCTCATGATAACACAGTCACATCTGGTGAAGGAGGGATGCTAGACGCAGTATAGCCTAAGTCAGGAGCCTATAGCAAGGGTGCCCAGGAATGCAATGAGAGGGAATAGGGGCGAGAGGAGATCCAGGTGAAGCCATCACCTGCCTGGAGCCTCCCCTGAGCCTCCCAGCATCCACTTCCCCATTAGACTGGGTTAGGCACCCCCTCCGGTGTGAGTGAGTGAAGTCAGTCAGTCGTGTGTGACTCTTTGCGATCCCATCGACTGTAGCCTACCAGGCTCCTCTGTCCATGGGATTTTCCAGCCAAGAATACTGGAGTGGGTTGCCATTTCCTCCTCCAGGATATCTTCCCTACCAAGGAATTGAACCCAGCTCTCCCAGATTGTAGGCAGACACTTTACCATCTGAGCCACCAGGGAAGGTTCCCCTTCTGGACTCTCCGAGAAATGTGAGCATCTCTCAATCTGCTCTCCACTTCTTTATATTTTTTATTCATTTATTTGGCTGCACCAGGTCTTAGTTGCAGCATGTGGGATCTAGTTCCCTGACCAGGGATTGAACCTGGGCCCCCTGCATTGGGAACTCAGAGTCTTAACCACTGGGCCAGCAGGGAAATCCTCTCCACTTCTTTGATAATCTTGTTTTTCTCTTTTTCCTCTAGACTGTGAGCCTTGTGAGGACAAAGGCTACATCCAATTAAACAGTGTGACTCTAGTGGTCATTGCTCCTTGGAAGAAAAGTCATGACCAACCTAGACAGCATATTAAAAAGCAGAAACATTACTTTGTCAACAAAGGTCCATCTAGTCAAGGCTATGGTTTTTCCAATAGTCATGTATGGATGTGAGAGTTGGACTGTAAAGAAAGCTGAGCACCGAAGAATTGATGCTTTTGAACCATGGTGTTGGAGAAGACTCTTGAGAGTCCCTTGGACTGGAAGGAGATCCAACCAGTCCATCCTAAAGAAGATCAGTCCTGGGTGTTCATTGGAAGGACTGATGTTGAAGCTGAAACTCCAATACTTTGGCCACCTGATGCGAAGAACTGACTCACTGGAAAAGACCCTGATGCTGGGAGGGATTGAAGGCAGGAGAAGGGGACGACAGAGGATGAGATGGTTGGATGGCATCACTGACTCAATGGACATGAGTTTGGGTGAACTCCGGGAGTTGGTGATGGACAGGGAGGTCTGGCGTGCTGCAGTCCATGGGGTCACAAAGAGTCGGACACAACTAAGCGACTGAACTGAACTGAACTGAACTGAGTGGTTACTTTAGGTGGCACTAGTGGTAAAGAATCCTTCTGCCAATGCGGGAGACCAGAATTGGATCCCTGGGTGAAGAAGCTCCCCTTGGAGGAGGAAATGGCAACCCACCAGTATTCTTGCCCGGAAAATCCCATGGACTGAGGAGCTTGGCGGGCTACAGTCCATGGGGTTGCCAAGAGTCGCATACGACTGATCATGAACACACACAACGGATATTGAAAGAACAACGTGAAAACTTAGTGAAGACTCCAAAATGCATTGAAGAAGCCCACAGAGATGTAACTATGAAGCCAAAGCAACCAGAGCAGAGAATATGTCACCAGGAAGACACATGTTGCCCCTGTGCGGCCCAGCACCTTCCTGTCTCATGGAAGAGCTTCAGGAGAGCTGGACCAAGGACCCAACTCTCTTGGGTGACCCTGCCTTGCTCTCTGCAGTCTCCTCCTCAGAGAATAATCAACTCACCCAGTAGCCTAGCCAGGGTCTGTAGAATGCCACTCACCTATTTTCCTGCCTTCTTTATAGGTCTTGAATTGAATGCCCTGTGGGGAAAGTGACCTGGCTGAAGTGGTTGAAATCTGGGAAGATTCAAATGAGATTCACCCTCTTGGACACAACGCAGGGGTATTCAAGAGAGAGTGAGTAGATGGTGACCGCTGAGCAGAAATGCAGTCCCTGCCTAGAATACTTTTGTCCCTTAAGTGAAAATCCAATGGACCCAAAGACAACATCCCCAAAGAAGCTTGTCTGAAGCCCTGGTCAGAAGCACCTGCTGCCTCTTAACTTCCAGGGCACCTTCTTGGCCTATTTACAGCTTTCTTCATAGTTGCCTGGATGCACAGACAGGTATGCGTGTGTGTTCATGCTGTCAGATTATGAGCTTTCTGCAGGCAGGGGATATTTCTAACTTGTGATTTTATCTGTGCTCCCTGATTTGATTTCTAGAACATACTGAACACTCTAATAGCTGTAGAAGCAGTTTTTTCTTTTAATGCTTATTTATTTATTTGGTTGCCTTGGATCTTAGTCAGGGCATGTAGGACCTTCTTCACTCTGTCATGTGGGATCTTTCTTTGCAGAGCACAGACTCTCTCCTTGTGGCACCAGGGTCCAGTAGCTGCGACATGGAGGCTTAGTTACTCTGAGGTTTGTGGGATCTTAGTTCCCTGACCAGAGATCGAACCCATGTCCCCTCTATTATAATGCATTGCAAGGCATATTCTTGACTGCTGGACCACCAGAAGTCCTGAAACAGGAGTTCTGAGAGCAGCAGGAGTTGCAGGCGCGTCTGAAGCAGAGTCATGGCCGTCTCCCCGCCTCCCCACCCACCGCCATTTAACTGAACACCTGGCGCTCTGTTGGGCTCTGTGCGCAGTGGGTGTCTCCCTAGTTCATCTAATCCTAAAAGCACCTCCAAACAGCAGGTGCTTATTTTCTCAGTTTTATGGCTTTTCCTCTTACAGGTGAGAAAAAAAAGATAAGTGAGATCACATCACTTGCTGATGACTTTAGAGCCAAGATTCACACTCACTGACATCAGGGTCTGCTCTCGGTCTGATTGAGTGAATCCACTGGCTTGGCTACTGAAAGTCACCCCACAAGTTTAGCCCAAGTTCAGAGACACCTGCTGCTCCTGGAGACCCACCTTCATTCCCTGTCACTCCTGTGCCAGCCGCCTTGCTCTGCCTTAGAGAATTATGGCATTCTGGAGTTACTAGGTGCTCATATAAAAGCTCAAAGGGACCAAAGCTCTGGAGGTGACATGCCGTGCGCTAAGTCACTTGTACACTCTGGTGCAGGTCATAGCAAGCAGCACGATGTCCTGCCTCTCAGGAATCTGGCACTTTCCCTATTATTCCTCGATTTGTTTCCATGTTGAGATGCCAGGCTCAGATCTCAACACATGGAGGAAAAAACCCAAGCGAAAGCACAGAATCATTTCCTTTTGCCAAATCCAAGATGGCAAAGCTCAGGACTCCCATGATTCAGTCCTGATGATAAGAGGAAAGTGTCATAAGTTGGGCCTTGTTCTGCTTTTCCATCCTGCTTCCTGTCCTCTCTCTCCCCCAAACCTACGGTCGGTGACTTCAACTTGAGCCCCTCAAGCAGAGGCTGCTTATTACTCCTCCTGAGAGGTGGGTTCCCACACCTGCCTCGACTTCCTGGTTTAGTGAAATTGAAATCTCAGCCATGCATGTCCTTCCTGGGTCTCTTGGCTACTGCCTCTGTCCCTCCCGCCAGTGCCCTGGCTGCTGTGGGCTAGAGAGGATTTATTCCCTCTGCTGGCTCCTAGTGAAAAGGAGGGGTCTCTGGGTGGGCCAGCTCACTGCAATCTTGGTCCCCTGATGGCCTCTCGTGATTCATTTATCCCATCCCATGACAGAGGTGCACCTAATGGATGATGCCTTTTTATTGGAAAATAGGAGCCATAACAATACACCTACTCAGTACTTCACAGGCCCTGTGAATGAGGCACATTTTCACAAAAGCACAAAGCCAGAACAAAGTAATAGAGGATTGCTTTGCCTTCCAAGTGCAATACCAGAAGCAGCACACTACGTCATTTCCTCTTGTGTAAATGTGATAGAACATCACGCCACTGTTGTGATAGGGATAAATAGCAAAACACACATGAGGGAGTGAGCACTGTGTGGACACACACCCAGTCAACAGCCAGCTGTAGTTTCCTTACTTTCCTAGCTTCCTTCCCTGGAGAAGGAAATGGTAACCCTCTCCAGTGTTCTTGTCTGGAGAATTCCATGGATGGATGAGCCTGGCAGGCTACAATCTATGGGGTCACAAAGAGTTAGACACGACTGAGCAATTAACACTAGCTTCCTTCCAGACGTGGCTCGAACACAATCCTTTTCCGCAGCCCTTCCTGAGTGCCTCCTTCCCCTGAGACCAGATCATGAAGCTGTTTCCTTGACGCTCGTAATTTCCTTTGACAGTGATCACATTCTGACTTTCATGATTATTATTCACAGATCTTTAAGTCAGAGGCAGGGACCTTGTCTTAGTTCCCTGGCTTATGTCAGGTGAGTGGAATTGGCTTGCCTTGAAATGGATGGGACTTGACATCACCTGCTCTGCCGTCAGCTTTCTGGGTGACTCCTCTCTGTACTGAAACTCACGTTCTTATGATACAGGAGAGTCAGTCTAAGAAAGAGGCTTTTGTCTGAGAGTATCGGTTCTCAAAGTGTCCTCCCCACGTCAGCAGCACCACATTACCTGCCAGCTTGTTAGGAATGCGAAACTTCAGGTCCCACACAGACCTACTGACGGGGAAAGTCTGGGGTGGGGCCTGGCAGCCAGTGGTTTCCTGACCCTCTGGATGGTTCTGATACCTACTTGTTGAAGTTTGAGAACCACTGTCCTCAGAACTTCTGAGAACACCCTAAGATAGGGGTCTCCAAACTCTAGGATCTAATGCCTGAAGATGGGAGGTGGGACTGATATAATAATGATAATAAAGTGCACAATAAATGTAATGGGACTGAATCATCCCAAAGCCATCTGCCTCACCATTGGACCATGGAAAAATTGTCTTCCACAAAACCCATCCCTGGTGCCAGAATATTTGGGGACCTACTGCTGCCCTAAGCTATATGAAAAATCTGTTTTGTGTATGTGTGTGCGTGTATATACACTTGTATATCCTTTCCCTGGAGAGAGTCTGCTTAACTTTCATTGTATTCACAAAAGTTTCACGACCTTAAAAAAAAGTAGACATCCTAGATAAACGTTGCCCTGTAGTTCCTTCTTGATATAAAATGTCATGAGTCTTACTAGAAAGAAAAAGAACATGGGACAATTAGCATAAACCCTACTTAATTTCCATGCTGATTGATTAGATGAACATGAGCTCAGGGCCCAGGGCAATATGCCAACGCAGAGGCCAAAAAGGAACAGTATTCATATAAACCTGCCAACTGCTCTTAGGACGAGATCAGCCCTAGACCTCTGTCCCTCCCAACATCCTGGTGCCAGGGCCCCTCCCCCACCTCAAAAATCATAGTATCACAGAGTTGAGGGGGGTCATCGGAATTCCTCTGAGCCCTGACTATCTATTAGAACCACTTAGGGAATTTTAGAAAGTACCAAAGCCACAGCCTACTCCCAGAGACTCCTACATAATTGGTCTCAGATGGGGTCTGACTCATCTATTTTTATACTCAGATGACTCATCTATTTTTATAAGTTCTCCAAGATTCTAAGGCACAGCTAGAACTGAGAACCACTGAGCCTACAGGTGGTGGTTTTGGTTCAGTTGCCATGTCTGACTCTTGTGACCCCATAGCCTGTAGCCCACTAGAGTCATCTGTCCATGGGATTTCAAAAAACCTGTGTCCTACCTGCACCAAAGGGCTTCCCAGGTGGCACAGTGGTAAAGAATCCACCTCCAATGCAGGAGACACAAGAGACTTGGGTTTGATCCCTGGGTCAGGAAGATCCTCTGAAGAAGGAAATGGCAACTTGCTCCAGTGTTCTTGCCTGGAAAATTCGGACAGAGAAGCCTGGTGGGCTGCAGTCCATGGGGTGACAAAGAGTTGGACACAACTGAGTGACTGAGCATGCACAAGCACCTGCACTGGAAATAAAAGGTACTTTTACACATAGCAACCATTTACCCTCTGCTGTAAAATGATGGAGATGGCACGAGAGTCTCAGGGAGAAGGCCTGTGGACCAGGACTGGACTTGGGGTTAGAATTCATTTCTGAACACAAGTCCTGGCTCTGTTGTTTCCTGGCTCTCTGCCCAAACCAAATCCCATCACCTTTGTGAGCTGGGTTTCCTTGGCTGTAAGAAACAGGTAGTTAGTTCTCTCCTCTTACATGCAGTGGTGAGAAGAAATGAGAAAATGATGCCAACGACACTCCGTCAATAATGTACCACATCCGTGGACTGTGGTGATGAAGTTCCAGGGAGGGGGTTAAGCTGGAGGCAATAAAGGAAATGTCCACTTATCTAGTGGGAGACTGGTGGGGTGACTGCCTACAGAGTAAGGAAGGGAGGTGCTGGGAGGGAAGGTGTTTGAGATGCCCCCACTGAACTGGCTTCTTCCCAGCCTCTTCGAGCAAGGTGCACGGAAGGGCTAACTTACTCCAAAATTGATGCTCTCTGGCTTCTCCTGTTGCTGGCAGGATTGTTTGTGCTAATTAAAAACAGGTGCATTTGCCTGAGAATTGTGCCAGGAGCCTTTCTCAGGACTGGGTGCCCTGGAGATGAACATCTCCACAGGCAATCAGTTTAGGGGACGCGTTCTAGCTTTATTTGCATATGAGAACTGGAGTTTCACCTGAGGTTTATAAAAAGAACCTGAAAAATGATATGTGCTTTAGTTCAGTTCAGTTCAGTCACTCAGTCATGTCCAAGACTTTGTGACCCCATGAACCGCAGCATGCCAGGCCTCCCTGTCCATCACCAACTCTCAGAGTTTACCCAAACTCATGTCCATCAAGTCAGTGATGCCATCCAACCATCTCATACCCTATCATCCCCTTCTTCTCCTGCCATCAATCTTTCCCAGCATTAGGATCTTTTCAAATGAGTCAGCTCTTCGCATCAGGTGGCCAAAGTATTGGAGTTTCAGCTTCAACATCAATCCTTCCAATGAACAACCAGGACTGATCTCCTTTAGGATGCACTGGTTGGATCTCCTTCCAGTCCAAGGGACTCTCGAGAGTCTTCTCCAACACCACAGTTCAAAAGCATCAATTCTTTGGTGCTCAGCTTTCTTTATAGTCCAACTCTCATATCCATACATGACCACTGGAAAAACCATAGCCTTGACTAGACGGAACTTTGTTGACAAAGTAATGTCTCTGCTTCTTCATGTGCTGTCTAGCTTGGTCATAACTTTCCTTCCAAGGAGTAAGGGTCTTTTAATTTCATGGCTGCAATCACCATCTGCACTGATTTTGTAGCCCCCCAAAATAAAGTCAGCCACTGTTTCCCCATCTATTTGCCATGAAGTGATGGGACCAGATGCCATGATCTTAGTTTTCTGAATGTTGAGCTTATTGCTTAGCTGTTCTCCAAGAGGGAAAATGACTTGATTAAAGAGATTGCTACAAAGGCAAAAAGTAGCAAAAAATGACCAGGACTGCTTTAAAGCATCTCCTGAAAGAAGATCAGTGGCTGAAGAGCCAGGAGCTCAGAATTCTGGTTCCAGGATTGCCATGATCTTGCTATCTGACCTTTTACAATAAAACAAACAAATGAAAATATGTGTATTAATGAGGTATGCTATCTCCTTTTAAATCTGTTTTCATTTCCACCTTATAGATGTATTGCATCATGTCCAAATTCTTTGTGAGCCTATGGATTGTACCCCACCAGGCTCCTCTTGGTAAGAATACTGGAGTGGGTTGCCATTTTCTTCTCCAGAGGATCTTCCTGACCCAGGGATCAAACCTGCATCTCAGGCACCATTGGCATTGGCAAGTGGGTTCTTTACCACCAACACCACCTGGGAGACCCCACAGGTGCATTGGGGTGGCCAAAATGTTTGTTCAGGTTTTTCTGTACGGGAAAACCCAAACAAACTTTTTGGCCAGTCTAAAGAAAACAGGTAGTAAGAGGACCTAGCTCAATGACTCAACTGGGTAAGAATGACCCCTGATTCAAATCCACTTCCCTGTGCTTTGGTCCTTCTACCATGCTGTCTTTTTCTGCTGAACTTCAAACTCTTTCAGAAAATGAAGACTCTGCATACACTTAGCTTCCTTCCTGCCTCTGAATCCAGAACACAAAAAGTAGTGTTTTTCTTCCCATCTTGTCTTGCCATCTCAAAGCCAAGATCCCTCAGCAAGTCCCAGACTGGGTTTTCTGACTCCAAGCCCAGGAGAGAAGGGATGGTGGAGAGACCAGACCGAAAGAGAGAAAAATTGGCCCACACAGCAGAACCCCAGCACGGAGCTTTCATTTGATTTTGAGCTTCATTGTTGGGTAGATTTGAGGCTGACATTTGGAGGAGATGATTGGGATGTCAAAATGAAGCCAAGACCTGATTTATAGTGGCTAGGATCTGTGCCCAAGAACTCAACATCTGATTTTACCATCCCCCCTTCACTTTTTAATTTACAGCTCTCAAGCCAATTTAATTGCATTTGTCTTCAATGGGGCTAAC
Source organism: Cervus canadensis (assembly GCF_019320065.1). Lineage (NCBI taxonomy): Eukaryota > Metazoa > Chordata > Mammalia > Artiodactyla > Cervidae > Cervus > Cervus canadensis. The sequence continues at coordinate 79,100,319 of NC_057390.1, read as the reverse complement.
TGTTTATTGCCATTCAAGAAGACAGGCTTTCAAAATTATAAAAGCCTTCAAAATTGTATCGGGGATAGTGAAGAATCTAAAATTAAGAGTTCCAATGTTCCTTCCTAATTTACCCACACAGCATGCAGCAGGGTGAGAAGCATCTTAAGTTAGTGTGTTACCCAGAATGACTTGGCTGGATTACAACTTTGGCCAAGTTTAGCAAGATCAACTTCTTTTCCCCAAGCCAATCGCTTGAGGATTTGAAAACTTGTCTCTCTGTTTTTCCTTTGAACAAAGAAACTCCAAGTTACCTTTCTGAACCTTCCTCTCAAATTGAGCTCTCAAGATGTTGTCAAGAGCAAATTTTCAAACAATCTACCAGCTTTTCAAGATCACTCAACAGAGCTGTCACTCAGCAACTCTGAAAGAACTGTGAAAAAGTACAAATTTCACTCGTCTTAGAGTCAGAAAAGGTGCACTTGTTTTTATTCCAACCTCTTTGACCTTGAACGAATCACTTCCCCATTTCCGTTAAAGGATTTTCTCACCTATAAGAATAGCACCTCCCTTTTCTGCCTCAGAATCCATGAGGATCCGCTTGGATGGGGTGGACACATGCCAGACAAGTATGAAACACTATTACTGCTACACTGATGGGGCAAAAAGGAAGGGGATCTTCCAGGGGCAGGGGGGCAGGAAGGTGAAAGGGGCAGTGCAGAGTGGCACATGGATTTTAGAATGAGGTACCCCAGGGATTATTCCCCAGGTCTGCTCCTGACAACTTTCCCTTCAATCTCTGGACCCTAATTTTCTTTTATAAAATAAGAGAAAGGTACCCCTTATTTGTTGTCAAGATGAAAGAAAATTATTTAAACCCCGATATTTAACACAGAGTAAGAACTCAATCAAGTTTTCTTCCCTCGTTGTAGTGGTTAAACATGCCAATTTTATAGCCAGATGATCTGGCTCCAGTCTTGGCTAGGTAGCTTCCTAGCTGTGTGGTCTTAGACTAGTGACTTAACTTCTCTGAGTCTCAGTTTCCCCATCTGTGCTGCGCTCAGTCACTCAGTCACTCCTTGCTACCCCATAGACTTTAGCCCACAAGGCTCCTCTGTTCATAGGTCATTCCTGGCAAGAATATTGTAAGTGGGTTGCCATTTCCTTCTCAAGAGGACCTTCCCAACCCAGGGTCAAACCACATCTCCTGCCTTGCAGGCAGATTCTTTACCGCTGAGCCACCAGGTAACATTGTAGAACAGGGGAGATGTAGAACCCAGTGCATAGGAAAGGCATGTGAATTAAATGAGTAAATTATTTCAAAAGTCTTAAGAAACAGGCCTGTCCATAGTAAGTGCTACTTATCAAACTATTTTAATAAGAATTAACTCAAAGCTCCTCTTTACTCAAAATGGAATTAACCAGATGAAAGGCTAAGGCTAACTCTTTTTTTTTTTTTTTTTTTTTTAAGGCTAACTCTTAAGCCAGCATCATCTCACCACAAAACGATTAACTCCTCTCCTCAGGAAGATCTACATTCCACATCCGTGTACACAAAAGAGAAAAAAAACCAGAAACACCCCATCAGGTCATCCCCATGTCAAATGACCCTGTGGCTCAGAAAGATAGAAAAAGGACCAGCACAGATGTGCATAAAACCCTTCTCCTTGCTTTTGTAATTGAAATCTTTTCCTTCACCTGCTTAGTCACTGCAAAAGCTGAATTCATCCTCTGCCACCCAAGTTTCTCTAGGTAACTTATGAAATTTCTCACCTTGTACTTATTTAAAGAAAGAAATCTCTTTAACAAGTCAATTTTGAGGGCCTATGGTGTTCATTTGTTACAAAGGGATTTTTCTCTAAAATCATAGGCCAAGGTTTCATTTTGCCTCCACTTCAGTATCCTGGTCTGGAGCTATTTTATTTTAAACAACATAAAGTATAGACTGAAATTTCCCAAGAGCATTTCAAAGAGCAATTTCTCATTTCCTGCCCCTATGAATTTGTGTTCTTAAAATAGAATTGTGCTAAACAGTTTCTTCTGAAATCAGGTTAATATGAACATGAAAGGATGGAGCAAAAAAACTTGAAAAATAGAAGAACGTTAAACCTTTTACAAAATCTATTTGTAAGAGGCTTCATCTCAGTCATGAGGAAGAAAACAAACAACTCATTAGTCCTTGCAGTTCTTAAATTTTCATTTACTCATTAGTTCACAAATATGTATTGAATGCCTTCTATATTCCAGAGGTTACCAGCAGCATTTGGGTTTACAGATGAGACAGAAGGACAAGAAAAGAGATAAGTACAGTATGTGTAGGAGCTGTGGCCAAGGTAAGCGTAGAGTATGGTTAGAGTTCAGATCTCAATGCCCTTAATCACTGAGAGGTGATCAGGGAAAGCTTCCTGGAGGAGCATGTCATCAGGGACCTGTAAGAGTCAGGTAGAGAAGGAAAGGGACTTGAACAAAAGGAGGAGCTAATGCCGGAAATCCAAGAGTCCCATAGACTAGGAGAGAAAACCCAGATAAAGCACGAAGGTTATGAAGTTCTAGAAGATGAGGCCTGAGAGAAAGCCCAGACCAGACCAGGAACAGCTATCAAAAGTCAACTAAGGGATTTTATTTCTACCCTGAGAGTTGTAGGAAACCATTAATGGAATTCAAGCAAAGAAATAATGTGTTCATTTTTGTCTTTCAGAAAGATAACCTGGCAGCAGTGTAGATGGTTAAGCGAAAGCAATTTCAAATCCTGAAACATGACGCTGTGTAAGTGCTACACTCAATATGTCAGCAAATTTGGAAAACTCAGCAGTGGCCACAGGACTGGAAAAGGTCACTTTTCATTCCAATCCCTAAGAAAGGCAATCCCAAAGAATGCTCAAACTACCGCACAATTGCACTCATCTCACACGCGAGTAAAGTAAATGCTCAAAATTCTCCAAGCCAGGCTTCAGCAATACGTGAACCATGAACTTCCAGATGTTCAAGCTGGCTTTAGAAAAGGCAGAGGAACCAGAGATCAAATTGCCAATATCTGCTGGATCATCGAAAAAGCAAGAGAGTTCCAGAAAAACATTTATTTCTGCTTTATTGACTACGCCAAAGCCTTCGACTGTGTGAATCACAATAAACTGTGGAAAATTCTGAAAGAGATGGGAATACCACACCACCTGACCTGCCTCTTGAGAAACCCATATGCTGGTCAAGAAGCAACAGTTAGAACTGGAGATGGAAAAACAGACTGGTTCCAAATAGGAAAAGGAGTACGTCAAGGCTGTATATTGTTACCCTGCTTATTTAACTTATATGCAGAGTACATCATGAGAAACGCTGGACTGGAAGAAGCACCAGCTGGAATCAAGATTGCCGGGAGAAATATCAATAACCTCAGATATGTAGATGACACCACTCTTATGGCAGAAAGTGAAGAGGAACTAAAAAGCCTCTTGATGAAAGTGAAAGAGGAGAGTGAAAAAGTTTGCTTAAAGCTCAACATTCAGAAAACTAAGATCCTGGCATCTGGTCCCATCACCTCATGGGAAATAGGTGGGGAGACAGTGGAAACAGTGTTAGACTTTATTTTTTGGGCTCCAAAATCACCACAGATGGTGACTGCAGCCATGAAATTAAAAGATGCTTACTCCTTGAAAGGAAAGTTATGACCAACCTAGATAGCATATTAAAAAGCAGAGACATTACTTTGCCAACAAAGGTCTGTCTGGTCAAGGCTATGGTTTTTCCAGTGGTCATGTATGGATGTGAGAGTTGGACTGTGAAGAAAGCTGAGTGCCGAAAAATTGATGCTTTTAAACTGTGGTGTTGAAGAAGACCCTTGGACTGCAAGATCCAACCAGTCCATCCTAAAGGAGATCAGTCCTGGTTGTTCATTGGAAGGACTGATGTGGAAGCTGAAACTCCAATACTTTGGCCACCTCACGCAAAGAGTTGGCTAATTGGAAAAGACCCTGATGCTGGGAGGGATTGGGGGCAGGAGAAGGGGACGACAGAGGGTGAGATGGCTGGATGGCATCACCAACCTGATGGGCATGAGTTTGAGGAAACTCCAGGAGTTGGTGATGGACAGGGAGGCCTGGCGTGCAGCAATTCATGGGGTCACAAAGAGTCAGACACGACTGAGCGACTGAACTAACTAACCAACCAGGCAGGGAAAGCTGGACCAGGTAGAAAATCACTATAATGATCCAATGAAAAGTGATGAGGGGCAGGCATAAGAGTGGTGGTGGTGGTTTAGTTGCAAAGTCTTGTCCAACTCTTGCGACCCCATGGACTATAGCCCTCTACGTTCCTCTGTCCATGGGATTCTCCAGGCAAGAATACTGGAGTGGGTTGCCATTTCCTTCTCCAGGGCATCTTCCCAACCCAGGGATTGAACCCAGGTCTCCTGCATTGCAGGCAGATTCTTTACTGACTGAGCTACAAGGGAAGCCTATGAGAGGCATATGAGAGGGATTGAGAAAAAAGGCTCCAGCGACCTGTATTTTATCACCTCCTACTCACCCCATCAGTAAGGGAGAGATTTCTGCCCTAGAGTTAGAGGGACCACCCAACACACAACACCAGACACTGGACAGGTAGGCTGGATGGCAATTCATGAGTCACATTCATTACAAGCCAGGAGAGGAAGGGACCACACACCACAGGGCTACACGGAGAACAGGTCACATCCACAGGAACTGTAGGAGACAGATTTTGTAGTATCAAGAGGGTGAGTTGCCCCCCAGTTCCTGAAGAACGATGTGATTGGCTTGTTTGAATAACTTTGCAGGCCAACAGGGAGATAAAGCCTGCTACTCAGGGATAACCAGGTGCATGGTGGTAAAGAATCTGCCTCCAGTGCAGGAGACACAAGAGGTCCCTGGGTGGGGAAGATCCCCTGGAGACGGTAATGGCAACCCACTCCAGTGTTCTTGCCTAGAAATTCCATGGACAGAGGAGCCTGGCGGGCTACAGTCCATGGGGTCACAAAGAGTCAGACGTGACTGAGCACACTCTCAGTGATAAGCAGAAACTGTGTCTGGTCCCTTGATAAGAAGCATGGTTTACTGGGACCTTGTCTGCAAGAATAGGATAGGGAACGAAACACGTGGTTAAGTCATCTGAGGTCCTCCTGATTTTACCAGAAGTCAAGGCAGCAGATATAGTTCAGTCTGATTGTAGGTCTTGCATCACAGCCCATTACTGAAAGGACAGAGCGATGAATGTGAGACAGGAGACCAAATGCCTCTGGTCTTTCTGATTTGGGAGGATGGATAGGTGATAGTACACTCGCCTGAGATAAAGGATTCAGAAGGTGCGTATTTTAAAGAGATCATCATGTTTTCACTTTGGGCTTGCTGAGTTGACAAGATTATGAAAAGTCTGTGGGTTATGTCGGAGATAGAGGGAAGTTTCACTCTCCACCTTCGGGGATTCTTTCCCTTCACTCACTCCTTGGTCAATGGTCTTTGTTTTAAGTCAAAAGGTTGCGGGGCACCTTTTATGCAGCAAACTGTAACTGATACGTGCATATTGGAAATTGAGATGAGAGCCAAAGATTCCAGTGAATGAGGGGACTGGCCCTGAAGGGCAATAAGAGACAAAGCAGGTGCAGGGGATGAGCTTGATTTCCTTCCTTCCTGTATTTCTAGACAACTGGCTTATTATTAAATATTCCTTTTGGGAAAATAATCACTGTCTTTATATCTACTGGGTCTTTTGGAAGGAATATTTAAGTATGCTTTGCCTGGTGGGGGCCTCCTTAACATGGCAGGGTGCTTTCTCCAAGCCAGAAGGGAAAGAATCTATAGTTAGGTGTTCTGTGTGGGAAGATAATATGACTTTTAGAATTGTTTAAAGGTTGAGTTTCTGAGGTCAGGAAGAGCTGAGTTTGCATCTAGGCTCTATTCCTCTCCTTTAAACTGTGTGACATGGCATCAGCCACTTAACCTCTCTGAGATTTGCTGTTTTTCATGAGTAAAATGAGGGTCATGATAGTACCTATTAGGTTGTCCTAAGGATGAAATAGAAATGTTTCATTTTATATCTGGCTTGTTATTTGTCTCTTCTCTGAATTAACCTAGCTTATGATATAAAGAAAAGCCAGGCCCCCATTCTCTGACCTTGGTTCTTTATCTATAAAATGAGAAGTTTCATCAGAGGACCTCTAGGTCCCACTTTATCACTAACACTCTAGGGAAGCAAAGTATAGGACAAATACCCTCTAGTATTCAAAACTTATAAGGCAAAAACATTCAATTTTTAAAAGGCATTTAAATAACTGTACTGCAGCTGTACAGAAAATTTTCATTGTTTTCTTGATTTTTTTTTTCTTTTTAAAAAATATCGGAGTGCTTACTTGTCCTTGTCAGCACCAAGACACAGCATATCACATAGGTTCTATCCCATCTGTTTTGTAGCTTGACTAGATATCATGCCTCAATTGCTTTCAGTAAAAAAGAATACATTTAGAAAGGATAGAATTTATCAGGTCAAAAGAGTGATTTTTCTCACTGTAATACTGTAACATGATGCAGCAATCTTGCCAAGCAGAAGGACTGCTGTGTGATGGTTAGATGTTAAGCCCTGCTTGATAATTTATTGGCTCTTCCTTGTTGTCCTAACAGATGCCTCCTGTATTCAGATAGGGCCAAGCCTATGGTCTTGGAGTCTGACGTTATTTTCTTCCTCATTGTCCCAATCAAAGCAGACAGTGCATCACATGCACGATGTTTATGGGTCTGTTCCCAGCCCTATTCTCAACTCCCCATCCATAAGGTGGGCCAGATTGTAGCATCTTCCTTCTTTGTCACTCATAAATAACATTAGAAATCAGAAACAATGCATGTGCTTCTTCATATTCCCATTGGAAATAGGGCAAGTCCTGGCTGGACCAAGGGCAAAAGGCCCATGGATTTGATCTACAGAGAAAAGGTCAGACAATTAAAAATGAGTATATTAGTTATTTGCTGCTGCATAACCATCTCAAACTCACCAGCTGAAAACAAGACACGTTTCACAGTTGCTGTGGGTCGGAAATTGGGGCTAATTCAGCTGATCCTCTGCTTCACAATTTCTCATGAGGTTGAAATTACAGGGTTGGGTTGGCCATGGTTGGGGGTCTTATCTGAAGGCTCAGTTGGGGAAAATCTGCCACCAAGCTTGCTCACAGTACTGTTGGTAGGATTCAGTTCCTCGAGAGTTTCTGGACTGAGGACCTTCATTTCTTTCCGGCTGCTAGCCAGAGACCATCCACATTCCTTTGCTGGGTGTGCCTCCCCAACATGTCAGGTTGCTTTCTCCAAGCCAGAAGGGAGAGAATCTACAAGCTAGAGGGAATCTATATTCTTCTCTAATCTAGTTACAGAAGTGCCATCCCATCACTTTTGCCATACTCTACTAGCTAGAAGTAAGTCAAGGAGAAGGGCTTACACAAAGTCTTCATGCCAGGAGGCAGAGATCACTAAGGGAGATCCTAGAGCCTGCCTGCCACAGTGAAAGTCAAAACCAAGCTGCTGTGCATGCCCAGGCAGTGGGGATAGTGGGACCCAGATATTGCTCTGCTCCCCCAGCCACAGGCCCTAAAGCAGCACTGTGGCTACCCCGGATAAGGAATTCCCCTTTGCAATTTATCTATTCCACTTTATACAAAAGCACCATATAGATTAAAAGTAGTCATCAGTCAAATATTCATATTATTAATACCTGTAAAGATGGACAGCTCCATAAATAGAAGAGGTAGGGCATATGATAAACTTGAAAATTCATGTTCCAAGCGAAGACACTCAAAGTTTTCCTCCCACCTCCACACCCTGCCTCCCCAGTGACCCATTAGACACAGCATCTTCCAAATATCTCAGATATGTGGGCCAAACACAGCCCAAGTTTCCAAATGTGACCCGATTTTAGAGCTTGCTGTATCCAAGTTCCAGCCTTTTTCTTCTGGGAAGGGAGACAGAGCCCATAGTCTTAGAGAACTTGCTCTCAACTTCCAATGCTTGTCTCAGAGAACCAGTCATAGTGTAATGGGGCCCATTTCTGGAAGATAGGTCCCAGATTGCCAACCTCACTTTATCCTGGAATTATCTCACCGATGTTACAGCCATCCCTCTCATCCTAGTTCTTTGTGCTTTATTCATTTAATAAGAGATCACTGAGCACCTACTCTGTGCCAGGCACTGTGTGGAACATTGATATGAGGATGTAAATAAGATTATTTCCCTGGAGAAAGGAGATGCAAAAAAATCAATACAGTGATGTTTTTTCTGTCCATAATCTCAGTCTGACCTGGCAGAGTTGGGACACCAAGAGGTGATGTCAGAGAAAAAATTCAGAAAAGATGAATTTTTGGTTTGAGACAAGTCTTTAAAAAATAAGTATGTAGGTGTTAAGTACTGGTTTCCTGGGAGGCTCAGCAGTAACTCCTGCAATTCAGGAGACACAGGAGACGCCTGTTCAATCCCTGGGTTGGAAAGATCCCCTGGAGAAGGAAATGACAACCCACTCCAGTATTCTTGTCTGGGAAATCCCATGGACAGAGAAGCCTGGTGGGACAGAGGATCCTGGTGGGCTTCAGTCCACGGGGTTGCAGAGTCAGACACGACTGCACATGCACAGGCAGATGCAGATGTTAATTGAAAATTAGTGCAGACCAGAGGGGATCAGAAAAAGGCAAAGAAGGCCATCTCAACAAGTAGGCCATTAAGACAAAGAAGCCTGATGCCACCAAGAACCTGCAGACCCATTCCCGGGGGCCTCCTGGGCCATATTAACAAGTGTACTCTCAGAAAAGGAGAAATATCATATGGCATCCCTTACATATAGAATCTAAAAAGATATGATACAAATGAACTTACTTACAAAACTGAAAGAGAGTCACGGACTTAGAGAAAGAACTTATGGTTCCCGGGGGAAGGATGGGAGAAGGCATAGTTAGAGAGTATGGGATGAACATGTATACACTTGCTGTTTAGCTGCCAAGTTGTGTCTGATTCTTTGTGACCCCATGGACTGTAGCCCACCAGGCTCTTCTGTCCATGGGATTTCCCAGGCAAGAATACTGGAGCAGGCTGCCGTTTCCTTCTCCAGCATATACACACGGCTATATTTAAAATGGATAACCAACAGGGACCTACTGTACAGCACATGAAACTCTGCTCATTGTTATGTGGCAGCCTGGAGGGGAGGGAGGGGAGTTTGGAGGAGAATGGATACATGTTTATGTATAGCTGAGTCCCTTTGCTGTTCATCTGAAACTATCACAACACGGTTTGTTTATCAGCTATACTCAAATACAAAATAAAAAGCTTAAAAAAATTTGCACTTGACATGCAGGGCAATGAGATGCCCCTGAGGAGCTTCTGACAGAGACCACAGGCATGAAAAGATAGCATCTTAGAGAGCTCACTATGACTTCTGTGGGGGGGGCAGGATTAGAGTCAAGAGCAAATGGTGGAGCAGATGTGAGCTTCCTCAGTGATCCAGTGGAGACAGAAGAAAGGTATGAACAGGAGAGGTGTCGAGGGGCAGAGTTGGCAGGGTGAAGACAGATGAGAAGTCTGCCTAAATTGGGGCAGGAGGAATATGAATGGTACAGAAGAGGCCAAAAAAAAAAAAAAGGAATTCCTGCTAAAATCTCAGGGCCATTTAGAAGGAAGAAGAGTGCAGAGGGCACCTGGATAGATGGCAGCACCAAACTACAGAGTAGCTGGTAAAGAACTTGAAGCAGCTTTGAACAAAAAGATGCTTAGGTTAATTTTGCACAGGTGGAGGGGAGCATTTCTGTGGCTCATTCCAGCCAAGATGAATAGTGGTCAAGTATACATGCAGGTCTAGAGCTCAGGGTGGGGATCTTTGCAACTTTCTTAAAATTACAATCTTCTCCCCAAGAGAGGATGGTTTCAGTCTTGTGCATGCAAAAGCCTGTGGAATATTGATTAATAAACTTTAGAGTGTTAAAAATGAGTGTTTGGATTTTGGCTCTTTGCTGTCTCTGCAAACGGACATGATGTTTTTCTTATTCCCCTGTGAGCCTAGCAGGTGTGATGTCACTTCCAAACCCCTAGGAGGATGAAAGTGAAAGTCACTCAGCCGTGTCTGACTCTTTGCGACCCCGTGGACTATTATGCAGTCCATGGAATTCTCCAGGCCAGAATACTGGAGTGGGCAGCCTTTCCCTTCTCCAGGGGGTCTTCCCAACCCAGGGATCAAACCCAAGTCCCCCACATCACAGGCAGATTCTTTACCAGCTGAGCCACAAGGGAAGCCCAGGAAGATGAAGATGACTGTCAAATTCAGACTTGGAGGAAGGGATGACCCCACCTTAAGGGACCATCCTCACTGTGATGTGTTATGAATACGTGTGTGTGTGTGTGTGATTTGTACACTTCAAAATTTATCCTTCCCAATCATCATATTTGGCTGGGATCCAGGGAACATTCATATAGAAAACTATGAAATATAATTGCTACTGTACATTTTGTACATCTCATCTTTGCTTTAATGACAAGTGTGGCTGCTCTTCACCAATATCTACCCCCACACCCTTTCTCAAACCTCAACTTTCTTGCCTGCTGTCATTCATATTCAAAGAATATTTATTGACCATCTGATACATTCTAGGAGCCCAACTAGGCTCCTGTAGGAGCCCAGGTAGGATGTGTGTTAAAAAAAAAAAAGAAGGCCACTATTAAAATGAAGACACCACCTTGAAGATAGAGTATATTAAACTAAAGGCACCCCTGAGTATTTTACCAAGGTGGGGAGTCTGACCCCTGCAGGACCTCAGTTACTGGAAACCAATGGGCTACAACAAAGATGTTGAAGGAGGACCCAGGCTACAGGTGGGAATATAAGGGTCTATGTATGTATGTTAGTCACTCAGCTGTGTCTGACTGTGAACCCCCCATTGACTGTAGCCCACCAAGCTTCTCTGTCCATGGAATTCTCCAGGCAAGAATATTGGAGTGGGTTACCATTCCCTTCTTCAGTTGAAGGGTCTGCTTGGGCCCTATTATTTACCATGTATAACTTTGCTTGATGTTGGTTTTCCCATCTGTAAAATAAGGCAGTAGGACTAGATTTGAGATCATTTTAGTTTTGATGAAGGCAAAACAGAGGGATCAGGAAAAGTCCATAGTGCAGAGGAAAGCCTGTTGGGGAGACAGCAATTTTTTTTGGAAAAATGGTTGGCAAAGGAGCTGGTTACTCAAAGGAAGTGGAAGAGTATCAATTACAATTGACTATTTTACCTACTACTCATTTGAGGTTAAAAGTGTTAGTTCATTTATTCACTCACTCATTCCTTCTGGAATGAGTGGAAGCCAACTGCAATCCAAGGGCTGTGCCAGAAACAGACACATATCATTGGAAATAGATGGATATTACTGGTTCTTCCTTTTAGGACCTCACGGTCTATGGGGAGCAGAGCCATGAACAGATCACAGCAGTGGGGGATTATAAGTGCTAACAGAGTTTATACAAAGTACAGTGGAAGCCAAAAGGTCTCAGGTGGCCAGAGAGGTGACACTTCATTCATCCAACTTGTCTTCCTCTAGCCTTTACTCTAAAACAGGTACTAGTCCACCCTCAGGAGCCCCAGGGTGAACCGGATATGCAAGGTCCATATTCTGCTATGGGGAACCTTATATCAGAACCTTATATCAGTGCTGGGTCTTATATGAAGACCCAGTACTGCCCAAAATAAATAAATAATAAAGCAATAAAAGAAAGTGGATGATGGGAGAAAGATGCTACTAGATCTTTTTTATTCTATGTTACCTCCCTTAACTCCAATACTTTGGCCACCTGATGCAAAGAACAGACTTATTGGAAAAGACCCTGATGCTGGTTGGTAATGACTGAAGACGGGAGGAGAAGGGGATGACAGAGGATGAGATGGTTGGATAGCATCATCAATTCCATGGACTTGAGTTTGAGCAAGTTCTGGGAGATAGTGAAGGACAGGGAGGTCCGGCATGCTGCAGTCCATGGGGTCGCAAAGAGTTGGACATGACTGAGCAACTGAACTGAACCTCCCTTGTCTGGACCTTTTCCTTGCATGACCTCATTCCTACAGCTCTCTCTAAAGGCCTTACCCATAATGCATCTACCCTGACAATGACACACCTCCTTCACCATCATCCCAAAATTCTACACAGAAATGTGGAGGCTGGAATCACTTTGAAGTTTAAGGGGAAAGAGAATTTGAACCACATAAACTAAAATCAATCCAAGAAGAACACGATCAAATAAAGGTTTTCCAGGGGTCTTCTTTAGAACTTTCAGACAACACTAAATGTAGATTGCTACCATTGAGAAGATGTAAGAGATTTTAATGTCTTCCAAAATATATTCAGGAATATGTAATGGACTACTTGGTGTTCATTTGAAATTTTGCTTCAGAATAAATCACCAGAAAGAAGTTGTTTTATATTCCTTTTACTACAAATGCCTCACAGTGGAATCCATGGAGCCACACGCCTGCCTGCTAAGTCTCCTCTTCAGATATATACAAACGTCTTCCCAGCGTGCATTAATTTATCAGACACTGACACTGAAAACTGAGCAAATTTAGGCAAATCCAAAATTCTGCTCCCAGTGGAGCTGAGAGGCTGTGGTGGTTACTTGTTATTTCATGTATTATAATGTCCCCTAGTTATCTAAAAAGGCCAGTCCCAGAAGCTTCCTTTTAACCAGAAAAATGACCTTCTGTGAACTTCAGTTTTCTTTTCTTACATAAAGACAGAGTAACCCCAGCAGTGGTGGGACTTTTCAGGGAAAGGTGATGAAGCCCTCACTTCATTTTTCTGTATGTAGTTCAGGGAACTTGAGGGATTTCCTTTCCCAAAGCATCCCCACCTCTGCCATCACCCCCATCCCCCCACCACCACCATACACACAATTAATTCTCTAATGAGAGGAGCATCTCTATGGAATTCATCCAGGATGTTTCTACCATGTAAATACATCCTATGGGACAATCAGATCTTCTCACCTACAATGCTTCTACCCTGATAATGACATACCTCCCTCACCATCATTCCAAAATTCTGCATAGAAATGTGAACAGTGGAATCATTCTGAAATTTAAGGGGAAAGAGATTTTGAACCACACAAACCAAAATCAATCCAAGAATAACACAATCAAATTATTTAAAAGCAATGGTCAAAACTATGTGTACCAATTATAAAGCAATTGTCTTTCATCTCAATAACCTCAGAGAAGCAGATGACACTACCCCTATGCCAGAAAGCGAAGAAGAACTAAAGAGCCTCTTGATGAAACTGAAAGAGGAGAGTGAAAAAGTTGGCTTAAAATTTAACATTCAGAAAACTAATATCATGACGTCTGGTCCCATCATCTCATGGCAAATAGATGGGGAAACAATGGAAACAGTGAGAGACTATTTTCTGGAGGTTCCAAAATCCCTGCCAATGGTGACTACAGCCATGAAATTAAAAGACGCTTGCTCCTTGGAAGAAAAGCTATGACCAACCTAGACAGCGTGTTAAAAAGCAGAGCCATTTCTTTACCAACAAAGGTCCGTCTAGTCAAAGCTATGGTTTTTTCAGTAGTCATGTATACATCTGAGAGTTGGACTATAAAGAAAGCTGAGCACTGAAAAATTGATGCTTTTGAACTGTGGTGTTGGAGAAGACTCTTGAGAGTCCCTTGGACTGGAAAGAGATCCAACCAGACCATCCTAAAGGAAGTCAGTCCTGAATATTCATTGGAAGGACTGATGCTGAAGCTGAAACTCCAATACTTTGGTTACCCGATACAAAGAACTGACTCATTGGAAAAGACTCTGATGCTGGGGAAGACTGAGGGCAGGAGGACAAGGGAACAACAGAGGATGAGATGGTTGGATGGCATCACAGACTCGATGGACATGAGTTTGAGCATGCTCTAGGAGTTGGTGATGGACAGGGAGGCCTGGCGTGCTGCAGTTCATGGGGTCGCAAAGAGTCAAACACGACTGAGTGACTGAACTGACCTTTCAGCTCCAAATCCACCTTTCTACTCTGTTTTGTGATACTGGGTTGAGACTCTGCAAAGCACATTTCTCCCTGGCCATTTGGCTCCCTGCTGGGCTCAGCCGATAGAAGATGTTAGAGGAAGGCGGTAAGTTTGGGGCTGAAGAAAGGGCTTGCTCCTTCCTATCTGCTTCCTGTTTCATTGATTGGTGTTGTCTCAGCAGAAGTCTCTCATCCTGCCAGAGGCAATGATTCCTGTCTCCTGTCAGCCTCAAGGTGTCCCCACATTGGTACAACCAGGGACCAGTCAGGGAAACAGAAATGACACCAAGTTAATGAATCAAAAGACTGAATATATATTTGTTTTTGTTCAGTTACTAAGTCAGGTCTGACTCTTTGCAACTGCATGGACTGCAGCACACCAGGCTTCCCTGTCCTTCACCGTCTCTCAGAGTTTGCCCAAACTCCTGTCCATTGAATTGGTGATGCCATCCAACCTAGAAAACTGAAAGAGCAGAAAGGAGACACTGAGATAAGACAAATAAGCAACCCCAGGAAGTAGCTGCCACCCAAACACTAAAAGAAAGACATGGACGTTATCAAAACCTAAAAGCCTAGAGGAAGGACCCAGCAGAGCCTCTGAAGAGGAGCCTTGCCTGGTTGGTGTTGAAACCCCAGGAACTCAGAGGAAGAGGTTCATAGAACTGGGAGTTGGCCTTGAAGGTAGGGCTGCTATCTGGTTGGCAGAATCTGTAGAGGAAAACAATCTCCCTTTAAGCCTAGACTGTGTCCACTATTGTGATTCAAGAGTGTCTAGGCATTTTTACTGAACTTTTGAGATTGACCTAAGAGGAATTATATCAGTTCATGTATTTATTTGTTAGTTTGCTTTTTTGTCTATTTCTTTGTTTTAGCTCAAGGAGGGGGAGATAGATTTTAATAATCAAGTGGCCAGTGAGAAAGGTTGGCGAATAAAGAGTAGGCATGGCATTCAATTCTCAGCTTGGTCTCTGACAAATATGGAATCCTGTGAGGAGAGAGAGAGAAATGGTAAACAGGCTTAAGAAATCATATTCATGAAATCCTTGTAAAACACAAGGCACCAGGGAGACCTCTTAGATTTCCACATGGCAGAGTGTATCACACACTGCAGGAAATCAGTTCTTTGCCCCCCAATTTCTGGCAAAAGCATCTCTATCACCTGTCTGAAAGCTGCCTACTCAGAGGCTGCCAGTTTAAATTGGAGAGACAAGAGACATTCATATAACAGTAAGAGAAATTTTACCCTGACACCTACTTTGCTGTGGCTTCATGAAATGAGTGGTGTGTTGCTAAAAGAATTTTTACAAAGATCAAATTTCAAACTCAGAGACTGATACATGGGGTCAGGCAGATCAGGAAACACTATGATGCCACTCACATATCTTACTGTAATCACATAGCGATAATAATCACTCATATTTTTACTCTGCTTTACTCAAAACACAGAGTTCTCACAGAGACCATCTCATGAGCACTTCTCCAGAGAGACCTCTGGCCACTGTCCCTAGGTCTTTTCCCCACATCAGAGACATATTATTCTCAACTAAAAAGATTCGCAAACCCTAGAACTCAGTTCTTCATCCTGGTATTTGCCATGACAAAACAAGGGCAACAAGTCCTGCCTTGCTAATTATTAATAAAATCATCTAATTTAGTCTCAGCTTTTTTAATCTGTAAAATATGCTTATAACTGTGGATTTTGATGATTTAAAAGCTTAGAATGTGACTCAGAGACAAAGAATCTACCTGCAATGCAGGAGACTCAGTTTCTATCCCTGGGTTGGGAAGATTACCTGGAGGAGGGCATGGCAACCCATTCCGGTATTCTTGTGTGGAGAATCCTATGGACAGAAGAGCCTGGAAATATACTGTCCATGGGGTCGCAAAGAGTGGGACCCAGCTGAAGTGACTGAGCACACCCATACACAACATGCCCAAATTTGATGTGCCTTTTGGTTCATGGATCTCCCTCTTTCTGGAATGGAACTTTCCCTTTTCCCATGTAACAAAATTATACTCATTTTCAAGGCCATTGCCTCAATAAAATGCTCTCTGCAACCCCACCAAACGATGGGTTGAATCACTACCTGCGTGGTAATCCCCATCTGACTTTATTCTTGCTTCAGCTATCACATGGCTATAGTGTTCTTATCTTTTTAATAGACTGTGAACCACAACAGGGCAAGGACTGTGTCTTTTCCCACTCCGTCATATTTAGGAGAATTCAGTTTAAGTTCAGTCACTCATTCATGTCCAACTCTTTGCTACACCATGGACTACAGCATGCCAGGCCTCCCTGTCCATCACCAACTCCCAGAGCCTACTCAAATTCATGTCCATCAAGCTGGTGATGCCATCCAACCATCTCATCCTCTGTCATCCGCTTTACCTCCCACCTTCATTCTTTCCCAGCATCAGGCTCTTTTCCAATGAGTCAATTCTTCACATCAAGTGGCCAAAGTATTGGAGTTTCAGCTTCAGCATTAGTCCTTCCAATGATTATTCAGGACTGATTTCCTTAAGGTTGACTGGTTGGATCTCTTTGCAGCCCAAGGGACTCTCAAGAGTCTTCTCCAACACCACAGTTCAAAAGCATCAATTCTTTGGCCCTCAAGTTCCTTTATAGTCCAACTCTCACATCTATACATGACTACTGGAAAAACCATAGCTTTGTCTAGACGGACCTTTGTTGGTAAAGTAATGGCTCTGCTTTTTAATATGCTGTCTAGGTTGGTACTAGCTTTGCTTCCAAGGAGCAAGTGTCCATCACAGAGTTCAATTAAGGTGAATTAAATATGATGGAAGGGAATGAACTTTATTCACTAAAATTTTCAGCTCATCCTTTGGATCAGTTCTTCCCATGAGAACATACCCTTAGTTTTCTTTAATAAAAGCCAATGAGGATTTAGGATTCACTGGGAAGACTCCACTCATCCTTTGCCTGCTTAAATGCGGCTTCTCCTGGTCACATCTTTTCCAGAAAGACAGCATTCCCTCCAATGTCATGAGTCTGAAACTTCAGTCTGCTTAACCATCCCTCAAGAATATTAAATTCATATTTCTCAGAAGAATGTGATAGAGACAGAACTCTGCATTTTCAATTAATTCCTTAGTAGTCCTGGTACCATAGGTCATAGAAGTGCACTTGGGAACACAAAGTCCTGGCTAGATGAATGGAGATCTCACCCCTCCTCCCATGGAAGCTCCGGATGCCTGCCCCCTCCCAACCCATCCACAGCTCCTCACTCAGCTGGTACCTGCTTTGCTCGAGGCCTCTTTGCAAAACTTTTCAAACAGCCAATAGGGAGAGTCAATTAGAAAGAGCTTTGATTGAAGGGAGAATGACCTTGATTCCAATACAGGCTCCATTCATGACTGGCTATTGGCTCTGTCCTGGAGGAGGAAATTTGGGGATATTATTACCAGTCCAGTTGGTTGTTGTGTGGATAAGAGAAAATGCATATAATTGTTCCTAATATAACAGATAGAAAAGGCAGAGGAACTAGAGATCAAATTGCCAACATCTGCTGGATCATCGAAAAAGCAAGAGAGTTCCAGAAAAACATCTATTTCTGCTTTATTGACTATACCAAAGCCTTTGACTCTGTGGATCACAATAAACTGTGGAAAATTCTTAAAGAGATGGGAATACCAGACCACCTGACCTACCTCTTGAGAAATCTGTATGCAGGTCAGGAAGCAACAGTTAGAACTAAACATGGAACAACAGACTTGTTCAAATAGGAAAAGGAGAACATCAAGGCTGTATATTGTCACCCTGCTTATTTAACTTAGATGCAGAGTACATCATGAGAAACACTGAGCTGGAGGAAGCACAAGCTGGAATCAAGATTGCCAGGAGAAATATCAATAACCTCAGATATGCAGGTGACACCACTCTTATGGCAGAAAGTAAAGAAGAACTAAAGAGCCTCTTGATGATAGTGAAAGAGGAGAGTGAAAAAGTTGCTTAAAGCTTAACATTCAGAAAACCAAGATCATGGCATCTGGTCCCATCACTTCATGGGAAATAGATGGAGAAACAGTGGAAATGGTGGCTGACTTTATTTTTATGTGCTCCAAAATCACTGCAGATGGTGATTGCAGCCATGAAATTAAAAGACACTTACTCCTTAGAAGGAAAGTTATGACCAACCTAGACAGCATATTAAAAAGCAGAGACATTACTTTACCAACAAAGGCCTGTCTAGTCAAGGCTATGGTTTTTCCAGTGGTCATGTATGGATGTGAGAGTTGGACTATAAAGAAAGATGAGTGCCAAAGAATTGATGCTTTTGAACTATGGTGTTGGAGTAGACTCTTGAGAGTCCCTTGGACTGCAAAGAGATCCAACCAGTCTATCCTAAAGAAGATCAGTCCTGGGTGTTCATTGGAAGGACTGATGTTGAAGCTGAAACTCCAATACTTTGGCCACCTGATGTGAAGAGCTGACTCATTGGAAAAGACCCTGATGCTGGGAAAGATTAAGGGCAGGAGGAGAAGGAGGTGACAGAGGTTGAGATGGTTGGATGGCATCACTAACTCAATGGACATGAGTTTGGGTGAACTCTGGGAGTTGGTGATGGACAGGGAGGCCTGGCATGCTGTGGTTCATGGGGTCACAAAGAGTCAGACATGACTGAGTGACTGAACTAAATTGAGCAGATGTTCAACAAGAGAGAGCTTATTATTCTTTTTTTTTTCCCACTGTGTGAGAAAAAATACACTGTGTGTATTTCTCACTGGTGAAATACACATAAAATTTACCATTTTAACCAATTTTAAATGCACAGGTCTCTAACTTTAAGTACAGTCACATTGTTTTCCAGCCAATACCACCATCCATCTCCAGAACTCTTAATCCTTCCCACTGGAAATTTTGTACCCATTAAACATTAACTCCCCCTTCCTTCCTCCACTGCGATTTTGACTTGCATTTCCTGAATCAGTGGTGATGTTGAGCATATTTTCATGTGTTTATTGGCCATTTTTATATCTTTTGGGGAAATGTGTCCTCAAGTCATTTGCTCATTTTTAATTAGGTTTTTTGTTGTTTTTTGTTTTTATTTGAAAGGGTTATAGAGAGAACTTTATTATTAGTAAGAAATATTATATTTATTCCACATGATATTTTGTCTAAGAATCATTCCTTTATCTTTTCATATTTACTATTTTCTACTTCATTTTTTTTTTTTTGCCTTGTTTGTCAAGATTTGTTAGCTTGCTATTTGTTAGTTTTGTAGGTGATTAGTATCTTTTTAATAATAGTATGCTATATCAGAAACATACAAATGAGTGGGGTTATCTTTCTCTGAATAACCTCTTCTATTTTCTTATTCTGATTTGAGAATCTTCCTAGCGTCCTGTCATGAAGACCTAATGGCACAACCCTCTGCCTTTGATCTCAAATGCAAGTCTTGTGTATACATAATGACTGAATTCTCAGGCTGATTGTTCTTATTTCTAAGCCTATCACCTCTCATAGCACATAGGAAGCACAATTAAAAAAAAGAAAAATGTAGAAGTTAAATATACTTTTATTGGTTAGAAGCTTATGTCACACTTGGGGAGAGGATTCGGTATGCTTTTTTATATATTTATGTAATATAATAAAATAAATATATAATTTATATGAAATATTAGTAGACTGCTCATCAGTTCAGTTCAGTCGCTCAGTTGTGTCGACTCTTTGTGACCCCATGAACCATAGCACACCAAGCCTCCCTGTCCATCGAGTCGGTGATGCCATCCAACCATCTCATCCTCTATCATCCCCTTCTTCTCCTGCCCTCAACCTTTCCCAGCATCAGGATCTTTTCCAATGAGTCAACTCTTTGCATCAGGTGGCCAAAGTATTGGAGTTTCAGCTTCAACATCAGTCCTTCCAATGAACACCCAGGACTGATCTTCTTTAGGATGGACTGATTGGATCTCCTTGTAGCCCAAGGGACTCTCAAGAGTCCTCTCCAACACCACGGTTCAAAACAACAATTCTTCGGCACTCATCTTTCTTTATAGTCCAACTCTCACATCCATACATGACTACTGGAAAAACCATAGCCTTGACTAGACGGACCTTTGTTCATTCTAGTGTATATAATAAGCAGTCACTTTTATGGGTCATATTTTTAGCTCTCAATTTTCTTTTAAATTGATTTCTACCTGAGCAGAAATCCAAGAATTAGCCAGGTTGGTGTTTTTTGGTTTTTTTTTAAGCCATTTATTTCATCATAACATTAATTACTACTGCCTAAATCAGGAAATTTCAGAAGTCCTACTGGAGTTGGAAAGGACCAAAGGGAAACAACAACCTGTGCCATAAATGAGAGGGATCTTGGATGGGAAAGAGCCAGGGCTGGAATCTCAGTCATTGTAGGTGGACCAGTGCCCCTATCACCCCGCACTACTGTCCTCCCAAAGGGCAGAGATTCAGCCCAAGGGAAGCATGGCATCAGCCATGCTCTGGACAAAACTTAGCACTTGCTTGTAACCAAGTTCTAGGTGACCTTAAAGCCTCTAGAACATAGGAGAGACCTAGACGAGTCTGCCCTAGGAGGAGAGTTTTACAAATGTCAGGTTTTTCATCTGTTCTTCCCTTCATCTTTAATCTGGGACATTAATCTGACCTCTGCCTTCACCATGGGCTAAAGAGAGCCAGAGATGCCTGGAGCACTGTTTTTCCAAGGTGTGGTCCAGGGACCAGCTACTCCAGAATCAAGGAGGGGACGGGGTGTTGATTTAAAATGCAGATTCCTGGGTCCCACCCCAGACCTACTGCATCAGAATATCTGAGGAGGACTCCAACAGAGGATCCTCTGTGACCAGCTCCCTTGGGGATTCTTCCATCCTCTAAGAACCACCCGTCTAGACCTAGATCTGTTAACACATGTCAGAATGACACAGTGAAGCGTTCACTGACATTCCCAGAGTCAGCCATTTTCCCCATAATGACAAGGACTTAATGTTAAAATGAAATCTTTATTGTTTAGTTTTTGTAGAGCAGATGGGAAATGGGACTATTCTCTGGTCTTGAGTTTCTGCTAAAGTTGCAATGTTGAAAAAATAAATAACAAATACCCACACATTTTAAAGAGAAGCTTTGGGTTAGCCTTGTAGGTCTTGCCACGAGACAGCAAAATCAGTTCTCCACTCCTGGCTTTGTGTCCTTGTCTTATGTCTGCTTTTAGCTTATACCAAAAAGAGATGAGAAATTCAAAGGATGTTGATCTGAGAGAAAGTTTCTTTGAAGAGACTTGTCAACCTAGAGCCCTGTGGCATTATGCTTCTCCTTCCCTTGGGGGAGTTGCTTCCCACCCCTGTCTGAAGCCAAAAGAGGCAAAGCTTCAGGGGATTTCCTTTTTGACATTAGGGTCACCTCAGAGTTGGATGTTTGCTGAGCTGCAGAAATTCAAAGTTTCATCCTGAGCTGTTACTGAAGAAGAACTTGGTAAAAAGCATTCTTGGAAGATGGAGGCTCCAGACCTCTGAAGCTAGATGGAGTATAGTCTGGTGCCGTGGCTCTTCTAGAAAAGTCTGGAGGTGAGCGTTTGACTGGAGCTGCCCTGAAGACAGGGATTGGAGAGACCACATCTTCAATGTGAGCGTCTGCACTTTCACTAGAGGAGGGGCAAAGTGACAGTTTCCAAAGCCCATAGTGCACCATCTTGAAAAGACCTCACCCAGAGAACTTCCTGGGAGAGTGAGGAGCCCCCAGAAGTCTTTGAGGGGCAATTTGGCTTTGAGCAGCAGTGGGAGGTGGGGGGGAGGGACAGAAGAAGTCTGCCTGCACACTGCTTGGATCAGGGAATAGCCAGGAGGGAGGATGGTGTGGATATCTGAATATCTCCATGGGAGGAAGTCAGCTCCTGGAAACCCACTGTAGAGAAGGTCCTACAGCAGATTTTAGCTCCCAGCTTCCCTGTGGCTAAGACTGTAAAGAACCTGTCTGCAATGTGAGAGACCTAGGCTTGATCCCGGAGTAGGGAAGATGCCCTGGAGAAGGGAATGGCAACCCACTCCAGTATACTTGCCTGGAGAATTCCATGGACAGAGGAGCCTGGCCAGCTACAGTTCATGGGGTCACAAAGAGTTGATCATGACTGAGTGACTAACATTTTCGCTCTCCATATCACCAGTCATATTGGATTTTACCTTTTTCCTCCTAACATTGTTCTCCACTCTAAACTTGAAAAGCAAAATAGCTGCACAGAAATAAAAAAGGAGGGTCAGAAGAGGAATGTGGAGAAAGTTTGAGAAATAGACCACACTCTGCTTATCCACATCCTGTTATGGAAAATTTCTAAAACCTTCCATTTTGTATTGGAGTGTAGCCAATTAGCAATATTGTGTTAGCTGCAGATGCATAGAGGAGTCTTACATACACATGTATCCATTCTTCTCCAAACTCCTCTCCCCTCCAGGCTGCCCCATAGCATTGAGCAGAGTTCCATGTGCTATACAATAGGTCCTTGTTGGTTATCTGTGTTAAATATAGGAGTGTGCTCACGTCCATCCCAAACTCCCTAACTACACCTTCCCCCACCCTTCCCTGATGATAACCATGAGTTCATTCTCTAAGTCTGTGAGTCTGTGTTCTAAATAAGTTCATTTACATCTTTTCTCTTTAGATTCCATATATAAGGGATAATGTAGGATATTTCTCTCTGCTGTGGAATTTTATAATTAGCCTGAGCCAAGAGAATGAAGCATGGAACAAGGTCAGCAATGTATGCTTTGCTTTGGCTTGGACTAGACTTTCCAATTATTGAAAATCAGACTGCTCCTCTACCTGAAAATGCCTGGGAAAGCCATGGACTCTGCCACAGAGATCATCCAAGGCTGGGAAGGGATGACCGATGGAACAGGACCGAGGGGCAAAATAAGCAGTTTCCTACTTGGACTGTCTTGAGTTTCACCTGCTCAATAAACCAGTTATAAACCCTGTCGTCCCCAGAAGCCCATGTGTGCTTCTTGTCAATGACACTTGAATGGCCAAAAACTTGAATATTTTATATGCTGCCAGCATAAGATATCTGGCCAGGCTTTGACCTTGGACACTTAGCAACACATTCCAAAAAGCAATGGATCACATGACTGACCAACCACCTGCACTTCATAGTAGACATCACATCTTTTTTTTTGTTATCAGAAGGTAGCACTTGGAGAAATCAGGACAAGGAATAAGGAGAAGATGGTAAACAATTTCCTCTCTAAGTCTCTCTAACTCCATTGCTAACTAAATATTTAGCCCTTTTCAACGGAGAGCAAGAAGAAATGTTGTATCAGTCCTGGTTTCTGGGAGATTAGTGGTTGATGCAGAGGCTTCTTAACCCAAAGCAATGGTTCTTGGGGTGCTAAGGCTAATAGACAAGAAGAATGAATGACTGAACACTGACAAGAATGTTAGGAAACTAGGATCCCAACACCAGACTGGGAGAGTTGATCAATCCAAGGCACCCAGAGATTGAACTGGATATTAGGAAAAAGAGTCAGGAGCCCATGGAGATGCCAGGGGAACTGGCTTGGTGGTCTTGAGCAATTCGTTGTCCAACAAACTCTTGAAGTTTGTGGTTTCTTTTTCACAACTGCAAGGGAACAATGAGTGGGTGGGTTTGCTGGGCTTAAAGAACCAGAAGTAGACAGGCAGGCCTCGTCTTTCACCAATCATCGATTCTGGGATGGGCCTAACAGAAACCAGATGGACACCACAATACTGGGGTCTGCTACAGCACACGACTGTGTAACACAAATTTGCTCATACACAACTGGCAAATTGGGAGTGATAACAAAATAGCGCAGAAGTCACAGTCAGTCAGTCAGTTCAGTCGTTCAGTCATGTCCAACTCTTTGTGACCCCATGGACTGCAGCACGCCAGGCTTCCCTGTCCATCACCAACTCCTGGAATTTACTCAAACTCATGTGCATTGAGTCGGTGATGCCATCCAACCATCTCAACCTCTGTCATCCCCTTCTCTTCCTGCCTTCAGTCTTTCCCAGCATTAGGGTCTTTTCAAATGAGTCAATTCTTCACATGAGGTGGCCAAAGTATTGGAGTTTCAGCTTCAACATCAGTCCTTCCAATGAATATTCAGGACTGATTTCCTTTAGGATGAACTGACTGAATCTTCTTGCAGTCCAAGGGACTCTCAAGAGTCTTCTCCAATACCACAGTTTAAAAGCATCAGTTCTTCTTTCTTTATAGTCCAACTCTCACATCCATACATGACTACTGGAAAAACCATAGTTTTGACTAGATGGAACATTGTTGGCAAAGTAACATCTCTGCAATTTTTTGCCAGCATGACAATAACTTGTGCTACAAAAAAAAAAAAAAAACACAACAGCTTTTGAACATAAAATACACTGCACAGCTGTGTGCAGAGAGCCATTAAAAAATCCAGTACTCAACACTCTGCCCACACCCACCTTCTCCATGAGGAGCAGCTTCCCACATGATCTGTTGGGTAATTGCTCCCTGAACCATTCTGCTTTATCTCCGAGCACTTTGTTTCTGTATCCTGAGAGAGGCAGTCCTGCCCCTTCCCTATACCCTTCCTCAAGGCACTTTGACCTTGTCTTAGAGGTTCTGCCTTAGAGGTTCTGTCCACAGTTCTGCCTTTACTGGAGTATTTCCTTCTTTATTAGAAATTAAACCTGGCTTTCGCTCTTGTGTTTTTATGTGCCAGTCTCTTTATTATGATGCTTCCGGCTTTTCCTGGTGGTGTGATAGGGAATGAAGCTAAGTGACCTGCCGTGACATGCAGCGCACACTTTTGTAGAATGGGAGGTGTTTTAGGATTACATGGGCTTCCCTGGTGGCTCAGATGGTAAAGAATCTGCCTGCAATGCGGGAGACCTGAGTTCCATCCCTGGATCGGGAAGATTCCCCTGAAGAAGGGAATGGCAACCCACTCCAGTATTCTTGCCTGAAGAATTCCATGGACAGAGGAGCCTGGCGGGCTACAGTCCATGGGGTTGCAAAGAGTTGGCCCCAACTGAGTGACTAACACTTTCACTTTAGAATTATATGTATGCCCTTACAGGTGAATTGTTTTGGCTTCCTCCCTGCAGGAGCCCAGCAGAGGAACATCTGAAGAACCAGGGTCCCTGCAGCCACCCCAGATGCATCTCAGGGTCTTCTGGGTAAAGCTACCCAGGAACCTGGCTCACCATCCTACCTTAGCCCATCCCCATCAGTGCATTGTTTGGGGCTTGCCCCGAAGAGATTTCCAGACTGATACATCAAAGCACATTCCTAATTCCTCTTAAGAGTCCCTTGGACTGCAAGGAGATCCAACCAGTCCATCCTAAAGGAGATCAGTCCTGGGTGTTCATTGGAAGGACTGATGCTGAAGCTGAAACTCCAGTACTTTGGCCACCTCATGCAAAGAGTTGACTCATTGGAAAAGACCCTGATGCTGGGAGGGATTGGGGGCAGGAGGAGAAGGGGATGACAGAGGATGAGATGGCTGGATGGCATCACCGACTCGATGGGCATGAGTTTGAGTAAACTCTGGGAGCTGGTGATGGACAGGGAGGCCTGGCGTGCTGCGATTCATGGGGTCGCAAAGAGTCGGACAGGACTGAGCGACTGAACTGAACTGAACTGAGTTCTTCCAAAAGCCTCAAGAGTGCCTCCTAGGGGCAAGAAAAAAAAAAAGGAACAAAAATGACAGGCTGAAGTCCAGGGTCCCCCAACTACAGGAGCTCCACTTTCTCTGCTTCTTGTATCCTGGCTCCCCAAACAGTGGGGTTTGGTACTTTTTTTTTTTTAAATGATTGCTCTGATGGTATCTAACTTGTTGTGTAGACACTGAGATATCCAGCTGGCTGATGACTGAGCAGGAGAGGGAGAAGAACCCCAGGATTCCAGCACTTGCTTTGCCTGGTGTCTTTCTCTTTGCCTTTATTTTCAAAGACCAAACAGAAACGGGACATTTATATGACTCACCCAAGTTTGCATAATAGTAAATGCATCCACATGATGAGAGCATCAACCAGTTCGCTGAATGCTCTTTCCTTAACTGAATCCCTGATTCCTGGGAAAGAAACTGCAGCAGCCCTTGGTACTCTTTAAATAATGCTGAAGCTGCGGCCAGACTGCCAAAAGGGAAGGCAGGTACAGCAAAAGTCATTGTTTATTGCTCCACCCCCTATTTTGTTCTCTTCTTCCAAAGCCTTCAGAATGTTCAATAGGTCCTGTCAATGCGGTTTCTATAGTGACTTCTGATCATGAAAAAAACGTATGTTCAGTCGAGATTGGAGATATTGTAGACATGGAACTAATATTCCACTGAAGATTGGCAAGGCAGCTAGCTACCTGCAAGCTATTTTTTGTCAAAAGAAGAGATGCTTCTAAAAAGGAGCTTTATTCCTGGCTTATCATATACAATTGTAAAATGTGAAAGTTGGAGTGGGTTTTTGAGGCCTTCAACTACAATCCCCTCATTTTACACAGGGGGACACTGAGGCTCAAAGAGGTTAAATTACTGCACCATAATGCAGGATGCTAACTGGCAAGTCTGATTTTCAAACTGTTGCTCTTTTCTACCTTTCTCCTCTTAATCAGCAGATGCCTTTCCGTGTCTGTCAGTCTATTTCTATTTTGTTAATAAGTTACAGAAAACAAACTAATGATTACCAATGAGGAAAGAGGGGAAGGATAAAGTAGGAGCTTGGGATTAAAATAAATACATACTTTATATAAATTAGGTAACTAACAAGGATCTACTGTATAGCACAGGGAACTCTACTCCAATAACCCATACTGGAGGAGAATGTAAAAAAAAGAATATATATATTTATATATATGTATGACTGAACCACTTTACTATACATCTGAAACTAACAAAATATGATAAATCAACTCTATTTCAATAAATCATTTTTAAACAAACAGATGCCTTCATTAAAACCACAGGGAACAAAAAATGTTTTGTGTGGGAATCCTCAAACATCAACAGTTTTTTCAATAACCATCTTGGCTTCTTTTATCCAAAACCAACCTTAAACACAGGTAAGCAACCACCTTTAAAAGTGGAGGCAAAAGCGCAAAACATAAACCCCACAGTTCAATAAAATGATGGATGATCCAGGGCAGCAAGGTAACTAAATATTAACTGTAACATTAAACAAGCAGTTAACAAAGATTAATCTTCCAGTCTGTATGCAGAGTACACAGATAACTCATTAGCTTGCTAATTCCTTTTTTTTTTTCTTTCTGTTATTCTAAGTAAATGTCCCTCTTTTTTAAAAAATGAGTGATCTTGTCTGTGTGGGAGGGAATGGGCAAAACAGAAGTGAGCATCATTTTCTGAAGGATGTCCAAGGTGAGCGAAGTTGATGGGCATTCAGTCAGAAGGAACTGTGACCCACACGTTCTTTTCCCAACACTGCCAAGTCTATGATGATCTCTCTAATTACCTAGGACTGCTTTGCAGTTATTTTCATTCCAATATCAGAAATCCTATAACTGGCCTTTCATCTGGAATTTTAGCTCCTAGAAATAGAAGTATTTCTCTTTTGAAAGTCATGTTTGTATCCACTGGAAAGGAAAATCCTTCTAAGTGGAGGTCTCACTTGTGGGTTTTTATCTTAACTGAGAAAAACAAAACATCAGGCTGGTTTCTGTGGGGTACAAACATAGAAGAGACATGTAAAGTGCTTCAATTATAATGAGATAGCTGGGGAAACTGAAACCCTGGGAGCTAGCAGACTTTACCAGCCTGGGATTTTACAAGTGAAAAGGCTGAATTGCAGGCTTCCCAGGTGGCTCAGTGGTAAAGAATCCATCCATCGGCCAATGCAGGGAATTCAGGTTTGATCCCTGGGTCAGAAAGATCCCCTGGAAGAGGAAATGGCAACCCGCTCCAGCATTCTTGCCTGGAGAACCCCATGGACAGAGGAGCCTGGTGCTTGAAGTCCATGAAGTTGCAAAAGAGTAGGACACGACTTTGTGATTAAACAGCAAAACAACAACAAAAGGCTGAATTGTTTTGTATTAAAATAGTGTTTATATTATCAGAGGGATATGAAACAGTGAAACTGACTACAACACCCAGCTTCACTTCCCATCAGTAGCCACTATGAACCATGTAAAAATATGACCACATTTATACAAACTTCAACATTCCCCCCTTTCCTCTTTGTTTTTACTAGTATTAAAAGGTAAACCAAGGCACATTAAAATCTTGAAGAGTTTATCTGGGAAAACATCCAACCAAACAGAGCAGTGCCAAATCAAAAGTGGTTAGGGGTGCTCCGCTAACAGGAGCTACGGAAGGGGTTTTTATAGAGGACCCGCTGACACAAAGCAAGGAAATGATTTGATTGGCTATAGCTCACTCAGTTGCTTATTTAGGAGATTTGTGATTGGCTGTCCTTCAGTTTCACTTTCTCCAACTAGAGTGCGTGGCCTCTGGCTTGAGTTTTGATTCTCTAGGCATTAGACACTCCCCCCCGCCACCCGCCCAGTCTAAGCACCCCTTGTTTAAAGACTTTAATACTAGCTAAGTGTCATTTAGACTTTGTGAAGTTTTTGATAGGCAAACCCTCTTCTAATTTCTATAAGTCTTCCATAATGAGTCTATGTGAGTCTATAGGTTGATTCAAAAATAGAAATAACCAAGTAATATAATTAGACCTATAAAGAAAAATGATGCTTTCTAACTGTGGTACTGGAGAAGATACTTGAGAGTCCCTTGGACTGTAAGGAAATCAAACCAGTCAATCCTAAAGGAAATCAACCTTGAATATTC
Source organism: Cervus canadensis (assembly GCF_019320065.1). NCBI lineage: Eukaryota > Metazoa > Chordata > Mammalia > Artiodactyla > Cervidae > Cervus > Cervus canadensis. The sequence continues at coordinate 79,071,567 of NC_057390.1, read as the reverse complement.
ATTGGAAGGACTGATGCTGGAGCCAGTGTTCCAATACTTTGGTCTCCTGATTGGAAGAGCCTACTCATTGTAAAAGACCCTGATGCTGGGAAAGATTGAAGGCAGAAAAGGACAGCAGAGAATGAGATCACTGACTAAATGGACATGAGTTTGAGCAAACTCTGGGAAATAATGGAGGACAGAGGAGCCTAGTGTGCTGCAATCCATGGGGTCACAGATTGGGACACAACTTAGCAACTGAACCATTATATATATATATAGTGTGGTACAAAAGAAAATATTCCTAGCAACAAAGTCTGTTGAAATGTCTTTTCACTTCTTTGTGACTTTCTTCATTCACTCAGGCTCTGCCCTAATGCTCTCCTTTTTTATACCCTGTATCATTCTCTTTCATGGATTCCTTTTTTATTCTGCTAAAATATCTCCTGAATAATTTTTTCCATGTAGGATATATGAGAAGTAAGCTCTGAAATGATACATGTCTAGAAGTGTTTTGTTTTGGCCTTAACCTGATTGATGGTTTATCTAGATAGAATTTTAGACTTAAACCATTTTCTCTCAGAATTTTAAAAACAATGCCCTGTACCTACTGCTCCCAAAGCTGCTGATGAAAACAATCTAGGTCCTTTGTCGATAACACCTGCTTGTCTCTCTTAGGCCCTAAAAGATTCTCTTTCTAGCCTAGGATTGCCAAAGTATATATTTTTCTTTAATCCAGGATTTATCTTTTCCAATTAATCCAGCTCAGCTCTCAGTGCCCGTTTCCAGGTGAAGATTCAACTTCTCAGCTCAGAAAATGATTTTTCTTTTTTTTTCTTGATTACTTCATTTCCTGCATTATTTTTGTTTTCTTCTTCTAGACGTACAGTGGGATGGATGTTGAACCCCTGGATTTATTCATGTTTCTTTAGTTGCTTCTCCTGTTCTCCATCTGTCTATTCATGCAACTTCCTAGACTTTATCTTTGTGATCAGTTACATTGATGTTACTATTTAAGCCACCCACTGATCTTTTGAATTCAGCACCATATTTCTTTTAATTTCTCGTGTGTAATTTTTATTTGCTGACTGCTCAATTTTTCATGTTGACCTGTTTGTATTATATTGATACAATATGCACTCAAATTTTAAAATAATACATAGTTTTCTGCTTGTTTTTAAGTGTCTTGTGCATCTTGGATTTACTCTGTTGTTCATCTTGGTCTTTTATCATACTATTGTGGCTTCCTCAAATCAGATGATCCTTAGTTTTGCAATTGTACTTATGAATGAAAGAGAGTCTGGGCTCGTTGTGGGCACTGTTATAGCTTTCCTGGGCAGCTGTATATATCTTTTATGCCAGTAATCCTCCCCCTTTGAGTAGTACCATGTTTAAATGCCCATTAAAACAAGTTAAGCCCCACCATCCTACTTGCTGAATGTGTCTCCTGGCTCTTTCAGAGTTCTGCTGCAGAGATTCCTGCATGTGTCAGGCACAGATCTTTCTGGTTTGTCTGCTCCGGGCTCATCGTCATGCCCACATGCTTCTGCTTCTGCTACTAGAATTCTCTCTTCCACTCTATTGGATCCCAGTCTGGAGCAGGACACCAAGTGGGACTGTGGTTTCAGTAAAGTGAAAAGGTTAGTCGCTCAGTCATGTCCAACTCTTTGCAACCTCATGGACTGTAGCCCGCCAGACTCCTCTGTCCATGGGATTCTCCAGGCAAGAATACAGGAGTGGGTAGCCATTTCCTTCTCCAGGGGATCTTTCTGACCCAGGAATCAAACCCATGTCTCCTACACTGCAGACAGATTCTTCACCATCTGAGCCACCAGGGAAGCCCATGTTTTCAGTAAACCACTGGCCAATTCAACCTCTTCACAACATAAAAGTGCAAATGAATGTGTGGCTGTAGGATCTATCTACTCTCCCCAGCCATCTCCAGATAATGCTGACCTGGAAGTATTTCCAGGGTGTTTCTACTAAGAAATAAATTTCAAGATTTAAAACACCTGTATATAAGAGGACAGGCTTGTGGTTGCCAGTGGGGAGGAAGAAAGTGTGGGAGGGATGGACTGGGAGTTTGAGATCAGCAATGCAAACTATTATATATAGAATGGATAAACAACAAAGTCCTATTGTAGAGCACAGATGACTCTTTCCAACATCCTGTGATATACCATAATGGAAAAGAATACGAAAAATAATATACATGTATATGTAGAAGTGAATCACTTTGCTGTACAGCATAAACTAACACAACATTGTAACTCAACTTTACTTCAAGAAAATACATTTTTAAAAATCTGTGTATAAAGTGTAAGTTAGCACGTACAAAACTACACCAAAAATAAATGGGAGACACCTTCAGCAAAATAAACACTGAGCAGGAAAAAAAACAACAACAGCAGAATTATGGAATCTTTTAAGAGAGAGGCTGAAGGCTTTCTGTACTCTTCATGTAAGGATAAATAAAATTCCACTGGTACAAACTGACCCAGTGCCAACCAAAACCTTACTTGGGTGTTTTTATCCTGGGGTTTTGAGGGAATTAGAATGGAGAATTGGGGGATTGAGAATGGAGAATTGGGGGATTGAGAATGGAGAAAGAGGGCTTCCTAGTGGCTCAGTGGTAAAGAATCTGCCTGCCAATGCAGGAGACCCAAGTTCAATCCCTGATCCAGGGAGATCCCTCATGGCACAGAGCAATTAGGTGTGTGCATCACAGCGACTGAATCTGGGCACTTGAGCCTGGGCACCATGGGCCCTAGAGACCATGCTCAGCAACAAGAGAAACCACTACAATGAGATGCCCACACACTGCAACTAGAGAGTAGGCCCTGCTCCCCGAAACTAGAGAAAAACCCATGCAGCAATGAAGACCCAGCAGAGTCAAAATAAATAAATAAATTAAATTAAAATTATTCAAAAAGAAATAAAAAAGAATGGAGAAGGAAAGACATAAAAATTGTCATTACAGTTAAATTTATTGCTGACTTGAAGATTAGAGCATGTTCATACCTAAGCCAGGTTTCTCCACCTTACCTAAAAAAAGTTGGTGGCCAAAAAAGTTCATTTGGGTTTTTCTGTATACTGTTATGAAAAACCCCCAAAAAACTTTTGGTCAGCCCAATATAAGAGCCAATCTGAGGCAGGACAAAGGAGGGCTCTGTTTCAGGTGACATACAAGTCTATTCCATGGCAGTTCAGTTCAATCGCTCAGTTGTGTCCGACTCTTTGCGACCCCATGGACTGTAGCACACCAGGCTTCCCTGTCCATCACCAACCCCCAGAGCTTACTCAAACTCAGGTCCATTGAGTCAGTGATGTCGCCCAACCATCTCATCCTCTGTCATCCCCTTCTCCTCCCACCTTCAATCTTTCCCAGCATCAGGGTATTTTCAAATGAGTCAGTTTTCCACATCAGGTGACCAAGACAGTCTTCTACCAAAAAAAAAGGAAAAGGAAAGAGTGTCATGGTAGGGAGTTCACCTCATCTTAAAGCCACCTGTGACCACACCAGGACTCAACAATACTGGCCACCAACCTGTTAAGGCCAGTGTGTCCATGTTCTTTTTGGCTCCCATCTTTAGCCACGACCTTTGGGGCAAATGCAAAGTTGTGATTAGGATGGTGAGTGGGCGGGTGGGAAGGGACCTGCTGGAGAGAGACAAGGAAAAAAGAAAAGATGGTTCCAGAATGAAACCTGCTACAAAGGAGCTGATCTTGGAAGAGAAATGGACTCCCAGGGCACTGACCGGCCAGGGCCGACACCAGTGTCCAGGAAGTGTGGTCAGCCCTGAGGATGATGGAGAGGCTTCTGCTGGGGAGAGTATTTTCCAGAGAAATTAGGAATGCAATTTCAAGAGACTGTTGTCAAATGAGTCTTAATGCAATGGGCAAAAAATCATAATAAAGTATTATAAAACACACGAATTAACTTTAAAGAAAAAGCTACTAGCAATAGACAGACCCTCATCCATAGCAGATTTAGCATTAACAAAGAAAGAAAGGAAGGAAGGGAAGGACAAGTAGCAAAACCACAGGCAGTGGTTCTCTGAGGGGTCACAGGGTACACGTTGGGCAGAAAGGGGAGGGCATTTCTCTTTAAAGTTTGGATTTTTCAAACCCATAAGGAAATTGTGGTTGAAGGAAATTAGAAGGCTTCACAACAGTTGCTTTCCTAGTGGGTGTCAGAATTTTGAAACCTGATCAGTTTCGTTCAAAGTGAGACTTTGAAATCTCCGTGCAACAACCGACATAAATAGTATGCAGAGAAAGAATAGCAAGATATTTCTCGAGAAGCTCAACCGTGATGTACATGGCTCAGACAGTAAAGAATCTGCCTGCAATGCAGGTGACGTCAGTTTGACCCCTGGGTCAGGAAGATCCCCTGGAGAAGGAAATGGCTACCCACTCCAGTATTCTTGCCTAGAGAATGCCATGGACAGAGGAGTCTGGTGTGCTACAGTCCATGGGGCTCCAGAGAATCAGACATAACTGAAGTGACTTAGCACACACACACACCTAAGTGTGCAGAGGAACCTGAAAGCCTCAAACACATCTCTCCTGGCCTTTGACCCTGGGCTGTCTTGCAGATGCGCTTTTCAGGAAGGAGGAAGGCAGAGCAGATGGATGGTTTGCTGACAGGCTCAAAATACTTCCCAGAGCCCAGAAAGCAGGGTGATTACTGTTCATTCTGCTCCCACAGAGGACTGAGCTCAATTAAGAGACTTTAAACCCAATTGTCATCAAGACAGATTATCTGATTGTGGAGATTTTCTGCTGATTTTGTCTTAGGACTTGGCCTCCTATTTTCAGCCATGAAGGCTATCAGACTGTGGATCTAGTATGTCCAGCCCCCTTGGCATTCTTGCTTATTCTGACCTCTGCTTCCTCTATTTAACCTTCAATATGCAAATGTAACACCCACAGAAAAAAGAGGCAAGACTCTACCAGTTTGAAGACGGGTAGCAACGGCCACTGCTTCTCTTATCCAATTGGCTAGATTGCTATTTGTCTTGGGCTGGTTGGAAATCTTTCCAGCAGCTTCTCAGATATTCCAGACCACAATCTCCTGAATATCAAATTGTTTTCCAAACCCCTTACTTTCCCATATAGAAACGAGGCCCAGAAAGAGGTCACTTTTCCAAAAGTTTCTCAGACATTTGAATCTAAAACCAAAATGTCTTTCCGGCCCTACACAAAGCTCTTCTTTTTCCCAGTGCTCAGAAACAGCCAGCTGCCCCTAAGGGACCCCGAGTCCCACTTTTCATGGGGAAATGTGGACTGCCCGAGCTGGAGTCCAAACCTTCTGCTGACATACAGAGAAATCGAAGACCAGAAAATGGAAAGGATTACACAGTCTGGTCAGGCCTGGCCGGAGCACACAGCAGGGGCTCAACTCATGGCAGCCAAGTCTGAATCTACAGTGGGAACTGACACCCATTTATGCTGAAAGTGTGGTTAGAGGTATGGTCCTTTTCTATGGAATCTCAAGCCCAGTAATGAATGGTAAAGGCCTAGAAAAGACCCTGATGCTGGGAAAGATTGAGGGCAAGAGGAGAAGGGGGCAACAGAGGATGAGATGGTTGGATGGTACCACTGACTCAATGGACATGAGTTAGAGCAAACTCTGGGAGATAGTGAAGGACAGGGAAGCCTGGTTTCCTGCAGTCCATGGGGTTGCAAAGAATCAGACAGGACTTAGTGGCTGAACAACGATGACAGAAAGCACAGAGCCAGGGACCTCTCAGCAGAGCTGCCCTCTCCACCAGACTCAAAGGTGGATCTCCTCGTGACTCTTATGATGGCTAATGAACACCGGGTTTCCTCCTTGCTCATTCTTGGCAGAAGGCTACTAGCATATTCACCAGGTTCTCACCCTCTAAACTTGAGCTGGAATGCATAAGTTATCAAATGAATCTCTCTAGAGCAGAACTTCTAGACACAGGCCTAATCAGACTCTCACTTGCTCACAAAAACCTTTAGAATGAAGGGCTGCCAGATACACTTATAACAAGCCTTACTATACCTGTATCAAAGAGACACTTTATTTCCTTAATTCCATGCATGAGCAGAGCTGAAAGAGCTACTAACAATATAATTTCTTAGCAATTTAATGTATATTTTCACATTAGAGCCTGACTTTATCCCAGAGGCTAGAAACATTCTTTAGCGGCAAATAATGAGTGTATCTGCTATAAAATTAGCTACCCTTCCTAAGAGCAATAGGATTCCACTGCAGTGTCAACCTAGAGAATTCATAGAATTACAGACTCTAACATTTGGAAGAAAATATTCAGAGTAATCTGGATATATTAGTGAATTTCCCCCAGTAATCAGTGTGGATCCTTATGCATAGTAAATGCTCAAGACATCTTCATGTAATTAGTCATTAATTAATTAGTTAATTAATGAATGATCCTCAACTCCATTTAACATCTGTGGAAACTGCATCTCCAATATAAAGTGTGATTTCCCTAAGCTCACAAAATGTCAGAGCTGGAATTTAAACCTAGATGTTCACATTCTTAGGAATTTACTTTTCTTACTCACTTTGTCTCTCATACAGTCCCTCCAATTTTTTTAAAAAAATAATTTTTCAAATATTCCAAGAGTAGCCTCAAAGTTAGCTGTTTTCTTTTTCCTTAATTTCTTTCAACTCATTGAGGTACAATTAACATATAACAATGTTTAATTAGACACAAGATATTCATCATGATAACTTGATATATTGTATATTACAAAATGATTATCACAATAAGGTTAGTTAACCCAGCTATCACCTCACATAATGACCTTACATTGTGTGTATGGTAAGAGCTTTCTGGGCTTCCCCGATGGATCAAATGTTAAAGAACCTACCTGCAATACAGGAGACCCAAATTTGATCCTTGGGTCAGGAAAATCTCCTGAAGAAGGCAATGGCTACTACTCTCATATTTTTGCCTAGAAAATTCCAGGGACAGAGTAGCCTGGCGGGCTACAGTCCATGGGGTCACAAAGAGTTGGTCATGACTGACTTTTCCTTTCTTTCAAGAGCTTTTAAGATCTACTCAACTTTCAAATATACAGTCCAGTATTCTTACCTGCAGTCACCACGATGTGACATTTCACGACATATCTGTCTTATAACTGGATATATACCAAGGTCTTCCATGGTAGCTCAGTCAGTCAAGAATTCGCCTCCCATACAGGAGGGGCAAGTTCAGTCCCTGGGTCGGGAAGATCCCCTGGAGAAGGAAATGGCAACCCACCCCAGAATTCTTGCCTGGAAAATCCTATGGACAGAGGAGCCTGCTAGGCTACAGTCCATTGGGTGGCAAGAGTCGGACACAAATTAGCAACTAAACCACCAACTGGATGTAACAATTTTCAAATCCAGTTGGAGAAAGCGTCCTGTGTATACCTTTGCAAGCACAGCAAATAGACTGTAGAAGCCATTCTACCAACCAAGTCCCAAGGTGGGGAGCCTTCCCGTTATTAAAAAAAAACTCCTCCTTCAAGCAGCGGTGAGGATAAATTATCAATTCATTCAGCTAAAAAATGGTTCTAATCCCATACTAAAAGTCTCACATGGCACAAGTGCTTCAGATACAGTATCTCATTTAATTCTCATCCCAGCTCTGCAAGCCCATCAATATTCTCTGCACGGCACCATTGACAAAACTGGGCTCCAAGCAGTAAGGGAAGTACACGAAAGCTCGCAGCTAGTCACGGACTGAGCTGGGTCTTGAAGCCGGGTCTGGATGACTTTCAGAGACGTGGGTTCCCCTTCTATGAAGTTATGCAGGAGTGAAACGTTGCCCTGCCTGGGAGGACTCATCCTCCAGCGGGGAATATGGCAGCTAACAGCACAGCACGGCGGGCTCTACGACGGAGGCAAGAAGGAGCAGGCTGTGACTTGGAGGACATGTGCACTCCTAGCTGAGACTTCTTCCTAGGAAAGTGACACCCGACTTGGGTTTCCTACATGAAAATAAAGAGGAAAAGATATTGTCATAGTGAATATCCAGATTTCTGGACTTGGATGTCTTTGAGTTGTCGCTAACTTTATCAAGCAGCGTGAGTTTTAGAAGCTTTGTTTTGGTAAGACTTGAAGAAGCAGCTCTTCTTCTTCCTGCCCAAGGTCCCTGAGGGCTTGGGAAAGGAAATTTATTTTTGACTGGTATCTACCATAGCCAGAAGGACTTATCTTCAACCTAACTAAGAAGAATGCTCCACCTACAGTCTGCAGGTCACGATCTTGATTTCGATTCTATTTCAGACCCAGATCTGTACCACTTTGCATCCATCAATGAGTTTTAGTTTTATCCCCCAGTTGACCTACTGACAGAGAAGAGAAGAAAGGAAATAGGTAGGAAAACGTTTCCCATTTGGCCACAGAAGAGATGGAACAGGGAGGGATCCAGAAATGGCACAAAACATATACCACTTTCTCTAGTCCTTTCCTGCCTTAAAGCCTTTTGGCACAACCAAATCCCTGTTCTGCTACTTCCCCCATCCCCTGCCGCTACCATCACCAATCCCCATAGACTTTGTAGTTGGGGCAGTTTATCTGCTGGACATCTCTTGGAAAGGCATGGTAGATTTGTTTCCCCGTTTCTAAATTATGCCAGTAAAGCAAATCTGAGCTTGGGATCAGCCAGAAGTTCCAAATGTAATACACTCAGGGATCATGTCAGTCAAGTACAAGGAACCTTGACCTTTTTTTTTAGTCTATCCAACTTATTATACTGGGGACTTACATTTTCTCCAAAGTTTCATCTTTATTCACTTAATATAAGAACTCTGAAATCCTCCTGAGACAAGAATTAATCTTCCTTGTTGAACCCTTCCTCTATACTAGACACTATATAGTAAGTCTTGACATTGTTTATTTCATTTAATCCTCAAAGTCACCCTAGCAGGTAGTTATAATTAGTTCCATTTTATAGATGACGTTAAGTCATTAGGTAACTGACCTTGAGGCTGGTAGAGAGTTGCGCATGTGCTAAAGACCTCTCATGGATGCTTTTCAGCCTAGGTTATCTGACAATGAAACCCTCACTGATTTATAACAATCTTCCTATCTGCCTGGATTCCCACATATCTTAGATGTCCATGGAATACAGTTGGGAGAAAAGTGTCTTCACTGCATAGGTGGAGAGGTGAAAATACCGATTAAACATTTTTGTTATCTGGTCTTAACTCCAGATGGTAGAACAACTCCTCACTCTTTCTGCCTGCCTCTCTCAGGCATCCCCACTGAGCCCAGCCCAGGGCATCCCCCCAATTTCCTGCCTTGTTCCAGGAACCTGGCAACCCAACAGCAGCAGTGCCTTAGCTGAGTCCAGAAATGTTTCATGAAGAGCCCATGAAGTGGTGCTCCCACCGCCAGGCTCCCAGAGTGGATTACAACATGAAGTCCGCAGAGGGATCTGACAAGAGCCACCAACTTCCTTGTTTCTCCCTCTTTCAGGTGACAGATCAGCTCAGATGCTATTTTAAAACATGCCATACAGACTGGGTGGCTTCCAAACAACAGGAATTAATTTCTCACAGTTCTGGAGGCAAGAATCTGAGATTAGGGTGCCAGTGTGGTCAGATTATGGTGAGAACCCTTTTTCCAGTGGTGGACTGCCCACTTCTTTTGTATGTGTGAAATAGAGTAAGCTTTAATTAAGCATTGTTCATATACTTTAACAGGGCTTCCCTGGTGGTTCAGCAGTAAAGGATCTGCCTGCAATGCAGGAGCCGCAGGAGGCGTAGGTTCGATCCCTGGGTCAGGAAGATCCCCTGGAGGATGGTATAGCAACCTACTCCTGTATTGTTGCATGGAGAATCCTATGGACAGAGGAGCCTGGCCAGCTACAGTCCATGGGGTCGCAAAGAGCTGGACATGACTGGAAGGACTTAGCATGCACACAAATGCATGTACTTAAGCACTCTTATTCATTTAATATTTACTGAATACTTGCCAGAGGGTCAACATGTGTCACTCCCCTTCAAATTCGTCACTGCTTCCCATCACCACCCAGTGCTTTGCTACTCAAATTCTGGTCCGTGGACCACCAACAGTGGCATCCCATGGGAGCTTGTTAGAACCTGAGGATCTCAGGCCTCCACCAACAGACTGCCCATTTCTCACTGTGTCCTCACATGACAGAGAACGGAAGGGGGACACAACTCCCCTGAATAATATTTATAAGGGCACTAATTCCACTGTGGGGCTTCACCCTCATAACCTCATCTAATCCTAATCATCTACCCCAAAGTCCCACCATCTAATCACATGGGGCTGGGTAGGGTTTCCATCTGTACATTTTGGGAGGATGCAAACATTCAGTCCATAACAGGAGCACATAGATGGTTTTTCCCCCCTTCCTCTCCTTTTGGCTGTTTGGAAATTTAATCATGCAAATATTTGTTTAGCACCCACTCAATTCTAAGCCCTGGGCTAAGCAAGAGTAACCCAAAGAAAATTCAGGGTCTGGTCAGAGAAAATATCAAACAGAAAATCCTAGGCTAATGGGTTAAGCACCACACTGAAGTCCTGTGTAAAGTGCTCTGAGTACACAGAGGAGGAACTGGTTCATTCCGCCTGCCAGCTCGGAGGCGTTTCACATGCCACCCTGGTCTCCCTGATGCTGGTAATGCAAGCTTTCAAGCTGAGAAGCAACATTGTCAATTGTGCTTTGGGATAAGCTTTCTGGCAGCGAGCACTTTGAAGGTCAGAAACACCCTGTGCCCAGCAGAGAACCTGGCAGAAAGTTCACCGATTCCAGTAACACTGATGGAGTCTCTACGATATGCCAGGCTCTGGGCACATAATGTGCAGCAGTGAAGTCTCTGGCCTGAGAGAGGAAAACAGTCAAGGCTATAGGATATTAAGGGCAGGGAGATGCAGGCACTCAGGAGAAATGACTCGCCCTGTCTGGAGAGTGTCAGCCCAGCTGCCCAGACACCATATTTAAGCTGCATCAAGATGGAGAAGCAGGAGTTAACCAGAAAAATGGGGCAAGAGTGGGAGGAAGTGAGCAGGGAAGAGTGTGCTGGGCAGAAGTAGCATGAACAATTGCCTGGAGGCAGGAGAAAGCATGTCTCAGTGAGTCTGGTCCTGGCGAGCGTGGCCAGAGGGTGAGGTGAAGCTGAGACAAGGACAGGGCACCTTGATTTAACTGAACTACAGTGGCTGTAATGAGGACAAAGATTTGGAGGAAACACAGAAGCAGGGAGGCCATTTGGGCCACAGCAAGGTGACTTTGATGGAAGGAGGAAGATGAAAGTCAGGATTAAGGCAGTAAGAGTAGAGATGGAGAGAGGGCATAAGAAGAGTGCAACTGATTGAAGATGGGGCCATCAGAAAGACATGATAGACACAGGGCAAGGATCCACACTTATTTCAGTAAAGCACACAAGAATGACCCTAAGAGCATTGTACAGAGCAAGCATCCCAGCAAGACTGTCCACGTGGAAAGCCAATGCACCCTTGGGCTTTCAGATTCCAACCATGGAATCTGCTGACCATGGGACTGTCTGATCTAGATGAAAAACCTTTAGTCCCACGGATTGGTGGCTGGAGGGTATGCTTTTGGTCAGCCCCAGCTTCTCCCTGCTTTGACTACCCTGCCCCCTGTCTCCCCAGGTACAGAGAACCTGTAAGAACCCCTGTCCATTGCTGAGACCCATCTCTTAGGGGTTCCATTCCCTTACCATGTCCAGGCTTCAGGCCTGCATAAAATCAAGTCCTGCAGGGAATAAGGGAAGGGAAAAACAGCCCAGAAATGACTCCCAGTATGGACTGTGTTGTGAGCAACCAAGATGGCAAGAGGAACAGGTCTAGTTGGAGATGGTGGTAGTAGACAGAGGGAGGGTAGAAGACAGGCAGACGAAAGTGATCAAAAAGCAGACACCGCTGAAACTATAACCATGGGAGGCAATGCTTCTTGCAAAGCAATATGGTGCCATGGATGGGATGGGTAGACAGGTGTCTGGGTGCCCAGAGTCAACCTCCCTGAACCTCAGAGCTCCAGCAGTAAAATGGGACCACAATTCTTACTCAGTTTGGGGATCAGCTGTTTCTCGGGCCCCTCCATTTCTAAAATTATATGAACTGATGTACTGAAGATCAAGTTCTTCTGGGGGAAGTTTCCAATCCTTCCCCAATCCCAGCTGCACTCATCTTTCCAGTCACACTTCCCTTCCAGAAGCTCCTCTTCAGCCAGGTTGGGCTCCTTCCTGGCTCCTTCTTACATCCACATCTTCTCAGCCCCACTGATTCAAGCCCTTAGCCCTGCGTGTTGATTGTGAACCTCGGCAGATCACAAGCAAGTAAAATTCAGCCCTTACACCTGTTCCATCCACCCCACCAAGGAAGCCTTCCCAGCTGCCCCTGGTTGAGCACCTAGTCCCAGAATATCTGTAACACTTCTTCAACACTCTGAGAAACTTGAAGGTCAGTGACATTAGAGGACATGCCAAGTTCACTCCATTGGTAGGTAGCAGATTTGTATCCAAACCCATGTCACATTGATTCTGGAGTCTGTGGCCAGTCTCCTCCAAGGTCATCTAACCTTCCACACCAGAGTCTATGCCTGACTCCCTAATAGGTTCTCACACGTGATGAATTTGCCTTATCCTTTAACTTGCCATGGGTTTTGTCACCAAGCCAGACTGTGAAGTCAGGAACTGTAACTTCCGCATCTTGTGATGACCCAAGAGTCACATTTAATTTAAATTAATATTTTCTTTGTAGAGGCAGAAGCCGGGGTCCCACAGTGGGAAAAGCTCAGAATGAGAGCAGCAGGCCTGGGTTCCATCTCTCTAACAACCAACCTTCCCTGTGTCCTTGGAAGGTAACTTTCACTCTCGGAGTCTGTTTTCTCATCTGTGAAGGGTTGGATTTGATAGCTAACTTTGCTTTTGACATTTGATGCTAAATCAGCAGAACCTTTGAGAGCAAATGCTAAGGGGCATCAGAGCTGATCTGCTTACAGACAGGGAGGCTCTGAGGAACCGGCTGAGTAGCTTAACAACAGGAGGGGAGAAGCCAAGGGGGCCCAAGTGGCAATAATAGAGCAGATTTATCACTCGATTCCTGAGATTTATTTTAGAGGAGTGAAAAATGAAGGGCGGAGACCTGAAAGAGGACAGAATCTTTTAGGAGCAATGGAACATGGATATCTGTTATAAATCTTCCACCTTTAATTATTCTTAAAGGTGGCTATGAATTTAATACTTCTGTAGGGCTTGGCTTTTGAGAAAATAGACAGTTATGAAGGGACTGATGATACATACAGAATGACTTTCAAAAGGAATACACAGGCTGCATGCCCTGTCCTTAAAATGGAGACAGGACCCCATCAAGGATATTATGGCCTCTCACTAGATTAGTACATAGTGGGGCTCTGTGATCACAACTCAGAGGACCTAAAGCATTAGAAACTGAAAAGTAAGTTCCAAGGATAATAAAAGGGATCAGGAAAGAAGGAAGAGTGGAGATGGCAGAGGCCATGGAGGAAAGGTGAATTGACATGAAAGAGATTGGGTGGTCCAAGTTTAGGATTTCAGGTTCATGTCTTTCAGGATGATGAAGAAGAAAAGTGATGAGCTCTCTATGAATATATGGCAACAAGCATAGTGATCAGGCTCCAGGTAACCCTTGTCCTTGCTCCATTACTGATTGGCTCTGTGACCTTGAACAAGTCACTTCACCTAAAAGAAACTGCTTCTTCATCTGAAAACTGAGTCATCACATTTATCTGCTCTAAGTGAGCTTCACCAGCAGCAGGCAAAGTCTATAACACACTAAGAAACTAAGACGGATTGTACAAATCCACAGTATCTTATGACAGAGAATCATCCTTTTCACCCTCTGGTGGCATCAAGCTCAACAGCTTACCAGTCTACACAGCATCTGCCCTGCTCTAGACCTCAAGATCTTCACTTTGACCACTGCAACTGCCTTCTGTTTTGCCATTTCAATCCATCATCAACCAGAGCAATCTTTTCAAATTGCAAGTGTGGTCGTCTCTCCCTTTCTCATAACCCTTCCCACCATTTCTAGATTCCATTTTAAGAATGCAGACGACCTTCACAACTTGTCTTCAAATTCCATTTCCAAGCATTGCTGACCACTTGCTGTCACAATCCCTATATTGCAGCTAAATCGAGCTACTTGAAATTCCCTCAAGATACCTTGATCTCTCATGACTCCAAGCTGTACTACGTGCTCATTTCTTTTTCTGGAGGCCTTTCCCATTTGACATGTTCCAACATATCCTTCAAGACCCACTTCAAATACTATTTTCCCTGAGAAGCTTTCTCCAACTCCCCCAGGCTGTTAGTATTTCTGTTATCTTTGATTTTTAACCCAAACATTTATTTTTTCACACTGGAATTTCTGCCATTTCCCTTAGGAAAAAAAATGTTCCATAAACTGTTTCTTGAGTTTGATTCTCTCCTTTTTCCTTTGTATCCCTGAACATTGTACCTTATTGACAGCTCCAATGTCAGTGCTTTGACCTTATAAAAAACACAGTGGAAATCATGTGTTTTTTTTTAAAAAAAAGTTTACAACAGCTGCTAAAATCAAATGAATTTGGGGTAAAATGAACATGATTTCTAGGTCATCATCTGCTATATGGGACATTTCTGTAACCAGCTCTAGCCAAGCTTTTATCTCTGGACTTCTCATCACTACTTAACTTCTTAGCCTCCCAGAGAAGGTCCAGACATTGTATGGCTGGGACAATGGATCCCTCTCCATATTCCCCTGCAGCCAGCCCTGTTTGTGAGACATGCTTGGTACTCAGTAATTAGCCTCCAACTAATAAAAATAAATGAAAAAAAAAAAAAGAAATGTTCATTGCATGATTAACAGTAGCTAACATTTGTGGAGGGCTTATTATGTGCCAGACAGGCACTGTTCTAAACACCCTCTGTGTATCAACTCATCTAATTCTCAAAATAACCCTATAAGATAGGCATTATAATTATCCCCATTTTGAAAATGAGCAAATAGATACCCAAAATATGTGTAGAAGCTTGATTTAGAACTTGAGTTCTCTGGTAAGAGAGCCATACCTCCACCACAACACAATGCAGCCTCTCATGTTGAATAAATAAACCATTTGTGAGTTCCATTCTAATGGAGCAGTTCCGCCTTTTATCAGTTTTGAGAAGCAAGATAGGTTGGTCTAAATGCTCAGTAATTCCATTCAGGGTTCACTGAATGATCACTTTGTGCCAAATGATGTCCTGATTTCTTGGGGATCCAAGATGAGTCAACCCTGTTTCTGAAACATAAATGAATGAAATCTGGCCTTCCTTCAAATCCATCACCAAAAGTAACATTTCCCAATCAGGCTACCTGTTTTTGAGGTAGACAGAAGTTATTATCTGGAGGCCAGCCTCCCAGAACCAGGTCATCTTCACAGCAACAGTCTTAAAGAGGACACCCCAAAGACCCACATAAGGAGATTATTGATGCCCAGGGGAACAAGATGGAGAAAATATTCTCCCCTACAGCTGGTCCAGAATTCCTCTTAAGAACAGAGTTTTTGTTGGAAGAGTTGAGTCCTTGTATGAGCTTCAGCTCCCCCATAGTTTCCATAAGGAAGAGACGAGGAGGAGAATAAAAACTTGCTGCTTCCAAGAAAGCAATTTTGGAGGAATGGGGATGACGAGGGTAACTATGTGAGAACCAGGATAATAATAAAAATTATAATTTAGTTCTCCTAACAGCCTTCTGATGGTGGCACTATTATTTTTCCCATTTTACAATTGAGGAAACTGAAGGGTTAAGTTAGCAGAAGTATAAGTGATTAATTTTCTCTTTGAATTCCTCAATTTTCCCAAAACTTCACCAAAATCTTTCAAAATGATAGGTGAGTACTATTCTGGATATTTTTGTTGAAAGTGAATATCAGCACTAAATTCCATGTGTGGGTTGAATTAGAGTGAAGAGGAGGCTGCAGCATATATAGATACAAGTCTATTTGGGACCTGGGAGAACTGATGTGACAGCATGCATTGTGACTGCAATTATAGCCACAACCACACAACCCTGAGGAGAGAGAGTTACATGTGTGTGCTGAAATTGTGTGAATTAATGAGAAGCAAAAGGAGTGTTCTTTAAATCTGCAGGGGTTCAAGCTAAAGCAACCCTAACATGATGGAAGAATTTCTGATGGGTGTGTGAGCACAGAAAGTTTTTTCCAAAACAATGGAGGACTGCAAGGATGGTTTAGGCTGAATGCCTGTTTTCCTTCTGGGAATCTGAGGTTTTGGTAGGCTCTAAGGATGGGTGTCTACATGATCAACCCTCAATTAAAACCTTGGCACTGAGTCTCTAATGAGCTTCCCTGTTGACAATGTTTCACATATGTCGTCACAACTCCTTGATGAAGGAATTAAGTCAGTCCAGTGTGATTCCACTCAGCAAGGGCTCTTGCTAGCTTGAGCCCAGTTTCCTTCACACTTCACCACATTTGGGTTTTTTCCCCTTGCAGATTTTGCTTTGAATGCTTTGCTGTAACAAATCCTAAGAAGGATTGTTGAAGAAAATCTTGCTCACCATTTTCAAAATGGAGAATTCTGGTTTTATCAAATGCTGAGATATTTAGAATCCACCAGATACATTTAAAACAGTGACATAAAATATTTGTTTTTTTTAAATGTCAGTATTTATAATATAGTGAAAATTTAAATTTATAGAAAATTTAGAAATGTGTAAAGGAATATACAGATTTATTTCTAAAATTTAGGGACATAAATAAAATTTAAGACCACATGAGGATTACTGTAAATGAGAGGTTCTTGCTCTTAAAGAGGGTTACATACTCTTTAGAGAATCTCACGGAATCTATGGAAGCTCTCATGAGAAAAAACGCACATATGCATACATCTGCAAAATTCTGTATATGGAGACTTGTGCTTCTAGTCAAAGTGGAATAACAGGGACCAGATTTACTCTAATGACAAAAACAAGGGGAAAATATAACATATATAAAACAACAGTCTGGGACTGGATATTAAGCAACAAAAACAGTGGTCCATGAGACAGGAAGCAAATGAGGGGAGTCCTACGGTTGCCTCAGCTTGCTACCTTGAGAGAGTTTCCAGATGTAACGCAGAAAGGGAAAACCCAGGCAGACCCTCAACAATCCCTCAAGTTAAGAAGGTGGAGCCGAAAATCTCAGTAGACATGAGTGGCTAGCATTCACAGAACAGAATTCCATGGAGGAGAGAAATGCACAATAATATCTGGAAATTTGCAGAAGTCTTTCCCAAGAATTCAGCAGATCAGTATATCTGTATGAGGAAATAGCTTCAAGGAATGAACCATCCGAAAAGATAGAGAAAACAGTCCTCAGTGCTCACAAGAAACAAAATGAATGCCCAATCCCACCAGCCAGATTGCAGCACTTCATAATTCATGGAACACTGGGTAGACTATTTAGAAGAGTCTTGACTTGGTATTGGAGAATAACTGGCCCAGACTAAACACTGTTCTGTTTCACCAAAAAGAATCTAAAAAGCTGAAAAAAATTTCAACTGTTTCCAAGTAACTTAGGAAATTCCCACAGTAAAAATCAAGAATATTTATAAGTATACAATATCCAACACCCAAAAAGGTAAAATTTATGAAGACTAGCATCCAGTAAAAAATTACAAGGCATGCAAAGAAGCAAGAAATAGGACCTGCAATATAAAATAGATCAATGAATTGAAACCAGCCATAACTGACACGTTAGAATTATCAGACAAGGGCATCAGAATAATTATTATTATCACTGCATTCTGTACATCAAAAAACTTAAATATAAACAGGGACAATATTAATAATATTCAAATCAAACTTCCAGAAATTAAAACTACATCTGAGATTTCAAAAATCCATTGATGGGCTTAACAGCAGGCCAGATATTACAGAAGAAACTGTAATGACAGAGAAGCAGGAAAAACAGGAAAACGAGGATCAATTCATCAAGTAAGTGTAAGTGCTAGTCACTCAGTTGTGTCTGACTCTTTGTGACCCCATGGACTGTAGACCACCAGGCTCCTCTCTCCATGGAATTCTCCAGGCAGAAATATTGGAGTGGGTTGCCATTTTCTTCTCCAGGGGATATTCCCAAGCCAGGGATCAAACACAGCTATCCCACACTGCAGGCAGACTCTTTAACCACTGAGCCCCGGGAAGCCCTTGCTATGCAGAAAAATAATTATATCTTCATCCCTTGTCCTGAAGATCCCAGACGAGCCTCCAAGATGATAGCTTACAGTGAACGATATCAGATTCGTGATCTCTGAAGAAGATTTAACTTCAGGACCAGGGACCAGGCTTGATCACTCAACAATTGTAAATGTTATGTACTTGATAACAGAGATTCAAAATACATAAAGGAAAAACTGATAAAACTATAAGGACAAATAGACAAATATACACTTATAGTTGGATGTTTTTATACCCTATGTTAATAATTTGTTTAAAAAATAAAAAATCAGGAAAAATATAGGTGACATGAAAATAATTCCAAATAGCTAGACCTAAATAACATTTGTGGAACATGCTACCCAATAATGTGATACACATACTTTTCAAGTGCACATGAAACACTGACCAAGACAGACCACATTGTGAGTGATAAAACAATTTCAATAAAGTTTAAAAGATACAAGTCATAAAAAGGATTTTATTATAACAGATGGAATAAAATTAGAAATAAAAAACTGAAAGATCACTTTAAAAATCACCAAATATTTGGAAACTAAACAACTTACTTCTAAATACCCTGGGCATCAAAGAATAAATCAAAAGGAAAATTAGAAAGTATTTTGAATGAAATAAAAATAGAAACACAAAATATCAAAATGTATGGTATGTTTGTATGGAATGATGATAAAGCAGTATTTAGGGGGACTTTTATAACACTTAACATATGTATCAGAAAAGAATAATGTCTCAATTACCTCATCTTCCATCTTATAAAACTAAAAAATAAGCAAATTAAACACAAAAAAGCAGAGGAAATGAAAGAATAGCAATCAGAATGGAACCAATGAAATTGAAAATGGAAAAGCAATAGAGCCAATAAATGTAATCAAAATCTAATCCCTTAGGAAGACTAATAAAATTGATACTCTTACCCAGCCTAGTCAGTTTTTAAAAATATAAATTACAATATCAATAATTACTATAAACTCTATAGATATTAAAAGGATAGTAAGAAAATGTTAAAATATTTTTATGCCAATACATTTAATGATTAAGATGAAATGGATAAAGTCCTTGAAAGACACAAACAACCAACATCTACTCAAGAAGAAATACATAAACTAAATGATTCAGTATCTATAAAATGAGTGAATTTGTAGTTAAAAACCTTTCCAAGAAGAAAATTTCATGGCCAAATGACTTAACTGGAGCATTCTGTCAAACATATAAAGAAGAAATATTACCAATTCAACGCAATGTATTGCAGCAATTAGAAGAGGGAAAAATACTTTGCAACTCATTCTGAGTCTAGCATTCATTGCCTGGATAGCAAAACAAAACAAAATAGCATTTTTTTAAGGGAAAAAAAAAAACTGTGAACAATATGTTTCATGAATGTAAATGTAAATTCAAAAAAAAAATTATCAACTTGACCCCAGTAATATTTTTTAATAATGCATCATGAATGCTGTGAGTTGGACTATATACCCTCTGACAAGATATGTTCGGGTTCTGACCCTCAGTACCAGTGAAAGTGACCTTATTTAGAAATAAGCTCTGCAGATGGAACCAAGTTAAAATGAATTCATGATGGATTTTTCTTTTTTTTAGTTGATAAGTTATGTCTGACTCTTTGGGGAGCACATGACTGTAGCCCACCAGGCTCCTCTGTCGGTGGAATTTCCCAGGCAAGAATACTGGAATGGGTTGCCATTTGCTTTTCCAGGAGATCTTCCCTGCCCAGGGATTGAACCTGCATCTTCTGCATTGGCAGGTGGATTTTTGACCAGTGAGCCACCAGGGAAGTCCCTCATGATGGATTAAGGTGGTCTTAATCCAGTGAGTGATGCCCTATAAGAAAATGGAAATTTGGACACAGTGACAGAAGATACACAGGCAGAGCATCATAAGACAATGGAGGCAAAGACTGAAGAGATGTATCAATAAGCCAAAGAAGGCCTGGGATTGCAGTAATCGCAAGAGTCTAGGAGAAGGCAAGAAAACACACACTCTAGAGGCTTCAGAGAGAGCCTGACTCTTGGACAATTTGACTTTAGATGCCTAGCCTCTAGGACTATGAGAGAAAGGCTCCAAATATAATAAGAACCAGGGCACTCATCAGTAGCATTTCTGAAACTTGCCCCAAGACAAGAATCATCTGGAGTGACTCCCTAAAATAAACTTTTTAAGCATCATTAACCCGTGCTCCTATTCAATCATCTTCTCCGTGGGAGAAATTTGAAAAAGTGGAAAAAAAACTGAAAGTTAGTCACACAGGCATGTCTGACTCTTTGTGATCCCATAGATTGTAGCCTGCCCAGCTCCTCTGTCCATGGAATTCTACAGGCAAGAGTAGTAGAGTGGGTTGGGAGAAATTTGGTCAACTCCAATTTTACATGTATCCAATGTAAGCCTTATCATTGAAGGAAGTTTAGGAAACACTGCCCTGATGGAAATATTTTTGCTTGAAAATGAATATAAAGTAGAGCAAAAAATTTTAGATGACCTATTTTGATCTGTAATGATTCCAATGTGTGGTATGAAACTCATTTGTTTATGAAAGTCTCTACAGCATAGTGTTTAAGAACCCAGGCTTCACATCTGGACTGCTGGAATTTTCACCTACATTCCACTTAGGGAAGTTAAATAGTCTGTCTTCATTAACATTATGGGAATAATAAAAGCATCTAACATGTTTGTGAGCAATGAAATGAAAAACATCTTCAAGAAAAGCATTTAACACAGTGCCTGAGACATAGTCAGCTTCCCATAAACTGGAGCTCGGATCACTGTCACATAACAAAATCCTCCCACTAAATTCTGTATTTTAACTGCTCACAGCCTGCTATGAATGGTGGAGCCCCTGTCAGCTTGCAGATCCCTTTGATCAGTTTGGGTGTGCTATGCTAAATATTTTATAATGAACAGATTAAGAGATGAATCAGACAGCTGAACCTGGCTGAAAAGGGGCAAAGGATATCCTATCCCCGATTTTTCTCATGCCCATAGAATAGTCTGTGCAAGACAGGTCTCTGAGAAACAGAAATGTGTAGTGAATCATTTTACATTTTACTGGGGAATTATGACTTCAACTCAGTCCTCTGTCTTATCCATTAAAACTCTAAGTTGATCATTAAGATTTTCCTGAATATCTAATCTTTAAAAGAAACTATGAAAGAAGGGCCACATTGATGGGCTTGACACAGTATGAAAGAGCAGCTCCAAGAAGCAGGTGACAAGTGGCACTGGGGCATAATAAAAATAATGAAATAAGTCTGCTACTATTTTTTAAATCTTTTTTTTTTTTTTTTTGGTAATATTGTAACACTGTACTGAAATTTGTTCCAGTGATAAAGCCTTACTCCTAGAGGCAGATGTAAGGCTCTCCTCTAAAGGGAAAAGGTGTTCCTGACTTAGTCTCCTGGGCCTGGATTCAAGGAATCTAACACTCTTGGGAGCATTCCAAGTAGATGCAGGAAGAAGAGGTTGGCCAGATGAAGGTGGCCTGGGAGCCAGATAAGAAGACCTCTGCTAGGAGGCTTCAAATTTGAAGACAAGTCACCATGTCTTGTGAGACTAAATATAGAAGCAGATGCCATTCATTTCCAGTTTGTTACCATCAAGACAAGTAAAACCTCATCTAGCTTCTCCCCAACTGCCACGGGGCATTAAAGCAAGGATCTTTGTCTCCTCTTCAATATCATTATTTAAGGAAGAGCAAAGCCTCCTAGAAGTCACCAGGGTGGTAACAGTAATGGTACAAAATTCCAAGAAACAGTGAATCTCTAGGAAGAACCACAGCAGCAGATCAACTCTCTAGTCTCTAGTTAGTCGCTCAGTCATGCCCAGCTCTTTTGACCCCGTGGACTGTAGCACAAAACCCACTACAATATTGTAAAGTAATTAGCCTCCAACTAATAAAAATAAATGAAAAAAAAAATTTTTCCAGGCAAGAATATTGGAGTGGGTTGCCATCTCCTTCTCCAGGGGATCTTCCCAACCCAGGGATCGAACCCCAGCACGACAGGCAGAGTATTTAGCATCTGAGCCACCAGGAAAGCCTGGAAGATCAACTAGTCCTTTCCTATTTTCTCTTCATTTCCTAAAATGTGGGTTTAAATTATATTTGCTTCTCTCATGACTACAAATTTTAGCCCTTGCTGAACTGATGTCTTGAGTTGTTTTCTTAATTCTGCATAGAATTTGGTTCAGCTCAGTAATCAGTTGAAACTTATTGAAATTTAATAGATTAAAATTATCACCAAATTCATTATTTGGATTGCTTTATTGATCTGAAACTGCCAAAGAGGCATCACTTCCTAAAGTCCCTTCATTTTCTCTTTGTTTCCACCTCCACCAGCAACCCATTGGCCTTCTTCCTGGCATGTGCCACAAAGAATATTTCATGCCATCACAAACTTGACTGCTTACCAATAATGAGTAGGAAACAGCAACACAGCACTGAGATGTGGGTGCTGACAAGACAGCCAAGTCTACTTACCACTCCATGGATTCATGAAATTCATATTTGTGCTGAGCTAGACTCTAAATGACTACACGCAGGTCATGGGATTTATGTGTGTCATGAGTCATGAATACTAAATCCTCAAATAACAAGACGGCGCTGAAGAACACCTCACTGTCACAAGCTCGGTGTCCATCTCTATGGCTCTTGCATCTCCATCACCCAGACACGTCAATCAGCAGTGCTCATAATGATGCATGTGATGGAATATTTAAAGCAGAGAAACAGCCCATCGGTGTAATAAACTGCACCCCACTAAAGCATAGAAACAGTTCTATTTCAACTCTACAGGTCTCACAATGTCTAACACGGAGATCTGTACATAGGAAAAATGTCAATCAATACTTCTCAAATGCTATACTCTGCTAAAAAAGGTAGATGAAAAGCAAAGTTTTCTAAAATTAAATCTCAGTTATCATTCTAATGAAATTAATCCAAACAGGAGTGGATATCTATTATACCTATTATATATCTAATATATATATATATAAGATATATATTCAGTTCAGTTCAGTCACTCAGTCATGTCCGACTCTTTGTGACCCCATGAATTGCAGCACACCAGGCCTCCCTGTCCATCAACAACTCCCGGAGTTTACTCAAACTCATGTCCATTGAGTTAGTGATATATATTAGATCTGATACAGATCTAGTATATATCATATATATATAATATATATATATATAATATCCATGTAATAATATGTACCATTTAAACACAGGATATCTAATGTATACTTGTAGGCTAAGAGAACTTAGATGGTACACATAAAGAACAGATTTGTGGTTGCCAAGGGGTAGGAGGGGCAGAGGAGGACTATACTGAGAGTTTGGGGTTAGCTGATGCAAGCTATTATGTATTGTTGTTTTCAGTCACTAAGTCCTGTCCAATTCTTCGCAACCCCATGGACTGCAGCAAACTAGCCTTTCCTAGTCCTTCACTATCCCCCAAGTCTGCTTAAATTCATGTCCTTTGAGTCAATGATGCTATCTAACCATCTCATCCTCTGGTGCCCCATTCTCCTTTTGCCTTCTATCTTTTCTAGCATCAGGGTCTTTTCCAGTGAGTCAGCTCTTCACATGAAGTGGCCAAAGCATTGGAGCTTCAGCTTCAGTATCAGTCCTTCTAATGAATATTCACAGTTGACTTCCTTTAGGATTGATGGGCTTGATTTCCTTGCTGTCCAAAGGACTCTCAAGAGTCTCCTCCAGTACCACAATTCAAAAGCATCAATTCTTTGGCTCTCAGCCTTCTTCATGGTCCAGCTCTCACATCCAAACATGACCAATGGAAAAATGATAGTTTTGACTATATGGACATTTGTCAGCAAAGTGATGTCTCTGCTTTTTAATATGTTGTCTATCTTTGTCATAGCTTTTCTACCAAGGAGCAAACGTCTTTTAATTTCATGGCTGCAGTCACCATCTGCAGTCATTTTTGGAGTCCAAGAAAATAAAATTTGTCACTGCTTCTACGTTTTCCTCTTCTATTTGCCTGAAGTTTTGGGACCAGATGCCATGATCTTAGTTTTTGAATTTTGAGTTTTAAGCCAACTTTTCACTCGTCTCTTTCACCCTCATCAAAGGGTTCTTTAGTTACTCTTCCCTTTCTCCCATTAGAGTGGTATCATATGCATATCTGAGGTTGCTGATATTTCTCCCAGCAATCTTGATTTCAGCTGTGATTCATCCAGCCTGGCATTTGGCATGATGTACTCTGCATAGAAGTTAAAGAAACTGGGTGACAACATACAGCCTGATGTACTCCTTTCCTAATTTTGAACCAGTCCATTGTTCCATGTAAGGTTCTGCTGCTTCTTGACCTGCATACAGATTTCTCAAGAGGCAGGTCAGGTGGTCTGGTATTCCCATCTCTTTAAGAATCTTCCACACTTTGTTGTGATCCTCACAGTCAAAGGCTTTAGTGTAGTCCATGAGGCAGAAGTAGATGCCTTTCTGGAGTTCTCTTGCTTTCTCTATAATCCAGCGAATGTTGGCAATTTGATCTCTGGTTCCTCTGCCTTTTCTAAATCCTGCCTGTACATCTGGAAGTTCTCAGTTCACATATTGCTGAAGCCCAGCTTGAAGGATTTTGAGCATGACCTTGCTAGCATGCAAAGTGAGCACAATTGTCCAGTATAGTGAACATTCTTTGGCACTGGCCTTCTTTGGTATTGGAATGAAAATTGCCCTTTTCCAGTGCTGTGGCCACTGCTGAGTATTTCAAATTTGCTGGTATGTTGAGTGTAGCACTTTAACAGCATCCTCTTTTAGGATTTTAAATAGCTCAGCTGGAATTCCATCACCTCCACTAGCTTTGTTCATAGTAATGCTTTCTAAGGCCCACTTGACTTTGCACTCCAGGATGTTAGACTCTAGGTGAGTGATCACACCGTGATGGATATCTGGGTCATTAAGACCTCTTTTGTGTAGTTCTTTTTTGTATTCTTGCCACCTCTTTTTAATCTCTTCTACTTCTGTCAGGTCCCTAGTGTTTCTGTCCTTTATCGTGCCCATCTTTGCATGAAATATTCCCTTGATATCTCCAAGTTTCTTGAAGAGATCTCTAGTCTTTCCCATCCTCTACTTCTTTCCATTCTTCACATAAGAAGGCTTTCTTATCTCTCCTTGCTATTCTCTGAAATTCTGCATTTAGTTGGGTGTATCTTCCCCTTTTTCCCTTGTTTTTCACTTCTCTTCTTTCCTCAACTATTTGTAAATCCTCCTCAGACAACCACTTTGCCCTCTTGCATTTCTTTTTCTTGGGAATGGTTTTGGTCACTGCCTCCTGTACAATGTTATGAACCTCTGTCCATTGTTCTTCAGGCATTCTGTCTACCAGGTCTAATCCCTTGAACCTATTCAACACATCCACTGTATAATCATAGGAATTTGATTTAGGTCATACCTGAATGGCCTAGTGGTTTCTTTACTTTCTTCAATTTAAGCCTGAATTTTGCGATAAGGAGCTGCTGATATGAGCCACAGTCAGCTCCAGGTTTTTTTGTTGTTGTTGACTGTATAGAGCTTCTCCATCTTTGGCTGCAAAGAATATAATCAATCTGATTTTACTATTGACCATTTGGTGATGTCCATGTATAGAGCCATTTCTTGTTTTGTTGGGAAAGGGTGTTTGCTATAACCAATGTGTTCTCTTGACAAAATTCTGTTAGCCTTTGCCATGCTTTGTGTTGTAGTCCAAGGCCAAACTTGCCGGTTACTCCAGGTAATTATTGACTTCCTACTTTTGCATTCCAGTCCCCTATGATGAAAAAGATATCTTTTTTGACATTAGTTCTAGAAAGTCTTGTAGGTCTTCATAGAACTAGTCAACTTCAGCATCTTTGGCATCAGTGGTTGGGACATGTGTGGTATGGGTGTGTACTCAGTTGTGTTTGACTCCTTGTGACCCCACGAACTGTAGACTGCCTGGTTCCTCTGTCCATGGAATTTTCCAGTCAAGAATAGGGTTCCTACACCAGGGAATCTTCCTGACCCAGGGATCAAACCAGCACCTCTTATATCTCCTGCATTTTGATAGGCAGGTTCTTTACCACTAGCACCACTTGTGAATGTGGATTACTGTGATGTTGAATGGTTTGCCTTGGAAACTGAGATCATTCTCAGTAATGAGATTCTCAGTAAATGAGATTCTCAGTAATCTCATTTTAGAGATTACACTATTATGGATAGAATGAATAAATAAGGTCCTACTGTGTAGCTCAGGGAACTATATTCAATATCCTGTTATAAACCACAATGGAAAAGAATATGAAAATATATATATATATGTATATATATATATACATACACACATATATGTATGTGTGGGTATCTGAGTCATTTCAGTGAATACCAGAAACTAAGATAATATTGTAAATCAACTATATTTCAATTAAAACAAACAAAAAAATAAGTTAGGTGGTTTCCTAAAGTCACATAGCTAGTGAGCTGTGGAACCAGATATAAATCCAGGTCTCTATAATTCTTAAGAATGGATTACCTCTCAAATCACCTGGAAAGATCCCTGAAAGAAGAAGGAGACAGGAAGTGGAAGCTGGATGTCTGAGAGGAGATACGTCTAGTAACCCAAGGTGATCAGTGGCCCATGTAGAAGGCCACACTGTCTTCCAAGACCTTGGCTGGCTCCAGAATTGGCATATGCTGAGTGACCAAGTGTTTTTGAGATTAGAAGTGATGTTGGTCAAATGATCATTGTAAATAACACTTGGCTACAACCATCAAATGTGCAATGAGGAAAGAGCCTCTCCCTGTGATGGTGCTTCTCCCCACAACCTTTGATGGAGCTCACCACCCTTCTGGTACCTCATGACACTCTTTCTTAACCCCCTCCCCTATTGGTATTCTGGTCACTCTGAGTTGTCAATGGCTAATGCCAATAGGTGTGTGTGCTAAGTCATTTCAGTCATGTCTGACTCTTTGTGACCTTATGAACCGGAGCCCATCAGGCTCCTCTGTCCATGGGATTTTCCAGTCAAGAATACTAGAGTGGGTTACCATGCCCTCCTCCAGGGGATCTTCCTGACCCAGGGATCAAACCCTCATCTCTTATAGGAGGCACTGCAGACAGGTTGTTTACCACTAGTGCTACCCAGAAAGCCCTAGAAAGGTTTTAACTGGCATGCACCTCAAGCCCAGACATGAGAACTTGAGAAGTATCAGTAGCCCTGGAGTCTACATGTGAAAATGAAGGATGAGCTGGAACCTTTCTAGGGGTCATGAAATGGCCACCTAATGATAGACACCTAGTCCTCCAAAGTTATAAGCCCTGCTGTATCAAGTAGACCTGAAATCCATGCACCTGCTTTTGAATTATGGTGTATAAAACAAGCCTCTACGATCAAAGGAAAGACAACCTGGGAATACTTCAAGAAGTAAAATTGATTTGATTTTATTTAAAAAAGAATTTTTTAAATGGCTTTGAATATGCGCATTCATCTGAACCAAAATATGCTTTTGACAGACGTAGGTTAAAGCAACTGAGGAGAAAAAAAAAAAGTAGAATTTAAAGTGGATCCAGGGCTTTCAAAGCATTGCACAGACTTCATTGACAAACACAAAAAGAAGCTTCAAACTACAAAATAGGAACAATGAGAATCAAAGGCAAAGGAAAGTGAACAAACGAGATAAAGCGAGGTGTTCTTTCTTCCCCAGGAATATTTTTAGTTTATTGCTTCTTGTTAAAGTTTACTTAGGGCCATTATAATCCTGGGCATGAGTTATTTGTGAATATCTGAATTGCTTTGTTTCTGTTAAGTTTTTTGGGAGGAGGCAGGTGCATTGTTATATGCCTTTAGCAGAATATTCCTTATGGTCTATTGAATCAAATTAAACTCCATATCAAGACCTTACAAAATGAGTCCAGCCTATTTCTCCAGCTTTGCCCCCAGAGCTCCCTCTGTCTGAAATGTCAATTCCCCCTTCCTACATACCCAAGCCCTTTCTATCTTTCAAGGCCCAGATCAAAAGACAACTCTCCCCCAGAATATTTCTCAAGATTCCCCCAGGACAAAAGGATGATTCCTCCCTTTTTCAAATTCCCACATCATTTTATCCATGCTAGCCCACAACTGATTTATAAAAATATCACATTTGGTCTTAAATAACAGTTATTTGTGCACAACTTGTTTCCCCTAATGCACAGTTTACTCCTTAGGAACAGATGTCATGTCTTCATGTCTCTGAAACCCTTGAATTATTTAGGAAGGAATTTGTCACATAGAAGGAGTTCAAAAAAAAATCAATGAGTGAATGTAAGTTTTAGTGTCTATAAGCATCTAGATGCATGGAAAGGTAGAAGAGGTTTGTGGCAGACTACTTTGGTGTCGGGTAGAAGCAGTTATGGGGTGTGGCCAGAGGGAATGACTCTATTGGTGGGAAACAAGAGAAATATTGTCAGTTTAGCATTGTAACCAAGAATACTTGCCACAGTGCAAGCTGATTACTCAATATTAGAAGAGCAATGAAATTTTCTACTCTGGGTAACCCAGGTGGTGCAAGTGGTAAAGAATCTGCCTGCCAATGTAGGAGACCCAAGAGACACAGGCTCCATCTTTGAGTTGGGAAGGTCTCCTGGAGTAGGAAATGGCAACCAGCTCTAGTATTCTTGCCTGGAAAATCTCCATGGACAAAGAAGGCTGGCAGACTGCTTTACACAGCATTGCAAGAATGGAACACGACTTAGCGACTTAACATGCACCCAGACTCTGGGTAAACATGTCCTCTATTTCAGTCCCTGTTTTAGTAAATGTTTTATTATGCATCCTATTTAAATAAAATACTCATAAAATCTCAGGACTGAAAAGGACCTTTTGCTCATCTAGTCAAAGGATACATTCTATGTTTGAGAAGATTGAATGACATCCCTATTAAGTAATCATCCATTCTCTGTGGGGATATCTCCTATAGTAGGCAGAATTCTAAAAATAACCTCCCATATTCCATAGCCCTTAGTCCCTGAACCCTGTAAATGTGAGAAAATACTGCTCCCTTGATGGTGTCATAAGACATGGTTAACCTTAAAAGGGAGAAGTTGTCTGAATGGACTGAATCTAATCACATGAGCCCTTAAAAGCTTTCTCAACTGGTAGCAAAAGGAAGAGTCAGAGGGATTTGGAGCACAAGAAGGACTCACTACTCCACTGCTGGCTTTGAAAATGCAGTGGACAAAATGCCAAGGAGTCCAGGTGGCTTCTAGAAGCTAAAAATGATCCATAGCTAAAAGTCAGCAAGGAATGAGGACATCAGTCCTGCAGCCTCAAAGAACTGAATTTTGTCAACAACATGGATGAAGCTAAAGCAGATTATCTCCCAGGCTAGCCAACATCTTGATTCCCAGGTTGTGAGATGCTAATCAGAGTATCCTTCTAAGCCTACCTAGAATTTTCACCAACATAACTGAGATAAAACTGGATAAGGTTTTGAGCTGTTAAAGTTGTGGCAATTTGTGAGCATTTGGCTGCAAAAGAAAACTAATACACTTCCACTGACATAAAGTCACTCTCTCCAGTGACAGCTTCTTCTATCTTTGGAGAACCCTGGTTGATAGAAAGTTCTTTTTTCAATTCAACAAATGATTTCTTCCTATAACACCCATTGATCCTGCTTCTGACACCTGGCTCACCTAGAACAAATTCAATTTTTCTCCCATGTGACAGCCCTTCAAAAATTAAAAATGTTTCTCATGTCACATATTTAGTCCCTTAAAACTTTCTTTATATAGTGTAGCTATGAATGCTTTTGCCATTCTATTTACATTCTGTGAGTATGACATCATCTATCCATGTGACTAATAAAGTGAGGCACTAATAAAGGATCCTATATCAATACACCCCTTGCTGGCGCTACACCAACTCAGAATGTCTTAGGCTAGCCCCACCAATTATCTCCAGCTTAAAGCCTAAGTCTAAGGTACATGGATAATTGGCATTATGAGATGAATCAACTTTCAACTTCCAGAGAGAGACTGCCTGGATATCTCTGGGTCAGCCACTGTTTCATCATAACTGAAAGAAACAAAAATGGTCCAGGGGAGTCTGATTTTTCAATTCCAGGTTTCTACTTGGCAGCCACCTAAATGTATGTGTGATCTATGAAGTTTATGAAGAAACATCCCTTCTGACAATGACGGAGTAACTGACACTGGACTAGTCCTCCTGCTATAAACAACTATAAAACTGGGAAAAATATATTAAGTGACTCTTTTTAGACATGAAACAACAGATAGCACTCGACTGTGATCCTTGAGAGAAGGAAATAAAGGAGTTGTACAGTGAGGGCTCCCGCATCAAGGGAGCAGATTTGGAGCTGAGAAGCAATAACTGATGACCAAAGCACAGACTGAGCCTCCTGATTGCCTTGGTTTTCTGCCTGGAAACACTTCTCAGATTGTGGTGCAGAAAGAAATAATATAGTCTGGCTGAGTTGAGGAGACAGAAATCAGATTTGGGGATGAATGAGTTGGCCACCTCATGCGAAGAGTTGACTCATTGAAAAAGACCCTGATGCTGGGAGGGATTGGGGACAGGAAGAGAAGGGGAAAACAGAGGATGAGATGGCTGGATGGCATCACCGACTTGATGGACATGAGTTTGAGTAAACTCCGGGAGTTGGTGATGGACAGGGAGGCCTGGCGTGCTGTGATTCATGGGGTCGCAAAGAGTCGGACACGACTGAATGACTGAACTGAACTGAACTGAGTTGACCAGAATTTGCAGGTAAGGGCAGCATAGAAGAGGGAGTTGCATAGAAAAAAGTACTTTAAATCTGCATTTGGGGCCCCATTAAGTTTTGGGCTTCCTTGGTGGCTCAGACAGTAAAGAATCTGTCTGCAATGCAGGGGACCCAGGTTCAATCCCTGGGTTGGGAAGATCCCTTGGAGAAGGAAATGGCAATCTACGCTGGTATTCTTGCCTGGAGAATTCCCTGGACAGAGGAATCCAGTGGGATACAATACATGGGGTTATAAAGAGGTGGACATGACTGAACAACTAACTTTAAGTCTTTGGCTGAATACTAAGTTGTACAGGTATAAGGGTAGCACTCCACAAGAATAGTTCTGAGAGACATAAGAGCCCATATTGATCAGAGTAGATAAAGCTTGTTGAAAATTCTAGGCATTCAATTGAGATTTCAGAAAGTCCATACTTCAAAAATAGTATTATTCTACCTCTAGTATCTGAAATGCTTTATAAATTCCTAAATTTTACATTTAACATTATCTGATTGTCTGATTTTTCAATTCCATCCAGGTTTCTACTTGGCAGCCACTTAAATGTATGTGTGATCTATAAAGTTTATGAAGAAATATCCCTTCTGACAATGACAGAGTAACTGACACTGGACTAGCCCTCCTATTGTAAACAACTATAAAACTAATAATTTTACATTTTACATTATCTCATTTTACATTTTACATTATCTCATTTAAGAAGCAGAAGGATCCAGTGGAACTATCACAAGGCTTGGCATTCAAATTCTAGCCATGAAATTTAGGGCAAGTTACCATAATGTTGATACATAATATACATTTTTCTGACCTGAAAAGCATCCCACTTTTCCACCCTTTTCTACAGGGTTTGCTTTTTGTCCACACCATAAAGTGAAAAGTGAAAGTGAAGTCACTCAGCTGTGTCCAACCCTTTGTGACCCCATGGACTGTAGCCCACCAGGCTCCTCTGTCCATGGGATTCTCCAGGCAAGAACACTGGAGTGGGTTGCCATTTCCTTCTCCAGGTGATCTTCCCGATCCAGGGATTGAACCTGGGTCTCCTGCATTACAGGCAGACTCTTTACCGTCTGAGCCACCAGGGAATCATAAACAGCATAAATAAGGGTTCAAATTAAAGCAACCTTCTTCTTAGAAATCCCATATTCCATGCCAACAATCCTTGGTCTAGGGAAACAGTGACACCTGATACAAACTGGGACAATTAGTGTCCTTCCCTTTGAATTTTTAAATAAAATAAGAAAATAGAGTAAGGTTTCCCTCAGTCAGAGATTCTTCTATGTCTAATTAAGTGATGGTCTTCTCTCAGGGTTTCTGATTGGCTTTGCTCCAATTCTTCAATAGACAGTTTTTAAGCTGACCTAGTTATCAAAATCATGAAGCTGTAAAATGTGAAGAGATCTTGATGTAAATGTTTTTATTTTCCCTCTTTTTTCAGGTGGGAATAGTAAAACATTCAAAGAATAAGTGGTCCTCTTCAGTCATCTCCTGTCATTCTTCTGCCAGACACTTTATATTTCATGCATTATTTCACCAAATGCCCATATCCTGTCATGCTGCTATGCCTTTCTGTAGGCTAATCCCTCCATCTAGAACATCTTTCCTTCTCTCCTTCTTTTATCAAAATTCTATCTGTTCCTTTATTGCTCGGTCATGAGATCATCTCTGTGAAATGTTCCCTGGTCCTTCCAAAGCTCTTCTTCATCTCTCTACTCTCGAGTCTTATAAATCTCTTGGAGAGCATACATCGTCACACAGCTTCTATTCAAGCTCATTCTGTTGATGTCTACCTTCTCGCTTGGAGTGTGGGCTTTGGGGAGGGGGAGAGGAGAGCATGAATTGGGTCTTTATTCATCTCTGAAACCCTCACTGATCCTGCCCAGTGAAACTTCACACATATAATGATTAATCAATATTTACTGAATTCAATCAAATTTTTCATTAGCAGAGAATAACTCATCTCAAAGAATTTTATCTACTTACATAATAAAACTATCAAGAAATGTTCAAAGAACTGGGATTTCTTTTCTGGGTAGAAAGGAAAAAATCAACACAGTGCTGGCTTTGAGTATAACTGGCACATAGTAAGTAGACAACTGTTGTTGTTTAGCCACTAAGTCATATCTGACTCTACCACTCCATGGACTAAAGCCCACAGCTCCTCTGTCCAGGGGATTTCCCAGGAAAGAATACTGGAGTGTATTACCATTTCCTTCTCCAGGGATCTTCCTGACCCAGGGATCGAAAACATGTCTCCTGCATTGGCAGGTGGATTCTCTACCACCGAGCCACCTAGGAAGCCCAAGTAGACAATTAACACTTGTTAAATTGAATGGCATGACCAGATCACAGCTAGGAATCAGAAGAATCAAGTCTCTGGAGGTCCTCTCTTTCTATGAGATACACTCTTCCCCATTTACACTTATACCTTTGTACTCCAGTAAACAACAGTCTTAGGAACTTCACATTTTGGTGACATTCCCTCCAGCCCCTATCTTTCCTTCCCCAGATTCCAGTCCCAGCATAACATCTGGTATCTTAATGAGAAGACTCCTTTAGTCTCATCTTCCACACGATCCCTGGGGTACCAGGTGGGAGATTCAGATTGCAGAAATTGAATACGAGATGCTTGGAGGTACATGGACAGCTATTTTCTGCCAAAGTCCATTAGTCATAGCCAAGGTTGGGGAGAAAGTTTTCATTTTTGTGAGTCACTGTTTATCTGTCTATAAATTTAGTAATGAAATGCTTATGCCACAGGGATGGGAAGAAATTTCATTTTTGCTTATAAAATCCTCGGGGCATGTTTGCATCCAAAGTGCAATAACACCATAAAATATTGCCCTGATACTGCTGTCTCCAGGCCTGGAACTCATTTCTGGATTATGAGAAGCAAAGAAGAGATTTACGGGGAAGATAAGGAGATAGCTTTTCTCGAGTATTTAAATGAGGCTTTTCTTTAAATAGGCATTGTCTGCTGTTGTCCTGTTGTTTGGGACTGAGAAAGAATATTTGTCAGTAGCTCTAGAAACTTCTATTTATTGGAAGTCTGGGCAAGACTTTAGTAAGAGTAAAAACAGCTACAATTTATTAAGCATCATCACAAGCCCACTTTCTACCATCATTTCCTTAAATTCTCAATAGATCTTTGCTAGGTGTTAGGTGTTATTAATACCTTATAGATAAGGAAACTTAAGTTGAGAAAGGTTGAGCAAATTTCTTTAAGTCACACAGTAATAGTGGCAAAACTGAGATGGACAACCAGATGCTTATGACTCCAAAAGCTTTTGCTTTCTCCATTACCAGTATATGGACTTCCCAGGTGGCACTCTTGGTTAAGAATCCACTTGCCAATGCAGGAGACACAAGAGATGTGGTTTGATTCCTGGGCCAGGAAGATCCCCTGGTGTAGAACCCGCTCCAGTATTCTTGCCTGGAAAATTCCATGGACAGAGGAGGCTGGAGGGCTACAGTCCATGGGACTGCAAAGAGTCAATCATGACTGAGCACACACACCCACATTACTAGTCTATATAAGACCAAGCCACATAAAGCCCCACTGTTCATAATCTGATTTTCCACTCCTAACCATGAATAAATCTGTAATCCTTCATTGTTTTTAGAAAAAAAGCAAGTTTAAAATTTAATACAAATGGGAGAAGGTTGCTCCCAGGACATGGTATAGATGTGTTGGAAGGCATGTCTAGCTTAGGCTTAAGTGCTTTGGGGAAAAGCCTAGGACTGCCATTTTAATGCAAAAAGACAACCATAGGAACTAAGTGTGGGTCTTCCTTGTTGTTATAAAACCCTACACACATGTAAATCCATGACTGATTCATGTCAATGTATGGCAAAAACCACTATAATATTGTAAAGTAATTAGCCTCCAACTAATAAAAATAATTGGGGGAAAAAAAAACCCTACAGGCAATGGGATCACTCTCCCTCTTGTTCCTCTCAGAACCCTGCTAAACAAAGATGAAGGCATGAAAAAGCTACAAACTTACAGGGGCAAACTGAATAGGAAAAAAGATGTCAACAGATGAAATATTTCATGGAATTGGGAGGTACAGAGCAGGTAGAGGAGTAATCACTGGACATGGGTGGGGGAGGGGGATGAACTGGGAGACTGGACTTGACACATAGATACTAGTGTGTATGGGAAAGACTCCTAGTGGGAACCTGCTGAGCCGAGCACAGGGAACTCGGCTCGGTTTCTATGGTGACCTAGATGCGTGTGCACACCCCTACAGAGATTAGTGTCGAGGAGACTGAATGTCCCCTGAGGAAAAACGCCCAAGGACTGCCTCTGGGCCAGAAGGAAGAGTTTCCTGTCAAACCTCCTTACAGGGAAGCTCATCAGAGGGTATTATGCCCACTCAGGAGGTCAGCTTGGACTTTTCACCATTCAAATTTTAATGCTTTAATTCTTTTTTTTTTTTTTTTTTATTAGTTGGAGGCTAATTACTTCACAACATTGCAGTGGGTTTTGTCATACATTGACATGAATCAGCCATGGAGTTACATGTATTCCCCCTCCCACCTCCCTCTCCACCCGATTCCTCTGGGTCTTCCCAGTGCACCAGGCCCGAGCACTTGTCTCATGTATCCCACCTGGGCTGGTGATCTGTTTCACCATAGATAGTATACATGCTGTTCTTTTGAAATATCCCACCCTCACATTCTCCCACAGAGTTCAAAAGTCTGTTCTGTATTTCTGTGTCTCTTTTTCTGTTTTGCATATAGGGTTATCGTTACCATCTTTCTAAATTCCATATATATGTGTTAGTATGCTGTAATGTTCTTTATCTTTCTGGCTTACTTCACTCTGTATAAGGGGCTCCAGTTTCATCCATCTCATTAGGACTGGTTCAAATGAATTCTTTTTAATGGCTGAGTAATATTCCATGGTGTATATGTACCACAGCTTCCTTATCCATTCATCTGCTGATGGGCATCTAGGTTGCTTCCATGTCCTGGCTATTATAAACAGTGCTGCGATGAACATTGGGGTGCACGTGTCTCTTTCAGATCTGGTTTCCTCAGTGTGTATGCCCAGAAGTGGGATTGCTGGGTCATATGGCAGTTCTATTTCCAGTTTTTTAAGAAATCTCCACACTGTTCTCCATAGTGGCTGTACTAGTTTGCATTCCCACCAACAGTGTAAGAGGGTTCCCTTTTCTCCACACCCTCTCCAGCATTTATTGCTTGTAGACTTTTGGATAGCAGCCATCCTGACTGGCGTGTAATGGTACCTCATTGTGGTTTTGATTTGCATTTCTCTAATAATGAGTGATGTTGAGCATCTTTTCATGTGTTTGTTAGCCATCTGTATGTCTTCTTTGGAGAAATGTCTGTTTAGTTCTTTGGCCCATTTTTTGATTGGGTCATTTATTTTTCTGGAATTGAGCTGCAGGAGTTGCTTGTATATTTTTGAGATTAATCCTTTGTCTGTTTCTTCATTTGCTATTATTTTCTCCCAATCTGAGGGCTGTCTTTTCACCTTACTTATAGTTTCCTTTGTAGTGCAAAAGCTTTTAAGTTTCATTAGGTCCCATTTGTTTAGTTTTGCTTTTATTTCCAATATTCTGGGAGGTGGGTCATAGAGGATCTTGCTGTGATTTATGTCGGAGAGTGTTTTGCCTATGTTCTCCTCTAGGAGTTTTATAGTTTCTGGTCTTACATTTAGATCTTTAATCCATTTTGAGTTTATTTTTGTGTATGGTGTTAGAAAGTGTTCTAGTTTCATTCTTTTACAAGTGGTTGACCAGTTTTCCCAGCACCACTTGTTAAAGAGGTTGTCTTTTTTCCATTGTATATCCTTGCCTCCTTTGTCAAAGATAAGGTGTCCATAGGTTCGTGGATTTATCTCTGGGCTTTCTATTCTGTTCCATTGATCTATATTTCTGTCTTTGTGCCAGTACCATACTGTCTTGATGACTGTGGCTTTGTAGTAGAGTCTGAAGTCAGGCAGGTTGATTCCTCCAGTTCCATTCTTCTTTCTCAAGATTACTTTGGCTATTCGAGGTTTTTTGTATTTCCATACAAATTGTGAAATTCTTTGGTCTAGTTCTGTGAAAAATACCGTTGGTAGCTTGATAGGGATTGCATTGAATCTATAGATTGCTTTGGGTAGAATAGCCATTTTGACAATATTGATTCTTCCAATCCATGAACATGGTATGTTTCTCCATCTGTTTGTGTCCTCTTTGATTTCTTTCATCAGTGTTTTATAGTTTTCTATGTATAGGTCTTTTGTTTCTTTAGGTAGATATACTCCTAAGTATTTTATTCTTTTTGTTGCAATGGTGAATGGTATTGTTTCCTTAATTACAGAAATCCCTTGCATTCCTATATACTAACAATTTTTAATGCTTTAATTCTTAATGTGAATAAGCAAAGGGGGAAAGCACTAGATATGGAAGCATAATTTCTAATGAAAAAGATTGAGACCAAAGAAAAGATACTAGGAATCTTGAAGACACAGAAGCAGCAAGAAATTTTTTTTTTAATATTTTTTAAGAAGCATGACAATATCATCAGGAAGATAAGAGAAGATACATCCTATGGACAAGAGCAAGATCCTCTAGAAAGACAAAATCCAAAACACCAGAAAAAATATTTTTTAAACTTGACAGACGGACCCCAATTTTTGATTTAATAAAAGTGTTCAAAGATAAAATTAGAGCAGTCCCCCCGAAAGTATATATAAAAGAAGCAGAAGAAAGGAAGATAAGAAAATTAGATAATCAGCTCAAGATTACCAATACCTAATTGGAATGATAAAGGAAACAATAAAGGGAAAAATGGGGGGGGGGGGGTGTCCAGAAATAGAACAGAAAAACTTACAAGAAATAACTCGGGAAACTTTCCTATACATGAAGCACATGAGTCTCTACCAAGTGTAGAGAAAAATGAATGAAAAACTATGTTAAATTACAGCATAGGACTCTAATTCTCTAAGGGAATGTGGAGCCATGAGATGGAAGGGGAGAGAAGCGATATGTGAATCGGAAACAAAGCGGCATTGATTCAAGTCACTGAAATGCTGGCGTTTATGACAGGAGCGTTAGCTAACCCATCATGTTAGCGAACTTCAAAGATGGCTGCCAATGGGATCGCCCCCTCTCTACACACGTGCTGCTCCTCACATTAAGAGATGTCTAATTCCTCTCCCTGGCATCTGAGCTTGCCTCAGTGGCTTCTTTGAACAACAGACTGCAGCAAAAATGATGTTCTAGGACTTCCAAAGCTAGCTACAAGAAGACTTGAGGAGTCTCTCTGGGCATCTCGAAAAACTCATTCTTGGAATGCTTCCTCAGAGAACCCAGCTACTATGCTTTGAAAATCCCAAGCCACACAGAGAAGCCATGCCCCAGGCACTCTGACTGACTGCCCAAGCTGAGCCCCCAGTCAACCGGCAGCATAGACTGCCGACCGTGTGCATGAGGCACCTACACATTGCAGAACAGTCAAGCCCTAGGACGACTGCAGACACCCCTGTTCCCCCGTCACTACCAAGTGGAGCCGAAGACTGCGTTAACCCGCTGAACGGCGGTGATCAGACACTGTTTGAGGACAGTGAGTTTTAATATGGTTTATTGTGCAGGAATGGATAAATAGAACAGTTAGACAACACCGCAACGGAGTAAATGAAGAAAAGGAAGACATGGAGTCCAGGAAGGAAGGGCAAGTGCTATCAACTGTCCCAACAGGAGAGCTGAGAGGCAGAGTTAGCAGCAACTGGTCACTTGTGGAATAAGAGAGGGGATTTCAGGAAGGGGGGCTTTAGGAAAACCAGATTTGATGAGTTTTCTGATATTTTGAACATCTGGAAAAAAAAAAAAACACTGGGTGGCATATGACTTTGGATTGAATGCACAAGAAAAAATAAAAATAAGTACATAGATAATGGGTGGTGACCCAGTGGCCTAATGAATAAGGCATCAGCCTCCAGAGCTGGGGATTGTGGGACTTCCCGGGTGGCTCAGACAATAAAGCGTATGCCTACAATGCGGGAGACCTGGGTTCAATCCCTAAGTTGGTAAGATTTCCTGGAGAAGGAAATGGCAACCCACTCCAGTAGTCTTGCCTGGAAAATCCCATGGACGGAGAAGCCTGGTAGGCCACGGTTCATGGGATCGCAAAGAGTCAGACACGACTGAGCGACTTCACTTTCTTTCTTTAGATAGCTAATGATGCAAATGAAAAATGAGGCGATTATTTATTCAAGAAAAATAAAAGTTAAGTGAGAAAGGAAATAGTTGTGAGAGGCTGGGAAGGCTTCAGAATTAATATATTTTGCAAAAATCAAACAAAACAAAGCCCAAAAAAGTCTTATTTGGGGAAAGAACATTAGAACCAGAGAGATCTGGTTTTAAAAACAGATTTGGGTTCTATAATATAAAGAGGAAAAGAAAGTAGAAGGAAAGATAAGACACTCTCACCCAGAAAACACTAATAGCCCCACACGTGATGAAGGAAAATGAGGACAACTACAGGACAAGGCAGAAATTTTTAAACTTATTTGGCACACAGCCTGAAAAAAAAAAAAAAAAAAAAGGACCGTAATAGGAGGGAAATAGTGCACTAGAAATATAACTCACCACTGCGAAAATAAAGATGATAAAAAGAAAAGCTTCTAACTAGCATTAAAGAATAAGACAAAGTCTGTAAAACTAAAAAGCTGAGGCAAGGTAAGATCTTGGACAAAGCTATATAACAAGGATAGATTTTTCTCTCTGAGCCCCCGAGAACTTACACTATGGAAACAACCTCAGTTTCCATTAGAAAGCTATCAAGGACAGGAGTCTTTGTCTTAGAGGTCTTGAAACTATAATTGTTGGTTTAGATGTCTAGAAACTAGTTGTGTACCTAAAATAAGGTATCAAAGAATGCTTTGTTACATGAATAAATATTCTATGCATGGCTCCCATTTTGAATGTCTGGATCTATCATATTTTAAATTGAGACCACCTGAATACGAAAAAAAAAAATCAAATGCAATTTACTGTATTACTAATTCTGAAACAGTGTGTGGAAATTAGTGTGTTTACATACCATAGAGCAGGGCACACTTAGAAATCTCAAGGCTACTGGTGATCTAAAGCCAGTTTCTGACATTTATCATACAATCCTGTATGATACTCTCTGGGTAAATACAATTGAAACAACAGCCATTGCCACATTTGTTGAAATAATTAAAGATCCTTTTAAACACTATACATTTGGGTAGAATTCAGGTAAACTGTGGATGTTAATTATTTTATTAACAAGATTCTATTTTGAGTGTGTGTTCTGGCTAGGAGTCATCTTCCAGATATCCCAGAGCAGAATAAAACTGCTCATCTCCAGAGGTTTAAATTTCTCATAGGTATATATTGGGGCAGCATATTTGGGGGAGGCAGATAAAAGCTATTTTCAACTCTCTAACTAAAAAGATATGGGTTTGAATGTTCCATTATAATTCCCATACTAATATCTCCTGCCAACATTTAGAATGGCCCATTAAATTCACAACAGTTCAAAGAGAGAATATATTTAACACTACCAAGTAGAATGCTGTTAAAAAATTAACACATTGAGCTCTCCTCCCCTGAGGATATACTATATAAACACTGGTTTACAATAGAATACCTTCAACTCATGGAAAGAAAAAGTGGTTTTCATACATAACACATTCCATTAGTCTCTTCAATTCCCCATTATTTCCTGATTTTTAAAAGGACTCTATCAAAAGTATTTCATATCAAGAATTTTCTTATATTTCACAGTAACAACTTTCATGCACTTTTGAAGAAATTGATAATAACCTGCTTCATTTGCAGAAAATACACCATAGCTTGTAACTTCAAGTTTATTTTCTTCAACTTGGCAATAACTTCAGTGCTTATGCATTCAAGAATTCTTCCTCTAAAACAATCTATAGGAAAGGTTTTAGCACCTTTCCAAGCATTCAGTTCCATTCAGTTTAGTCGCTCAGTCGGTGTCCCACTCTTTGAGACCCCATGAATCGCAGCACACCAGGCCTCCCTGTCCATCACCAACTCCCAGAGTTTATCCAAACTCGTATCCATCGAGTCGGTGATGCCATCCAGCCATCTCATCCTCTGTCGTCCCCTTCTCCTCCCGCCTTCAATCTCCCCCAGCATCAGGGTCTTTTCCAATGAGTCAGCTCTTCGCATCAGGTGGCCAAAGGATTGGAGTTTCAGCTTCAGCATCAGTCCTTCCAATGAATATTCAGGACTGAATTCCTTTAGGATGGACTGGTTGGATATCTTTGCAGTCCAAGGGACTCTCAAGAGTCTCCGCCACCATAGTTCAAAAGCATCAATTCTTCAGCACTCAGCTTTCTTCACAGTCCAACTCTCACATCCATACATGACCACTGGAAAAACCATAGCCTTGACTAGACGGACCTTTGCTGGCAAAGTAATGTCTCTGCTATTTAATATGCTATCTAGGTTGGTCATAACTTTCCTTCCAAGGAGTAAGCGTCTTTTAATTTCATGGCTGCGATCACTATCTGCAGTGATTTTGGAGCCAAAAAAAATAAATTAGCCACTGTTTCCACTGTTCCAAGCATTAGGAAAATCAAATATTAAATTTAGTTGATAACATGAGAATCTTCTATTTATACACAAACACACACACACATACACACACAGACAAAGGTACTCTAAACAAAGCATTTAATCAACATAGGAGCCCTCAAAGTCCATAGGATAAAATTTTATCGATTTTAGGTGATATTTTCCTGTTATTTTTTTTTAACTTCTAAATTCTGAAATACCTAAAATAGAGAAGAGTCTTTCAGAAGTTCATTAGTTCATCTCCCTCTCTCCTGGCAAGTCAGTGCCCTGATTATTCTATAAATATAGATCTAAAATTAGGTATGGATTGATTTCAGATAGTCAGTCAGTTATTTTTTAATCAAAGAGAATTCAGATTAAAAGATAATAATCACCTGGTCCATGAAATATCTCCTTCGAAAGAGCAGATGCATTTTAAATCAAACAAAAATTTTATAAATAAAGGAATATTCAGATTCTTTATTTTGTTGTTGTTCAGTTGCTCAGTCGTGTCCGACTCTTTGCAACCCCATGGACTGCAGCACACCAGGCTTCCCTGTCCATCACCATCCCCTGGAGCTTGCTCAAAGTCATGTCCATTGAGTTGGAGATGCCATCCAACCACCTCGTCCTCTGTCATCCCCTTCTCCTGCCTTCAATCTTTCCCAGCATCAGGGTCTTTTCTAATGAGTCAGCTCTTCACATTATGTGGCCAAAGTATTGTAGCTTCAGCTTCAGTATCAGTCCTTTTAGTGAATATTCAGGGTTGATTTCCTTTAAGATTGACTAGTTTGATCTTGCAATCCAAGGGATTCTTAAGAGTCTTCTCCAACAAACACAGTTCAAAAGAAGCAATTCTTCAGTGTTCAACCTTCTTTATTTAGAACCAATTTATTTGACAAATATAAATTATGTGCCTGCCTAAGAAGTGTCTGAAAAATTTTAAGATCATTTAAAGCATTGCTTTAAAGTAATAACATCTAAATTCACAGAATGAAATTGTTGATTTCTGAATGAACTCCCCGAGATACTAGTCTTTCTTCTTGTTTTTAGTTAAAAATAACTTTCTTGATTTGTTGTGATGAACTGCTAAATTGAATGCCATTTGTTATTTTATATTATACAAACACAGCATAACTTAATGCTAACATATATTCATATTTGTGACACATATGTATTATACAAAGATCACAAGATCATAGATTATAGAGTCAGAAGGTACCTTTTAACATCATATTCCTAATAATATTTGGGGGGAAATTTCCTACTTAAAATAAATAAATACATAAATAAGTTTGCAATAAATGTAGTGAAGTACAATACTTTGCTAAAACACCATATGAAAAAGGAACCACTAGTACTAATAATTTTAATATAACAATTTCACTTGATAATTAAAAATAAGAAAGGATAATGACAAAAACTTGAAAAGCATAAAGGGAAAAAATGCTATATTACCCATAATCCTACCACACATATTTTGTTTTATGCTCAGAGCTACAAGCAGCAATTCATCCAAATACTCAACAGTAGGGAAATGTTTAAAGACATTTTGATATGTTTTCTTTTGCTTTATTTTCTATGCATTTCTTACTTTGCTGTTTTTGTTGTTCAGTCACTGAGTCGTATTTGACTCTTTGCGACCCCATGGACAGTAGCACACCAGACTCCTCTGTTCATGGGGTTCTCCAGACAAGAATACTGGAGTGGGTTGCATTTTCTTCTCCAGGGATCTTCTTGGACCAGAGATTGAACCTATGTCTCCTGCATTGGCAGGCAGATTGTTTACCACTGAACCACCAAGAAAGCACATTTCTTACTTAGTTGATATCTTACCCCAGTAATCAAGTTTTGATGAACTTTGAGGTTGGTTTCCTAACCTCCTCCTCTCCTCTTAGCCTCCATCCCATTCTCAATTCTCAAGTTGAGGAATTCCTCAAGTAATATGTAATTTTGAAAGAGACAATATTATGTCCAACCAGCAAAATATGATTCTGTAGACATCTTTTCATTTACCAAACTAATTGTAATATTAACTAC
This sequence comes from Cervus canadensis, assembly GCF_019320065.1. NCBI lineage: Eukaryota > Metazoa > Chordata > Mammalia > Artiodactyla > Cervidae > Cervus > Cervus canadensis. Next base: position 79,028,002 of record NC_057390.1, on the reverse strand, counting down.
ATTTTTAAAAGAAAATAATTTTTAATATACAATAGGAAAGTTTTTGAACATCTATGGAAAGGGTAGATACCATCTTTCATTTGCATTTGGCAGAGATGGAGCTCACTGAATGTCTATTAAACAAGACACTGGTATTTATACATTACAGAATTATAAGTTCTTACAGTAGGGAGAGGCAGATAATAGTTGCCTGGGAAGTTTATATATTAAAAACTCCTTTTAAATTCAGAAGAACCTCTAAACCCATGCTAAACATTTGATATTTATTCAAACTCCCTAGTAATAAGAGAAATGCAAATTAATGTGAAATAGCTTTTTTCACCTATCAAATTAACCACAACTGAAGATTTTATGATACCTAGTTCTGTAAACAGGACAATGAAGTGATCACTCACATACACTGCTTTTGGTGAATGAAAAGCAAAAATTTGGGGGATTACTCCTTTGGAAATTGACCCCCCAAAGAGATAATCCTAAATTCAGAGAAATGTCTTTATCACAAATCAGCACTGTAGCATCATTCAACATAGATGAAAACAAAAAGCACAATCTCAATGTCCAGTAGCTGGGTAACTCCTATGTAAACTGTGGTCTATACAACCACAGTTTACATAGGGGTTATACAGTACATAGCCACTGAAAAAGATGCCTGTAAAAGTAGGGACAACTGGTGGGATTAAGTATGCTACAATCTTAAGTGAAAAAGAAAGGCATAAAATGGGACACAAACAGCATCATTACAACTCTATTTTAGACAACACAGTGTGCAAAAAACAGACTGGAAAGAAACATATCAAAATTTTACCAGTGTACACTTGGGTGGTGAGATTATGGGTAACTTTTTTTCTTTTGTTCCCCATCTTGAGATTAACTTTAAATGACCCTTCTTCTCATCATATCCTTGAACTGTTAAAGCAACAAGAAGGCTTATTTAACCAATTGGAAATTTCAGATACAAAAATGCATAAGCAGGTTTGCATCCTGGAAGGCTAAAATAAAATTAATAAACAACAATATTACTATGAATAATCATAGCAATATAATATCTTACAGTGAACATCATGTTTTTAACTTTCTAAAGTAATTTTTTAAGTCTTCCTAGTCCTTATCATCTTAAAACATCTCTCCAAAGCAGATTAATTTCATCACTCTTTTTATTTAACATATTTACTGAGCACATCAGTATCAGACCCTGTAATGTGTGTAGGGAGTACAAGAAAATAAGACATGGCTCATAGAGTTGAAGATCTCACAGGCTAGAAGAAGTAAAAGAAGAAATAGACAGCAGTGGTCACTAAAGAGGTGCCTGTGGGAGGGATTACCATTGGCCAAGGGAAGCAGGGACCTCGGAGCTGAGTATTAAAGTGAGTATGAGAATTTGACAGCTGGAGAGGGGGAGAACACAGGAGTGTGTTCGTCCAAGGACCTAGAGGAGACACAGAGGAGCTGGCAGGACCCATTGCCCAGGAGGGCTGCCTGGGTGTCATGAGCATGGGCGAGGGGTTGAAACAGAGAACAAACGTGAGGTCCAAAGTCAAGTGACCCACAGCTCAACTGTTAGGGCTGGGACTTGACTTAACAACCCTGCTTTTTCCATTGACCACAGAAAAAAAAATAAATTTGAAGTTTTTTTTTAAAGTTTGATTCACAGCTCTGCTTTTAAGGATCACCTTGCTCAGTTCCCTGGTAGCTCAGAGGGTAAAGCATCTGCCTGCAATGCAGGAGACTGGGGTTTGATCCCTGGGTCAGGAAGATCCCCTGGAGAAGGAAATGGCAACCCACTCCAGTATTCTTGCCTGAAGAATCCCAGGGGCGGAGGAGCCTGGTAGGCTACACAGTCCATGGGGTCGCGAAGAGTTGGACGCAACTGAGCGACTTCACTTTCTTTCACTTTGCTGAGTCTGCTTCTCATGTGAAAAAGCCTTCCTCCCAGGTTGTAAGGAACTAATGAAATAATGGATACATGTTTAAAGTCCTTTGTGAACTCTGAATTTATAAGGTACAATTAACACTCACCTTTCTAGGTTTATATGGAACCACACCCTTCCCTTTGAAAGTTACATAGTCATGACAAATTTCCCTACAGTATCCTGGTTCTCAAACTCTGCTGTATACTTAGAAACATCTGGGAAACTATAAACATTGTTGATGCCCAAGTGTACCCTTATCCATCAAATCAGAAAATCCAGAGGTGTGCTCCAGGCATGGAGCAATCTAACACTTTCCCAGGTGATTTCAGTGAACAATCAGGTTTAAATATTAGTGCTTGCACACCTACCCAAACTATGGTCCAAGGACCTACAGCCTCAGCATCACCTGGGTGCTTGGTGGATATGCAGAATCTCCAGCCCCACACAGGGCTGCTCTTCAGGTAATTGAGAAGCACCAGTCAGGTCAGATTCACTTGTGTGTGTGTGTCTATGTGTGTGCTCAGCTGTGTCTGACTCTTCGCAGCCCCATAGACTGGATCCCACCAGGCTCCTCTGTCCATGGCATTCTCCAGACAAGAATACTGGAGTGGATTGCCATTACCTCCTCCAGGAAATCTTCCTGAACCAGGGATCAAACCCATGTCTCTTGTATCTCCTGCATTGGCAGGCAGATTCTTGGGAAGAACCACCTGGGAAGCCCCAGTTCCATTTATTCGGCAACTATTCCCCAAGTTCCTACTCTGAGTTGGTTCTTGGAATACAGCAGAGAATCAACCCCTCTCCTTCCTCAAAGAAGCACTCTCTAGTAAGCAAGGTAGACAAGCGCATAGGTTACTAAGGAGGGACACCTTTTTTTGAGGGTAGGGATAATGTGTTGAGATCAGGGAATGCTTCCTGGAGGAAGAGAAATAGGCATGGGACAGACAGACACTGCAGAGTGTAGTGAGGACTCTGTTATATTCCAGAGATAGGAGGTTTGCTGTTTAGAGGTTTGAAATTTAGGGAGGAGGTCCAGATTGGTGACATAATGTGTGTGAAAATACTCTGTAAACTGTAAATAATTATGCAAATGGAAGTATTTATATTATTCTTCACAAATCCTAGTGGGTCTTTCTCATAATTGAGTCTTCAGAAAATTAAGCTCTTAATTGTAGCTAAAGGAAATCACCAAATCAAGATGGATATTCAGCTATGGGCTGAAGCCCTTGCAAAGACAATGAAGATAACTCCAGACGGAACAATCTAATACACACCCCTTTGCCCAGGCTCTCTGACAAGGATGATCTTACATCCTGCTTTGGTCCGGGACAGTCTTAGTCGTGCCTGACATCCCAGCATGATTTCTATGATGCCCTCACTCATTCTCAAAAGCATCCTGCTCTGGACAATGAACATACATGGCCGGGATTCCCTGGTGGCTCAGGAGTGAAGAATCCACATGCCAATGCAGGAGAAACATGGGCTCCATCCCTGATCTGGGAAGATCCCACCTGCCCATGGAGCAGCTAATGTGCCCACATGTCCTAGAGCCCATGTTCTGCAACAAGAAAAGCCACTGCAGTTAGAAACCAGAATATCACAACAGAGGGTAGCCCCCTGCTTGCTGCAACTAGGAAAAAAGCCCACACAGCAACAAAGACCCAGCACAACCAAAAATAAATTAAAATTTTTTTAAAATATATGGTCATCCCGTGTTGGACCCAAAGGTGCTTCAAATAAATAGGCATTTCTTCATTTTTCAAGATATGGCCCAGGGCTGCTCCCAGCAGGGACTGAACCCAGGTTTGTATGGAGTCAGCTCTGACTCTGAGTATTTCCTTTGGTTGAAACAGTCCTAGGCGCCCCAGATATCATGCACACCCCATACCAGTGTCTGAAACCCAACAGGCTTGAGTGAGGAGCAGCAAAGGCTTCCAGGTGAGTGATCCACAGGTGGCAAAGGACCCCACCAATCACACTGGCCAAGAGTCCTTGCCAGATGAGAGAGGGGGTGATACAAACCTCAACAGTGCACCATCCACACAAGCCCCAACTTGAGCCCAGCACCTCAGTGTTGAAAGGTTGTTGCTGAGCCGAGAAAGATGCTGGGATTCTTGGCCTGCAGAGAAGAGAAATTCGGTCTGGGGCTAGTGACAGGGCCAGTGATGAGGCTTGATTGTTCAGAGCTTTTGTGTGATAAAGTTTTATTAAAATATAAAAGAGATAGTCAAAGCTTCTGACATAGCAATCAGCAGGGGGCAGAAAGAGTGCCCCCCCTGCTAGCCTTTAGGAGTATTTACATACCTATCAGCAAACTGTTAATTAGAGAAAGGATATGTCTCAAAACTCTGAGTGGCACCAGGCCCCTCACTCACAACATGCATTTTGAGATAACATTGGCACCAGATGAGTCATCCCAGGCCATAGAATGATTGACATGAATCTTGAAGAAAAGCAGGTTTCCAAGTAAATATATAGTTTCACTAGCATAGATTAGAAGAACAATGTATGAGTAAAACATACTGATTTGTTGAACCCTTATTGTTCTGAGTCTTCAGTTCAGTTCAGTTCAATTCAGTAGCTCAGTTGTGTCCGACCCTTTGCGACCCCATGAATCACAGCACGCCAGGCCTCCCTGTCCATCACAAACTCCCAGAGTTTACCCAAACTCATGCCCATCGAGTCGGTGATGCCATCCAGCCATCTCATCCTCTGTCGTCCCTTTCTCCTCCTGCCCCCAGTCCCTCCCAGCATCAGGGTCTTTTCCAATGAGTCAGCTCTTCGCATGAGGTGGCCAAAGTACTGGAGTTTCAGCTTCAGCATCAGTCCATCCAATGAACACCCAGGACTGATCTCCTTTAGGATGGACTGGTTGGATCTCCTTGCAGTCCAAGGGACTCTCAAGAGTCTTCTCCAACACCATAGTTCAAAAGCATCAATTTTTCAGCACTCAGCTTTCTTCACAGTCCAACTCTCACATCCATACATGACCACTGGAAAAACCATAGCCTTGACCAGATGGACCTTTGTTGGCAAAGTAATGTCTCTGCTTTTTAACATGCTATCTAGGTTGGTCATAACTTTCCTTCCAGTGAGTCAGCGTCTTTTAATTTCATGGCTGCACTCACCATCTGCAGTGATTTGGGAGCCCAAAAAAATAAAGTCTGACACTGTTTCCACTGTCTCCCCATCTATTTCCCATGAGGTGATAGGACCAGATGCCATGATCTTAGTTTTCTGAATGTTGAGCTTTAAGCCAACTTTTTCACTCTCCTCTTTCACTTTCATCAAGAGGCTTTTTAGTTCCTCTTCACTTTCTGCCATAAGGGTGGTGTCATCTGCATATCTGAGGTTATTGATATTTCTCCCGGCAATCTTGATTCCAGTTTGTGCTTCATCCCGCCCAGCATTTCTCATGATGTACTCTGCAGAGATGTTAAATCAGCAGGGTGACAATATACAGCCTTGACATACTCCTTTTCCTATTTGGAACCAGTCTGTTGTTCCATGTCTAGTTCTAACTGTTGCTTCCTGACCTGCATACAGGTTTCTCAAGAGGCAGGTCATTTGTGACCCCATGGACTGTATAGTCCATGGAATTCTCCAGGCCAGAATACTGGAGTGGTTAGCCTTTGCCTTCTCCAGGGGATCTTCCCAACCCAGGGATCAAACCCAGGTCTCCCACTTTGCAGGCAGATTCTTTATCAGCTGAGCCACAAGGGAAGTCTGTTCTGAGTCCTAAGTGGAAACAACTTGAAGAATGACAGAGTCTAGGGTAAATACATAGTTCATTAACATAGCTTAAGAAAATCATTTCCATAAGAAAAACGCATTGGTTAGCTCAAGGTTTGGGAAAAGTTAAGTTCAGGTGGAGCCAGGTGTCATCATGGTGACACAGAATTTTAAGAGAAATTTCCTTTTAATTTTGTATAGAGAAGGGAAAAAAATCTGACCCTTGTAGTTTGTTTTCTCCTGCCGCTTAAGAGAGAGAGAAAAACGTCTGACACTTGCAGCCTATTTCCTCCATTTGGAGACCCCTAGACTTCCTGCCTGTTACCCTCTCAGTTCCATTTTGATTCCCTGCACCAGCTGCCCATATGCACACATGACCAGCTCCATCTTCAGGTCTCCACACTCAGCTTCTGAGAATACCAGTGACACTGCTCATGGCACCATCAAAAAGAACAATCATATAACATTTGTAAGAACACATTCCTGATTTCTGAACTGCCACTAAGCTCTCCACAGTTATATCAAGGAAAGGACCTGAAAGGGGAGGTCCATTTACTGAACTACAGGCAAGGAACTCTGCAGGGGTCTTTACATTTCTTATCTCATTGGATCATCTCTTGCAGCAGCCCTGGAGATCATGTACCATTTTATACATGGGAAAACTGACATTAGATAGGCTAAACTGCCTAACATAACAATTTTGTATACTTGTGACTCTCTGTTTTAACTCAAACTCAGATTTGTCTCTCTCTCTCTCTTTTTTTTTTTTTTTTGGCCATGAGGGATCTTAGTTCCCAGACCAGGGATCAAATCCTCACCCCACTGCAGGTGGAAGCAGAGTCTTAACCACTGGACCACCAAGGAAGTCCCACATGCTTGTTCATGTATACCCCAGTGAAGACAAATTATTTCATTAGTAGGAAACAGAAGGGGAAAATCAGAATATTTACCTTTATTTGGTATTTTCACTTCTTTTCTCCTTCTCTCCAATCCCTATTGTTTTCTAAGGCAATCTCTGGCCATGGCTCTCTCACTTGGCATTTGGAAACAGTACTTTCTAGAATGACACCTTGCCCTAGTGAAAATCATCCCATTCAATTTCACCAATCCTATAACTGGTCCAAATAATTTTATGTCACAATTTGCCCTTTCAAAGTGCCAGCAAATTCTTCTAATTCAGAGTTGTCTAAAAATATTCAAACTATATTTTATCTTGACTCCTTGTAGTTTATCTTGACTCCTTGGGTTTATTAAAAACCTAGTCACCACCAGAAATAAGACAAATCCAACTCAAATCTTCTCAAATCTGCCTTACCTAGACCAACATTATATAATATGTTTTCAAACATTTTTAAACCAAAGAATAAATTTGTTAAAAAAAAACAGAGTGCCAGGTAGAATTCAATTTAAACCGGACCAACAAAGACCTATTGAATACCAGCCATGTTCCATTCACTGTCTCAGAGGGAGGAAATTACAAAAATGAATGGGACATGTCCCTTGCCTTCTATAAAGATGAGTCAGGTGGAGGAGATAAAACATGCACAGAAACAACTCTTATACGGGCTTTTGAAAATTGGAATTTACCCTTATCATAGTACCTGGCACATGAAATGACATTTGTTGACCTGCATTTTTTTCTTACCACACTGAGCTCTGTAAGAACTGAAAATATGTCCTAATTTTTCTTGTACATTCCAAGATCAGATTCAGGGATTGAGTCATCACTTGTACTCAAGAAGTATGTGTTTCACTGGATCAAATTGCCTTAAATTGAAAGTGATGATTAATTTTAAAAAAGAAAAATTGGCAACCTATGAAAGATCACTATTTTAAGTAAACTTGGAGAAAAGTTAGGGTTCCAACTATTAAAGGTGGTGAGAGATGGTGAAGGGATTATTTCCAGTAGGGGAGATAGAGAGATAAAAGATGAGGTGGATGCTATTCATTGCTAGGGTTCAGACCTGCTGAAATTCTCTGACACCCTTGCACCCAGCGGCAGCCTCAGCCTATAAGAGCTCGCAGTTCAGAGATGCTGCCAGCAGTTGCCAGGAGGCAGTCTGGGGAGGGCAGGTAGAGGACATACAGGGTTGCAGCTGCCCCCAGCACCTTAGAGGTAGGTGATGCTCCCCAGTTCCCTTCTAACAAGGATCCCAGAGAGTCACAGCCCAGAGTACCCGAATCTCCACTACAGGGAGGTGTACCTGCCAGGCACGCCTGCACCCTGGATAGCGTGGTCCTGAGGCCACTCCTTGTTCTGTCTTGTCTTCCCCACCCGACCCTGCTGCTGGTCCCGTCAGCAGTCACCGTCACTGTCCTGAGCACACAGTAGATCCCCAATAAATGTCATGTGATTCTGAGTCCAGAGAACACAGAAGAGACCTCACTGGATCACAGTGATGGTGAGAATCATCAGGACACTGAGAGCAACAGTAGCTGCTAATATTTATGTCTATGTGCTGTGTGCCAGGAATCAACCTCTCAAGACCTTCACATGTATTACCTTGTTTTTTTAATTATTAATTTATTTATTTTTGCTTGCTCTAAGTCTTCGTTGCTACACTCAGACTTTCTCTAGTTGAGCCTTCTCTTATTTCAGAGCACAGGTTCTAGCCTCCTGGGCTTCAGTAGCTATGGCACAGGAATTTAGTTCCTCCAAGGCATGTGGGATCTTCCCGGACCAGGGATCAAACCCAAGTTCCCTGCATGGGCAGGTGGATTCCTACCCACTGTAGCATCATGGAAGTCTTAGCTTGTCTAATCCTAATGACTCTCTCAGGCTTCCCTGGTGGCCCAGTTGGTAAAGAAACCTCCTGCAATGCAGGAGACCTGGGTTTGTGACCCCTGGGTTGGGAAGATTCCCTAGAGAAGGAAATGGCAATCCACTCCAGTATTCTTGCCTGGGAAATCCCATAAACAAAGAAGCCTGGTGGGCTACAGTCCATGAGGTCGTACGGAGTCAGACACAACTGAGCGACTAAACCACCAGCATCACAACAAATGACTCTCTCAGCTAAGAATAAACAGTATTGCGATTCCAATTTACAAATGGGGAAATGGAAGCCCAGAGAGGTGACACAATTTATCCAAGGTCACAAAGCAAAGGCTTGGTGGAGTCCAGATTCCAACACAGAGAGTCTCGACACTTAACTGCATGCATCACTACACTAGGTGTTGTCCTCCAAGGTCAAAGGCCCCCTCCAAGAGAGGAGACATCTGCTCTTGCCTGTCCACCTGCTCTTATCACAGCCCAGAGGGAAATACTTCCAAAATAATTGCTCTGGGCTGTCGGAAGATTCTGTTGCCTCTTCAAGATGACAGATGCCCTCGGGTGCTGGGAACACTGTTCCCAACCTTGACTTGACGAGGCTGAATTTAATATTGTGGGAAGGAGCCGTCTGCCAGGGGACCCCAGAGCTCTGCCTGCCTTCCAAAGGGTGGAGAAGCAGATGCTGATATTAGGAGAAAGTCACTCCTTCCTTAGATAAGCCAAGTACAAAATGTTTCAAGGGCGCCGAAGAAAAAAGTTGCCGCCACCCCCTCAATTTTCTCTCCAGAAAAGCTGTGTGCAAAGTGAAGATCCCTCCTCTTCATCCCAAGTCACCCAGAGGAGACTCACTGGAATTTTCAGAAAGACTCATATCCAAACAACAACAGGAAAAGTAGCAGACTTTTTTTAAAAAGCCTCTACTTGAATATACCAAGTCCAAGTTTCTGACAGTGATTTCCTGCTTTTGTTTATAAAAATAAAGGGATGCCAAATACTTGAATAAATTATGAGTTGCATCTCTTCACTCTCTGGTCTGGCACATGAACTTGCTTCTCTGCCAAATAAACTAGGTCAGATTCAGCTCAGCTCGGCTTTTTCCCAGCACTGACCAAGCCACCTGATGCTGAACTGGGTCTTGGGTCCCTGAAATGAGCCCGAAGTTGCTAGGCTCGAGGTGCCCAAGGAAGAGACAGGTGCAAGATACACAGGGGAACAAGCCCAGTTCATCTTGCATTTGCCCACTTTCCTTTCTCCTCATGGCTCCCTTCCAGAAAGCCTCCTCTCTGTTTGCTGGAATATCCTTTACGTGTTACCTGTAGCCAGCAAATATTACAACCTTCCAAGTCATGGTGACTTCCAGTTAAACAGTGCAACCCCAACCAGGTGGATTTCTCACTTTCCTGCCACTCCTGCCAGTCTCTGAAAAGAAATAAAGCATGGCTCCTAATCTTTGTCTTCTAACTTCCTCCCAGGGTGATGCTACACTGGACAAGTTGATTTATTCTCCCTTTGATTGGTTTGAAAAACAAACAAGACAAACAAACAAAAAAGGCTCTGCTTAGTCAAGAGACGGGTCCAAGTTCACAGAGCTGATTAGTGAAAGCTGTACTTGACCCAGGCTGTCTGCCCACAAAGCCCCCACTCCCACCACGCTCATGGATCAGGTGACAGAACCCTCTCCAGAAACAAAGGCGGGCGTGCAGCAGACCTATTATAGGACCCTGCCTCTTATAAGCCAGTGGCTTTGTCCTCACAGTATCCTTGTATGAGGCGGCTCCATGAAGCCAAGAAAAGAAAAGGCGGGGGGGCAGGGTATAGTTGGTTGTTGCCATGTGGAAGAGAACATGTACAAGCAGTAAATCCAGCATTACACTAGTGTGGGCCCTCGCATTTCCTCCCTTTCCAGTTTCATATTCTAGCCTCACGCATGAAGATGAGCTGCTATTTCTCTTCTAATGCATATATTAAATACACACCACACACACATACACACACACATGCCGCAGTTGCTATGGGAACCATCCCTGAGCATCTCCTGTCTTTTATTCAATTAAAATTTCACCCTCATATCCTCTTGAAGTGGAACACATTTTCCTTCACAAGAGGACAGTACTGTGATGGGGCTGACTTCCAATGAGCAGGCTGAATTTCTCCACATCTGATCATCTTTCCAGAGATCACAGCACAGCTCGCTGGCAATGGACGGATCTGTCCTAATTAAGGTTCGGGCAAGTGCACAAGCTCAGGCACCAAACCTATGGGTGGGCAGGGTAGGGGTGGGGGGGTGGTTTGGGACCACAGCTCTGGGAGTCACATAAGCCTCCAAACCCCAGGCCCTGCCGAGTCAGGTCACCTTCCCAAGGCCCTAACAGCCATCTGTGGCAACTTGGAAGAAAGGGGCAGTGAAAATCCATTAATTCAGGGCTACAGGAATTGTGGAACTCTGCCCTGATTTTCAGAGGGCTTCCACTCCAGTTTACCTCCCTGCTCTCCATGGAGAACAAATGAATCTTGTAAATATCAATACAGTCACCAAGGAGCCATTAGCCATTATAAGACAGACAGCTATTGTTTTGAAGGACCTCAGAGGAGCCCATTTACAGACTTACCTGGTAATTGCCAAGTAAGCAGGTACGAGGAATGCTTGGGCTAATGCGCAGATGTGAGCGTTTAAAATCATTTTTATCTATTCATTACATCACTGAGCTGGAAACCAGTAGACCTGCCTCATTTCCAACATCTACTCTCTGTCTCTCTGTGTGTTCCAGCAATTCAATTCTTTGAGCCACAAATTTCTCATACAGACAATAGAACTCATCATGCACATGGTAGAAACCAGATGACAAAATAAATGACAAATAAGAACTGTGAGAACTCTGCAAATTGCAGACATGCATGTTAGTTGGTTTTATGATAGTTCTCATTGCCTACAAGGCAACGCTGTTTACAACTTGTTTGCCAAAGTGAAAGGGAGGAATCACAGTTCTTTTTATTCTTTTTATAACATTGATGAGTTTTAAAAATGTTTTTAAGGAATCAAACAGTGAGTGACTTAGATCAGGGCGTATTTACACATGGTCAGTGAAATCGGCTAAGAGTAGAGACCATGCTGGCTTAAACAGAGCTGGATCAAGCCCTTCTTATCAGTTCATTAGAGCAGGATATCTGCCCAGTAATAACTGTCAGCTTTAACCCAGTATTGCCCATATCTGAAAGTAAAGCACTTAGACTGAATTGAAAAAAGAAAAACTGACAATCCCAGGATACACTAACTCCTGGGTCCTTCTAGACTAGTCAATGCTGAATACATAAAACCAATCTTCCTGCTTCTGATCCTAACCCTGCAAACTGGCCCAAAATGAGACAATGTCTTAAAAAAGATGGGAGATGCCACTTTTGAGAGGGTAGGAGCCCAGGTTATGTAAGGAAAGAGAATATACGTAAAATCCTTGGTGCAGCACCGAAGTGTCTAGCACCAGTGACTGCAATCATTATAACATAAACCAAAAGAGATTCTTTTCCAGGGTTTATAATGCTCAGGTAATATGACTAATAAATGGTACTAATAAATGAGGGAGCTGGTGACAAATACTAAATAATCAGTGGTGAAGCATAATAAATAAACAATGCTTCTAATTTCCTTATGGACAAAAATGTTCAGTGAAGGCAAGAGCAGGAGGCCTCTGGAATAGCCCTGATTCTATAACAAAGGAAATCAGAGCAACTGCTTGCTGAGAGCCTGTGATGTGCCAGGCACGCCTGGGCTCTTGACAATCATTTTCTCACTTCACCATCGAAAGGGCCTAGTGAGGCGAGAATTCCTCTCCCCATTTTGCAGATGAAGTAACTGAGGTTCAGCTGACAAAGGCTGGGAACAACTCTTGAACACAAGTGTGCCTGACTCCATCACAGCATGGCGTCCCTCCCAGCTGAGTGGGACTGGAGAGAAAAGAGTATGTTAGAGGCCTCAAACAAAAGATGACTGTATAACATAGAGTGAATTGATGTCTTTACAAGGAGTACAAGGTTGATGGAAGATCCCTTGAGTAATCTCTCTGCTAATGACCTGTCCACGCTCCAGATCTTTCTTACAGGATTTTCATATATATTCTATCATAATTGACTGCTTAGTCCAAAATCATTTATGGAATATTTACCATATATTATGCAAGATATTGGACATTTTCAGAGACAAAAAAATGATTGCAGTTCAATTCTTAACTTTATCGAGTTCTAACAGGAGAAAAAGATGCATAGCTATGTTACACATATATTACAATATAATATTGTATTGTATAATATAATTATATAACATAAAACAATATTAAATCAAATTATAGTTGTCCTGTAATATATAGAGTCCAACGTAGTATAAAGTATTGTGGAATGCTCAAGCTGTTCAAAGCACGCAGAAATTAACTTCCAGAGCAGAGGTCAATATAGGCACTTCGGGGATATAGGTCTTTAACTGGATGAATATTTGAAAGGAGGAAAGTCCAGGGAATACAGCTGATTCTGTATTCAGTGCCTTTTGAATGATCAAAGAAACCTAGAGGGTGGTTTGGGAGTGATTTGTTTTGTTGTGTTCATTTAGCCTCCCATTCTTGCAACCCATACTCAGAATGGTTTAGTGTGTGCCGGTGCGGTTTTAGATACTCTCAATACAGTCGCAAACAAAACCGACAATTTCTTGTATTCACAAAGCTTACTTTCTAGCACAGGGACAACAGATAAGAAATACGTTCTTTTTGCATCACCCAGTGATCACTGCTACAAATTAGAATCAACAGGGGAAGGGTGAGCTGTGCCCTTCTATGTAGATGGGCTGGGGAAGCCTTTCTCCCTTTAAAGACTAGACATTTGTGTAGACCCTATTGACGGATTCCCCTCAGCCCTGGTTTCTCCAGTGAGGGAACAGAGAACCCCATGGCTCTCTCTCCAAGCCCGAGATTTCTCTCCCACTGAGAAATTTCCAAACTCTTCGGACAGAACCTAAGACTCCAGTTTCCCAGCTGTCATCACCACTTTGCCACTTCTTTGAATTAATTTCTTTCTAACCAACCAAAATATTTATGGCAAAATAGTCTTGATCATTAAAAAGCAAATCACATTCAAGTACCTGATATTTCAAGTTCGTGACTGGATTCACTTTAATTAGAATGTTCTCTCATTCCTGAAAGATAAAACACAAGACCCGGTATCAGAAAATCAGCTCTACTCTTGTGACTCGTGAAAGATAAATCAACTTGAGACATTTCCTGTCGCTTCCAGACATCTAGTTTTTTAATGCCATGAAAAACTGAGACACATTAAATTATTTTTAGGCCACTGGAATCTCTAACATTTAGGAGAGTGTTTCAGAGCCAGGGATTCATATGTACAATCTCCAGCTATCTTCACAAATTGAATTCCTGGCCTCCGGTCACTAATAAACTCGGTCTCCTTGAAAGGAGAAAATAGTTTCTTTAATATCCAGTTCAGTTAGCACAGCATTGACTCCTGTACTACTTTGTATTCGTATTTTCTGATTTGATGCCAAATTTTCAAAATAAAGTTATTTCTAGATCTGCAAATATATACAAACAATTTACAGTTTCAGAGAGTTTTTTCTTTTAATAACATTCACTTGAAGATGAAGAAAAAGTTTTTCTCACAAGTCATCTTTTTAATATTTTTGTCACTAACTTTTGCTGATTTTTCATTTACTTCAAATTTTAAGTAATCCTTGAGACTTTCCCCAAATTGGCATTTGGTAATGTATCACTTGCCAAACTGAATGAGGAGATTCTGTTATTTTCATTATTTTATTACTTTTAAAAAATATTTTTTAGGGATCAAACAGTGAGTGACAAACACCAGCCTTTGTTGTATGATGAAGTTTATATTTTCAACAGTAAAATGATACTAATCAGACAGCTTGGACATGGATTCTCCTGGAAGAGCTACTAGAACTGCCTGCCAGTTAAGGAATGACCTTAACCCCAGAAGTGACAACAATTCAACATTGTTTTACTCAAACTTGCTACAACCCGTACTGTGAATTTTGGCAAGTCTAAGTTTCTTGAGTTTATAAAAATAAAATCCTGAGAATTAAATTCTTTACAATTTTATTTTATTGGGGTAAGACAAGTCTGTATATTGTCATCTTGCTTATTTTATTTTTTAACATGCTTATATACTGAGTACATCATGCGAAATTCCAGACTGGATGAATCGCAAACTGGAATCAAGATTGCTGGGAGAAATATCATTATCCTAAGATATGCAGATGATACATCTCTAATGGCAGAAAGTGAAGACTAAAGAGCCTCTTGATGAAGGTGAAAAAGGAGAGTGAAAAAGCTGGCCTAAAACTCAACATTCAAAAACCTAAGGTCACGGTCTCTGGTCCTATCACTTCATGACAAATAGAAAGGGAAAAAGTAGTATCGGTGACAAATTTTATTTTCTTGGGCTCCAAAATCACTGCAGATGGTGACTGCAGCCACAAAATTAAAACACACTTGCTCCTGGGAAGAAAGGCTATGACAAACCTAAAGAGCATATTAAAAAGCAAAGATATTACTTTTCCAACAAAGGTGCCTGTGGATGTGAGAGTTGGGACCATAAAGAAGGCTGAGTGCCCAAGAATTGATGCTTTCAAATTGTGTTGCTGGAAAAGACTTTTGAGAGTCCTTTGGACTGCAAGGAGATCAAACCAGTCAATCCTAAAGGACATCAACCCTGAATATTCATTGGAAAGTCTGATGCTGAAGCTGAAGCTCCAGTACTTTGACCATACGATGCCAAGAGCAGACTCACTGGAAAAGACCCTAATGCTGGGAAGACTGAAAGCAAAAGAAGAAGGAGGTGGCAGAGGATAAGATGGTTAGATAGCATCACTGATGCAATGGACATGAATTTGAGTGGACTCCATGAGATAATGGAGGACAAAGGAGCCTAGCATGCTACAGTCTGTGGGGTCGCAAAGAGTTGGACAGGACTTAGCAACTATACAGCAACAATTATACTTTAACAGGGCAGCATCCTTGATTTAGAAGAGTTTTCATTTCCTAACATACTGGTGTGCAGAACACACTTTATCATTTCATTTCATCCCCTAAACAACTCTAAGAGGTGGGCATGATTGCTGGGGAGGTTAAAGAAATGCTCCAGGGAATAGCCAGATAACTGGCAGAGGCTGGATTGGAGCCTAGGAAGGTCTAATCCAAAAACAGTCTTGGCTTCCTGTTAGGAATATGAAGGTGAGATATGGACGATCCTTGTGGTTCTTTCATCCATTCATATGCTCTTATCAAGGAGACAATGACTGCCTACCTGCTAGAATTAAGACAATACATGACCAGTGGTGAGTCTCTTACTATACAACTCTCAAGAGCTATATTTTAATATTTAATTCCACATTTACCAAAGCAGGTGCTCAGAGTCAGGCAGGAAATATGGCAGCCTGAACCATATTGTTGTGGCTTTCCATGCAGAGGTGAGTTTACTTGAGAAGCCATAGGCAGTGTTTGACAGATCTGAGAAAGGGGTGATGTGATGAGGGTATTGATTTTAGGAACAATTCTAGCAACATGTAGAGACTGGAAGGGAGGATGGTTAGACCTGAGACAGGGAGACCAGTCTAAAGCCAGTTCAAGATAAATGGGCAAAGAACATTTTAAAAGGCAAATAGCATCAAGATAAACATTTGGCAACCAACTTGGGAAAATATTCTATTTTAATAGTAATCCAATAACTTTAAATGAAATAAATACATACTTTTTAAATTTAAATTGAGTTCAAAAATAAGAATAGCTAGTATTAATGAGCATGTTACAGTATTAATAGACAAAACCACAAAGTTCTTTCAGGAAACAAACTGTCAGCTGGTATCAAGAGCTTATCAAATTTTTTGATCCAGAAATTCTGTTTTTGGAAATCAATCCAAAGGAATCCTTTGGAAGCCAGGAAGTAAATTTCATACATAAAGATGTTCATCATGGCATTTTTTACGGCAGTGAAAAATTGAAACAAAAAATAAACTAGATAATAATAAGAGACGTGGTTTGCTATGATACTTTTATTCAAGAAGTAAGCTATTAAATTATATAATTATGAAGATGGTTTTTTAAAAAGAAAATGCTTGTTAAATAATAATACCTGAAAGTATGATATAAGTTGTACTCACAATATGATTACAATTATGCTTTAAAAAATAAAATCTCCACTAGATCGATAGGAAGGGTTCACATGATAAGATTAAAGGTGATTTTTTGTTCCATGATTGGTCTTTCCTCGTGGCTCCAATAGTAAAGAATCTGCCTGCAATGCAGGAGACCTGGGTTCAATCCTTGTGATGGGAAGATCCCCTGGAGAAGGGCATGGCAACCCACTGCAGTATTCTTGCCTGGAAAATCCCATGGACAGAGGAGCCTGGTGGGCTATAGCCCATGGGGTTGCAAAGAGCTGGACACCCTCTGAGCAACTAACACTTTCACTTGTTTGGTGATGAGACTAAAGTCAATTCTTTATTCTTCTTTTTCAGAACAGAGGGTTCTTATGAAAACACAAGCATCCTTTAATAAATATCCATCTATACTCAGAAAACACCATCTCTTAAATGTCTTTTTCAGCTTTCCAAGCATCTTCTTTGCAAACTCGGATATCCAACAAAGCCACATGGCTAAGCATATCCAGGCTTGCACTTGCTGGCTGGTCAGATGATCTTCCTGAGTATTATTAATCCTGACTGCAGCAGAAGGTTGTAGTTATTGCTCTGTTCCAGGCCTTCATTTGTATTTTCTCTACTCCGCAACGTTGGTCATGAGCCTCTACTTAGGATCTACTTAAAACATCATTAAACACTATTCAGTCCTTCTTTGTCACCATTAACGCAGACATTAAGCCAGTCAGGAATTCTCAGCCACCCTGGGGGCACCTTGGACATGATACCAAGCAAAGACACAGGACCATTGATCATTTCACTTTGCTTTCTTCCAAGGGCATTTGTAATACATGTGCTGATTTTCATTGTCATAGAATTTGAACTAATTTTGAAACTAATTTATCGGGAGACTCTAGGTGAGCCAATTAACTAAGACCAGCCATGAAGTGCTGCCACAATCTTTCTTCCCCACGTAATGGGTAATTCCACTTAGAAGCCAGCAGTGGATGCTGAGACTCATTCAGGTACATGCTGTTTGATAGGTAGGAGGCCAATTCTATCAATGTTTTTGATTTTCTCTCTTTCATATGTGTCTCATTTATTCATGATTCTCAAATTCAAACATATCATATAATTTCCCATCTTTTGCCATCATTATTTTTAAACTTAGACTATTTACTTGAAGGAGGTGGAGAGGTTTTTTTCTTTTTTTTTATTGTTGAAGTGTTTTTTATTATATTTTATTTCCTGTGAACTATATATTTTGCACCAAAATATTAATAGCAAAAGTCAAAGGTCCCTGTTAATAGGGGGGACCTTACTGCAGAGTTTCTGAGCTTCCAACCTCATCAGATTTTCTGATGGGAAATCGTGACTCTTCCTGTTTGGTAGAGAGTGCATTAAAGACAAAAATGTCTCTTGCCAACTCCAGGCATCAAACATGATTCTCACTGGGATGCTAATAGAGGCTGAAGAATATTAAGTGACAAAATGTATTGAAAGTAAAAACAGCAAGGGTTTTTGCATTCAATCTAAGTTTAAGTCCGAGCTCCACAATTTATTATATGCGTGACTTCAGTCAAGCTGCTTAGACTTTTCAAGTGTCAGCTCCCTCCTTGGTCAAATTCAAATAATAGCAGCTGAATTACAGAACTACCATGAAGATTCACAAAGTAAAGTTTACAGAGTGCAGAAATATAACAAGGAGTTTGAAATGACATGATTTGATCTCTCCAGCTTAGTGGGATATCCCTGTGTGATAGATGTCCCAACAACAACTCTCCTGTGGATGCTTTCCCTGTTAGTCGTGGCAATTCTTCTAATAATTAGGACTCCCAAGGGCCAGTCCCGAAAAGCAATGATAACAGCAGAGTTGGTCACCCGGGAACAGCCCGCCGCAGTGGCAACTCCAAACAACTTCTGCCACTAGAGGGTCTCCCTGGGGCTCCACCCTCTGTATCCAGAGCAGGTAGATACCCAGAGCCGAAAGTCTTCTTTCCCATGTCCCTGCCAGCAGGGCACCATCTCACTGGTAGAGATTGTGCCTTGGAATTCAGTCTGGATGCTCCTGCTGTCCCAAGGCATATACGCCTCTAATAAGGCTGCTCGCTTTCCTGTGTAAACATGATTACACTTTCATAATATTTACTTGAATGTCTTCCTGAAACTTATAAAGAGAATAGAAAATGGATGAAATCAGGCACATATTGTGCTATTTTCCTCTCCTTGCCCTGAAGTGCATCAAGAAAGAATACACTGGCATATCAGCCATTTAAAGTATTATATAGCATAATTTGGGGCTTGAAAATCACCGTGGACAGTGGCTGCAGTTATGAAATTAAAAGACACTTGCTCCTTGGAAGGAAAGCTATAACAAACCTAGACAGCATATCAAGAAGCAGAGACACTTTACCGATAAAGGTCCACATAGTCAAAGCTAAGGTTTTTCCAGTAGTCATGTATGGATGTGAGAGTTGGACCATACAGAAGGCTGAGCACCAAAGAATTGATGCTTTTGAATTGTGGCGCTGGAGAAGACTCTTGAGAGTCCCTTGAACTGCAAGGAGATCGAACCAGTTGATCCTAAGGGAAATCAACCCCAAACATTTATTGGAAGGACTGATGCTGAAGCTGAAGCTCCAATATGTTGGCCACCTGATGTAAACAGCCGACTCACTGGGAAAGACCCTGATGCTGGGAAAGACTGAAGGCAAAAGGAGAAGGGGACGACAATGATAAGATGGTTAAATAGCATCACTGGTTCGATGGACATGAATTTGAGCAGACTCTGGGAGATAGTGGAGGGCAAAGGAACCTGGTGAGCTGCAGTCCATGGTGTCTCAAAAAGTCAGACTTAGCAACTGAACAGCAGCAACAAATAGCATAATTAATTAATTTAAAATTTTAATTAAAGAAAATTAAAAACCCTTCACCTCCTAGGTTAAAAAACATATCTCACCCATGGCCTATTTGATCTTCATAAAATTCCTTTTAAACAGCTCAGTCATACCAATTTAAGTGAAGAAACTGAGGATTAGCAAATTGAAGGGATTTTGCCAAGGCCATCAAATTAGTAACAGTCAGAACCAGAAGCCAGCTCTGATGCAAATCTGGCCTTCAGTCCAGTGCTCACCCCAGTGCCCCAATTGCTGTGGGAATGTTAAACTATTAATACATCAAGGATGACCTTTGGTTAGTGACAAATGTCATAAATACCAGCAAGTAAAAATCTTGTCCCTTGTTTCCCAAAGGTTTGGAGACACAGACAAAAATCTATGAATAGCCACTCTCTTAGCCAGTATCCAGCCATCCCAAACACACACAGTAATCTAGCTCCAAGGAAGTTCTACACTGGCGACATCAAGGACTCAAACTAACGAGTAAGAAGTGCAAATTACTCTTTTGATGCACTAGACACCCATCAGAAAAAGACGTGCCTGTTTCTTTTTAAAGGCTGTTTTAAAAGTCTTCAGCCCTCAGTCAAAGATTCCTAAACCTGAACTACTGAGAATAAATCTACCAAGATAGGCATGGTAGAGCCTGAGCTGAAGGTCTGTGTGGTTGTTACTCTTTAGGCTCAGAATATGATGCAGAAAGTCACTGTTAAAGCCATAGTTGTGAAGGATGGAAGATGGTCCCTCACCTGGGTGACTGTCAGATGGCCCTGCACATGCAGCAGCTTGTTCTACAGGAGAAGAACCCCCAAATCACACAACCCCAAAATCACACAACTCAGAGTTTATATAGTAACATAGCAAGACATGGCACACTTCCCAAACCTCACTTCTGGGGGAGAGAGAGACAGCTTATAATTTACTCCAGAATGCTGTTTCATGGCTAAAGAGGTGAAAGTCTCTAATTCAGAATATAAACAACAGTCCCTGGGGGAGACGAAAAGATGTTATTGTTAAAATTACCCTTAGAATGGGGGCAAATGGCGGAAGAGAAGAGGCATCTATCCTTTCGCTTTATAGTTGGTCAGCTTCTAAGGCAGAGAAGGCCTGAAAGATGCATGAACACCAAGAAATCCAGAGATAGTTGTATTCCAACACTAATTAGCCTAGCAAGGGATCCCAAACCCAGGATACATATGACATGAGGGGCACATGTCTCTCCAGCCTAAAAATGATGTGGGGATCTTCTGACTCAGAGAGGTTTTCCCTCTATGTGTGCTACTGAGACCCTCACATTTCTGTGACACCTCCAGGAAAGAAAAAGGAACTTCCACTATAAGTGGAAGTTCCAGCTCCAGCTCCATCTCAAGGACATCTTGTGCCTGGCCTGAGAGCTGAAATGTCACAGTTGTTCTCAAATTGGAAGCCTCCTTCGAGCCCTGGCCTAGCTCAGCTGACGGCCCAGTAACAGCGCTAACCCCCACTGTTTTATGGTGTTGCAACCTGACAACAAACTTTCATATCCACCATCTAGTTTGATACTCGACACTGTCAAACTTGTACAGGAGGAGCCCTATTCTCTAAATGAAAGTAAAATATAGCCCCAAAGGAAAAAATAACCAAAAAGATTGCACATAGTCGGTGAATGGCAGAAACAGAATATAAACCAGATTCCCGTGTGCAGATTCTGTGATCTGACACGGATACAACACTGCCTCCTCACGCCTGCTCTAGACCAATATAACCATGAGACCCAAAAAGCTAGTAAATAATTTTGGCTCCTTTGCAGATCCTTCAAAACATTAAATGAGAAATATGATTATTTCCCAAACCATCAGCTTGCTTTATGATTGTTGTTGCTATTGTTTAAAAAAAATTTTTTTAGTATTACACAATAATTTTGGTATTGTGAAGCTTGAGAAATCCACCTTGACCTATGCCTAAAAGGTTTGAGTTATTCTATCCTTCTTAATCAAGGAATTAATCAATTAATTAATAATGTTAGTTGTTATACAAGAATATTCCTAAACTTTGTTCCTAGGTTTGCAGGGTTGACAATTATTTCTACACGTGATAACTTACATACATACCCAAATAGGTCAACATTAGTTTCTGAGAGTCAGACAAAAACTCTTTTTTTCTGTGATTAAAAAGTCATCTTGTAATTGTTTTGCATGGTTTGCTCTTTATTGAAATGCATCTGACTCTTTGTCATTTTGGGCAAAATTTCATGCATGTACAGCAAAGTATTTCATGCAAAAAGCTTCAGCTTTTGAGTGCTGTGTGTTTGTCCATCAACTGTGATTTTGCACATAAAAGAATGAATGCACTTGCTGCATGTCAATAAGCCACAGAGTAGTCTGTGTTCAGAACACACAGTTTAATGAAATGGTAATGATTTCATTAATATATCAAGCTGTGTCTAATTCCTATCAAGGAACATAAGACAATTTGCATTCACTCTGAATACACAATAAATAAACAGTCCAAATGTATTCTCTACCATCAGAGTCCTGGATATAGACATTGTTGCAATATCTTTACAGATTATTGCAAATAAACATGAATTAAGTATAATGTTGAAATGGCAGAAAAAACTTCTTCTGGCTATATTATGCACAAGGTGAATAAATAAGCCAAAATTCAAGAACTTATTCTTTAAGTTTTATATTTATAACTTCCTATCTGATCCTTATCAAAAGGTCAAATTACTCCCTTTATATCTCTTCATTCATTGCCTCTTGGGGACATCTTTGTTATAGCATGGGCAGAGGAAAGGGAGCTGCAGTTAGAAAAAGGGAAAGAGAAGAAGCATTGTGCATAGACATGAAATTCAAGAGAAATTGATAAGGCAGTGATATGCTCTGAGGGCCTCTAGGCCATGCAAGCCGTAATATATCATCTTATTTTAGGCTTATGGCCACTCTATATGGTCTTTACAAGTATCTCCCCATTTTACAGATAAGGAAGTCAAGGCTTAGAGAAGTTAAGAAAGCTGCCATACAGCTACTCTCATAGAACTAGAAAGTGAATTTCCTTTTGCTTAACTCCCACCTTCACTTCTTTTTATTATGTATTATTTTTTATTGAATAATAGTTTATTTACATTGTAAATGCAATACAACAGAGGTTGAAGAATAGTTATTCAGTTATAGATAAAGTTATTCAGCTTTAGATAGATACATATACATATATTCTCTTTCAGATTCTTTTCCCTGACAGTTTATTACGAAGTATTGAGTAGAGTTCCCTGTGCTATATAGTAGGCCCTTGTTAATTATCTATTTTTATACACACACATAGTGGTATGTGTATGTTAATCCCAAACTCCTAATTATATCCCTCCCTACCCTTCCCTGCTTGGTAACCATAAGTTCATTTTCTATGAGTCTATTTCTGTTTTGTAAATAAGTTCAGCTGTATCATTTTTTAAGATTGTACATATAAGTAATATATATGATTTGTCTTTGTCTGGCTTATTCACATTATTTTTCACTCAATCACACTACTGGAGATTTCTCTGTGGGAAGTAGTGTCCAAAGGGAGAGAGGACCAACAGTTTTAAGTGTCCCAAAGTGGTTAAAGAAAATGGGGGCAAGACTTGATTTGAAAGCTACAATGTTCTTGATAACATTTTTAGGAGCTGGTACATAGTCCATCCTAAAGGAAATCAGTCCTGAATATTCATTGGAAGGACTGATGTTGAAGCTGAAACTCCAATACTTTGGCCACCTGATGCGAAGAACTGACTCATTGGAAAAGACCCTGATGCTGGGAAAGATTGAAGGCGGGAGGAGAAGGGGACGACAGAGGATGAGATGGTTAGATGGCATCACCAACTCAATGGACATGAGGTTGAGTAAACTCCGGGAGTTGGCAATGGCCAGGGAGGCCTGGTGTGCTGCAGTCTATGGGGTCGCAAAGAGTCATGCATGACTGAGCGATTGAACTGAACTGAACTGAACTGACACAGAGTTTTTGAGTGAGGAAATGTCCTGCCAAGGGTGATATGAGGAATACATGGAAGCAAACACTCAAGTTATTCTTTCAAGAAGGATGGTGGACGGTGAGAAAGATGTACTGAGAGGTAGAGATGGTAGCTGGGTTGAAAGAAGCCTGCTTCAGGGCAGGAGTATGAAGGCTGAAGGAGGGATTGAAGATGAAAGCAGGAGGACATAGATGGAATAGGATTCCAGCCAAAGGGTGAAAGAGGTTGTCCTCTCCTCTGGTGGAGAGGTTGTCCCTGAAGATAGGAGAAGCTGGGCAGAAACACCAAGTCAATTAAAGCAGAGAGAATTTGAGATGGAGGGAAAGACAGAGACAGGATTACATCCCTGAGAGCAAGGATGAAGATTGGGAACAAAAAGGGAATATACACATTGTTACTCTTAAAGTCCTCAGACTTAAGACATGAGAAAAGGCTTTTATGAGTACAACAGCTGCTACTATATGGCATCTCTTTTATTCTGAGACATCTAAAACAAAACTTGTTGACCTGGGTGGGGGAAAGAGCTTGATAATTCTGCTAGCATTAGGTTCTGAAACTGTGGAAGTCTGAAGCAAAAGGTAAGTGTAAAGCCACTAATAGATTAAAATCAATTATTTTGTACCAGACACTATACAGAAAGCTTGCCATACAGAGCTAAGAGGGTGACCTTGGGAAAGCACAGAATCCAGTGGAAAGACCAAGGTTTAAACAGTTGTCACCTGTGATGAGTGCCCCAGAAGAGGCAACAGCAAGAGGAATAAACACAGAGGAGGCAGAGGAGAACGTAATATTATGTCATTTCCGGGCCCTACCACATAGTAGGATCTGCAGTGCTATGTGGTGTCAGTTGAATTAATGAATTCTGCCCGAGGAAATGGAGAAGGAAATGGCAACCCACTCCAGTATTCTTGCCTGGAGAATCCCAGGGACGGAGGAGCCTGGTGGGCTGCTGTCCCTGGGGTCGCACAGAGTCAGACACGACTGAAGTGACTTAGCAGCAGCAGCAGCAGCCCAAGGAAATGTGTTAAAGAGGAAAGGACCTGTGGCTTAGACCTTGAAGGATGCACAGCATCTATCGAGTCTGGTTGGGTCAGCCTTTCGGGGCCCAACTTACAGCTAATTTAAGCTTTTTCCCTCCTTGGACCTGATTGAAGGGACACCAAGACTTGTTAGAACAAGTGGATGAGCTAGCCGCCTAGATGTAGGGGTGCAGGAAAACAGGCTGTGTTTCAGCTCCCCCTGTTGGCAATGGCTATAAGGCTCTGGGCAGCCCACCATTGGTAAGAAACACCAAGTTCCATTTATTATTTAATTATAATTCTCTGAATTGGCCATGTATGCCTTTTACTCACTTTCTTAATGTTTTTTTTTTTCTTCTTGTCAACTTGATACCTTGGGATATTAAAAATATTCATGCTGGGGCTTCCCTGGTGGTCCAGTGGCTAGGACTCTATGCTCCAATGCAATGGGCCTGGGTTTGATCCCTGATGGCCGAACTAGATCCCACAGGCTACAGTTAAGACCTTGCACAGCTAAATAAATAAATTAAATATACTTTTTAATATTCATGCTTTGCTCATTGTTAGCATTACCTTTGATAATTGGCTATTTGTGGAGTCTTTTTGTATATACACAGAAATTTAAATTTTCATGTATTCAAATATCCCTTGACATTCTTATTTTGAGGTTTACCTTTTCAATTAACAAGATAGTCCAAATTCCTATGCTGTACATGTAGTTTTTCAAATTTGTCTGTATTTACCTCTTTAATTCATCTGGGATGTATTTTTATATATGATATAGAATTAAATATAGCTTGAGGGCATCTCTGGTGGTCTAGCAGTTAAGAATCTGCCTGCCAATGCAGGGTACATGTGTCTGATCCCTGGTGTAGGAAGATGCCACATTCTGTGGCATAGCTAAGCCCATGTGCACCTCAACTGCTGAAGCCTGCATGCCCTTGGGCTGGTTAGCATTTTTATGCTACAATATTCTTAAATTTTCATTCCAATCCTAAAGAAAGTCAGTGCCAAAGAATGTTCAAACTACCGCACAATTGTACTCATCTCACACTCTAGCAAAGTAATGCTCAAAAATTCTCCAAGCCAGGCTTCAACGGTATGTGAACCAAGAACTTCCAGATGTTCTAACTGAATTTAGAAAAGGCAGAGGAACTAGAGATCAAATTGCCAACATCCATTGGATCATAGGGAGAAGGCAATGGCAACCCACTCCAGTACTCTTGCCTGGAGAATCCCATGGACTGAGGAGCCTGATAGGCTACAATCCATGGGGTCGCGAAGAGTCGGATACAACTGAGCGACTTCATTTTCATTTTTTCACTTTAATGCATTGGAGAAGGAAATGGCAACCCACTCCAGTATTCTTGCCTGGAGAATCCTGGGGACAGAAGAGCCTGGTGGGCTGCCGTCTATGGGGTTGAACAGAGTCGGACATGACTGAAGCGACTTAGCAGCAGCAGCAGCAGCAGCATTGGATCATAGAAAAAGCAAGAGAGTTCCAGAAAAATACATCTACTTCTGCTTTATTGACTACACCAAAGCCTTTGACTGTGTGGGTCACAACAAACTGGAAAATTCTTAAAGAAATGGGAATACCAGACCACCTGACCTGCCTCCTGAGAAACCTTGCAGGTCAAGAAGCAACAGTTAGGACCAGACATAGCACAACAAACTTGTTCCAAACTGGGAAAGGAGTATGTCAAGGCTGTATATTGTTACCCTGCTTATTTAACTTATATGCAGAGTATATTATATGAAATGCCAGGCTGCAAGAAACATAAGCTGGAATCAAGATTTCCAGGAGAAATATCAATAACCTCAGATATGCAGATGACACCACCCTTATGGTAGAAAGCAAAGAAGAACTAAAGAGCCTCTTGATGAAACTGAAAGAGGAGAGTGAAAAAGTTGGCTTAAAACTCAACATTCAGAAAACTAAGATCATGGCATCTGGTCCCATCACTTCATGGCAAATGGGGGAACAATGGAAACAGTGAGACACTTTATTTTCTTGGGGTTCAAAATCACTGCAGATGGTGACTGCAGCCATGAAATTAAAAGATGTTTGCTCCTTGGAAGAAAAGCTGTGACCAACCTAGTTCAGTTTAGTTCAGTTGCTCAGTCGTGTCCGACTCTTTGCAACCCCATGAATCGCAGCACGCCAGGCCTCCCTGTCCATCACCAACTCCCCGAGTCTACCCAAACCCATGTCCATCGAGCCAGTGATGACATCCAGCCATCTCATCCTCTGTTGTCCCCTTCTCCTCCTGCTCCCAATACTTCCCAGCATTAGGGTCTTTTCCAATGAGTCAACTCTTCGCATGAGGTGGCCAAAGTATTGGAGTTTCAGCTTCAACATCAGTCCTTCCAGTGAACAGCCAGGACTGATCTCCTTTAGGATGGACTGGTTGGATCTGCTTGCAGTCCAAGGGACTCTAACCTAGACAGCGTATTAAAAAGCAGAGACATTACTTTGCCAACAAATGTCCATCTAGTCAAAGCTGTGGTTTCTCCAGTAGTCATGTATGGATGTGAGCTGCGGCTGCTGCTGCTGCTGCTAAGTCGTTTCAGTCGTATATGACTCTGTGCAACCCCACAGATAGCAGCCCACCAGGCTCCTCTGTCCCTGGGATTCTCCAGGCAAGAATACTGAAGTGGGTTGCCATTTTCTTCTCCAATGCATGCATGCATGCTAAATCACTTCAGTCGTGTCCGAATCTGTGCGACCCCATAGACAGCAGCCCACCAGGCTCCTCTGTCCACAGGATTCTCTAGGCAAGAATACTGGTGTGAGTTGCCATTTCCTTCTCCATGGATGTGAGAGTTGGACCATAAAGAAAACTGAGCACTGAAGAATTGATGCTTTTGAACTGTGGTGTTGGAGAAGATTCTTGAGAGTCCCTTGGACTGCAAGGAGATCCAACCATTCCATCCTAAAGGAAATCAGTCCTGAATATTCATTGGAAGGACTGATGCTGAAGCTGAAGCTCCAATACTTTGGCCACATGGTGCAAATAACTGACTCATTGGAAAAGACCCTGATGCTGGGAAAGATTGAGGGCAAAAGGAGAAGGGAATGACAGAGGATGAGATGGTTGGATGGACATGAGTTTGAGCAAGCTCCAGGAATTGATGATGACATGGAAGCCTGGCATGCTGCAATTCATGGGATCACAAATAGTTGGACATGACTGAGTGACTGAATTGAACTATTCTTAAATTAAGGTATGTTCACTGACTGTGCAATGTATACTATTGCACAGTATACACTATCCCATAGTGTAAACATAATTTTTATATGCATTTGAATACCAAAAAATTAATGCACTCACTTTATTGCAATATTCACTTTATTGCAATGGTGTGGAATCTAAATCACAATATTTCTGATGTCTGCTTGCATTATAGCTTCCTCTATGTAGATACATTGTGTTTCTTGTTTTATGACTCTTAAGTACTCAAATGAGAAGGGAAAAGTCATTAATAACTTTGTAGATAGCTCCTATATCCAGCCACCTTAACATATCCTCTTAATGACTATAACAATTTTACAAGAGTTGCTTGGACTTTCAAACATAAAATAGATCACAAGCTCAAAGATACAGCTTTATTTCTTCTTTACAAATGCTTACAGCAGTTACTTTATTTTTTTATATTTTTGTATTCACTAAAACCTCTCTGAACATCAACAATAAAAGGAATGGCATCCAAGCTAAATCGTTCCCAATTTTAATTAAAACAGTTTTTTTTCCATTTAAAATAATGTTTGCTACCAGTTTTTAGTAATTGGTATTATTATCTTATCCTTTACCATATTCAATAATTTTACTTGGTTTCCATTTTTTGAGTTGCTATTAGGAATTACTGCTGAATTTCATCAAATGCCTTCTCAGCATTTCCTATTATGACTATAAAGGTTTTCTCCTCCAGTTTGTTGTTATAATGGATGATGTTTACATGTTTCCTTGACGCTGAACTTCAGTTGACTGGATAACAACTCTGCCTCATGATGCCATCTTATTCTTTTGATACATTGTTGGACTCTGTTGATCGATATTTTGAACATTTGCTTTTATATTCATGAGTGCAATTTTATATTCATTCAAGAGTGCAATTGTTTTATAGTTATGTTGACTAGCTCAATAGCACAGAAGAAACCTGAAATATGATTTAAGGACTACCATCGGAAAACTCATCTGGAACCTCTGAGCTCAAACCTGCATTTTTATATAACTTTTAAATAACAGATAATTGCATTGTTTTCTGATCTAGTGATTTCCAAACTTTGGTATGAATACAAATCACCTAGGAAATTTGGTGGAGGCAAAAAAAATAGAAAAAAAGCAAACAGAGGCTCAGACCCTGACAGACTTCGGCAAGTTTAGGTTTCTGTTGTTGTTCAGTTACGAAGTCACGTCTGATTCCTTCAGACCCCATGAGCTGCAGCATGCCAGACTTCCCTGTCCTTCACTATCTCCCAGAGTTTGCTCAAATTCATGTCCATTGAGTCAGTGATGCCATCCAACCATCTCATTCTCTGTCACCTCCTTCACCTTTTGCCCTCAACCTTTCCCATCATCAGGGTCTTTTCTAATGAGTTGGCTCTTCACATCAGGTGGCCGAAGTGTTGGGGCTTGGGCTTCAGCATCAGTCCTTCCAATGAATATTCAGGGTTGATTTCCTTTAGGATTGACTGGTTGGATCTCCCTGCAGTCCAAGGGACTCTCAAGAGTCTTCTCCAGGACCATAGTTCAAAAGCATCTATTCTTTCACACTCAGCCTTCTTTACGGTCCAACTCTCATGTCTATACATGACTACTGGAAAAACCATCGCTTTGACTATATGGACTGCTTGTTATCTTTTCAGGGGATTCTGACATATACCAAAATCTGAGAATTACTTTTCCTAACTGTTCCAAAAGTTCTCAATTCATTTCAGGAAGACAAGAAATTTAATGCCAAAATTCAATAAACCTAGAGGTTTTTTATCTTTTCAATTAGCCAATGAGGTTTATTGAGGCATGATTATTGCTAATTGAAAACTTTTTATCTTTTTAAGGCAGAAATCAGATTATGCCAATCTCCTGCTTAAAACTTGAACTGTTTTCCACTGCATGGGATTAAAAGTCAAATTCTATACTCTGGCTTATATGCCCTGATGTATTTCACATGCCACCATATTCCTTTGATATCTTCTTGCTCTCTGAGTCCCAGCTTTTCTGTCCTCAATCCCAATAAACTCAGTCTACTTTGTGGCCTCTGTCACTCCCTCCTCCTGAAACATTCTTTCCTCCAGATGCTGATGCGCTCACCTCTTCTTGACAGTCCAGTAGCAGCCTCAGGACAAGCAAGTCTTTCCCTGTTGCTGTTCAGTCGATCAGCTATGTCCAACTCTTTGCCACCCCATGGACTGCATGCAGCATTCCAGGCTTTCCTGACTTTTATTATCCCTGGGAGTTTGCTCAAACTCATGTCCATTGAGGCAGTGATGCCACCCATACATTTCATCCCCTGTTTCTCTCTTCTCCTTCTGCCTTCAATCTTTATCAGCATCAAGATCTTCTCCAACAAGTCGGATCTTTGCATCAGGTGGCCAAGATATTGGAGCTTCAGCTTCAGCATCAGTCTTTCCAATGAATATTCAGGGTTGATTTCCTTTAAGATTGACTGGTAGACAGAGTGCCTGAAGAACTATGGATAGATGTTTGTAACATTATAGAGGAGACAGTGACCAAAACCATCCCAAAAAAAAAAACAAATGCAAGTCTTTCTCTGCCTAGAGTCTTAAAAGAGGTCCTTTTCACTACACTACCTGCTATTATATCTGCCCATTTGTTGACACTCTTTCCTTTTCCTTCTCTCTCCCTCTCTCCTAAAATGTGACCTATATATCAGCAAGAAGCTCATCCATCTTATTTACCACTAAATTTTCAACCCTTAGAATAACAGTTGACACAAAGAGTCAATTTATTTATTCCCTTATTTGTCTGTAGGCTTCAGGAAGATACAATTCTTTCTGGTTCATATCTGTAGCCTCAGAGCCTACTACAGCACAGATGCTCAGGAGACATTTGCTGAATGAGCAAATGAATGCTTGTTGATTTTTGCTCAGCTCCAAAAGGATTTGTAACAAAGGTGGTTGATTGTAAAATACTGCTTGTAAAGCTTATAGACAACATAAAGACTTTCTAAGAAACAGGAGGAAGAAGGTCTGTCTAGAAAGGTCCAGCTGCACATGTTCATCACAGTTCCTTTTCCCAAAGGCGTGACTACCCTTAGAACCATAATTGAAATATAAATCTGATACCAAAATAAGCTAACAATGATTGTCTGGTACAGACTCTGCCTTCAGGCTGGTTCACAATTATCCTCACTCTATAGGTAATTTTTTTTTATTTGCTATTAGTAACAAAAGGAAAAAGGGATCTTTGAATTAGAAAGGGGGAAATGAAGTAAAATATTAGGTCCAGCTAGAGTAATTTCAGCAAACTCTTGGGAGAGATAAAAGAAATTTGAAAACTACTAGCAGGCCTTGGAAGTGTACTCCTGTGTGTTTTGCAGTGAGGAATACACAAGAAGAACTGATGGTATCTGGTCAAAACACTCTGCTGTGTGTGTTAGCATTCTTGAGTGTGTCCTGGGAAGGTTTCATCAGGGGATACAGTGCAGAGTGGGGCAGGAGGCAGGGAAGCAGAGTCAAGGAGAAAGGAGGATGATGATTCTAATTAATGAAACCACACTAAACACTGGAGATTGGCTAAGAGATTGGATCTCAAGTGCTCTCATCACCAAAAAAGGCAACGATAGGAGATGATATATTAATTATCAAGTGTAGTAATCATTTCACTGTGTATATGTATATCAAATCATCACCTCTTTAAATATATACATTTAATTTTTTTAATTGAAGTGTAGTTAATTTACAATGTGTTAGTTTCAAGTGTACAACAAAATGATTCCATTATACATATATATATATTCTTTTTTACATTATATTATATGATAGGTTATTAAAGACACTGAGTATCATTTCCTGTGCTATACAGTAGGTCCTCATTGTTTATCTATTTTATATATAGTAGAATGTATATGTTAATCCACATTTTTATTTAAAACAAGAAAAGGAGAAGGATGGAGGGAGCAGGCCTTTATATTCATGGAGACCACTCAGGAATAAATGCCACACTGAGTGAAAAGAATCTTGTTGTTTAGTTGCTAAGTCATGTCCAGCTCTTTTGAGACCCCACTGACTGTAGCCCACCAGGCTCCTCTGTCCATGGGATTTCCCGGGCAAGAATACTGAGGTGGGTTGCCATTTCCTTCTCCAGGGGATCTTCCTAACCCAGGGATCAAACCTGTGTCTCCTGCCTTGGCAGGTGAATTCTTTTTCACGAGACACTAAAGAAGTCTATGAAAAGAAGGAGCTGCCATCTGTCTATACCCTGAACTTTGCAGATATCAGATGAAGAAGATCAGAAATAATCACTGATTCCACCGAGACCAAAGAGATAAGGATGGAGAGGAAATAGGCAGAGTACAGGCCTGTCTTCCAGCCACCTCTGCCACTGGCTGCCTGAGAGGCTTTGGTCAGGGCCCTTCCCAACGCTACCCATCATATAAAGGGGAGGAGGAGACTGGTGGAGGGAAACAGGAGGGAAGGAACTAGTTGCTTACAAGCCAGACTCTCAAGTCAAATATTTGCAGTATTGCCTCAAAGGAGGGAATTCAGGAAGAAAGGTGTTCAGGAAGAAGGATCCATTCTTCAGAAAATGCTAGTAATTCGTCTCCTGAAAGGCAGCCCCCTTTTTAGCATGAAGAAAAAAATTCAGGCTCACAGCCTTCATAGCTCTTCAGGGAGGAAACTTCATCGTACTGTTTCTACTCCTAATTAATTTAAGCATCTGTCTGTTGTCTTCAGAAAACCATCCTCTGGGAAAATGGGGGGAAGTTGATATTTTTTAGCATAATTTCCACTCCCCCCACCAAAACCACATAAAAGGTCTTAGCAGTGAAAAAGAGTGGGCCATGTTCTTCAACAACTCATTCAGACTAGTGGCCCATCGGGGACAGAAGTCAGGGGACAGGGAGAGGGAGGAAGGGGGAGGGAGGCTCAGAGCTGGAACTCTGGACCACAGTCATGCACAAAAGCCAACGCCTTGGGTGCTTTTCAAGCAGAGGAATGATGGTAGGGTTTGAGGAGGGTAAATTCAGATCCAGAATTCTCTAAGGAATTCAACCTCCAGGCCACGGACCAGTGGTGCCATTAGATTAGAAATAGAGTGCACAATAAAAGGAATTCACTTGAATCATCCCAAAATCACCCCCCGCCCTCCTTGGTTTGTGGAAAAATTGTCTTCCGTAAAACTGGTCTCTG
Organism: Cervus canadensis; assembly: GCF_019320065.1. Lineage (NCBI taxonomy): Eukaryota > Metazoa > Chordata > Mammalia > Artiodactyla > Cervidae > Cervus > Cervus canadensis. The sequence continues at coordinate 78,995,166 of NC_057390.1, read as the reverse complement.
GTGCCAAAAAAGTGGAGGACCACTGCTCTAAGGCACCCTCTCCAATGCACCTGAACACTGATGAGCTGACCCAGGAGTTCCTTCACCCCACCCTGGGCTTAGTCGTGGTTTCCCTTCCAGATGCCACTTTCAAGAAGGAGGATGGAGTGGGTGTGGGAACCCCCCCTCTGCAAAGATGGCAGGAAAGGTAAGAGACTCAGTGCTCCATAAGTGTGTGTCAGGGGCGAGGGGGTACAGGGAAGATTTCTGCTCATGCTCTGACCTTTCCCACCTCTGAATTTCTCTCATACAGCCATTGATCCAGCTTTTAACCTTTCATGTACAAGAAGGCTTTCTTGACCTCAGCACTGTTGACATGTTGGGTCAGGTGGCTCTTTTTCCTGAACACCATTGAATGCATTGTAGGGTGTTTAGCAGCATCCTTGGCCTCTACCCACTGGATGCCAGAAACACTCCCCCCACTCCTCGTTATGACCACCACAAAGGTCTCCAGACAGTCCAGATCCCGTAGGTGAGAACCATAGCTGGAGACCGTGTCACATTGACCTCTCCAGGTGTGACATTGGATCCCTAGGATACAAGCCAGGTGACCTCTTTGCTGAGCCCCCTACCTTAAAAACCTAGCTTGAAGTCTCAGATCTGCCACTAAGCCTACATGCCATCATTTGATTACGAGTATAAAAGGAGAGTGCATAATCTCAAAATGTTTTCATATCATGTCTAGATTCTATACCAATGTACCAATCACTAGCAATCAAAGAGTACAAAGAAGCTCGTGTTTAGACATTATGATCATCGACATGATATTGAGAACTGCAAGGGTTATGACCAACAAACAACCTTGTATAATTATCTGCCACCTCTGTCAGTAAACAGCTGCGTGAGCTTGGACAAGTTGTTTAGCATCTCTAGTCCTCAGGGCTCTCATTTTTGAAGACAAGTATTTAAGAACCAGGCTACTCAGGTGGAACAGTGGTAAAGAATCTACCTGCCAATCCAGTAGACTAAAGAATTCAGTTCAGTTCAGCTCAGTTGCTCAGCTGGGTCTGACTCTTTGTGACCCCACAGACTGCAGCACACCAGGCCTCCCTGTCCATCACCAACTTCCAGAATTTACTCAAACTCAGGTCCATTGAGTTGGTGATGTCATCCAACCATCTCATCTTCTGTTGTCCCCTTCTCCTCCTGCTCTCAATCTCTCCCAGCATCAGGGTCTTTTCAAACAAGTCAGTTCCTTGCATCAGGTGACCAAAATACTGGACTTTCCACTTCAGCATCAGTCCTTCCAGTGAACATTCAGGACTGATGTCCTATAGATGGACTGGTTGGATCTCCTTGCAGTCCAAGAGACTCTCAGGAGTCTTCTCCAACATCACAGTTCAAAGGCGTCAACTCTTTGGTACTCAGCTTTCTTTATAGTCCAACTCTCACATCCATACATGACTACTGGAAAAACCATAGCTTTGACTAGACAGACCTTTGTTGGCAAAGCCATGTCTCTGCTTTTTAATATGCTGTCTAGGTTGGTCATAACTTTTCTTCCAAGGAGCAAGTGTCTTTTAATTTCATGGCTGAAGTCACCATCTGCAGTGATTTTGGAGCCCAAAAAGACAAAGTCTGTCACTCTTTCCATTGTTTCCCCATCTATTTGCCATAAAGTGATGGGACCAGATGTTTTCTGAATGTTGAGCTTCAAGCCAACTTTTTCACTCTCCTCTTTCACTTTCATCAAGAGGCTCTTTAGTTCTTCTTTACTTTCTGCCATAAGGGTGGTGTCATCTGCATATCTGAGGTTATTGATATTTCTCCCTGGCAAACTTGATTCCAGCATGTACTTCATCCAGCCCACCATTTCTCATGATGTACTCTGCATATAAGTTAAATAAGTATGGTGAAAATATACAGCTTTGACGTACTCTTTTCCCAGTTTGGAACCAGTCTGTTGTTCCATGTCCAGTTCTAACTGTTGCTTCCTGACCTGCATACAGATTTCTCAAGAGGCAGGTCAGGTGGTCTGGTATTCCCGTTTCTTTAAGAATTTTCCACAGTTTGTTGTGATCCACATAGTTGCTTTAGCATAGTCAATAAAGCAGAAGTAGATGTTTTCTGGAATTCTCTTGCTTTTTTGATGATCCAATGGATGTTGGCAATTTGATCTCTAGTTCCTCCCCCTTTTCTAAATCCAGCTTGAATATCTGGAAGGTCACAGTTCACATACTGTTGAAGCCTTGCTTGGAGAATTTTGAGCATTACTTTACTAGCGTGTGAGAGGAGTGCAATTGTGCAGTAGTTTGAACATTCTTTGGCATTGCCTTTCTTTGGGGTTGGAATGAAAAATGACCTTTTCCAGTCCTGTGGCCACTGCTGAGTTTTTCAAATTTGCTGGCATATTGAGTGCAACAGTTTCACAGCATCATCCTTGAGGATTTGAAATAGCTCAACTGGAATTCCATCACATCCACTAGCTTTGTTCATAGGGATGCTTCCTAAGGCCCACTTGCCTTCACATTCCAGGATGTCTGGCTCTAGATGAGTGATCACACCATCATGATTAACTGGGCTGTGAAGATCTTTTTTGTATAGTTCTTCTGTGTATTCTGGCCACCTCTTCTTAATATCTTCTGCTTCTGTTAGGTTCATACCATTTCTGTCCTTTATTGTGCCCATCTTTGCATGAAATTTTCTCTTGGTATCTCTAATTTTCTTGAAGAGAGCTCTAGTCTTTCCCGTCTCTTGTTTTCCTCTATTTCTTTGCATTGATCACTGAGGAAGGCTTACTTATCTCTCCTTGCTGTTCTTTGGAACTCTGCATTCAAATGAGTATATCTTTCCTTTTCTCTTTTGCCTTTTGCTTCTCTTATTTTCACAGCTATTTGTAAGGCCTCCTCAGACAACCATTTTGCCTTTTTACATTTCTTTTTCTTGGGGATGATCATGATCACTACCTCTTATACAATGTCATGAACCTCCATCCGTAATTCTTCAGGCACTCTGTCTATCAGATCTAATCCCTTGAATCTATTTCTCACTTCTACCATATAATCATAAGGGATTCGATTTAGGTCCTACCTGAATGTTCTAGTGGTTTTCCCTTCTTTCTTCAATTTAAGTCTGAATTTGGCAATAAGCAGTTCATGATCTGAGCCACAGTCAGCCCCTGGTCTTGTTTTTACTGACTGTATAGAGCTTCTCCATCTTTAGCTGCAAAGAATGTAATCAATCTGATTTTGGTATTGACCACTGGTGATGTCCATGTGTAAAGTCATTTGGAATGGACTGGAATTATCTGGAGTAATCTGGGGACTGGAATGCAAAAGTAGGAAGTCAAGAATTACCTGGAGTAACAGGCAAGTTTGGCCTTGGAGTACAGAATGAAGCAGGGCAAAGGCTAATAGAGTTTTACCAAGAGAACACAATGGTCATAGCAAACACCCTCTTCTAACAACACAAGAGACGACTCTACACATGGACGTCACCAGATGGTCAATACTGAAATCAGACTAAAGAGATACATGTTCAATTCCTGGGTTGCAAAGAGCCCCTGGAGAAGGAAATGGCAACCCACTCCAGTATTCTTACCTGGAAATTTACATGAACAGAGGAGCCTGGCAGGCTACAGTCCAAGGGGACAAAGAGTCAGATACAGCTGAGCGACTGAGCACATTTAAGAACCATAACCTCAAAGGTTCCATAGTCTGAGATCCAAGACATAGTCAGGCTGCACTGCAATCTTAATGGATCCTACATGGAAATCCTTCAGTCTCAGCCTTGGCTGAAGCCCCAAGACAGGGAATGCCGAGTCATCCCAATGTACACAGTGAATTAGAAGACTCTTGACTAACTCCCCAAGTCTGGCCTCTCCCTACAATTGGATAATGGATGAGAGGAAAAGCTGGACCAGTTTTTCATTTTTATAAATAATGCTGCAGCAAAAACTCTTGTAAATCTTTCATAATTTACATATGTAAATGTTTCCTTAGGGTAAACACTGACAGACTGGATTGCTGAATTAAAAGTGTCCCCATATTTTCAATGTAAGTGGAAACTGAAATTGCTCTTCAAAATTCAATTTCTTCACCCACCAACAATAAATGAGAGGAATTGCTTTCCTGTGTCATTTCTAATATTTAGTAATACCAATATTTTAGATTTTTCCAATATGTTTCTTAAATGTTATCCAATTTTTGTTCTAATTTGCGTGTTCTTAATGACCAGTGGACTTCCCAGGTGGCGCAATGGTGAAGAATCCACCTGCCAATGCAGAAAATGCAAGAGATGCAGTTTCAATCCCTGGGTCAAGAAGATCCCCTGGAAAAGGAAACAGCAATCCACTCCAGTATTTTTGCTTGAAAAATTCCATAGACAAAAGGATCCTGGCAGGTTACAATCCATGGGGTGACAAAGAGACAGACATGACTGAGCGACTGAGCACACACACAGAATGACTAGTGACCTTGAGTATCATTCATGTTTGGTGCCTAGCAGAGTCACTACATGAAATACACACTAGTAAGTATTTTTGTAAGATTTTCCAAATACAATAGCAAAATTTACTAGATGATGTACCAGGAGGTATACTAGGTACTTTATACACATTTCTTCATTAATTCCCTCAATTGTTCTCTAAAATAATTATTTTCCTTCCCATTTGATAAAAAAAGAAATGGAAGCCTTGCAAGTACATTCCTCAAAGTCACAAGGATAATAAGACAATACAAATTCTAACCCAGGCCTGATTCCAGAAATTGTATCCCCTTCTACCTGGTCACCCCCCAAATCTTGGGTGAGCACCTACTCTGGACAAGAGCTGCAGGGGCCCTAAGGTCACTAATGCTGTGTCTGGTCCAGGCATAACAGAGGATTGGACGTACTTTGATAGAAGTATAGAGAATCAGCAAACAGTGAGCTTTACAACTTAGAGCTCACCAAAGGTTTTCTCCCCACTGTACATTTGGTACTTATTGCAGATGTTTAGGAAGAGAGGGCAGGGCCTATCTGAACACCCACCCATATCTTACAGAACTCGAGTGTCAGAGAGGTTGTGAGTTCCCTAAGAGCTCCAGCTTACAAGAAGAGGGCCTAAGGTAGCAAAACACCTGGAGTATCTGAGAGGGGGTTCCTGGAGGCTGAGCAAATGAGGAAGGCCCTGGAAGAGGAGAACTTCACAGGGGCCTAGAACATGGGGAGGTTTCTGGGGTGAGAGGGAACACAAAGAATTGATTTGATTCTCCAAATGTCAACTCCAAAGCGACAGAAGTATCGGTATTTTTCTGGAGTTCAAGGTGACGTGTGTATTTTGCTCTCCTTGGGGTGAGAGTTGTCGCTCTCCTTCCTCCATCATTAATGTCTCTGGACTCCTAACTAATTAAAAGCTTGCTCTCAGGACCCTTCATGTGAAGTCCATTTGTAGACACTGGATGGACCTAGAGAGCGTCAAAATGGAGTGAAGTAAGTCAGACAGAGAAAAACAAGTATCGTATATTAGCGCATATGTGTGGAATCTAGAAAAATGGTACAAATAAACGTATCTGCAAAGCAGAAATAGAGACACAGACATGGAGAACAAGCATATGGACACCAAGGAGGGAGGAAAAGGGGTAAGATGAATTGGGAAATTGGGATTGACATATACACACTGTTAATACTCTATATAAAATAGAGAACTAACGAGAACCTACTCTAATAGCTCAGGGAACTCTGCTCTATGTTCCATGGTGACCTCAACGGGAAGGAAATCCAAAAGTGAGGAGATAAGTGAATATGTAAAGTTGATTCAGTTTGCTCTCCAGTACAAACCCAATGCTGTAAAGCCAACTATCCTCCAATAAAAGTTAATTTAAAAAAAATTTTTAATTAATTAAAAAAATGAAAAGGCTGGCATTTGGGTTCTGGGAGAGAGCAGGAGACCTGAAGTGTGCTGCATGGCCTCTGGTCCCAAACAGCTTTGCGTTTCCTCCTGTGATGGGACCAGTTGGAGTCTAATGGTCTGCCCCACACTGGCCAGTTCTCCCACGTCTAACTTCTCTGGGCTTGCTGCTTGTGTAGTATGTGTTAGTCGCTCAGTCATGGCTGACTCTTTGCAACCCCATAGACTGTAGCCCACCAGGCTCCTCGGTCCATGGAATTCACCAGGCAAGAATACTGGAGTGAGTAGCCATTTCCTTCTGCAAGGGATCTTCCTGACCCAGCAATCAAACCTGGGTCTCCTGCATTGCAGGCAGACTCATTAACATCTGAGCCACCAGGGAAGCCCAACTTCTTTGGGAGTAGAGATCAAATCTTACTCTTCTCCTTGTCTCCCTGTCCCATCCTGCCCTGTCTCCTCCTACAAGGCCTCACACAACTGCTACCAACAAGTCACAGCACTTCACACTTTACAAAATCACTCTGTTGCCAGGAGTTGATGTTCTTTATCTGAAACCTGGATCTTTTACAATGTGAGGGGGGTCCTCTATTCAAAACATAATACAAAATATTAAGTCAAAATGAAGCGAAAATGAATAATGAAAGTTATATGAAATGAAGTTGTTATATTAAATGAAATAAATGATTCCAAGCTGCAAATTTTAGAAAATGGACAAATATAAATATCAGAAAACCTAGAAAATAACGTAGTTTTCTTATCTCTAAGCATCAGCCTGATACACTTCTACAATCTTTTGTTCTACATTTTGTGGCTTTGATCATCTTTTCATGTGACAGCGACTGGCTGTGCCTAATTATATAAAGACAGTGAAAAATTAATTTGATTTTTTCTCCAGCCTGATTGATTAAAATTTCTTTTTCATTAGTAGTGGCTGGAATGCCCGAAACATGTGATTTATGCACAGAGTTGCTGATGGTAATATTGTTTCAGGGTCCTACTTTACAAATACAGGTATTCTGAGAAATTCCATTTCACATGATTCCCATCAAATAACAAAACTATAGTTAATTTATAATTATATATACATAGCTTCCCAGGTAGCACTACTGGTAAAGAAGCTGCCTGCCAATGCAGGAGATGCAAGAGACACAGGTCCAATACCTGGGTTGGGAAGATCCTCCAGAGGAGGACATGGCAACCCACTCCACTATTCTTGGCTGGAGAATCCCATGGACAGAGGAGCCTAATGGGCTAAAGTCTATTGGGTCACAAACAGTGTGAAACGACTGAGTGACTACCAGTCTGTAAAATGGAAACATTAATGTCAATCTCAGGAGGTCACATGGAAGATAAAGCATCAGGTAAGTGCCAAGCACACAGCTGGTGTACCAGCACTGTTGCAGCAGTTTCACACTGAAAAAATTGGTTGAGGATGGAGACAACTGGAAGGCAGGTCTCAGCTTTCTATGCGAACAGTCTCTTAGGGGTCTTCAACTCGGAAACATTCTATGATTCAAAATCCCCATAGAAGTAAACCAGGGAAGGATTTAAAGAAATAGCTACATACGATTTTTCGCAGGCTAATCTGTGGCTCCATGTGGGTCAAAGAAGATTAAGGGCTCCTTGAAATTCAAAGGCTGATTATTTCAAAACCCATCCCAGGAGTCAAGCAGGAGGCAGCACAGCTCAATATTTTGTGCACAAGCCAGAACTTTTCAGATAAGCAGTTCAGAGGAAGCTAACATAAGGTGAAAGGTTTTTGGAAAGTTGTGACTTTTAAAACAAATCTGCTGCTGCAGAGAGCTGAGCTCGGCTCACAGTCTTCGCACCCATTGGCCCCCTTCCTGAGCCTGTGGCCAGGTCCCAGCCCTGGTTCCAGGGGCCCTCTTCACTGCTTGAAAACAGTTACCCCTGTAGCCTCCGAGGGCTGGGGGAACTCAGAAAGGGTTGTCCAGGAAGCCGATCCCCTCCGGATGTCTTAACTTCCCTTCCCAGTCCCTCCTCCAAGCTCTGCTAGAGGTGAGGAGACCAGGAGGCGTCTGTACTTAATGGGGAACAAATTAGTGACAGCTTAAATCTTGTAACAGGTTAGGCAGGGGGGTGAGGTGAGCGCTGCCTCTTCAAGAAGGTGATCCATCTCCTCTGTCCCTGGGGAGAAGGGCAGATTGGCAGAGAGAGATGGTACCAGCCAGACACACATCACTCAGTGCTGCCCTGCCGGCTGACCAAGCACATGGCTTTGAAAGGTGCTTTCCTAGAGCTTGAAGTACCTGCAAGAAGCAGGATTCCAACAAAGAGGTGTGGATCGTCTGGGAGTGCTTTCTCCCACTGGACCGTCTTTATTCCTTGCAGCATTTCCCATGTGCCTACTGCATGCTTGACCTTCCCTGATGTCTCACCGGTAAAGAATCCTCCTGCCAATGCAGGAGATGCAGGGTCAATCCGTGGGTTGGGAAGATCCCCTGGAGAAGGAAATGGCAACCCACTCCAGTATTCTTGCCTGGGAAATCCCATGGACGGAGGAGTTTGGTGGGCTACAGTCCATGGGGTTGCAAAAGAGTCAGACATGACTTGGAGACTTAACAAACAACAGCCGTATGCTTTCTGTGTGTCAGATATGTTCTTTATCTCATTTAACACTCACTGCACCCCCCAACAAAATAAGTGTTATTACAGGGAAGAAACTGAGGCTCAAAGAGGTTATGGTGGTTCGCCCAGGGTCACACGGAGCCCAAATCACAGCTGGGTAAGTATCTGTGATAAAGCCAATCTTTGCTGAGTCTTGAGCATATGCATACAGACTTGTTCAGGATGACCTTCGAACCCTCAGAGGGTAAAACAGCCAGCAGTCAGGGCTCTGGAGAAGCAATCAAAGCAAAGGCTCCCAGGAAAACTGATCAGGGCCAGCAGACTGATGATGAACTTGTGCTGTCCAGAATCAGCAAACAGATGTGGAGCTCAGCAACAGGTGTGGAGTTCACAACAACAGCCACTCCTGAACTGACTCACTTTCTTTAAGTTTCTTTAAGCCCACCACCCAGGGCACTTCCCTGGTGGTTCAGTGGTAAAGAATCTGCCTCCCAATGCAGGAGATACAGGTTCGATCCCTGATCAGGGATCTAAGATCCCACATGGCTTGGGACAACGAAGATCCTGCAAGACACAGCTAAGCCTTGGTGCAGCCAAATGAATAAATACTTTAAAAAATAAAACTAAACCCACCACCAAGGTTCCTTGTCAAACTTGAGTCTTTGTCTTTATGAGCCCCAGCCTTTGGTCTGGGAGCCTCTTCACAAATGCTGCTCCCAAGAGACACCCCTCTCTCTAAGAAATCCCAAGCTTACTGCACCATTCTCCAATTGGCCTCCATCCCTGGCTGACTAGTTTTTCCCTGCCCTGCCTGGAGGTAAATTCAGTTTAATTCTCACAGGTTTCAAAGTTTTTGGTGTTGTTTTTTTTTTTTTTTTTAGTTTGTTTTCCTTGACTACTGCTTCCCTCATAGCTCAGTTGGTAAAGAATCTGCCTGCAATGCAGGAGACCTAGGTTCAATCCCTGGGTCAGGAAGATCCCTTGGAGAAGAAAATGGCAACCCACTCCAGTATTCTTGCCTGGAGAATCCCATGGGCAGAGGAGCCTGGCAGGCTACAGTCCATAGGATCACAAGAATCAGACACAACTTAGCGACTAAACCATCAACCACCACCACTGCCTAATTGAACTTTCCTCTCCAGGCTTAATCCCCTTCAATCTAACCTACATATCACTGACAGATGAAATTCATCAAAGTTTAACTTTGATCATGTCAGTCCCTACCCTGAATCCTGCCATAGAGGTTCACCTTTGAATAAAGTCAAATCTCTTATTCCAATATTTCCATCACTCTCTGGGGCTTCCCCAGTGGCTCCGGGGTAAAGAATCCGCCTGCAGTCCAGGAGATGTGGGAGAAGTGAATCCAATCCTTGGGCCTGGAAGCTCCCCTGGAGAAGAAAATGGCAACCCACTCCAGTATTCTTGCCTGGGAAATCCCATGGACAGAGGAGCCTGGTGGGCTACAGTTCATGGGGTCGCAAAGAGTCGGGCATGACTGAGCAAGCACGCACACGCACACTCTCTACTCAAGCCAAATGGAGCCACCTCAGGCTTCCTGAGCAGAAAGCATGTCTCGGTGCTGTTGGGAACACAGGTCCACACCTCACCCTCACAGCCTCAGACCTGGATGAGAATAGACAGGCTTTTCTGGAAGAAAGTTTCCACTATGAGTCCCATGATGGCAGGTTCAAGGACCTTCTTGGGAATCAAAGAACTAGGCAGCTATCCATGCAGAAACCCAGGTTCACCTCTGGGCAATCAGGAAACAATGGTCAGGGCAAACAACTGTGCATATTCTGAGTCCAGGAGCATTTTTGCTCTCCGACCTCTGTTCCCTACATTTGCGTCTTCTTCCACACAAACCCTGACAACAAAAGCGGCTCAGCTCTAGGGGTGAGGACCAGTAGGCTGATGTGACAGAATCCCACTGGTAAGACAGTAGCTGTTGAAAGGGGAATAAAGCCCTCTGGGGTGGACAGAGGAGAGGTGAGACTGGGGTGGAAAATGTGCCTGGTGGCTTGGACAGAGTAGGAGCATCCAGTTGGGTCACCAGCTCAGGACAATAGCAGGAAGTTATCTTTGACTGTACATCAGACAAAGAAACAAACGAACCCTGAACAAATGAAGAAACGTCTGGCACCCAGCAGCCGCCCCACGGTTGTTCATATAAATAAATAAACGAGTGTGGCACATCTGGGCCTGGCACCATCTGCTCAGTGAGAAGTCTTGGCTGTGCTCCTTCCAAGGGCTCTGCCAGCACCGATGTTCTATTGTTTCCCTTTATTTTTTTTCCCCTCTTGGATATGAAATGGAAATAAGGCCCGGGAAGATGGGCCCCTTTTCACAGTTGAGGGCACAGATTCCAAAGTCAGCTTCGCAAGAGACTTTCTTTTAGCGAGTGAAAACGACGCAAGAAATGAAGGTGATTGGTGTTTGTGCATCACGTGTTGCTCTATTTGCTTTAAACACAGACAATATTTAGTAGCACGTGCAGCTTCTATATCCTCCTGATATTTCTGGAGCTGAGAATCGCTGGCAGCCTAACATAGAAACTTGGTCCAAATTGGTTTCTCGTGTAAGATAGGCAATAAAAAACAGGCTGGGGGGGGCACACCTGAAGGCCAGTGGCCCTTCTCCTCAGTTCTGATCCATCTATAAATGTATAATTGCCATCCTGGATGCCAGAAAAGGCAAAGGGGTGTCAAGAATAGTTTGAACCAAAGAAGTGACAGTGTTACATGCTGGCTGGAGCCAAATCATGTAGCAATAATGATCGTAGTTTGGTTAGGTTTCTACTTATTACTACACAGGTTGTTAATTGGAATCAAAGAAGGAAAATTGCTGGAAGAGGGAAGTAGAGAGATGTGATTACTCTAGGAAATGGGGGAAGAAGTGAAATGAACAACAATCAGGCTAAAATTACTACCAGGAAAGAACGGAAAAGAAATGCAAATGTTTTAGGCAGGGATTCACAGGAAGCCTATTGGCACCCTCTCCTTTGGATTTCTTCTAAGGGTTTGGCCCAGAATGAAACCAACTAAATGACGCTAGCAAAGGCCTTGCGTGTTTCCTACAAGAGAGGAGCTTGGCAGGGCTGCAAAGTTGACTATACCCCCTGCCCTACAAGAAATCATTCCAAGACAAGTGCATAAAGCCAGACGCCCACAAGAGCCGCAGTCTCCTGCCCAATCACTGTCAAATCCATAAATGGAAGAGATTCTGGAATTTCCCCAAGTCAATTAATAATTAAATTTGTCAGAACCAATAACCCTTGACTTAAACCAGAAGCCAGCAAACATTTTCAGTAAAGGGCCAGATAATAAATATTTTAGGGCCATGCAATTTTTGTCTCCACTACTCAGCTCTGCCATCCTACTGTGAAAGTAGCCAAGACAATACATCAATGCATTTGTGCAGCTGTGTTCCAATAAAACTTTATGTACACAAACAGGCAGCAAGCCATATTTGGTCCACAGTCTATCGTTTACCACCACCCTGAATTCAGTGACCATAACAAATCCTATGTGACAGCACTGGCCATTTAGATGGCACCCTGGTTTGCTTCTTCACTGGCTGGAATCTGTGAGGAGGCAGAGTAGGGATGGCTAGACTCATTCGACAGACAAGGGGTTGGGGGTTCACAGAAAATAGTAACAGTGTACAAGGTCACATAGATGATAGGTGGCAAACCTGAGATGTTACTTCCCTATATGCCTTGGGCCCCTAAAATCTGGTCCAGCTACAAACCAGCTTCTGCCTTCCAAGCACCTCTGGCTGAGCAGGGCATCTGCACAAGGGCTGCATCTATCCTGGCCTGCTCTTTCTCATGAAACCTCATCTCTTTCCCTCCATCACTGCCCCAATGAGCTCTCACAGCATCAGATGTCAGCAGGACACATTCCTGCTAAAAGCCCTTCCATATCTCCCCATGATCCACGGGCTAAGTAAGACCTCCATGGCTCAGGCCACAGGAGCCCTCCTGGCCCTGGCCTCTGCCCAGCTCTCCATCCTCACTCCTCACAGTGTCACTCAGTCATGTCTGGCTCTTTGCAACCCCATGGACTGTTAGCCCACCAGGCTCCTCTGTCCATGAAATTTTCCAGGCAAGAGTACTGTAGTGGGGTGCCATTGCCTTCTCCGCAAACAGCATGATGTGACCTCAAGTCGTCACCCTGCGGTAGGCCTCTGTGTTTTGTACATAACCGATTCCGAAGCATGAAAGCCCACCCTCCTCCTTCTACCCCTTATCCTGGGATATCTTTGCTGAGGAGACCATGGTGGTATACAGGACTTAAAAATTCCCCAAGAGTTAGAAAACCTAGGTTTTAAGTCCAGTTCTGCTGGGTAGACTGGTGGTCCTCTACTGGCCAGCCAGGCCTTTGGCACTCAGCCCAGGTTCTCCCCCACAAGAGGATGCCCTTGAGTCCACCCCACGCTGGGCTGCCAGGGCTCTGTTCACACCTCTGTGATGATAAAAGCACCCCCAGTGTAAAGGCGTCCTCTGCCCACAGCCTGAGAACATGATGCACCTGGGCAGAGATCCTCTCATTAACCCTTCTATTCCCACACACCTCTGAGTGCCTGGTATGGAGTAGATGAACAGTAAAAGGTGATTGGCCAGGTGGATAAATGAGAGAATCAGTGAACAAAGTTCATGGATGAGGAAACTGAACAATTCTCGCTCAGACTTTCTCATAAAGTGTTAGGATGAATAAAGAGGGAAAAAATTTAACTTTCCTTTGCTACTACACAAAATTAAGACAGCTCCCTAGTTGGGTTTCTGGTTATTTAGACTCTGGATGACAAAATTAGCATTCTGTAAGGCTACCTGTAATATGCTGATACTGCAGGATTCGCAGGTAAGAGAGGGGAGAAAAAGGTCTTTGCATGGTTGAGTTCCCCACATCACTGAAGCATCGGTGACAGCTGACTTGACAATAAACTCCAAGCTCAGAACCCCCACAGTCCAATTATTTCAGCTATCTTCAAGCCAATTGATGTTACACATACAGAAGAATGAACAGCAAAACTGTATTAATGAGGTTTTCTACAAAACAGAGAAATAAATGCAATCTGCAGCAAAACATACTAACAAGGGGCTCAGTGGAGTATGGAATTAAGATTTCACCAAATAACTAAAAAGACAGAGTTTATACTTGGGTAGCCAGGGAGACTGTGGAGAAAAAGGTTACCCTCTGAGTTGAATGGGCTTCCCAAGTGATGCTAGTGGTAAAGAACCCCCTTACCAATGCAGGAGACATAAAAGACTTGGGTTCCATCCCTGGGTGGGGAAGATTCCTTGGAGAAGGGCATGGCAACCCACTCCAGAATTCTTGCCTGGAGAATCCCATGGACAGAGGAGCCTAGAGGTCTATAATCCATAGGGTCACAAAGACTCAGAGACAACTGAAGTGACTTAGCATGGATGACTTAGAACCCCAGATCTTATGTACTGACTTAGATGTTCAGAAACTCACATCACTTACCTAAAATTCAATTTCTTCATCTGAACAATGAGGTTGATGATATAGGCCTGCCTCCCTCACAGGGTTGTTGTGAGATTTTAATGGGATGACCTCATTTTTCAAAACTGTAAATAACTATAAAGAAGTACAAGGTTACTTTATTATCCAGGCTTCTATTTAATCCAGCAATTATTTTCACCAAAGGACAGCAGGATGCTTCCCATAAGAGATAAATGTGACCCATGTTTTGCTTTCAACATTTACCCTTCTATTGGAAAGAAAACAAAAATACACTGGCTAGCACCAAAACATAATTGGGGAAAAGCTATCGCACAACAATGAAATGTCACATGCTAATAGGAGCTCCCCTAGAGATGATGTATCGAGATCAGATTTCAAAGGAAAGAGCCCTTTCTGCCCAATTAGCAAAGATGGATCAATTTCTAAACGTGATCTTCTCCCCAAATAAATATCAAAATTTCAATCAGGTATTTTCCAACTTGCCTGGGGCATTCCAATTAGATGAATCAATTCAGGGGACATTAATTGACACCAGCACTGGATCAGACCCTGTACTGGGAGCTGAAAATACAATAGGACCAGATCATGAGTTCACAGTCTAAGGGGAAACAGAGGGGAAAATAAAGGATTCTAGAACAGCACAGGAGGAAGGAACGGTGAAGGTGGAACAGAATGCTGAGGAGACATAGAGAAGGGGACCATTCTCTGCATATTTGCGGGCATTTCCCCACTCTTCTGTAACATGAGTGGGAAGCGTCCTGCATTGCAGTTCACTTTGTCATCTGAGAGCATGGAAAAGTGCTTCTCACGCCCCCACTCAAAAATGCCCTTCCCAGCATCTGACAACAGCCAGAAATCTACATGTAGTGGGTTTCAGATAAAGATATTCCTGTTTCTAGTTTTTTCTTCCAAATCCCTGCTACTCTGGGCTAGGAAAGAGAGAAGAAAAGTTTCAAAATCATTTCACACAAATTCAGTTAATCCTCATCGCATGATGATGGTTTGGGTTCTATTAATCCATTTACAAAGGAGGGCACGGAAGCTCAGAAAAGTTAAGTGACTTTTCCAGGGTGGCACAGCCAGCAAAGCCTGGATCCTCCACTCCAAAACTGAGTCTTCTCAAATGCTATGTTAGCTCAAGAATCCAGACCTTTTCAGCATGGCAAGAGCCGTCTAGAGTGGTCTCTAGGATCCCAGCCTCCGTAACTTGGCAACTGAGGCTGAGGCCCGGAGGGCATGGAGGTTCTGATGAAGAGGAAGAGGAAGGAGTTCTTGGGGTCTGAGATGACAACACCCTGGGAGAGAGTTAGGGCAGAGTCAGAGAACAGGCATGGACCACTGCAGAGTTCCCACCAGGGCTTTTCACGGCCTCTCAGGGTGACATTCCCAGCAGGTAGTGGACAATCACTGGGCAGTACTGCTTTATTATCACTGCCCTGAAAACGTACCCACTCATCAGAATCTTCAGGGATACCTAGATCTCCCTGTTGTGATTATTCTTACCCACACCAGAGTTGTGTCTGCCGAGTCCCCATCTTACAATAAGGAACCTCAGGTCAGAGGAATGGTCTTGGTTGCTAAGCCCGAAAATAGCAATTCCAGAGAATTCTCAAAATTTGGGTTTCAGCTTTACCTCCACTTTCCTAAAGGACTTTGTGCATATCATTAGCCTTACCTATGAAATGAGGATTATCCTCATTAAATTACTTTCAACACGAGGCAGAAAATAATAGATTAATATCATTACTATAGGGATGAAAGTATATTCATTCATTACAACAAGTTGATGTTAACTTACTAGGTGTCAACAATCACTGTGCAAAGGGTAATGAGACTGCTTGGCCCACCTGATGCTCTAGCCAGAAGGGTTCTTTGGAAAGATTTAAAAGTTGAACATGAGTAGATAACTGCATGACAGTTACACTTACTACCATCTTGGCCTCTCATATTTGAAACTAATCCTTGAATATAATCCAGCACTTGGATCTAATCCCCTTGATTGCCCTATGAGTGAGATTTTATTAGTCACATTTTATAAATGAGCAAATTGAGGTTCAGAGATATTAAGTGGCCTTCCCAGAAAAAGAAAATAATAATGAATGAAAAGGAAGGGCTTGAATCTGCCTTCTGGTTCCAAAATGTGTGCAATACTCCAGAAACACCTCTGGCCTGTTGGCCATACCCTTTATTGATAATATCCACCCTATTGTCCCTAAAAACTAAAAAAAAGTTTTTAAAAACTTTTTGTTTGGAAATAATTTTCTATTTACAGAAGATATGAAATGTAGTCCAGAGTTTTCCCTTTGCCTTTCTACCAGCTTCCTCTAATGTTACAAAACCTTAGTCCATTTATCAAAACTAAGAAATTAAATTAGAATTGAACTACAGATTTTATTAGAATTTTCTTGGTTTTTCCAGGAATGACCTTTTTTTCTGTTCTAGAATCTAGTCTGGGATATGATGTTGTATCTGCCAGATGTTGTTGATTAGACTGAAGTTCCAGATTTAGGGGGAGGGGACCATAAGATGTGATGTCAAACATCATCATAGTAGGGATACAATGTCAACATGATTTCTGACTACTGACTGTAACTTTAACCACTTGATGAAGGTGCTGTCTGGTTTTCCCATTTCGATTCTCTATTTGCTAAAAACAAGTCACTAAGTCCAGCCCACATTCAAGGGAAAAGGTATTAAGCTCTGCTTTCTGGAGAGAGAGGCATCACAGAGTTTGTTGTCATACATAAACAGCCCTATAGTAATTAGTAAGTATGTGGGGAGATATTTTGTGCCTATGCAAATGACCTGTTTCTCCTTAAAGTTTCACTGACAAATTGTAGAATGTATCAACTGATCTTGACTGTAGCTATTATAACTGCTTGGCTTTAATAGTGATTTTTTAATTTCCTTTATTTCTTACACATTTATTAATTAGCACAATGCTATGAGGAAGATTTGCCCCTTCTCCACTATTCAGTCGTATCAGTGTATTAGCTTCCTTTTTTTCTCCCTGCCCCAGAAACAGATTCAGCTGTTTCTCTGAGTCCCGGTTCCTTTTGCTGGAGACTGGAATTTAGCAACCAATGTCTGGGAGCTGGGTGTGCTCATTGCTAATGGGTTGTCCCTGATTATAGGCTTTCTCAGCAGACAGAGCTAGGAAATAGATACATGAATAATAGTTCATGTATGCTGACAAAACTCTCCTTGACCAAACTCTTGTTGGGTTCCTTTGAGCCCTCTTCTTGACTAGAACTTGACTTTATACCCAACCTGAACTTTGGTCTACCCAGCAATGAAAACTTGCAAGGTTTCTTGATATCTAATCACCTTTTTCCTTGCCCCATCCCCATTTTGATTCCTAAGTTCTTGACCAGCCTTTAGCAAGAATCCTGTTGGGTGAGTCTAGCAGGAATCCCCTACTCTTGATATATCCTTTTAGTAATTTTCCATCCACTGACCCCCTTACTCTGTTGGCTATATGTCCCCAGCTGTATTTGCTGTGTAAAGAGTGGAGTCCAATCCATCTCCTCTATTGAACTACCCCTATTGCAATAGTCCTAATAAAGTTGTCCTTACCATTTTTAACTAGCTTTAGAATAATTTTTATTCTGTAACTGCATACACACACCTATAACTATTTTCATTACTAATGGTACACACACTAACATATCAAAATAAATATGAGTTCATATTGATACCTCTAAATCTAATCCAGCAACTCAGGGTTCATTCTTACCTTTGTCCCTCTTGCTTATCAATATTTTCTTTCTCTGACATTGAGAAACTCCATTCTTATTAGCCACAGCTTATGTTGTTGTTGTTTAGAAACTGAGTCACTTCAAACTCTTTTGTGACCCCATGGACCACAGACCACCAGGCTCCTCTGTCCATGGAATTTGCCAGGCAAGAATACTGCAGTGGATTCCCATTTCCTTCTCCAGGGGATTTTCCTGACCGGGGGATCAAACCCGCATCTTCTGCATTGGTAGGCTAATTTTTACCACTGAGCCACCAGGGAAGCCATACCTGTTAAACCCTAGCAGCCATATAGTTTCAGAATTGCTATCCTATATTCAGTGAGAAACAAACTTTCCAATCAGAGTACAGTGTTGATCAGTAGTTCTTTTCTGTCTTTATCCTTATAACATCCATCCAAAGTTTCTTAGGTCCTTATTCTCCACCACCTCCTCCAAGGTTGTGTCACATGATTGTATGCAGTTAGATTCACATTCATCACAGGTTGTATTTGATCTTAGGTTCCCCTGCCACTCTTTATTAAGTGAAGGAAATTCTCTACTATTCCTAAATTGCTTAAGTTTATATCATGAATATGTGCTAAATTTTGCCAAATGCTTTTTTATGCCTCTATTGAGATGATCATATAGAGTTCGTCTTCTTTAGCATCTCAGAGGATGAGATGGTTGTATGGCATCACCGACTCAATGGGCATGAGTTTAAGTAAACTCCAGGAGTTGGTGATGGATGGGGAGGCCTGGCGTGCTACAGTCCATGGGGTCACAAAGAGTCGGACACAACTGAGCTACTGAACTGAACTGAACTGATTGAGATGGTCATATAGAGTTCATCTTCTTTAGCCTCTTAATAAGTGAATTACATTCTTCAAGCTCCAAATGTGAAACCAATGCTGAACTCTTGAGATGAGTCACACTTGGACATGATGTATCACCTTTTATGTACTGAATACTTTGATTTACCAGTATTTTCTTAAGGATTGTTGTCTTATATTCATGAGACTTAGGGTGATGTTAACCTTATAAAGTGAGTTTAGACAATAAAGGCTGCAGAGGATGTGGCAAAGACGGGACCCTCCTGCATTGTTGGTGGGAATATAAATTGGCACAGCTACTATGGAGAACACTATGGACGTTCCTTAAAAACCTAGAAATAGAGCTACCATATGACCCTGCAATCCCACTCCTGGGCATACATCCAGAGTAAAACATGATCCAAAAGGATACATGCACTCCAATATTCATTGCAGCACTGTTTACAATAACCAAGACATGGAAGTAACCTAAATGTCCATTGACCAGAGGAGTGGATAAAGAAACTGTGGTCCATATATACAATGAAATATTACTCAACCATTAGAAAGAATGAAATAATGCCATTTGCAGCAACATGGATGGACCTAGAGAGTGTCATACTGAGTGAAGTAAGTCAGAGAGAGAAGGAGAAATACTGTATGACATCCCTTCTATGTGGACTCTGAAAAGAAATGATACTAATGAACTTACTTACAAAAGAGAAAGAGACTCACAGACTTAGAGAACAAAATTATGGCTGCCAGTGGGGTGGGACAGTTGGGGAGTTTGGGATGGATATGTGCACACTGCTATATTTAAAATGGATAAACAACAAGGACCTGCTGTAGAGTACATGGAATTCTCAATGTTATGTGGCAGCCTGGATAGGAGAGGAGTTTGGGGGAGAAAGGATACAGGTATATGTACTGAGTCCCTTTGCTATTCACCTGAATCTATCACAGCGTTGTTATTTGCCTATATCCCAATACAAAATTGGACTTCCCTAGTGGCTTAGATGGTAAGGCATCTGACTATAATGTGGGAGACCTGGGCTCAATCCCTGGGTTGGGAAGATCTCTTGGAGAAGGAAATGGCAACCCACTCCAGTATTCTTGCCTGGAAAATCCCATGGATGGAGGATCCTGGTAGGCTACAGTCCATGGGGTCGCAAAGAGTTGGACACAACTGAGCGACTTCACTTCATTTCAATACAAAATTAAAAAATTAAAAAAATAAATAGGGTGAGTTTATAAGTGTTCCTGTTGCTATTTACTGGAAGAATCTGTGTAGAATTGATATTACTTCTTCCTTAATGTTTGATGTCACTCACCAGTGAAACCATCTGGGCCTTCAGCATATTAATCATAGTTATTTAAAATTCCCTGTCAGATATGTCATATCTGTGTTGGGTTCTGATGATTGCTGTCTTGGATTTTGGGGTTTTTTTGTGTTGTTTTTTTTTTTTCTCAGAGGGAGGGGAAGTGTTGCTTTTTCTTGCCTTTTCAAACACCTCGTGATTTTTTGTTGAGAGCACAACATGAATGTGTAGGACAGGAGAGGCTGAGGTAAATAGTTCTTGTGGCATGCCTTTCCTTTGGCTGGGTCTCCAGTGTCAGGGGCTGGGCTGGGCTGAGACTTGTTGCTATAGTTACCCTCAGCATACCATAGTCTTCAACATGCCTGTAGAGACAGCTTGTGTCTCGGGTTTACCAGGGCAATGTCTGTTTGATTCCAAGTTCGGCCTTCCCTTTGTGACTCAGAAAGGGTCTCCTTCCATACTCTTGGGCTCTCCTGTCCCCCTCTCTCTGCTGTATTTGTCACTGCAATCTCCTTAGGGCAGTGGTGAGGATGGGAGGGGGCAAGGCGCCTTCTCTGGAATCCTGATTAGGAATTGACCTCAGATTCCTAATCAGAACTGAACCCTGTACTTCATCCCTGGCTTCCTGCAGTGTGGTCCTCCAGGTGTTCCTGCCTCCTCCCTTCTGCCACTGTGGGCCCAGGACCTGATCCCTCCCTTCCCCCAGGAGGAGGAGTGATCCTCCCCTCTGCCTTCCTTCAGTTGATGCCCTGAGTATTCAATCCCCAGTGACCATGGACAGGAGAGCAGCCCTTCTCCAGGGCCCCAGATTAGAACTATTGTTCTGTGGCGCAAGTGGAGGGAGGCTGGGGCAGGGTTTCTCATCTCATCCCGCCCATGTGGCTCCTTTTTCCCTCACTCAGACTTCTATGGGGCAGATGAGGTTCATAGGGCTTATGGAAAAAGTCTGCAAGAGGATACAGACTTCTCTTTTCAGCAGCTGCAGAGACCTCTCTCTGTCCCAGCAGTCCACACCCAGCCTTCATCCATCTGTCAGTTCTTCCTCATGGAGCGTCACCTGTAACCAGGTGAGTACAGCGTCACCTCTTCTCTCCCTGTGGGCACTGTCTCACCTTAGATTCCCTGCAAGTTGTTCGCTCTGTGACCTCAGCTCCCTGGTGGTCTCAAAAAGTCATGAACTTGAAATAGGCCCACTATTTTTCATCACAGAGGTGGTTACTAACACTCCTTCCAGCCCTCTACATCCTGGTGTAGAGGCTGAATTCATATCTTTTTATGGCTAATTTTTATTTTAGTTCTTAAGGCTTCATTTGAATGAGCTAAAAACCTATCTTAACAGGAATGTCTTATTCCAGTTCACATTAATCTTAAAACTCTTCTAAAAACTTGAGAAACTATCATTACAAATCTAACTCAGAGAAATCTCTTTTAAGCATGGTATGCACCTAATTATAGAATTTGAAAGGATTATCACTGAGACCCAACAAACATAAACTCTGAACAGTCCTGTTTTTCTGTTTGTTTGTTTTTTTTTTAAGACACCAGAGGCAATTAAAATGAGAATAATTTGAAAGTGGAGAAAGCTTCCCTTTTGGGATAATAGAAAGTGGCTGCTGCTGTGTGGAAATGGAGAAAGCATTCTATTTTCATTTTATTTATTTTATTTTTTGCCACTTTAATACTGACAGTGGTTTTATTTTTGGTTCATTTTTAATTAGTGGTGCAGAAGAAAAGAGTCAGAGTCAGTGCAAGGCAGGAAAAAGGAGTTATTCTAGGCAACTCAATACTAACAATAACCTAGAAAGTACTGCAAGGAGATGGATTTAACTAACTCTACACTAGAGGTGTTAGGAAAGGAAGCCAAGGAGGTTACTCGGCTTTGAAGGACTGGATTGTGAGAGGTTATGTGAAGGAAGGAAGGAGACTTCAGTAAAGAGGTTCCAGAAAGAGCTATGGACTGGTCACAGGTAGGAGGGTCGGCTGGGGGCAGGAAGAAAAAGCCAAATGTCTACAGATGAAGTTCTGACTGCTTGCTAGGACTACAGGGAGGTTCCCTGCCCCCTAGTTTCTGAGCAGGGGAGATGCTCTAAAGAGGTGAATTTCTCAAGCAAGATGGACTGAAGCAGGGGCTCTCATGGGGGTGGTGGAGTCCAAGGGAAAGCACTCAGGAACTCCCGAGGGTGCTACAGTAGAAGTAAGAGAGAAAGAGTTGAGCTCTATGGTGAAGGTAGACTAGAAAGCATTGTTTTACTGCCTGAACACAGTGAACAAGGAGAAAGGATGGCCCACATTCTGAGTCTCAGCCTCATCATAGCAAAGGCAGGGGCAGCAGACCAGGCAGTGGGTGCCTGTGACACAGACCTGGCTGCCATCCCAGCTCTCTGACTTCCTGGCTGTGTGACTTCAGGTAAGTCACCTAACCTTTCTGGCCTGGATTCCAAGTGGTAACACTGAGATACTGATCTCGAAGCATTTTGTACCATCTAAATTAGAAAACTTACATAAGACACTTAGCATGGTACCTGGCTTGTGGGAGGCAGTCAATAGCTGTGCATCGTTTTTTTAATCTTGTATCCAGCATATGGCTACCAGAAACTTCTCTGTGCTAGGACGCTGCCCAGCAGTGAGGACACAGGAGGCAGAAAAACAGACATTGTCTCTGTCCTTTGGGAGCTCGAAAGCACCAAGAACTAGGTGTGGGTAATGGGCCCTAGAGTCAGGGAAGGATCGAGCTGGTACCCAGAGTGAAGCATTCCCTGCAGCCGGGAGGGGATGGCTAAGGAGGGGAGAGGACAAAGCAGGCCATCTAGGCATTTCTGTCTCTGGTCCATACGAGCTGAGGCTCTCTCCTTGCCCTCAAAGCACAGAGCATGTGAACCTTTTCTCTCCATCCTCATCACAACACCCATCTTCTCCATCAGCCCAGCCTCCGCCTTCTCTCAAGCCCAGAAGTGCTAAAGGGCAGCGGAATTCTAGCGGGAGAAAACAGATGGCTTCAGACTCTGCCAGGTGCCGGCTCTGGCTCCCTCCTCTTTCCCTCAATGACCACCTCCATCCCACATCAAGTGCTGACTCCTGGCCAGTCCCAGGTCAGACTGCAGGCGACCCAGCTCAAGAAGGAGAGAACATCACCAAGTCACCAGGCTCCAAGTCCCCTGACCTGGGACTGACCTCAACAATCCAGTTCCCTCCTCCTTCCTGAGACCACAGCGGGTCCCTGCCCACTTTGATCAATAGACATCCTGAGTCATGCACAGCTAAGGTGCAGTCCACAGGTTAGGGCTTGATCAAACAAGACACTGTTCCCCACCTCAGCAAACTCTGCCTGGGCAATTATGGGCGATTATAAGACCCTGAGATGAATGTGTGGCAGAGAAAAAGGGATGCTGAGGGGACACCAAGGAGAGGCTCCCAAGGCAGCCAGGAGCAGGGAGAGGAGCTGGCTTAGCTGATCACATCACCAGAGGTGATGTCTTAGCTGAATCCCTGAGGAAAGTTAGGATTCAGTCAGGTGAAGGACTGTGTGGGAGGGAAAGTGGCCAGAAGCAAAGAGCGAATGTGATGTTTAAGGAATTGTAAACTGTTCAGACTTGGAAGAGGGCAAGGCAACCCACTCCAGTGTTCATGCCTGGAGAAATCCATGGACAGAGGAGCCTGGTGGGCTATGGTCCATGGGGTGACGAAGAGTTGGACACGACCGAAGTGACAGCACACACGCCTACAAACTGTTCAGAAGGACTTCCCTGGTGGCTCAGCGGTAAAGAATCCACCTGCTAATGCAGGAGACCCAGGTTCAATCCCTGGGTCGGGAAGATGCCCTGGCGGAGGAAATGGCAACGCACTCCAGTATTTCTTACTTGAAAAATCCCATGGATAGAGGACCTGGAGGGCTGCAGTCAATGGGGTCGCAAAGAGTCAGACATGACTTAGCCTCTAAACAGCAATAACAAACTGTTCAGAATGGCTGAAACTTTCTTCAAACCCAGTCCACTCCCTCATGTGCCAGTTCCATCCAGGACTCCATGCCTGCAGCTGCAGCCTTGTCACCTGCATCGCCCTTCCCAGATGCCAGTCCCCTGCCCACCCAGAGCTCAGATGTCACCTGCCCTCAGCCTCCCCAGGGCCACGGTACAGCCCCCTGCAGTGCCACACCTCTCCTCCTGCCAGGCCCTCCTCCAGATCCCCACTTGCTCGGGCTGCCCCATTCCCCCTCCTTCATCATGGTCCTCTCTGGGCCTTTCCTTGGGACCCCCTGGCATCTCCTGAGGAACGAGCAGCTCTGCAACTGAGCCAATGCTCAGCCAATCAAACCCCGTGGGCGTGGCCCTTCTGAGCTCCGCCCAGGGGAGGAGGGGGTTTGCAGCTGAGGCAATGCTCAGCCAATCAAACACTGTGGGCGGGGCCCCCTTGAGCTCCGCCCAGGGGAGGAGGGGTTTGCAGGAGCAAGGGGGACTTCCTGCGGTGCCTGGAAACTGACCTTCCTCCCAGCTTGTCAGCTGCACTGCAGGCGTATGAATCTAAAACAAGAACCCCTGAGGCAGTTTTCTCTCTGAAATGGCGCTGAATTTCCAACCAAGGGGGCCAGCGGCTGGTGGAGAGCTTGAAGAGAGCCCTGGGCGCCCCTCCAGAGCCGCTGTCAGGAGATGGAGATAAGCGTCCTCCTCCTGTGGCAGGGACCGCAAGTCTGGCCACACTCTGAGCAAGGTGGTGCACGGCGCTTATAGACAAGCCAGGGCTGGGGTCACCAGCAGATGCCTAGGGAGTTGACAGAGAGAGGCAGACCAGAGCTGCCCAAAGCTTTTGTCCATGTGTGCCTGTCGAGTCTGAGGAGCCGGGTTGCAGGCTGTCTGTTTTTGGCAGCTGGCCCCGCCCAGCCTGGAACACTGGAGCTGGAGGCCTTAGGCATCCTGGCCTGGAGCTCGGAGACCTGGATTTTAGCCCCAGCTGCAATTCTCATCCATACATGGCCTCAGGCCAGTTCTTACCTCAGTTGCAATTGGCCACCTGATGAGAAGAGCCAACTCATTGGAAAAGACCCTGATGCTGGGAAAGATTGAGGGCAGGAGGAAAAGGGGATGACAGAGGATGAGATGGTTGGGTAGCATCACTGACTCAATGGACGTGAGTTTGAGTAAACTCCAGGAGATGGTGAAGGACAGGAAAGCCTGGCGTGCTACAGTGCAGGAGCTCACAAAGTGTCCGACACAACTGAGCAACTGAACAACAGTTGTCTGAACTATTCAAAACTCCAGCTGTCTTCCACATGCTTGGTCTTTATGACTTGCTTCCCATCTTATTCAAGTCACTGCCATTCAATAGTGCAGCCCCAGACACCATTCCCAAGAGCCCCCTTCAAAACAGAGAGCAGCGTCCTTCTAATTCCCATTATATTTTATACATGTGCATGCTCAATTGTTCAGTTATGTCTAACTCTTTGTGATCCCATGGATTGTCGCCCACCAGGCTCCTCTGTCCATGGGATTCTCCAGGCAAGAATACTGGAGTGGGTTGCCATTTCCTTCTCCAGGGGATCTTCCTGACCGAGGGATCCTGCATTGTGGGAGTTCTCCTGCATTGCAGGCGGATTTTTTTTATCACTGAGCCATCAGAGAAGCCATTTTATACATACATCTTTAATTTAAAAACCAAAAAAGTTTTTTAAAAAAACTAGAATCTCTGCAGTAGGTCCACAATCTTTGACCTATTGGGGCTGCAAAATTCAAAGTTTTTCTATTTTAGAAATGGACAGAGGGCACATAATGTCTGGCATGTAACACCCACTTGGTCTCCTGCAGCACTCAAGCACCCCATCATCAATCTGCTGCAGTTCTACAGCAGAGCATGCAAATATGGGGATGCACAGGAAATGGGATAAAGATAACTCCACTCAGCTCAGAAAAACAAATCAAGATGAGAAGGGTTTGTGCAAATGCAGCTGCTGGTACATAGCTGCTGGTCAGACCCCAGCCCAGACAGACGTCTGGAATCTCGGTTCCATTATAGTTGCCACCTTGACCATTTGTACCCTGATAAGTTCTCTAACCTGAGCTTCAGTTCCTGAGTCCATAAACAGAGATCATGATATGAACACAGGCTCTTAAAGATGTAATGAGAAAAAGGATGAACGAAGGAGGTAGTTGCAGTTCATTCAGTCAGTCATGTCTGACTTTGCAACCCCATGGACTGCAGCACACCAGGCTTCCCTGTCCCTCACCACCTCCTGGAGACTGCTCAAACTCATGTCCATTGAGTCACTGATGCCATCCAACCATCTCATCATCTGCTCCTCCTGCCTTCAATCTTTCCCATCATCAGGGTCTTTTCTAATGAGTCAGCTCATTGCATCAGGCGGCCAAAGGAGGTAGGGGGTGATGGAAATCTAAGGAAGTGGGAGCAGGGCCCTCTGGGTCTGATGTTCAGGGTCTCCTTGTCTGAATTACCTTCTCCCCATTAAGCCCCTGTATTGAACATTTTCTATTTCCAGTACCTAGCAGAGAGTCTTGCAAATAATGGGTCTCAATGAATGTTTGTTGAATGAATGAGAGAACGAATTACTGAGGATGCACTCAGCTGTCAGTTGGTGCCCGAACAATAAACACATCCTCCATCGTCCTGTGTCCCTATGACAGTGGCCTCTTCTTCAGCTATCTGTTCTCCAAGCAGCCACCCTTGGCCAGTCACAACCACTGTGACAACAGCTGCAGAACCAATCACTCATCAGTCAGCAACTCAAACAGAATTGCATGAAGGGATCCTGGGCAGGTGAGCTGTGTGCAGAATTTATAGCCACGCGGGGGTTTCACGAAGGTGCGAGAGAAGGAGGCCAGCAAGCTGTCTGGAACACAGGGCTCTGAGTCGGACATGCCTGGCTGTGATTTCCAGCCTTATTGCGTCCCATCTGTGGTCCTAAGGCAAGAGACCTCACCCTCCAAGGCCCTTGGTTTCCTTTTTAATGCAAATAATAAGAAAACCTGTCTCCAAGAGTTGATGATCATGTCAAAAGCACAAAACAAGAAGCCAGAAGCAGCTGTTATGGTTTTACACTGCAGATGACTGCACTTTAGAGCAATATGAAGTCTCCCACCATCACCATGATTAGGTTAATTGCATTAATGTATATTGCAATTAAAGCACCTATATTTGTCTTGGGCATTTTATCACCTATCACTTGATACCATCCTGAATGTCACCATGGGACTTTGATCAAGACAGTGATTGATGGATGGCAGACACCAATTAACGAGTGATCCAGATTTTTTTTATCCTCCTCACCTCTTTCTAAAGTGTTCTTTTCCGGAGGAGGAGCCAAGATGGCGGAGGAGTAGGACGGGGAGACCACTATCTCTCCTACAAATTCATCAAAAGAATAACTGAACGCAGAGCAAACTTCGCAAAACAACTTCGGATCGCTAGCTGAGGTCATCAGGTGCCCAGAAAAGCAGCCCATTGTCTTCGAAAGGAGGGCTGTATAGTTGGAGAAGTCCTGAGACTACAGGAAGAAGAAAACTGAAATCCAGAGGCAGGAGACTTAAGCCCAAAACCTGAGAACACCAGAAAACTCCTGACTACATGGAACTTTAAGTAATAAGTGACCGTCCAAAAGCCTCCATACCTACACTGAAACCAACCACCACCCAAGAGCCAATAAGTTTTAGAGCAAGACATACCACGCAAATTCTCCAGCAACGCAGGAACATAGCCCTGAACATCAACATACAGGCTGCCCAAGGACACACCTAACACATAGACCCATCTCAAAACTCATTACTGGGCACTCCATTGCTCTCCAAAGAGAAGAAATCAAGTTCCACGCACCAGAACACTGACGCAAGCTCCCTAACCAGGAAATCTTGACAAGCCAATCGTCTAACCCCACCCACTGGGTTAATCCTCCACAATAAAAAGGAACCACAGACCTCCAGAATACAGAAAGCCCACTCCAGATACAGCAATCTAAACAAGATGAAAAGGCAAAGAAATACCCAACAGGTAAAGGAACATGAAAAATGCCCACCAAGTCAAACAAAAGAGGAGGAGATAGGGAATCTACCTGAAAAAGAATTTAGAATAATGATAATAAAAATGATCCAAAATCTTGAAAACAAAATGGAGTTACAGATAAATAGCCTGGAAACAAAGATTGAAAAGATTCAAGAACTGTTTAATAAAGACCTAGAAGAAATAAAAAAGAGTCAATTAAAAATGAATAATGCAATGAATGAGATCAAAAACACTTTGGAGGGAACCAAGAGTAGAATAACGGAGGCAGAAGATAGGATAAGTGAGGTAGAAGATAAAATGGTGGAAATAAATGAAGCAGAGAGGAAAAAAGAAAAAAGGATCAAAAGAAATGAGGACAACCTCAGGGACCTCTGGGACACTGTGAAACGCCCCAACATTCGAATCATAGGAGTTCCAGAAGAAGAAGACAAAAAGAAAGGCCATGAGAAAATACTCGAGGAGATAATAGCTGAAAACTTCCCTAAAATGGGGAAGGAAATAGCCACCCAAGTCCAAGAAACCCAGAGAGTCCCAAACAGGATAAACCCAAGGCGAAACACCCCAAGACACATATTAATCAAATTAACAAAGATCAAACACAAAGAACAAATATTAAAAGCAGCAAGGGAAAAACAACAAATAACACACAAAGGGATTCCCATAAGGATAACAGCTGATCTATCAATAGAAACCCTCCAGGCCAGAAGGGAATGGCAGGACGTACTGAAAGTAATGAAAGAGAATAACCTACAACCTAGATTACTGTATCCAGCAAGGATCTCATTCAGATATGAAGGAGAATTCAAAAGCTTTACAGATAAGCAAAAGCTGAGAGAATTCAGCACCACCAAACCAGCTCTTCAACAAATGCTAAAGGATCTTCTCTAGACAGGAAATGCAGAAAGGTTGTATAAACGTGAACCCAAAACAACAAAGTAAATGGCAACGGGACCACACCTATCAATAATTACCTTAAATGTAAATGGGTTGAATGCCCCAACCAAAAGACAAAGATTGGCTGAATGGATACAAAAACAAGACCCCTATATATGCTGTCTACAAGAGACCCACCTCAAAACAAGAGACACATACAGACTAAAAGTGAAGGGCTGGAAAAAAATATTTCATGCAAACGGAGACCAAAAGAAAGCAGGAGTCGCAATACTCATATCAGATAAAATAGACTTTCAAATAAAGGATGTGAAAAGAGACAAAGAAGGACACTACATAATGATCAAAGGATCAATCAAGAAGAAGATATAACAATTATAAATATATATGCACCCAACATAGGAGCACCGCAATATGTACGGCAAACGCTAACGAGTATGAAAGAGGAAATTAATAGTAACACAATAATAGTGGGAGACTTTAATACCCCACTCACAACTATGGATAGATCAACTAAACAGAAAATTAACAAGGAAACACAAACCTTAAATGACACAATGGACCAGCTAGACCTAATTGAT
Organism: Cervus canadensis; assembly: GCF_019320065.1. Taxonomy (NCBI): domain Eukaryota; kingdom Metazoa; phylum Chordata; class Mammalia; order Artiodactyla; family Cervidae; genus Cervus; species Cervus canadensis. The sequence goes on along the minus strand of NC_057390.1, from coordinate 78,965,887 downwards.
ATCTATAGGACATTTCACCCCAAAACAATCAACTTCACCTTTTTCTCAAGTGCACACGGAACATTCTCCAGAATAGATCACATCCTGGGCCATAAATCTGGTCTTGGAAAATTCAAAAAAATTGAAATCATTCCAGTCATCTTTTCTGACCACAGTGCAGTAAGATTAGATCTCAATTACAGGAAAAAAATTGTTAAAAATTCAAACATATGGAGGCTAAATAACACGCTTCTGAATAACCAACAAATCATAGAAGAAATCAAAAAAGAAATCAAAATATGTATAGAAATGAATGAAAATGAAAACACAACAACCCAAAACCTATGGGACACTGTAAAAGCAGTGCTAAGGGGAAGGTTCATAGCATTACAGGCTTACATCAAGAAACAAGAAAAAAACCAAATAAATAACCTAACTCTACACCTAAAGCAATTAGAGAAGGAAGAAATGAAGAACCCCAGAGTTAGCAGAAGGAAAGAAATCTTAAAAATTAGGGCAGAAATAAATGCAAAAGAAACTAAAGAGACCATAGCAAAAATCAACAAAGCTAAAAGCTGGTTTTTTGAAAAAATAAACAAAATTGACAAACCATTAGCAAGACTCATTAAGAAACAAAGAGAGAAGAACCAAATTAACAAAATTAGAAATGAAAATGGAGAGATCACAACAGACACCACTGAAATACAAAGGATCATAAGAGACTACTACCAGCAGCTCTATGCCAATAAAATGGACAACTTGGATGAAATGGACAAATTCTTAGAAAAGTATAACTTTCCAAAACTGAACCAGGAAGAAATAGAAGATCTTAACAGACCCATCACAAGCAAGGAAATCGAAACTGTAATCAAAAATCTTCCAGCAAACAAAAGCCCAGGACCAGATGGCTTCACAGCTGAATTCTACCAAAAATTTAGAGAAGAGCTAACACCTATCTTACTCAAACTCTTCCAGAAAATTGCAGATGAAGGTAAGCTTCCAAACTCATTCTATGAGGCCACCATCACCCTAATTCCAAAACCAGACAAAGATGCCACAAAAAAAGAAAACTACAGGCCAATATCACTGATGAACATAGATGCAAAAATCCTTAACAAAATTCTAGCAAACAGAATCCAACAACATATTAAAAAAATCATACACCATGACCAAGTGGGCTTTATCCCAGGAATGCAAGGATTCTTTAATATCCACAAATCAATCAATGTAATACACCACATTAACAAATTGAAAGATAAAAACCATATGATTATCTCAATAGATGCAGAGAAAGCCTTTGACAAAATTCAACACTCATTTATGATTAAAACTCTCCAAAAAGCAGGAATAGAAGGAACATACCTCAACATAATAAAAGCTATATATGACAAACCCACAGCAAGCATCACCCTCAATGGTGAAAAATTGAAAGCATTTCCCCTGAAATCAGGAACAAGACAAGGGTGCCCACTCTCACCACTACTATTCAACATAGTGTTGGAAGTTTTGGCCACAGCAATCAGAGCAGAAAAAGAAGTAAAAGGAATCCAGATAGGAAAAGAAGAAGTGAAACTCTCACTGTTTGCAGATGACATGATCCTCTACATAGAAAACCCTAAAGACTCTACCAGAAAATTACTAGAGCTAATCAATGAATATAGTAAAGTTGCAGGATATAAAATTAACACACAGAAATCCCTTGCATTCCTATATACTAACAATGAAGAAAACAGAAAGAGAAATTAAGGAAACAATACCATTCACCATTGCAACAAAAAGAATAAAATACTTAGGAGTATATCTACCTAAAGAAACAAAGACCTATACATAGAAAACTATAAAACACTGATGAAAGAAATCAAAGAGGACACAAACAGATGGAGAAACATACCGTGTTCATGGATTGGAAGAATCAATATTGTCAAAATGGCTATTCTACCCAAAGCAATCTATAGATTCAATGCAATCCCTATCAAGCTACCAACGGTATTTTTCACAGAACTAGAACAAATAATTTCACAATTTGTATGGAAATACAAAAAACCTCGAATAGCCAAAGTAATCTTGAGAAAGAAGAATGGAACTGGAGGAATCAACCTGCCTGACTTCAGACTCTACTACAAAGCCACAGTCATCAAGACAGTATGGTACTGGCACAAAGACAGAAATATAGATCAATGGAACAGAATAGAAAGCCCAGAGATAAATCCACGAACCTATGGACACCTTATCTTTGACAAAGGAGGCAAGGATATACAATGGAAAAAAGACAACCTCTTTAACAAGTGGTGCTGGGAAAACTGGTCAACCACTTGTAAAAGAATGAAACTAGAACACTTTCTAACACCATACACAAAAATAAACTCAAAATGGATTAAAGATCTAAATGTAAGACCAGAAACTATAAAACTCCTAGAGGAGAACATAGGCAAAACACTCTCCGACATAAATCACAGCAAGATCCTCTATGACCCACCTCCCAGAATATTGGAAATAAAAGCAAAACTAAACAAATGGGACCTAATGAAACTTAAAAGCTTTTGCACTACAAAGGAAACTATAAGTAAGGTGAAAAGACAGCCTCAGATTGGGAGAAAATAATAGCAAATGAAGCAACAGACAAAGGATTAATCTCAAAAATATACAAGCAACTCCTGCAGCTCAATTCCAGAAAAATAAATGACCCAATCAAAAAATGGGCCAAAGAACTAAACAGACATTTCTCCAAAGAAGACATACAGATGGCTAACAAACACATGAAAAGATGCTCAACATCACTCATTATTAGAGAAATGCAAATCAAAACCACAATGAGGTACCATTACACGCCAGTCAGGATGGCTGCTATCCAAAAGTCTACAAGCAATAAATGCTGGAGAGGGTGTGGAGAAAAGGGAACCCTCTTACACTGTTGGTGGGAATGCAAACTAGTACAGCCACTATGGAGAACAGTGTGGAGATTTCTTAAAAAACTGGAAATAGAACTGCCATATGACCCAGCAATCCCACTTCTGGGCATACACACTGAGGAAACCAGATCTGAAAGAGACACGTGCACCCCAATGTTCATCGCAGCACTGTTTATAATAGCCAGGACATGGAAGCAACCTAGATGCCCATCAGCAGATGAATGGATAAGGAAGCTGTGGTACATATACACCATGGAATATTACTCAGCCATTAAAAAGAATTCATTTGAACCAGTCTAATGAGATGGATGAAACTGGAGCCCATTATACAGAGTGAAGTAAGCCAGAAAGATAAAGAACATTACAGCATACTAACACATATATATGGAATTTAGAAAGGTGATAACGATAACCCTATATGCAAAACAGAAAAAGAGACACAGAAATACAGAACAGACTTTTGAACTTTGTGGGAGAATGTGAGGGTGGGATATTTCAAAAGAACAGCATGTATACTATCTATGGTGAAACAGATCACCAGCCCAGGTGGGATGCATGAGACAAGTGCTCCGGCCTGGTGCACTGGGAAGACCCAGAGGAATCGGGTGGAGAGGGAGGTGGGAGGGGGGATCGGGATTGGGAATACATGTAAATCCATGGCTGATTCATATCAATGTATGACAAAACCCACTGGAAAAAAAAAATAAATAAAATAAAATAAAAAAAATAATAAAGTGTTCTTTTCCTACCCTCTCGGAATATTCAAATCCTAAGCACTTTCCCAAGGGCCAATTAAAATGAGGTCTTTCCCATGAACACTTTCTTTCTTGTCCCCCAGCAATAAATGCTCTCTTTTCCCCTGTAAGGTCCCATCCACAGAACAGTGGGCTTATGTCTCCCTTCTTGATTGTGACCATCTAGTCATCAGGGGCCAGGTCTGACTCACCTTTATCCCTCTAATGTTCAGCACAGAGACCAGTACTTAAAATACGCCTAACCACTGAGCGATCCCATCAGACAAAGTAATGAGGAAAAAGAACCCTGCCAGGTAATAAGCAGCAAAAGCAAGCAATAAATACAGCACCTCTCTTTCCAATGGGATGTTTATGTACCAAGATCATACCTGTGTGTTTGTCTTGATGACAGTGGTTTTCAGGTTGAAGCATGCTGCCTCAGGAGGTGCTAGACACACCACAGGAGAGGCTGGCATCATGGTAGCTCTCATCCCCCTCCTCCCCTCTCCCAGCCCTCCTCCCATCACACATAAAAGCGATGTGCCTCTTGCCCATCTGAAGTCTCTCTATGCTGAGCTGCCTCTGGAGCACAAAGCAAAGAGGTACTGCAACTCTCAGGAGCCTCCCTGAATCCTGGCACTGTGATCCACTCACAGTGTGAACCACTGACCCACCTCACAAACCCGTAACTTCCAATAAATCTTAATTTTTGAGTTAATAAGTAGACACTTTGCTATGTATATCCACATATAAAAATGTGTACATACTGATAAATTGCATATTAAAAATACCTGTAATAGGAATCCAGTACAGAAAAAAAAAGTTAACACTTAAAAGCTATAATAATTAAGGGAAAGTACAAACTATATTGCAAATTATCTGCATATTTTTGTTGCAGGGATGTATGAAAGAATGATTAATAAAAGACTTAAGTGTAAAACTATATTAGATTAATTTTAAAACTTGCAGGGGAAGAGAAATGGAAATACAACATCAAGGAAAAGAAGGAACATGCAAACTTGCAACTGTTAAGGAACAGTTTATTCATGTATTTTTTTAAGTGAATAATGGTAAGTATAAAATCACTATGGTTTTTACATTCCATTAAATACATTATAAGAAGGGATGCAATGTTTTTATTATAAAATGTCAATATTTTATGGGAAGCCAGAAATTATGTCATTTGCAGCTCTTTATATGTATGATTAAAATGTTTAGAGATCTATATTGATTTTAAAATTACTTTATGAGTATGCCATGTTCCTCTTACCTAAACTTATACATTTTTTAATAAACTTATACATTTTAATAAACAAATGACCTGTTGAAATTTGAGAAAGCAAAGGTGAAATAAGAAAAATACTAATTGCTACAGAACTGAATGTGTCCCTCCCAAAATTCATATGTTGAAACCTAATCCCCATTTTAAAGATTAACTTTTTACATTTCTTTAATGTGTTGAGTTTATGAATTTTGAACTATAGCGTTTTCATTTTCTTAGTCTTTCTGAAGATGGAAAACATTGGCCAAAAAATTAAAAACTTATGTTCAAAATTTTCTAAATGAAATAAATGTAAAAGAGATTTAAATAGTCAACGTGTCAAATAATGACCTTATAAGTTTACAGTATCCTTGCTCTGACATTATTAAAGCTTAAAATATTGCTAAAATTATGCTGCTAGGGGTGACACTCTTCCAGAGCCTCTCAGTAGATATTGCTAGGGAATGTGTGTACATGTGTGTAGATATATATGTGCATGTGTGTGTACACAAACACATATACTAGACACAGGTGTAACTATTTTAGTTTTATCTGTAGCTACAAATGTTCTCAATGAACATGAATTTGAGCAAACTCTTAAAGAGAGTGAAGGACAGGGAAGCCTGGCATGCTGCAATCCATGGTTTGCAAACAATCTGACATGACTTAGTGAATGAACAACATAAATGTCCTACATGGACTTCCCTGCTGGCTCAGTAGTAGAGAATCTGCCTACTAATAGGCAGGATATGTGGGTTCAATCCCTGGATTGGGAAGATCCCCTGGAGAAGGAAGTGGCTACCCACTCCAGTATCCTTGCCTGGAGAAGCCCATGGATAGAGGGGCCTGGGGGGCTGCTGTCCATGGGATCACAAAAGAGTCGGGCACAACTTAGTGGCTAAAACAATAACATTAATGTTCTACATAGTAGCAGGGAGCACTACTAGCACCAAACTTGCTTTGCAAATACTGTTCCCTATTAAAAGAAACACACTGCAAGCATAAGATGCTTGAAGAAATTGGCCTCAGAACACAGTATCATCTCCATCATATTCCTGCTAAAGATAGATGATCTAATCATGAGGAAACATTCAGTTCAGTTCAGTCATTCAGTTGTGTCTGACTCTTTGCAATCCCAGGGACTGCAGCATGCCAGGCTTCCCTGTCCATCACCAACTCCTGGAGCTTGCTCAAACTCATGTCCATCGAGTTGGTGATGCCATCCAACCATCTCCTCCTCTGTCGTCCCCTCCTCCTCCTGGCTTCAATCTTTCCCAGCATCAAGGTCTTTTCCAATGAGTCAGTTCTTCACATCAGGTACCCAAAGTATTGGAGTTTGTAATGGAGTAATGGAGGAAACATTAGACCAACCTAAATCCTGAGATGGTCAATAAAATAACTGGCCTGAAATCTTCAAAAGTATCAAAGTGATTAGAATCAAGAAAAATGGAGGAATCGTTCCAGACCCAAGGAAACCAAGGAGACAGACAGACACGTTAAGCAACTCTAAATGCATTTGCCCTAAAAGATATCACTGGGGCAATTGGCAAAACTCAAATGGGTTCAAGGGTTGACAAGAGAACAAGGCATCAATGTTAATTTCATGATTCTGTTCATAGATTGTGTTTCTGTGGAAGGTTTTCCCTGTCTGCAGGAAAAACACACTAAAGCAATCCAGTGTGATGGGACAGCAGGCAAGCAACCTACTCTCAGATGGTCCAGGGAAACAGAAGTGTCTTGCACTGTGCTCATAACCTTTCTGTACATTCAAGACAGAGCTGAAGATTTTTTTCATTAAAATAAAAAGGAAATATGGGCTCTTAGGAGACTCCATTCCTTCATCTGCACAATGGAAGTGTTGGTGCTTGGGGAGGCTTACTGAGAGAATAATGTGCAAGCGTGTAGCCTGGAAGACACTTAGCAGACTGAAGATGCTAGCTATGGAGCACCTGGAGAAACAGTGCTGGTGGGTGAAGCCACGGGGGAAAGCTGGGTGAGCCAAGGGCGAGAAGGAACATCTGGCATCTGAGAAACAGCCAACCTGTCCAGGCTTGTTTGTTTCCTTTTGTTTTCCAGGACAGAGTAAATTGCACAGAATGGGACCATGCTCTCATTTTCCCTTCTTGGTCACCATTTGCCAAAGATTGCAAACCCAGTTGAAAGTAACTGGCCTCAGCCCTAGCAGCCACACAGAAATCCTTCCATTCTCTGTGTCCATCCTTCCATCAGCTACAGATTGGCACTCACCATGGGCACTTGCCCTCTACCTCTACAAGGATTAGTTCACGTGCTGCTGCAGCTGCTGACCTTCAACGTCCCCTGCAAGGAGTTTAGGGAGGAAAACAGAGGCGGCACTCCGTGCTGGGCTAAAAACTGTCAGGGCAGGTCTTCAGATAGATATTTTCAGGAGCTGATTTTATGAGCCCAATACTTGTATCTCCTCATATCTAGAAAACCACTAAAATTCTTCATGGTGACAACCGTTCCTCATAACTAGTGGAAAGCTTCATCCAACTGGCAGAAACCTCCTGGAAAAATATAAGCTTGATTTCATGCACTCTTTCATAACCAAAATCAAGATATATTCTGTCCTTCCCTGCTGCCTCTTTGGAGCAGTTTCTCAGAGCTACCTGAGGTGCTGTCTCCCGGGCTGCAGTCCTTATTTTGCCCCCAATCAAACAATTCGCAACTCTCACGTTGTGCATTTTTTTTAAGTTGACATTTCTCTTCAGCTTTCCTAGAGCAAGGCTGTGTGCACTTAGAAATGACCCAAAACACCAAGTATAAAATAGAAATCATGGGTAAAGAGCTGAGCAGTTGGGAAAATGAGGGGGAAAGACTAACCCTTCAGTATCTTTTATTGATATATCGGCCACCTTGTAACTAGGTCAGTGATTTTTCAATGAAGAGGGGTAAGAGGCAATTTTGTCCCCCATATTTGGTGATGTCTGAATTCATTTTGAATGTCACAGCTGGGGGTCTCAGGGATAGGGGAGAGAAGGTGTGATCATTATTGGCATCCCGTGGGTAGAGGCCAGAGGTATGGCTAAACATCCTACAATGCCTAGGACAGCATCCACAGCAAATAATTATCCAGTCCACAGTGTCAAGTGTAAAGGCTGAGAAGGCCTAGAATTTATTATCTAACAAGAAATACATGTGAATAAAAACATATATATTTGGCTTCTGCTTTAAAAAAAAAAAAAACCCTACAGATCGTTAAGTGGACAGCTGCTGATGTTTTACCAGGCTAAATCATATACAAGATGTAGGGTTTAAATTTCTAATTCTAAAGCCCAGCATGACAGTATAGAGCATTTAATGCACAGGCAGTCTATTGTAATAGAGGTCACTGTGCTTGGGAGGAAAGAGGGAGAAACGGCCCCAGGGTAATAGAAAGTGGTCTAAATTAGAGGGTCAGGGCTCAGAATTTAATTTTGGTTCTGTTGATGGCTAGATGACTATTTTCACAACTGGCCAGGAATCTCCGCCTTTCCTCATCCGTGAAAGGTGGTTAATATTCTCACATTGAGCTTCCCTGGTAGCTTAGTGGTAAAGAAACCACCTGCAATGCAGGAGATGCAGGAGACACAGGTTCTGTCCCTGGGTCAGGAAGATCCTCTGGAAGACGGCATGACAATCCACTCCAGTACTCTAGCCTGGAGAATCCTGTGGACAGGCGAGCCTGGGGGGCTACAGTCTCTAGAGTCGCACAGAATCAGGCACGAATGAAGTGACTTAGCATGCACGCATCCTCACGTTGCCATCCATTGCACCCTTGCTTGGTCACCAAGCAGAACCCTAGGTGGCATTCCTGGGGCAGACCTTTCCCCCATATCCTCTGCTGAAAACTCCTTCATGAAGTAGCCAGGTAATCTTATGCATATTTCCTGAGTTTTTCAGATGCTAAAAACCACCACTAAGTAGAAGAAATTAACTATTTAACATCAGGAGCACACAGCCCCCAGACCTACTGGTGCCTAAGGATTATTAATGTTAGTCCCTGCCCCCACATCTCAACTTGACCCAATCAGAGAATTGCACAGGAGCTAATCACAAAGCCTGAGGTGCCCCTCCTTCACCCAGCTTTTAAAAATGCTTTGCTGAAACCCCTTGGGGGAATTTAGGGGTTTTTGAGCAGGAACCACCTGTTCTCCTTGCATGGCCCTGCAAAAATCTTTCCTCTGCTTCAGAGTCCAACGTTTCAGTTAGTTTGGCACCACCTGTGCGCCGGGCACATGGACTTGCATTTGGTGACATGTTGACCTACAGGCCACATGCAGGGAACACACAAAAGCAGACCTGGAAGCCAGCCTCTGCTTTAAGCAGCACCCGGATCCCTCAGGATTCCTCGGACCCCTTCACTCTCGCTCTTTATGACTCATTCCCAGCGCTCTTGTTTCCAACACCAGCTCAGGTGTCTGCTCCCAGCTTGTGTCTCAGCAATGGTGTTGTCCCCGCTGGCCTCTCAACTGCCACATCTCAAACACTTTCTCTTTGGCCCCTGTTTTGAGCATCCCCCTATTTTTCTGATCCCTGATTTTGGCAAAATCTATCACCGCTGGGGTCAACATTGATTTCACTACTAAATTGGACTGAGGGACGTGGGTCATTGATGATAGAGGTGGAAACAACTTGTAAAGTCAAATGTGCTCCATAGACAACATCTCCCTGACTCTCATCTCCTTAGAACCTGGACCACACCTTGTGCATAACCCGTGTTCAGTAAATGCTCCGTGTTGTTGATGGAGCTCACAGGTGTGTACGTGTTGGGGGGCAGGGATGGCTGGAATCACAGTACCCATTATCCTCACAGAGCCACCTGTAGTGAGGAAGACAGACGCCTCCAGAACCAGCAGAGAGCCCTGGCAGGAAATGGGCCATGCAGGCTGGAGGGGCACGTCCTCCTCGGAGACTGTCTCACTGAGAACGCCAGGGGTTAACACAGCCTCAGAGTCCTCCCTGGGTGCTGACCTGATTAGATCTGCCCCGGGGAACTGAGTGTTCATTTGTCGTGATATATGAATCCAGAAGTCATCTAGAGAAGCAAGCAGGGCTGAGATTCTTCTTGTAAGAACAGACTGAAGAAATCAGAGATGGTGGCCCCAGAGAACAGAGGGTTTTAGCTGAAGACTTATTCTGCGAAGCTCTGGGGGCCTGAATTAGGATTAAAGGGGGGGCGGATTTCAGCTCAACGTAAAGAAGACCTTACCGCGGAGGGGCCAAGATGGTGGAGGAATAGGACGGGGAGACCACTTTCTCTCCTACAAATTCATCAAAAGAATAACTGAACGCAGAGCAATCTTCACAAAACAACTTCTGATCGCTAGCTGAGGTCATCAGGCGCCCAGAAAAGCAACCCATTGTCTTCGAAAGGAGGTAGGACAAAATATAAAAGATAAAAGGGGAGACAGGGGAGCTAAGGACGGAGATCTGTCCCAGGAAGGGAGTCTTAATAGAGGAAGTTTTCAAGCACCGGGAAACCCTCGCACTGGCGGGTCTGGGGGAAGCTTTTGAACCTCGGAGGGCAACCTGACTGGGAGGAGAACAATAAATAAAACTCACAGATTAGTGCCTAAAGCAACTCCCAGCGGGAAAGTAGCCCAGACGCCCGCATCCGCCACCAGCAAGTGGGGGCAGAACGGAGAGGAGCGGGTGGCATTGCTTAGGGTAAGGACTGGGCCTGAGTGCCCTGAGGACAATTGGAGGGAGCTTTTGTGAGTTACCAACTTTTACTGTGGGACAGTAAAAGAGAGAGAGAAAATTAACCGGCCGAACACACTGCCGGTCGTTCGAAGAACAAAGGGACAGAGCAAGTCCAGAGAAGAGCTCGCGGGCTGCGGACCGGCCCAGCCCCGCCGGAGGCAGGAGGCAGAGGGGGAGGGGAAGGGACAGGTTTGGCCCCAAGGACCGCATCCCCTACCACACTGCAAACAGGCCTCCACTTTCTAATCAAAGACCTCCTGAGATTCTGGATGGTCGACATCCGCCTGGAGGGTTGCAGCGAGACACAGGATGCAGGCACCCAACCGGCGTGGGCGGGGACTGGGGCTGGGGACACGGAGGGCAGAAGGCGTACGCACCCGGGGAGAGAGTGCCCGTCAAGCACCTGGCTGCCTGAGCCACTCGGGCGGCGTAAGCACAAAACGCAGGCGCAGCTCTGTGTTCCGCGCTTTTGTGGAACACCCGAGGGCCGGAACCGCGCGCAGCGCAGGGCGCGCTCCATATAGAGCAGCCGGGAGCCTGAGCAGCGGAGACGGGAAAGCAGCGGCAGCCCCTCCCCGCAGCGCGATGGAACTAGCAACCTGAATAAGAGACCACCTCCGCCCGCCTGTGTCAGGGCGGAAATTAGGCACGGAAGAGACCGGCAAACAGGAGCCAAATAAACAAAGGGAACCGCTTCAGAAGGGACCGGTGCAACAGATTAAAATCCCTGTAGGTAACACCGACTACATCGGAAGGGGCCTGTAGATATCGAGAAGTGTAAGCTGGAACGAGGAGCTATCTGAAACTGAACCAAACCCACACTGACCGCAACAGCTTCAGAGAAATTCCTAGATATATTTTTACTTTTTTTTTTTTTTGAGTAAAGAAAAAAAATTTTTTTTTCTTTTTTATGTTTTCTCTTTTATTTTCTTTTAAAATTCCCTATTACTCCCCCATTACTCCTTAACTTTCATTTTCACAGATTTTTACGATTTTCTTAATTAGGGAAAAAAATTTTTTTATTTTTTTTACTTGTGTTTTTTTTTTCTTTCTTTTTTTTCTTATTCTCTTCTATTTTCTATTTTTCTTTTTCTCTTATTTCCTTTTAAAGTCCTCTATTACTCCTCTACTACTCCTTAATTTTCATTTTCATTACACTATAACCTTACCAAAAAAAAAAAAAGAAGCCCTATTTTTAAACCGAACTTCATATATATTTCTAAAATTTGTGTGTGTGTGTGTGTGTTTTGGTTTTTGCCTTTAATATAGTATTTTTAAGAGTCTAACCTCTACTCTAGATTTTTAATCTTTGTTTTTCAGTATATGATATAAATTGTGGACATTTAAGAATCCAGTATTCAGTTCCCATTTTTATAAAGGAGTGTGTTGATTATTCTCTCCCAATCTTGACTCTCCTTTTTCTACCTCAGAACACCTCTATTTCCTCCTTTCCCCTTCTCTTCCCAATCCAATTCTGTGAATCTTTGTGGGTCTCTGGGCTACGGAGAACACTCTGGGAACAGACAACTACATAGATCGATCTCTCTCCTCTTGAGTCCCCCTTTTTCTCCTCCTGCTCATCTCTATCTCCCTCCTCCCTCTCCTCTTCTTCATGTACCTCTGTGAACCTCTCTGGGCGTCCCTCACGGGGGAGAATCTTTCGCCATTAACCTAGAAGTTTTATTAGCAGTGCTGTATAGTAGGAGAAGTCTTGAGACTACTGGAAGAATAAAACTGAAACCCAGAGGCAGGAGACTTAAGCCCAAAACCCGAGAACACCAGAAAACTCCTGACTACATGGAACTTTAAGTAATAAGAGACTGTCCAAAAGCCTCCATACCTACACTGAAACCAACCACCACCCAAGAGCCAATAAGTTTTAGAGCAAGACATACCACGCAAATTCTCCAGCAACGCAGGAACATAGCCCTGAACGCCAACATACAGGCTGCCCAAGGACACACCTAACACATAGACCCATCTCAAAACTCATTACTGGGCACTCCATTGCACTCCAGAGAGAAGAAATCAAGTTCCACACACCAGAACACCGACGCAAGCTTCCCTAACCAGGAAACCTTGACAAGCCAAACGTCCAACCCCACCCACTGGGTAAAACCTCCACAATAAAAAGGAATCACAGACCTCCAGAATACAGAAAGCCCACTCCAGACACAGCAATCTAAACAAGATGAAAAGGCAGAGAAATACCCAACAGGTAAAGGAACATGAAAAATGCCCACCAAGTCAAACAAAAGAGGAGATAGGGAATCTACCTGAAAAAGAATTTAGAATAATGATAATAAAAATGATCCAAAATCTTGAAAACAAGATGGAGTTACAGATAAATAGCCTGGAGACAAAGATTGAAAAGATGCAAGAACTGTTTAATAAAGACCTAGAAGAAATAAAAAAGAGTCAATTAAAAATGAATAATGCAATAAATGAGATCAAAAACACTCTGGAGGGAACCAAGAGTAGAATAATGGAGGCAGAAGATAGGATAAGTGAGGTAGAAGATAAAATGGAGGAAATAAATGAAGCAGAGAGGAAAAAAGAAAAAAGAATCAAAAGAAATGAGGACAACCTCAGGGACCTCTGGGACAATATGAAACGCCCCAACATTCGAATCATAGGAGTCCCAGAAGAAGAAGACAAAAAGAAAGGCCATGAGAAAATACTCGAGGAGATAATAGCTGAAAACTTCCCTAAAATGGGGAAGGAAATAGCCACCCAAGTCCAAGAAACCCAGAGAGTCCCAAACAGGATAAACCCAAGGCGAAACACCCCAAGACACATATTAATCAAATTAACAAAGATCAAACACAAAGAACAAATATTAAAAGCAGCAAGGGAGAAACAACAAATAACACACAAAGGGATTCCCATAAGGATAACAGCTGATCTATCAATAGAAACCCTCCAGGCCAGAAGGGAATGGCAGGACGTACTGAAAGTAATGAAAGAGAATAACCTACAACCTAGATTACTGTACCCAGCAAGGATCTCATTCAGACATGAAGGAGAATTCAAAAGCTTTACAGACAAGCAAAAGCTGAGAGAATTCAGCACCACCAAACCAGCTCTTCAACAAATGCTAAAGGATGTTCTCTAGACAGGAAATGCAGAAAGGTTGTATAAACGTGAACCCAAAACAACAAAGTAAATGGCAACGGACCACACCTATCAATAATTACCTTAAATGTAAATGGGTTGAATGCCCCAACCAAAAGACAAAGATTGGCTGAATGGATACAAAAACAAGACCCCTATATATGCTGTCTGCAAGAGACCCACCTCAAAACAAGAGACACATGCAGACTAAAAATGAAGGGCTGGAAAAAATATTTCACGCAAACGGAGACCAAAAGAAAGCAGGAGTCACAATACTCATATCAGATAAAATAGACTTTCAAATAAAGGATGTGAAAAGAGACAAAGAAGGACACTACATAATGATCAAAGGATCAATCCAAGAAGAGGATAT